>NC_072857.1:33684594-34309594 GCF_028858705.1 Grus americana
TCATTAATATGTTAATTGTGCAGTCCTTCCCAGTGGATTTATCCAAAGCTAAGAGTAAACAGAAAGGTTTATTCCCCCACCCTTCCCCCAAGCCCTCTAAACAGAAAAATATTATTTAGATGAGATACTTGACTAGGCTTGGATCTCCGTGATGATGGAGTGTGTTTATTTCACGTTTCTGGATCTGCCCAAAATAGCTGATCAGAATCCCTCGGTGGGAACAGATCAGAGGCTCATAAGGTCAGATCAAAACTGGGTGGGTTTTTTAGGTGCAGCTTAGAACCACTATATACATTTCCCCCATCCTATTCTGCATGGATATGCTAAATGAATTTAAAAAAAAAAAAAAAAAAGCTGACATTATCAAAGTACTACAGGGAATTACCCACATACTTTCTGTTAATTAATGTGAGATGTGCAGAGGATTTGCCCACACTGCTTTGAAAATCTCAGCTAAAACATTTTAATGGTGAGTATTTTCAGAGAACGAAAAATACAAGGTGCCCTGCAAAACAGGCTCCTTAACTATTTATTGCCTTTCTCAGCTCTTGAGTTGGATTTATATAAAGGTCATTTACAGAAAAATCTTACAGAGTTCATTTTAGAGTTGCCCTGAAGACAGCCCTCAAAGCTTTCCAGTTAGGAAGGAAGGAGGATGACATGAATTAAAGTTTGGGGGGTTTTTTAAGAATTTTAATTATTTGTTGGATTTAGGATTTTTCCAGCAACCTCTCTCTCTGTTAGGACTGATGATAAACTGTGCAAGGAAAGGCCAGCGGCAATAAGGTGCAAAAATAATTCACTGCTTGTTCCTTTATTTCTTCCTTTTATCCTGCCGCAGGTGGGGGCAGCTTGTGAAATGACTGTAGGTTGGCTGACTGAGTAGGGGTGTTAATTGTCAGCTGTAATGGATGTGCTAAAGGCTTCCCAGAAAAGTTTATGCTTCTGTATCCATTGGTATCCTTCTCATCTTTTCTATAAAACTTAACCCTTTTGGTTCCCCCTGCTGCTGAATCTCATCTTTCCCAGTGCTCTCAGTCCTGCCCATAGTCTGTAATTGTCCTCTTCACCTGCCCAGTACATCCCGCTCTGGCCAAAGGCTCAGCGAGCCTCTGACATACATTCATTTCATAGGGATAGAAAACAGAAACTAAATCACGGCAAGAGGGATGCTGGCTCATTTAGGACCCATTCTAGTAAAGCCTGAGGTGCACGTGTGAGCAGAAAAAAAATCACATGTGCATATTTACAACAGATGTAGAAGACTCATACCTGGCTGCTTTTCCTTCTGTTTAAATACAACTTCAAATGTATCCTCATCCCCAGTCCTTAGATATTCATGCTTATATTGCTCATTCTTGCAGGTTACATAGATGGTCACAGCAGGCATATGAGAAAATAATTTTGGCAGCCAGAAAACAAACAAAACAGATGCCTACCTCTGCTCCTTCCCTAAGCTTTTACAAACTCATTCAGTCCGTCAGATTCTTTATTACAAGTCAGGATTCATTCAGCAGCTGAAATTGTGACTCAGATACCTCATCTTTCCTTCTCCAAAACTTGCTGACTTGTGCTCTCTCTCAATCCAGCTTTTTGGATCCATATACTTTTTACCCTGTACATGATGAGTATCTGCTCTTTATACATAATGGCATGTGCATTCAGTGTGACTGTGCTGCCTGCTTCTCTATTCCAGGCACTGTCAATGAGATGCGATGCCTTTTATTTTTCATCTAAATATTTCTCCTGCTTCTGGTTACCTGGATCTTTCATGTATCTGTTACCTCCTTTCTATCCATGTGCCCATTTGCAGAGAATTGATAAAAATTGATTTTTGTCCTGTGAGTAAATTGTACTCAGATGAAAGGAATTGCTCCTACAGGATGTATGAAGGATTTTTGCAGAAAGCACCTGAGGACCATTGAGAGGTATTTTTCATAGCTCTGAAGACTTTCATATAGGTTTGCTGAAGATAAGCCAGATGAGAAGGTGCTGTGGACTCCATTAATAGGGACTCAGGGACTTTATATCAGTGTGGTGGTACTTCTCTAAGCTGGCATGGCACTTCGAGGTGTGCTTAGTCTGCAGCTAAATTCGTGTTTGAGGTAGTGTTTAATTCTCAGTCTTCTCCCCATCCCTAGCCATCCTCCATAAATTACCTGCAGGGACCTTGAGTGATTCTTTCATCAAAGCTTTATGGAACAGATGTGTTTCTGTTTCAATCCACCCTTCACACAGAGTAATAACTTTGCTTTTAGTAGTGGGGCAATGAGTATAACTCTTCATATTTTTATGAATGCATATAATGCTGAGTCCATTTTTAGTATTTTTCCTAGTAAAGTTAATTTTACTATGCTTTTTCTGTTTACATTTTCAAGCATACTGAGTCACACACTAGTACCCATTCTAGTAAATAGGAGTCAAATTGCACAGAGGATCTCAAATGCAGCGTCTGTGAAGCCTCTCAGGTAAGGTAGTCTTTTCCACCTGGATCCATTTAATTCCCGGCTTTCCTGTACGTAAGAATATATGCCATGTAACCAGCCCAATCCAACAGTTTGTGTTCCTGGAATCAGCAAAAGCACCTCTTTGTGTTTGTGCTGGTTTTGGCTGGGATAGAGTTAATTTTCTTCATAGTAGCCAGTATGGGGCTGTGTTTTGGATTTGTGCTGGAAACCGTGTTGATAGCAACACAGGGATGTATGTGTTACTGCTGAGCAGTGCTTACACAGAGCCAAGGCCTTTTCTGCTTCTCACACCACCCCACCAGCGAGTAGGCTGGGGGTGCACAAGATCTTGGGAGGGGATACAGCCAGGACAGCTGACCCCAACTGACCAAAGGGATATTCCATACCATATGACGTCATGCTCTGTATATAACTGGGGAAGCTAGCCAGGAGGTGGGATTGTGGCTTGGGAACTAGCTGAGCATCAGTTTCAGGTGGCGAGAAATTGTGCTGTGCATCACTTGATTTGTATATTCTATCACTATTATCTTCCTTTTCTGTCCTATTAAACTGTCTTTATCTCAACTCATGAGTTTTACTTTTTTTTTTCCCCCCCATCCCACTGGGGCGGTAGTGAGCAAACGGCTGTGTAATTGTTTTAGCTGTCAGCCAAGTTAAACCACAACAGTGTTGTTTCCAGCATGGCCCATCTACGTCATGTTTAGGACGTCATCTGCAAAATAGCTGTTAAAATGGAAAAATTATAAATATGTGTCAGATTTGAGAATGGGGACGTTCTGTAGCTCGTGCTGCAATGCCCTACTTTGTGATTAAAGCCCACGGTCGAGGCGCACATGCCCCTTGCTTTGCAGTGCACTGGTCAGTGCGCAAAGGAAGGGCTGTCACGCTCTGACACGGATATGGCAATAACAGCTTCAAAGAAATCTTAATTTCTTAATTTCTATTCAGTGCACTAATCTCAGTTTTAAAGAAAACAATTTAAAAAAATCTGGAAGGCATGTAAAAACTATTTTTAATAGCTGATATTTATAACTGCTTTTTTTTTTTCTAAGTCCCTATTCTTAACAACCAGTAACAGCAATTCAGTAGCAATACAATTCCTGCCAGTAACCTTCTCCTAGGAAAAAGGATTTCAGTAAGCTTTATCACTCAGCATAGCCAACAGAAATATTTGATACTAAGAGCAGTGGAACCAGAAATACACTTCAGATGTCCTTCAAACAGCTAGATGAGGAATTCAAGGGGATATGGAATAGGAAACTCAGAAAATGGAGCTTGACTTTGATACTTACTTGGTGTGATAGAGTAATTTACTCTCCATATAGATCTTACTGTATAAGAAAAAGGAGGAAAAAGGAAGCAGTAATGTGTCACCTTATCTAAATAAGGTACCTGTCATTCCTGAAATTCTGTTTAAACTATGATGGATGTTCTTATTCAACAAGAGAGATTCCCCCCCTCCAGTGAAAGCTGATCCTTTCAAACAGAAGAGGACTGTGATGAGACCGAATTTCCTGCTTATGGATGAGACTGAAACAATGCAGAAATAGTGCAGAGCTGATGCCCTGGGATTCCCTTCTGGCCACTTGCAATGTGTATAGCTGTAGAAAAGGGTAGTGATTTGAATAGAAAAACAGCTGTGCTAATTGTCTTGCCAGAAACATCTGTATTCTTTGAAGTGGTAACATACTCTCATAGTGTGATGTGTTTATTTCCTGAGAAATTTTTGTTATTTTTTCAGTTAATTTTGATTGACTGGTCTGTCATTCCAGAACGTAATCTTTTTGCTACTTATCCATGGTTCTGATGTTAATGTTTTGCTAATTTAACTAAAGACATTAGCTGGAAATAGATCTGTGGTATTTACTCTCTCTTCCCTCCCCCCCCCCCCCCCCCCCAAAGCAAATACTTTTTTTCTAAAGCTTCTTTTTGAACACTGTTCTTAAAACAAGTGATCCTGGCCAGTGCATTGACCTATTCCCTAATAATCTAGAGGACAATTCTCCAAAATGTGTAGTAAACCTCTTTAGCATTAAAATCATGTACTGCACTATACATATCATACAGTAAATTCAGTGCTCTCTACCCTAGACTAATAAAAGCAGGTATAGTAACAAATGCTTGTGCTATGGTAGTGTCAATTAAAACCTGCTTCAGCAAAATAAACAATGTAAATTAGGCCACTTCATGCAAATCTGGCTGTCTGAGAAGGCTTGATGTTATGGTGGTATGCATGGGTGTTTGGGGAAGATGGGGGAAAACAGGAATGAGCACTGCCTGTATCACAAATTGCTATTATTTTCTGTGTTGTTTGTAACCTCAGCTGGGAAGCCAGGGACTAACCTAGCCACTGTGAAGCTGCAAAATAACTTAAAATCCATAACTCATTAGATACTTTAAGTCACTGAAGCCAGGAGGGATGCTCCCGTGCACGCTACTAGCTGATCAACCTGTCATCATTCTTGAATATATAATCTTTCCAATAGCTGTGGAGTTCCCATCTTTGATGCTTGGAAACATTTGTGCTGCAGATATGCTTCAGAGTGGTGATTTTTAGGAATGGTGATTTAGAAGATGACTATATATCCATGTGTAAAAGAATATTTTATGATCTTTGTGTATTCTTTTGTCCAAAGTAGTTGAGTACTGTACCCATAGTGAGATGGTGTTACTTATAGGAAATTAAAAACGAGCAAGGGTTTAGGCAACTATTTCTTACAGCCCACCCACTGGAACCACAGGCTTCATATAAGAATGAATGAGTTGCATTTATAGAAAGCTTACTGAAAGACCTTCCTAAACTGCTTTACTGTGCCTAATATATGCTGTTGCTCTCGGGAGCCAATTATGTTCTAGGGACACAGCAGGGTTTTGCAGGCCTGCCTAAAAGTCCTAAACTCTGCTCTGACTGAAAATACTGCACAAGCAAGTTCATTTACGCATCTTCGATGTGCTGTTTCATTGTTTACGCAGTATTTTCATCAAAGACTATGCTGCTCATTAAGCACAGGAGAACCTGACAGACGGGACCTGGAACACTTGCCATCAAATTTAGCCCAAGTCTATCTGACATCTCAGTAGGGGAAGTGGAGAGCTGTGATTCTGAAATAGGCGGTTTGCAGTCTCTAATCTCAAGTACACAGCACTGAAAAGAGCTGTTCCTGCATAATGCAATTCATGCCATCAGGTATTGTACATTTTAAATCACAGATCTGTACTTCTTGAACCCCTTTTTTAAAGTAATTTTCTTCACACACTGACATTTTAAGTGTTCTGTGTTTGGTGCCACTAGATTATGACATTTTGATGTTCAGTTAGAAATCCAAAATAGCAATTAGGGAATCACAAATTGCAGAAATCTTGCCATTTAACTATTAATTATATTCCTTATTGTCTCAACTAGTAAATGATTATACAAAAATGTCTTTTAAATATAACATGCAAAACCTTGTTATAATTAGTTTTCCTGAGATGTCAGTCCCTACTCGATGGAACTGACTTATCTCTAGAGCCTGCTGAAGATGACAGTGTTTCCATGTGAAGAACAGTGCTCAAGAGAAATAGGAGTATGTGTGTGTGATTATAACCTGGAGTCTTAGATATTGACTTGAGCTCTGGGAGATGTTGAAATCCTTGCCTGATCCAGGGCATAATGTGTCATCCTGGACTGCTGCAAGTCAAGCAGGTCTTATTCATATTACCTTTTGTGAAGAGATTTATGAAAGTGAAAATATTTTGGCTTTGATGGAATAGGATATTTCAGCAAAAGCTTTCCGAATGTGTCATGGAATGGTACCTTGGGAGTACTGTTTGCTTTGTAGCCACGGTGCTTCTGCACTGCAGCAGAAATAGTGCTTTACAATATCTATAGGCAAATGAAATCTCTCCTTTTAGTCCTGATTTCTACACTGAAACGGTTCTAACATTATTCTGCACCTAACCTACCCTAATGCTAATGTTATGTTCAACAAAAATGCAGAGATGCAAGTAAAACTCCCCAGGAACGCTGGATGCAAAGGTAAAGTCCCTCAGGGAGCTGCTGCATGCTGATGTGCTCTCAGAAGGATAACTCTTGTTTTCAAGAGGAAAAGCAATGGTATAGTAGAGAAGGCTTAGGAAATTACTAGGAAACAGCCTGCTTTGGACTTCCAACCAAATGCGGTGCTTGTGCCAGGCTCCATAGATATCACTAGTTTAGATTAGGTTACCTATTCCAGAATAAAAATCACTGAAATGCACATTACGTAGATATTCAGTCCTTATCATAAGTTTCATTCTATAGGTCCTCTGTTGTTCTACACTACTTGCTAACAAGTTGTTAGAAGTCAAGCCTGGTCTCTTGTATTGAGCACCCACTGGTGGATGGAGAACGTCATCTGGTTTGGTGTCCTACCGTAGGAATCCTGATTGTGTGCTCCACAATGAAACTTGCTTTTTTAATTGCAGCCACTGGAGCTGTATGTTGTAGCGCATTGCGCACCTACTATAAAACAATTCATAAAAATAAAGGTAAACATATGGACAGTTCTGTATATTATAAGACTAGATCTCATGTTCATAAGTGCAGCGCTGAATTTCATCAAGATCTCTGAGTGCAATGTGATGGACACACAGAGAACTATGCTGAAATAGAGGGGGAAAAAAGTTTGCCTTTAAGATCTCCTAACCACCTTTTCAGCAAAACTAGGTGATAAACAGAAAAAGAAACAGCTTGAGAGGTACATTTTCAGTCATCTTGAAATGCCCTTTTACCCTTGTAATTTACTTGCAGACAGTGAGCACATTTTAAATGAATACTTTGCTAAAAACTGAACAGAACTTAAAAAGTGAAATTAATACCTCATGTTCTGAAGAAGAATGGGAGCTAGAGGTCATTCAGATTATTTCAAAAAGGTCTGTATCTCACAGTGATGATGATAATAATGGCAATGAAATAATGGAAGCTGGGAAACCACAGTTGGAAAGCTCTGAAATAAAGCTCTTACAGGTGCCATGCTTTTCCCAGGGGCCAGTTATCACAGATACTAGGAATCTTTTCTGAGTTGTGTTGGGATATAGAACGAGTACTTATGCTTGTCATAAACTGTAGCAGGTAGCATATTACGAAGCACTGGCTGACTCCATATGTGACCAGGTCTTATTAGAGACCTGTGCCGGGTGCAGCACTGAGTGATTTGAGCTGCTAATGTTCAGTTTGTTAATGTACCCTTCAATTACACGTTTTAGAATGTTTTAAAGCTTTAAAAAAAAAGAGAGAGAGAGAAAAGATTTCTATATTTGTATTTCAAGGTTCTCTGATATGAAATAATGTTTTTATTGATGATTAGCTTCTTCAGAATTTATAGGTTGCAAAAGTAACGTGAAAATACGGCAGAAATCACTCTTAAATTACTTTAAGTGCTCTTAATTTATGTATGATTTAGGAATCATTTAAATGAATCAAGAAGCTCTGGTGATAAGAATTTCAGATGTATGATTTAACTAAGATTCCTTAAAACACTTGATTTCCTTACTTAGGGAAATTAAAATAATCTTAAACCATTCAAAAGGTTACATTATGAGTCTTATGGAAAAGTAACACTGAATGAGTAGAGCTAAGCATTGGAGGAAGCCGCTCAGAAGACCTGGTATTACTTCTAAAGGCTCTCCACTGTCCCATAACATTTTTGAGCAAATGAATAGGCTTTGGATGAGTTCAACTCAAGTGACTGGGACACTTTGTCTCATGTGAAGCCTTAACTGAAAGTTATTCTCATTGTCAATATATATATATATAAAAAAAAAAAAAAAAAAAAAAAAGGAGAGAAGGAGCAGAAAGACCAAAGTTTAAAACAAGGAAGAACTATTATAAAGAAAAAAAAAAAGATCCTAGCAGAGAAAGAAAAAGGAACTATAAATCTTCTAAAAATTAGGAAGCAGATAAAAAATAAATGTATTACTATACTGTGTAGCCAAATCATGCTCACCTACTAAGGAAGATTTAATAGCAACATGAAAATACTTTAAATTTTTGAAAACCCGTTGTTAAAAGTCCCCAAGTTATAGCTCCATTAAGAACGAAGAGCACAAGAAACAAGCTTTATTGGTATACGCATGGCATAGATAATCCCAAAATCTGAGGAATAAGGAAGAAACATTTTCAGCATGCTTATTGCCTTTTACTTTAGAATGAACCCTTGTTCATAGTCATTTTTGTACAAAGTTGTGATCATAAGAACCACTGTTTACCAGCAGATAGCTCCAGATAAATCACAGAAGCATGCAAATCCCATACCTATGTCATCCTGATCTCTTTTGCTACAGTTCAGAGAAAATCCTGGTATAGGAGCTTTATTTTTCCTCCTGAGTGTTACTTGTCATTAGCTATGGCAACATGCAAAAATTTAACTAAGACATTAATCCAAGTACATAAATTATAACTACAAACTGACCAAGGCTGTCAACCTGAAGTAAATTACTCATCTGTGGTCAAGCAGAGAGGTCAGTCAGACTTAGGGACTCAAAAGGTTAGCTACTAAAACAGGAGCAGTTATCAAGGCTTCTTGAGCATTCAGAAGTTTTATTTATATATAAAAATATAAATATTTCTATTTCTTCCTTGTATTCCAAGGAAGCAATTGTCTCCTTCCACTTTGCCTTCAGGAAAATCTGATTTTATTAGTGCTGTCCTACACAAAGATATTTTTATTTCTCTGGCTGTGTTGTGTAGTGCTTTCCCCATTTTTCAAAATGTAGTGTAAATGTGAGGCTATTAGTGAGAGATCAGAGTGTACAGCTCAGAGTCTTTCATATAACAAACCCTTAAAAAAAAAATGTGAGAAAGGGGAGTTCTGTCTCCCTTTACGATAACACCAATCTGTAGCAGCTGGTTTGAACTAGACCATGCAAGGGATGTTGCAGCTTCTTAAAAGGCCTGTAATTCTCTCCTCCTCATGGGGAAAAAAAATCAGAATGCTGACAATACACATACGTATCAAAAGCTGTCAGACTTTTCAACTTAGTCCTGCATTGCTCCATTCCCTTGGTATTTTCCAATGTACTTGCTTTTCAGCTGTCTGTGTTGGTTTGGATCTTGGAAGTTCAGAATCTTTCTCAGGTTTTTATTTCACAAAAGTGGAAGAAAAGTGTCCCTAACTTTTTACAGGCATGTCTTTGATTAATAATCGTCTCAGTGTAACCGCTGTGGTAACATACCTGTTTCACCCCTTTTTCTGCAGTTGCTTGCATATAAATTGTCACGTGGCCACAAAGTTGATGTATCGAGATATATGTGTGTTTTGGTTTTTGCAAGTCATTTATAGAAATTTCAAGAGTGCTATGTTTACCTTGGTGGCTCTATAGTTGAGCAAAACACCCAATTCTTGAGTACAAAATTCTAAACTTGCTATTAAACAAGGTTTCACCTCTGACAACTCTGAGGGTGATGCCCTCATTTACGATCATGTCACATAGAAATCTGCCATGGATTATCCAAGGTTTTAAAAGTATTTCTCAACAATTTTAACCATTATTTTCCATAGGCTGAAGCACTGTGGATACTCCAGACTTAAGATAACCTTTAAAATAGTGCGCTCTTGCTAATATTTTACATTCTTAACCGTCAAATTATGATACGTTATCTGCATTTATCTCCACTGGTATGTTATATCTTGCAAATAGAGATTTTATATCTGAAATTAAATGTTTAGCAACTTTATTTTCTAATAAAGTTGTAATAATAGACAGTGGGACTGGTACTTTGGAACCAAAATTCAACTTGTTTTCTAGTATATAAAAACAAATCTGCATTATTTTGGGGGTCTTCAAGCTGAAGTTTCTTCAACTGTATTTTAAAGCACAGTGTTGGACACTAGTCATAATTCTTGTTCTCAGTTCTGTTTTCATACACATATCAGAAGTCAGTAATATAGTTAATTTTACAACATATATTAACTCTTTGGGAATTTTGTTCTTCCTCTTTTACTTATTTTTGTGGATAGTGCACATGTCCTATTTGTTCACTATCTGCTGTGTGTTACAGTCTGTTATATTTCTTAAAATATGTGACTGCACAGCAGAGAAGGAAGCCAACTGTTTGCCTAGTTCTGGCTGTTGTACTGGGTCATACAGACCTTCTGGAGTGAGCGCTCAGTTGCTTTCAGCAAAGGAAAAGCTCCGCCAGGAGAGAGAGGCTTTTCGAGGCTAGGTTGGAGGAAGAGAGAGAGGAGAGCATCTGCAGCATAACCAAAGGTTTGGAAACTGTTAAGAACAGGGAGCAGAAATATCACAGCAGGCGTCAGAGCTGATGGGAAAAAAAGTCCTTTTCACTGTGCAGAGCAGGCATATATCCCTTTCTCTTTAAAAAGTTCTGCTTCTCTTGTAGGCTTTTGCAAAACTGATTTGCTGCTTGTAGCTACAGCAAGTGTCCAAAGGGAGGACACTGCTTAGATCTTTATTTGCTTCTATTGGTCTTGCCTCAAATCAGTCTGGTTTCATTATGCAGATTTCTCCATAGCATTTTTACTTTTTTTAACTCTGTGTCGCCCTGTGTTTCTGGCTTTTGCTAACTGAGACTAATGTTACATTCTGTTGTTTAGTTTTCAGAATTTACAGTCTGGTCCAGTTTTGTTTTGTGGGGTTTTTTTCTTCACATTTTAATAGCTTTCTATAAGTTTAAGCTGTCTAGTGATCTTTTTCAGTTATGAGTCTTTGATCCCCTTTACCATCTGGCCTTGGATGAGCAATTCCACAAATGGTTTAAAATGACATGTTTGCCTCAGCATAATCAAATCTATTAAATACCCTTGTTCTTGGTTTTTCATATAAAGAGATAACTTCCAGAAGATGTATTATTTTTAGGAGTGTAACATTCTGGAAATTTCTGTAACTGATAACTCAATCTTTAACTGATAACTCAATCTTCATCTGATAACTGAATTGGTGTTTCTCACTTATCTTTGTAAATATAGATTGCTCAAAGTCAAGTCAGTGCCCCTGACTTGCAAGATTAAAATAAACTGGTATTTTTTTTTTCTTGTCTTTCATTTAAGGAGTTCAATTTCCTTTATATAAAATTCTTGCTTGAACTTCTTTCAGTGACCTTCTGAGTTTCTGGAGAGTTTCTGTTTCTTGGAGTTCTTCATTCACCTTTACTTCTAACTTGCTGTTTCTCTCCCACTTCTCATACCACCTGTAGTTCAAGATTTCAATTAATAAGAAGCATGAGTTTGAGTCACTATCATTTTGATTAATAATAGAATCATAGAATGGTTTGGGTTGGACCTTAAAGATCATCTAGTTCCAACCCCCCTGCTGCAGGCAGGGACACCCTCCACTAGACCATGTTGCCCAAAGCCCCATCCAACCTGGTCTGAAACACTTCCAGGGATGGGGCATCCACAGCTGCTCTGGGCAACCTGTGCCAGGGCCTCACCACTCTAACAGTAAAGAATTTCTTTCTAACATCTCATCTAAATCATCCCTCCTTCAGCTTAAACCCATTACCCCTTGTCCTGTCACTACACTCCCTCATAAACAGTCCCTCACCATCTTTCCTGTAGACCCCCTTCAGATACTGGTAAGCCACAATTAGATCTCCCCGGAGCCGCCTTTTCTCCAGGCTGAACAACCCCAACTCTCTCAGCCTGTCCTCATAGCAGCGGTGCTCCATCCCTCTGATCAGCTTTGTGGCCCTCCTCTGGACTCGCTCCAACAGCTCCATGTCTCTCCTGTACTGGGGCCCCCAGAGCTGGACGCAGTACTCCAGGTGGGGTCTCACAAGAGCGGAGTAGAGGGGCAGGATCACCTCCCTCGACCTGCTGGTCACACCTCTTTTGATGCAGCCCAGGACACGGTTGGCTTTCTGGGCTGCAAGCGCACACTGCCGGCTCATGTTGAGCTTCTCATCAATCAATACCCCCACGTCCTTCTCCTCGGGGCTGCTTTCAATCCATTCCTCGCCCAGCCTATAGTCGTGCTTGGGATTGCACTGACCCACGTGCAGGACCTTGCCCTTGGCCTTGTTGAACTTCATGCGGTTCGCACGGGCCTACCTCTCCCAGCCCATCAAGGTCCCTCTGGATGGCATCCCTTCCCTCCAGCATGTCGACCACACCACACAGCTTGGTGTCATTGGCAAACTTGCTGAGGGCACGCTCGATCCCACTGTCCATGTCGCCGACAAAGATGTTGAACAGTGCTGGTCCCAGGACCGACCTCTGAGGAACACCACTCGTCACTGTTCTCCACTTGGACATTGAGCCATTGACCATAACTCTTTGAGCGTGACCGTCCAGCCAATTCCTTATCCACCAAGTGGTCTATCCATCGAATCCATGTCTCTCCAATTTAGAGACAAGGATGTTGTGCGGGACAGTGTCAAATGCCTTGCACAAGTCCAGGTAGATGACGTCAGTTGCCCTTCCCTTATCCACCGACGCTGTAACCCCATCATAGAAGGCCACCAAGTTTGTTAGGCACAATTCACCCTTAGTGAAGCCGTGTTGGCTGTCACCAATCACCTCCTTATTTTCCATGTGCCTGAGCATAGTCTCCAGGAGGGTCTGCTCCATAATCTTGCCAGGCATGGAGGTGAGACTGACCGGCCTGTAGTTCCCTGGGTCTTCCTTTTTACCCTTCTTAAAAATAGGGGTTATGTTCCCCTCTTCCAGTCGGCGGGAACTTCGACATACTGCTAGGACTTCTCAAATATGATGGCGAGTGGCCTGGCCACTTCATCCGCCAGTTCCCTCAAGACCCATGGATGCAACTCATCAGGTCCCATGGACTTGTGCACTTTCAGGTTCCTTAGATATTCTCTGAACCTGATCTTCTCCTAATCTTTCCTGATAGATTAACCAAGACAATAAAGTTCTTACAAAGGGAAAAGGTTCATGCCTCCTCTAGTTTGCTAAGACTCCTCTCTAGTAAACAGGTGGTTTGAACCAAGACTAATGTTGCCTTTCCAAAAATGTGTTTGTCCTGCTCCTATTAAAGTCAGCGGCAAAGCTCCTATTGATGTCACTGTTGTATGGGATGAGGTAATCCACTTCTGCTCAGCAATTCTATTTCTTCTTTAACAATGTGCCAGTAAGCACAGTGAAGTTACGCACTTGTGGCCATGTTTTCATCTAAACACCAAACCAACCTCCCCTCCCAAAACTATTCACTGAGATGGGGTATCAGTCTTTGCCATAATACACCTCCAGTTTTTAAAAAGGTACTGCATGGCATAATCCCAGCAATGTTACAGCCCTTTGGGCTGTGTTATCTCACTCAAACTATTCTTGAATGTTATTGTTTGGGATACCTGGAATTTGGGATTAAGTCCAAACATTTTTTGTTACAAGGAGGCTGTAAACATGTAGAACTAAAATCTTTCATGATCTGAACTAAGGGCATGTCATAGAAAAGGAAAGCAAAAGGAAGGAGGAAAAAAAAAAGGCAATGCCTCAAAAAGCTTTCAGAGTACCTGAGAACTATATTGGGGGGGGGGTGGTGGGGTGGGTGAGTATAATACTGGTAGACTATCTGCCTTTTAACTAGTATTTATAAAGAATCTTTTATATGAATTGTGGGAGCAAAAGAGAACTGTCATAATTCAGTTTAACTCTTTGTCCACTTGGAACTTTTTAAAATCTCCTTTAGTTTTGATATTTGCATATGCTTAATGTCATCTGTAGATCTCGAAGTGTTTTCTTTGAAAATCCAACACAGAGTACACAATGTGTTTTTCTATGTGTGATTGCTCTTTTTTCTGTGAGATCACAACTATCTCCTTGGTAAACAAATGACTGGCATGCGATGTAAAAAGTTTCTTTTTGCAGCCTTATAAGTTTCAGTCTGTTCATAAATTATGACAGCATATCCATCTCAATGGATGTTATATGTTATAGTGTTACAGTTGAACATTTAACTGATGAAAATGCACAAATGTCCTCAGAAATCAGGCACTGTTCATGGACACAAATATTTAGATGGAAAGCAAAATGTTTTTATTCATAGATATATAAATAGTGCCGAAATGTTTCCTGCCTATCCTTATGCAAGCACAAGGTCAAACTCATGAGGGAGGGAATCAAATTCTAGTCTGTTTGTTCAAACCTGAGCCATTTACCATACACGTTAGTGCCTTTTAGAGTTCTGCAGCACTAACCAAGTTGAGTGTGCGGTTGGCAGTTATGTTTCTTCATCTCCAACTACCATTTATGTGATCACACAGGAGAACAGGAGGCAACAAAATCTGTTGGCCTACTGGGTCCATCTGGGCAGTAAAATGTCTTTAAATTTCTAGGCTATGGCAGACATAAGTTAGATATAGAATGTGTGCTGAAAGGAAGGAGAATTAAATTGCAGTGTTATGTGAGGAGGAGCGTGTATGTATTGGAATGCAGCAATGATCTTCAATTCAAGGACTATTAATGGAAAAAATTATTCTGTATGCTGAAGATTTCTAGCTAAATATATTGGATGAATTTAAATGAGAGAAGAATAAACATTTCTTTCTTAAAATTTCACAGGAGGTAATTCTCGGCCCCATTTATTTTTTGTAATTAGACACAAAGGGTTCATTTAAACAATATTAAATTGAATTTAAAAAGTCAGTGCGCTTTTTTTTTTTTTTCCAGCTATCTTAACGAAGAAAAAAAGTATTCTCATTTCTTAAAATAATCAGCAAATCTGAGCAAATCCCAGATTGGTGCATGGCTCCCATGAACAGCCCTCAAATTTTTGTCTCGCTCTGTTTGGGAATCTTTTACCAGGCTTGGAGATTTCAGAACAAAATCACATGCACACAAAACCTTTGAATGTGCAATTATTTGTCTACAGTACAGAGTTGTGGCCTGAATCAGACCAGTTGTGCAGCTGGGCATTAATATGGTCATACTCTTGGTGCCATCACCTGGTGAATCCCTGCTGGCCATTCCATCTGCTATCCAACGAGGAAGGGCCAGTGGAACCTGTGACTTCTTGGAATAGGCTAATATTTCTCCTGCAGCTTTTCTCTTCTCCCTCTCTGCTTCTTCTCTTAGGGTTTTAGTATCTTGTAGTATCAATGTTCTTTATGATTTCTTTTCTTAATTTTGAACTTTTTGTAACTGGTGTCAACCCAGTAGCATCACCTCCATGCTCTTGCTTAGTTTCTGCTTTTCTAGCTTTCATGATTTCCTGGCCATATCTGTATTCTTTCTTACAGAGTAAGGTGAGAATCAAAAACTGCAGCTTATCATTAATTTCTTTCAGTAAAGCTTGTCCCTGGAGTCACACGTGAGCCAGCATAATTTGTTGTAGCTCCACAACTGGCAGCCTCAGAGATGCCCTTTCTCTTCCAGCATTGGAAGCGCAGGGTATGCTCCTTACAGTGCAACCAAGCATCTGGGATGACTCTTTCAAGTTTTGCCTACTGATTGCTGTAGAAACATTCAACAAAATACCGTGGAAATAATCTGTAGTACTTAGAAGAATTCGTTTCTAAATTTGAACTATAAGCATATACGTATTTTAAAAGTTTATTTTCAAGTGGTTCTGGAGTCTGTTAAAACAGAGAGAAGAGAAATCATAGAATAGTTTGGGTTGGAAGGAACCTTTAAAGGTCATCTAGTCCAACACCCCCCTGCAATGAGCAGGGACATCTTCAAATAGATCAGTTTGCTCAGAGCCCCATCCAACCTGACCTTGAATGTTTCCAGGGATGGGGCATCTACCACCTCTCTGAGCAACCTGTTCCAGCGTCTCACCACCCTCATTGTAAAAAATTCATTTCTCATATCTAGTCTAAATCTAACCTCTTTTAGTTTAAAACTGTTAACCCTTGTCCTGTAACAACAGCCCCTGCTAAAATGTTTGTCCCCTATCTTTCTCATAAGCCCCCTTTAAGTACCGGCAGGCTGCTGTAAGGTCTGAGAAATGAAATAGTGTAGTAACAGTTTGAGCAAACAGTTACAACATTTCACAAAGCAAACTGTATAGCCACCCCACTTCTTCCCAACACAGTTTGGTTTTGCTGCTTGCCTCTCTTCTGTTGTCTTTCCAAATGATCAGTAGAGCTTTTCATTATTTCTCCCTGCCTGCCATCCTCCATCTCATTGTCTTAATAATGCCTTCTCAATCCTTAATCCTTTGGGGGTCTTTTTTGTTTTCTTTTTTTTTCTTTCCTTGTTTTTCACACAAACTTACAGTACGACTTTCACACCTGTATTTCTCTGCTGTCTTAACTTTCTCTTTCTGCATCTCACTGAACCCTTTGCACATCACTTTTTTTCTTTATCTGTGATCTCTCAGCAATGTGCAACAGCCTGAGGTTTTGTTTTTCTCTTTCATTCCACTGATCAGGTCCCTGTGGAGTTTAGGTTTTCCTCATCTCCACCCCTTTCTGTTCTACTGGGTTTTTTTCATCAGACTCGTCTCACGTTGCTATGCGTCCCATGAGACTGTGTCCCTGTGTTGGAAGATTTCAATAGGCTCGATATTATTTTCTTTGACTTATGTTAGATGATGGCCTCTGCACTGCAGGTTTCTTTTTTCTTTCTTTTTTTCCCCTTTTAAGCATCCCTAGGCAACCCCCAGCAATATTTCTGATTGTTACAGCTGAAGCTATTTCTGAATTCTGAGTAACCTGGCTTCCTTTCCTCCTCCTCTCTTACTGACGTGGTCTAGAGGAGTTGCACAGAATAATGGGGTGTTGTGCTCTACTCATGGTTCCTGCTTGGATAGTGCACACTTGAACAGGCAATCGAGCCAAGTCAGTAGCCATAACAGGTTTTGAACTTCAAAGTGTGTAAGTGATGTCCGACTGCAGTGGCTTAAAATCAGCACTAAAAGTTCACCGATCGTTAGTATTCCATAGGCCATACCCACTTACGGAGAAAAGATGAAGGAGATTAACAGTTACATATATTTTCTATATATGTCTTTTTGTGTAGCTCAAGATAAAACAATAAACTTTGTCTTGATTTGGTGCTTGTTCCTGGCACATCTGGGAACATCAATACTCACTGTGTAGTCATAAAAAAATGTCTTGAAGTTTTGTTGATCTCAGCATCTTGCTAAACTATCAGTGGAAGTTAGTGCACTACAGATATATTTTTCAGTGCGGACTGTTCCCCGACCTTCAGGAAATACAAGGACTGCTTCTCCAAAAACACTCATTCACTGTATCAAATCATCTCATCCATAATTTTAAAAGATGCAGAAATTAGTATGTTCATATTTTAATATCTAATGCTTCTATGTTGTTGTGGCTTGAGTTTCTTAACATATTACAAATGTTTTAGTAGAAGATTCCCCCAAAAAAATCAGTGTATTGAAAGCAGAACTTCAGATTTATTCAGGTGCGATCAAGGTCAAAGCTAAAGTTCAGTGACACAAGTGTCATGTCTTCCCTTTGTAGCTCCAGTTGTCTGCTCTGAGAGACATTACGAGTATGCAGATATCACTCTGAATATTGCTAATCGTTTGCTAGTATCCGATAAATGTACTGTTACAAAATGGGTGTTTGCTAACTGCTGCTCTCTTCTCCTCACTTAATTGCTGCGTAAACAGGGAGCTAACATAGTTGGAAGGACTATCGACTGTGCAAGTAATTAGCTGCTGCAAAAGTAGGAGAGAAGGCAGCTAGCAGGTTTTTAGACAGATTTCCATAGTAAAATGTTCTTTCTTAATGTCTTTTGTGTGAAGGACAGGCATCTTACTGATTCAGGTTAAAACTCTTCAGAGACTGCTGGGTAGTGGTGTGTGTATGTAATTATTTGACAGCTAGTGAAGTGGCAGATGTATGCAGGTAAAAGTTAAAAACCAACGGGTTGTTTGAAGGCTTGCTGCTTTTTTTTTTTTTTAACATGGGTCATTTCACACCTTGTGTTTGCGGTGAAGCCCACAAATAGTCAAATTTTTGCAGATTATCTCAGCTTTTCTATACAGACATAAATGAGCAGCTTGGTGTGGCACAAAACCAACCCCCTTTCTCGTACTCAGCTGGCCAAGTGAAGCTGCGTCCTACCTGCAGGAAGAGTTGAGAACAGCAGCGCTGAACCTCCCAGGGTTAGGAGACCCTGGATATGGCTCTCAACCATGTAAATGCCATCCCACTGGCATTTTCTTAACTGCAATTTTAAAAGCCAGGTAGTGTGATTGAAATACTTTTGGTCCTAATTTATGATCCTTGTCAGTCCTTTTTATGTGGCAGCAGCAGTTAGTGGCTGTTTGAGAGCAGTTCTAATATGGGGCTGCTCACGGCTGTTCTCCTCCCCGTGCTCTGAAGCCTCTCTATAAGCCCTTCTGCAAAGTGAACCTAACCTGATCTCATTTTAATGTATCAGCACTCACGCATACTCAGAGACGCAAATCTTCAGTGTTAGCTACGAGGGTCTTTCAAATTAGGGCTGATGCAGTGGAGTATAGTGTTTTCCAAATTCTATATTATAGATAATTTTAGCCATACACCAGCTTATATAAAATATAACTCATTTAGCTTATCTATTTTAAAGGCTTTTACACTACAGTCAGCCACCATAGTTGGTTAAATAGGTGCTTGTCACACCAGTTTAATGAATTAAATGTGAAAGCCATTTCTTCTTACTTTTGGCTGTAACAGGGCTGGCACAGGTTCTGTTCCGCTGAAGTAATGGAATGGTAGGATCCATGTCATATAATTTTATAAGTGTAATATTCATCAGTATATCAGCTAATATGAAAAGCAGAAAAAAAAAGTTAGAAATTAAGACTGCAAGCCAAATATCATAATTCTAATTCCTCATGGAAAGATACCACTTTAACTGAAAGATAGGACAATAAAAATGAAAAATACTAAATCATTTCATCAAAAAATGGTGTCATTCATGTGTTCGATTTTTCATACTCTGTTCTTTACTTGAACAGAGTAACACAGATTGATTACTGACCTGTCTAATTTTCTAGAGAATTTCGTTATTTAACATCCCTTGTAAGCTCTTAGAGATGTTGAAACCTTGGCTTGGCTTTTAGGGAAGAACTCTGCAAAGTTATAGAAGATGCTGAAATAAAGGAAACAACCCGACCTTTTCCCTCCCTTCTCTTTACTGCTGATTCCAAAGGAGTTTTATTCTCAGCCCAGCAAAAAGCACCCAATCCCCTCTGCAGCAGATCCTTCAGCACCTGGTAGACTCATGCTGGGAAGGAAGGAAGGAAAAGGAAGGGGCGTTCAGGAACAAGCTGTAAAAACAGGGCACCTTGTTCCCCTAGGAAAGAACAACTGGCTGCTCTAGCTGCAAGAGCTCCCACCTGCTCAGTGCTCTGCTCTGCCGGTGGGAGCAGAGGCTGCAAACAGGGCTGAGGATCGGCTGCTCAGCCCTCAACATGCGATCCACATCTCTCTGTAATCTGCTACGTTAGCTGGTGCTCTAGTTTGCTGCCTCACTAGAGGTAGCTCTGGTGTAGATCCAGGGAGACAAGCTGGGACGTCTATCCAAGGAGCGGATGTGCGTTACACCCCAGGGGAAGGACAGTTCTGCCCTTCGCAGGTCTGTCATTTTTGTCATGTTTTGGAAGGTCAGTCTGTACCACTCCAATTTTTGTGTGTTCCCTCACACAAAAATCAGTGCCCAATCCCTCACATCAGTGCCCAGCCCACTGATGAAGGAAATTGTTATTTGTCCCTTTGGATTGGGGTGTTAGTCTGGCTGCACTTCTAGGCAAGTTTAATCCCTTTAAAATACAAAGAAGAAATCTTCACAGTTGGGCTTTAGTGAATGTTAATATTTGGGAAAGAATATACTCTTGACTACCAAGTTGCCTCTGTCAGGTTTTCTGTGCGCTAGAAACCCTGTTGCTACTGATAATTATACTGTGCCATGGAAGAGACACAAGTATAGAAGCACTTTTCAATATACCTCTAAATCAGTAAGATACTTCCAATTAGCTAATTAACTAAACACAACTTTCTGTGTAGTCATTGTAGTACTCTTATTTCTAAAATTCACATTTACTTTTACATGATCTCATATACAATTTAATTTCCCATACCAGAAAGAAAAATAATAAATACTAGGGTATTACGTAGAGTTCCCAGTGTTAATAATTAAAAGAAAATTGCAGTGAAATAAAAAAATATGTTCTAACAACTATATCTTCTTACAAAGAAAAGTAAATCAGAAAATGTTTTAAAGTGTATGATATATAATAAAAATAATTAACAGCTAGGCATGACAGTGCTACCTTGAATCTCATAAGAGTGTGTAAGAACTAAAGAAAGTCTTGCTAACTTTTGGAGATCTTAATTCATGAAGTTTTTTCAGCAAAAGCTTACATTCTAAATAACTTGCATGAAGTGATTATTTTAAAGATTATTCCATCAGTTATTCAGGCTGAAAATTACTTGGGACTATTTATGCCTGAGAGGACATCCATTTCATTGCAACTTTATGCTACCTGGACTTACGTAGGAGCTCTAAACATGAAGGAATGGCTATCACCAATTTGATGGCTACAAGTCCAAGTATGTGGCTTTAGTCATAAGCAAAGTGATTAAAGGAAAGATTGCCAAGTACCTGTTGTCCTCTGCCAAATTTTCAACGCGTAGCAATATTTGACAGTAGTTACCCAAATACCAGGTGTCAGCCTTTTATAGCAAAGCCACAACTTCTAGGTGTTTTGTATCTAGATACTTAGGAAGCTAATGAAAGGTTAAATAGCTTATGTTATGAGTAATGATAAACTACGTGTGCAGCTTATGCAAGGCAGGATAGTTCAATGAAAATAGGATAGTTTCAAAGTGGAAATCCTGATTTACTCTGTCAGAAATTAGTTTTAATTGTCTCAGAAAAAGACAAATGCATGTGTAAGAAGTGAATCTGCTCAGACTCAGAGTTCATCTCTGCTTTTATCTGAAAACCTAAGAATAGATGTGATGGGAATTCCTCAGGACCAAGGCAGTATCCATGTTACCTACTTTCTCTCCAAACTGTTGCCCAAGATGTGTTGAAGTCGTGATACCCAATGTTAAAACAGAGGCACTAAGACCTGCAATGGAAGTGGCATTACAAATACCTATAAATTATTGTAAATCACAGTAACTGATTATGTGGCTGAAGAAAAGAACAACCTGAAATCAACCGTCTAAACAAAACCTGACAATTCTGAATCAGTATTTTCTTGAAAACTTTTGTCCTTGATACTCCAAATATGTAAATGTTTCTTTTAGGATGACACTATCGAAGTATTCCCACTGTAGCAAGCTTAGAATTTAGATCCACTGTCTTCACTACAAACACTGTAAAATGTTCCTATTATGTTTCTGGTGTGTAGTGATTATAATTGTGACTTATTAATTAGGATTGCTTTATTCTCCTTCTCGTTCCGGCACTGACTTAATCACTTCATGCAAATCATTCACTCTTTGCTTCAGTCTAGAGATTGTAAAATAAGTCAAAAAGCACCTATGAAGTAGGATACTGTTGTGTTAGTGGAAAGATGCACGCTGTTCAGTTATAGTTTTTTGAGTTTCTGTGTAGCTGATGCATGCAGTACTTTGGAGTAAATGTCTCTTTTGCATAGCATGGCAAAGAAGAAATAAAATAGGGTCAGCCAATAGTCCTTCTTAACATGTCCCTTCTTATCTTCTCACCTTTAGCCTGCTGAGCCAAATCATCTGCAAAACACGAGTCTTACAGTGATACCATCAAAAAAATGACCCAGTACAGGTGCACAAGCATGTAATAGTACAGATCATAATCAGTCAAGAGGCAGACAGATCTGACATTTGCTGAGAGCATCCCTATATTTTACTGAGTTGTCATGCCTTGTTGCATACTTAATGAGGATGAGCCCCTTTATATGCCGATTTCGCGTTACAAATGCTGTTTTGCTGGGACTGTCAGCTGCAAATAGCTTGTGGCAATACATCTTCCATGCAGCAAATAAACATATACAACATTATAGCACACCCATGTTATTGCCACAACTGTAAACAACTAATAAAAGGAATGTATTTACTGTGCCTTAGAGTCATTCACTCCAGTAATATTTTTTCCATTTTTAAGTCTATTGACTTTATGGAACATTTGGCATTATTTCATTGTACGATCATTGCTTACTGTGTCATCATTTAAACAAAAAGCACGCTGTATACCTGCATATATCGTAGTCCATACAGAACAGGATATTTCTGTGACCAGCAAGTGTATTGCGTGTATTCTCAAAGACTGGGGAATTATTTTGTGTGCTAGGAATAGTCATTGACCTCACGACAACTGTTGAAATCCTGATGGTAAGACACTGTTATCATCAAGTTGCTTTTGGTATCATCTGGGCATGGGGGGAACCAGATTTTTAATCTGTGAAAACAAACAGCATATCTGGATCTACATGGAAATCTGTCTCCCCGTTGACAGTGCTGGTGGGAACAAGAGCTTGATTACACCCCAAGATGGTTTTGGTGTTGCTTTTAGTGGTATTTTGCTAGTTTTAAGGATTGAAAAATATGTGATCATTAAAATGTATTATCTTATGGATGTTACTGGACTGTTAGCACCTGAGAAAATCAAATCATGCTTTCAAGAAATTTTTCAGGAATTCAGCTGAGCTGTATCTCCCCCTTCAAAGATGAGTTGTAAGAACTAGATCCAGAAAGGATCTCCTGTATCAGTGAACCTCAGCCACTGTAACTTTGCTGACATATTCTCTTTCAAAACCATACTGTGTTGGTGGTTGTTTGTCACTGACATCTAACTTAAGATTCTTTGTGGTCTGTTTTAACAATTTGTTCCCCAACTACCATTATCTTTCTAGATTCAATAACTCCTCTTGCTGCCTTGGTTTTACCTCCTTGATTTATTCAGAGAGAGCAAACAAGGCAAGCTCTTTTAGTCTGTTCTCATAAAATAGCCTCTTCATTCTCTTTTTTTGTTCTGGAAACTGTTCTGTATTTTTTCCAGTTTGAATTGATCTATTCTAGGTTGAGAAGAACAGTACACAGTATTCCAGAGGAAACTTGTATCCAGTACAGCAGCATGAATACTCCTCTATGTCCATCAAAAATCTTGACAGAGTAATTTTAGGAGTGCATTTGCCCCAGTTTTGAGGGCTGTTGTGTTTACATATAATTTACTAAATAGAAATCCGTATCTTTGTACTGTGACTACTAATTGATGAGCCCGCACGTTATAGAAGAAATCTGCTTTCCGGGGTTTTAAATGCTGAGCTTCATTTCCCCTTCTTATTCTGCAGGACTGCAAACTTGCTCACCCACTGGAAGATCTCTTCCTCTGCCTTATCCTTTTTTTTTTTGACCCAGTTTCTCAAATTACATCTTTGAACCTCTGTCTGATTTTCTTTCTCAGGAATTTTATTTGATGCTGCACTGGTAAATAGCTTCTGTAATATATTCAGAGGATAGTGAACGTGTCTCAACTTCTGAGTCTCCATGTTGTTGCCTCAACCATTGTCTTAGTAGCCATCCTAACCTTCTCCCTCTTGATTACTGTCAAAGAAAAAAGGACCATTGTAGCATAAATTAATCTCCTTACTGGCTCCCACTCCACCCCTTGGGACAGGTTAAATGTACTGACAAGAAACTATCCTTGCTTTTTCAGTTTGGTGTCTGAGTTGTGGGTAAATTGCATTCCTCTTTCTACTGCCTTTCATGAATGATACAAACTGCAAATTGGGTAAAACCTGATGAAGCTAAGTTTGCATCATGTTTTTTCTTCACACATCACTTACAGCACTATTTTGTAATGCAGAAGTATTACCTGCTGCTGAGGAATTTTAACTACATCTCCTAACTAAGCTAGTGGCAAATTGAAAACTAATAAGATATATTTTGCATATCAAATACTGCTCTGGGGACAAGCTAACGTAGGCACCTACTAGATTGCAACTTCCTGCTCAGTAAAAAAGAAGTAATAAAGAAAGTCATGACAGCTCATTACATGAAAGAAGAAAATCATCACCCAAAGCAGAAGAAATGCTATTTTATTATACAGTAATTGTGAAGGGATCTTAACATTTTCATTCATGAAAATATTAAATGTTTTCTAATGTTATCTGTAATAAATATTATTCTGAAGGCAGCAAAATGATGTAATATGTTTTACCATTCAACAATACCTACAAAACTCAAGCTATCAATGTAGTCAATTGAGCCATCTAACTGTGCAGAGCAAAAGCTAGATGGTTTCTTTTACTGTCAAACAAAAAAATAATGTTCACAGACTTCTGTGGGTCTGTCCTCACAGTGCCTCTTTGAAATGGTATCTCTTTACCCTCTGTTTTTGTAATAAAACCAGTATTGACAATGTTATTGTGTATGGTGATGGGCAACGTCTGTTCTTCAGGACAGATATGCTTCAGAGCATAGGAACCAGAGCATCCCCTCATTTCCATGTTACAGAAATTTTGGGTTTAATCTCCATTAATCACAAAATTCTGCACATCAACCCTGTCATTAATGGAGAAAAGAATATGGCCAACTTTTGTACTTCAACCCAGGAGAGTAAATAGTTACAGGGATAGTTACAGGGATAGTTACAGGGATAAAGTTCAATATTTGAAATGATTAAGTTGTATTTTGCATATAATTGTCTTGAAAACTAACCCATTTCATTGTAATTTAAGTAGCATTTATCTAAATTAAGCACATGTGACATTTCTAATTAGGTATATTTTAATGGTTAAATCATGAGTTTTTAAAATGATAATTTGGGATAGTTGTAAAATTTCAAGGTCTGTGATTTTAAAATTGAATTGCTCTTTGACTTATGTAAAAGAATAGATTGTTAAGCGAGTGTCTCACAGGAGAGAAGCAGTCTAGGATATTATGATTTGAATTAGTTTTTCAAAGGAATTAAGAGTAGGCAATCTGTCCTCTGATCTTTCTTTGCACACTAAAAGTATGAGTCAGTTATGCTAAGATAGCTTAAATTGGGACTACAGTGATTTAATTAACAGCTGGAATTGTAGAATTCCACATGTGAGGAAAGTGATGCATTAATAGTGCCCTGTACAGATGCTCTAATGAATCCGAGGTATTCTCCAGTGGAAGTCATTTTTTAAATATATGGCTGCTAGTTGCAGATGCAGTATGGCCTTTATGAGTTCAGAACAAGAAATTGGGAACTTAAGGAAAATTACGTCATCATCTGGAATATTTGTAGTCAATATACGGATTTGTTCCAGAGGCCCCATATATTGGTTGATGTCACTGGGAAGGGCATTAGGCAAAGACAGGGCATGCGTACCCTCTAGCAGCGCTTTTGAGTGAAAACCTGTGGGTCCAATGTAATTACTTCCCCCTCCATGCTAGCCCCAACAGCAGATCAGAGTGTGATTCCGCTGTCCGAGTCTCCGGTGTGATTGTGGACAGAGGCAAAAGCGAGAACTGGGTGCTACACTGCCAGTATAACCCTGTCGGAGCACATACCCTTGTGAGAGCACGAGTCAAAAATCTGTTAACATGCTGATGTTGGTACTCCGATGACTGAAGATCTTTGTGCAGAAACATTCAGCTCCAGGGAATATAGAAATACACTCTGCAATGTAATAGCAAATATATTTGTCACAGCTAGGTAATACAGCAAATGAGGACAGTTTGCAAATAATTTCTACCAGTGCAAATGATTTATTAATGGTTTTGAGAGTTACGTGAGAGTTACTCTCTTCGTGGCTTCAGTAGGGTGAAATGGCCCTGGTACTAGTCCTGTATGCTTTGAGTCACGTAAAAGAATAGGTTGTTAAGTGAGTGCCTCACAGGAGACGAGCAGCGTAGGACATAATGATTCAAACTAGTTTTTCTGAGGAATTTAGAACAGGCGAACTGTCCTCTGATCTTTCTTTGCACATCAAAAGTATGAGTCAGTTATACTGGGGAAGCGTGGCCTTCTAAAGAATGACTGATTAGACAAGGGTTTTTTTCAGTCTGGGAAAGAAACAACTGGGGAAGCAAGAGAAGTTTATAGAATGACGAGCCATTTTGAGAAGCAGGATAGGGCATTCCCGCTTCCGATGCAGAAGTGGAGCCAGCCAGTGAACCTGGGAGGAGCTGTGCTCAGAACAAATGAAGATGATTCTTCCTGTAAAAAGCAGCTTTGATTTTGGAAGCCGCTGCTAAAAGATACCGAGGAGTGCTAGAAGTTTGCATAGTTTTGAGACAGTTCAAGGAAGATAAACCCACTGAGGATTATTCAATACCTAGAAACTATATCTGGCCAAGGAAGCCCCGGAACAGAAAATGTTTATATGCTGGAGGAAAGATGGTATTGTGTGCTTCCCCCCCTGCCCTTGGTATCTGCTTTTGGATACTGTCAAAGACAGAGTAGAATGTGCTAGCTGGACCTTTGATCTTGAACCATTTTAGCTGTTCTTGGGTTTTTTCTGTATTTTAGAGTAGGCTTTGCTCACAATTTCTCATTTTTGGCTACTTTGATAGTCAAATCAATTAAAAGATACCATTGTCTTCACTGAGGAAGCAAAATGTGAACCCTTATTGGAGATTATGTGAAACAAATACCCATTTCTTTATGCTTTCCCTATAGTCTCATTATGATTCAAAGTTTGAGCTCTGTTTTAATTAATTTTATTTTAATTGCCAACCCAGGAAAAAATTCTCACAGCCTCAATTAGAAGTCTGCTGGACCTCCCAGCACATGTTCAGCAAAAGATTTAGCTCAGGAAATGTAGCTCAGTGTAGCTAACCCTAGGTCATGATAGAAGCTACCTCACTTTGAACCTTGATCCCACTTCCTCAGTCATCTCAGGTTGTTGTGTCCCGCTGTCCTGGACTAGCTCTGCTTTAGTTTTTGTGAATCTGCACACTTGGATATATGTGATATTCCTTTAAAAAACAAACAAACAACACCCCAAAGTGTTCAATATCAGTCGATTAGGCATTCCCATTCAAAATCTGTGTTGTATTTGACTACACGGCATGGACCCCCCAGATTAATTTAATCTATGTTTACTGTCTTTTCTTTCAGAGGTTTTTCTGACAGCATAAGTATGCTCATTTCTTTGTAAGTTGCTGATCTCTCTCAGGATTCACCAAATAATTAATACCAACATCTGTTTAGTATGCAAATACTAAAACTGTGCTGCCCTCAGATTGCCATTTTGATATGGGAAAAATTAGGCTACAGTTTACCTCCAATCAGATATTCAAACTTGTTTTGATGTGGGCTTTCTGCTTGATACCTCTGAAAAGGGAGATGGCAGCTGCCTTAGTGCAATCAAGCAATAGCTCTGAGCCTTAAAAGCTAGAGTGTGTCCTGTAGCTTCTTTTTTAGGGAAGGAAAGGTTATTTCAGATTATTATAAAATAGGTTATGTTGGTTTCTCCCATATAACGTACAAAGAGAATATAACAGAGTGCCTCCTATTGCAGCCATCAGACATTCAGAGATGAATACTTTATGTACAACACCATCACGGATATAAGCATGAGTGTGTGTGGTCTGCATAATAAATGCCTGTTCAAAGTATACTGCAGAAATTGCTGAAAATTTACAATTACAGTTATAGTCCAGAATTGCCAGAGGTTACACTGCAGCAGTCACATAGGGGAGAAGAGTGACACCAGCATTTTATAAATAGGAGATAACTATTCCAGTGCTGTGGCAAACCTTGACTTTTTAATATCTACCACTGTGACACCTGAGTGATTTATGTGCATGTTCTGTTGGTACCACTTTATTCCTAAGGATAGGAAGCACTGCAGCAAAGGTAGATAACAAAGTAGAGTGAACATCTCAATACTGAGATGTTACACGTTGTGAAAAACACTGTGTTATCACTTGAGAAAATTTGTCATACAGCTACAGTATCCTAACATCTTACATTTGCAGAATCTTTGCCAAAGGATCCCAAAGTTCCCATGTACTCCTGAAACTTAACTTATGCTTTCTTTACCAATGGATGAAAAAGATACTACAAGCCTTTGCTTGTTTCCCAGTAGTGTGAAAGACACTGATGAAACTGCAGCATTTGCTCAAACTCTAAGTGCAAGATTCTGCAGCGCTCAGTTTCTTACGTTTTATTTCAAGATCTTAGAATGAGAAACTACAGTGTGTCAAGCGGACTGTCAAAATGTTGTCAAGTTGTCTTCAAAACAAATATTAACTCCAAAACCAGTGTGGCTTCTATTGCAAGAATCACGTAGTCTTGTTCAAGAGCACAGTCCGTTTTTGCTTGAAAAGTTTGAGCCCTGAGCTTTTTCTAATAATCTTATTGTGATCTAAGACTTGTAACATGTCCAAAAAAACCCAAAACAAACAAACAAACTCAAAACCCAAAAACAAAGAAACCAACCCCACTTGACTTGCATAGTTGGGATTTTTTTGTTAGAGATGCTTAGCAATTCTTTGATGGAGCAGTTTCCACTGGAAAATTCAGATTTATTGTAATAGTAATGGAGATGCATCAATAGTAATGAAAGTACAAAGGAGCCTGGAAAATTACCTTATTTTTTTGCACAGTGGGTGCATGATTCCTCTAAAACATAAAGAAAAAGCTCTAAAGAAAACTTACAAGCCATTTTTAAATGTAGTCATAAAAACCAGTTATAGCTAAAACTGCAGGGCTGTTCAGGAATATCTGGGAACATTTTGCATCTAAGCACTGGAGTGAGAGTTTAGAAAAAATCCAGTCCCTCCAAAGGCCTTTTTTTTTTTTTTAAGTGTATATGAGAAATTAATAACTGACTCAAATATAATGAAGTAGGTTTGAGATTAAAAGGGACTAGAATTTGTTGCACCAGTGTTAAGGCCATGTCATCGAATTGTCACAGATCAAAGCCCAAACCAGGATGTTGCCTGTGCTTGCTGCAGTCGTAGCTGCTTGAGCTGTGCTGTTCATTTAAGGATAGTAATAGAAGGATTTTGGGGAGGTCTGCTGTCAGTGTTTGATAGAGATTGGTTAATGCTACTTGTGTCTGCAGAAAAACCTGTCTGGAAGACTGAAGACTCATCTTGAGCTAATATTTGTAGGAAGAATATTTGAGGAGGATGAGAATCTGAAAACTAAATTTTCAGTCTTTGGGTTTCTCTGTACCAGGAAAGAGCATCATCTTGGATGATATTAATATGTGAAGTTAAATATGACTTTGGTTTTAGTATACATTAGAAAAGTAACATTCAATATGTATTAATGCATGGAAGTTAACCATGTTATCGTTATATGGTTAGTCCCAACTCTAAAATAAATTTAACAGCATTTATTTAATGGATTTTATTATATTTGGCCTGTCCAGCTAGTGAGCTTACTGGAACAATATGACTAAATTTTTGCTTATAATTCTAAGGTTGCATTTATTACTAAGAATTTGCATTATTGCTAAGAATAATGATAGTACTTATCATTATTTTTCTACAGTACTAAGAACTATATGTCATTGTCTAAGATGATTCAGGTAAAGGTACTTTCCTACTTTATATCCTCACATAAGAAGAGTGGGAAATAATATACAGAACAGTCTACAATTCCAAAAAAAGTATGTTCCTGGGGGATTTTACTAACAGTTACTGTAAACCAAGACTTGTTGGCAAATATTTCTTTGAATAAGGCAGTCGGGTGGGAAGAGATCAGGCATGGTAAGATGTAGGTACAGCATTTTTGCTCTAATTGGATAACCTCCATGGATGAAACTACCTATCAGTGTAGGTAGTTCAGATAAAACCTTTCTATTTTGTTACAAAAGCAGATCTCTTCAGTATCTGATGGACTGCTACTTCCATGTTCTTATCACTGGCTTACTTACATATATGTTTTGGTATTTCCAGATACGTATTTGCTATTTCCTATTTTTCTTAAAGATATTGTTGACCATCTTAATCTCTTTTCTACTTAACTACTTGGAAAGAGCGTATAGTCAAACCAGCTGAAAATGCACTTTCCTTGTAATGAGAAGAAACAGGTTGAGAAGACAGCTTATGTATGTCATTTTCCTAAAACATAGGAAAACTTCTCCATTTCTGGAAAAGTTTCTCTGAGGTGGAGTCAGAGTCATCTTACACAGTGTGATTGAAGGAGTATTGTTCTATCCCACGTACTTGGCGTTTACTACTGAAAGTACTGGAAGTTAGGCATATAGAGAGAGATATACATTTCTATTGCAGATGTTTTAACACATCAGGCTGTTTTCTCTTCCCTAGTATTTGAAAGTAAGTGCTGCATACATCAGCATTTGATTAAGATATTGCCCTAAGTAGATCACTCTTATATACCAAATGATCTATACATAGAAAATAAAACTTTCCTAATAACCTTTTGGTATTTTAGCATCAGCTAATTTTCTGCTGAGGAGAGCAGAATGTGATTAAGGCAATGGAAAACATTTTATGGAGTGACAGGTGGTCATGAAATTATATTAGCATTTAAATGACTAAAATGGAGCCTTTCCTTTCCTGGTCTGAGAATGTCAGAAAGCAAAGAGTCAGGATTAGTACTCTCTTCCCATTCCCCATGGGTTATATTTTACTTTAAAAACAGCTGTTAATTCTATGTCACAAATTATGAAGGATTTAAAAGAGAGTGTCATGACTCGGTGTAGATACTGCTAGAAAACATTTTCCATCTGTGTGACATATTTAAAAAAAGCCCTCAGTCACTCAGAGAGCCAGCTTTGTGAACTTAATCAGATGTTTTTCTTCTCTTGTTACCTAAGAATCAACTCTAGGGAGTGTTAAGATCACGGTGGTATTTATTTTAAGTGAGTGATTGAATGATTCCCGAGCTGCTCTTCTGGAAAATGAAGCAAAACCCTGCTTTAGAGGTCACCTCTAATTAGAGATCAAAAAATAACTGCAGATAACTTCATCAAAAATATAAATAACTAATCAGTACCAGTCCGGTGGCTTTGTTTTATAATTAGTCCCGTACAAAGGCTCCTTGAAGTCAGATGACAGTTGGGTCTCCTGCCTCAAACTTCACAAACGAACCAATAGTTTCAAGCTGATGCTCCCTTTGAACTGCTCTCCCAGGATAAATTACTGATGGCCTAAATGTTACATTTACATTTATTATTCTCCATTACCAAGAACATGTGAAGCAGCAAAAGATTAAAGCGACAATTACTGAAGTTAGAACATTGGAAATGAAGTTCAAACACCAGAAATGAATGTTTATGAAAACAGAAAAGACAATTACTTGAGGCCATTTTTAACTAAATAAAAGCAGTGGCTTTGACATCAGAGAGGACATCTACAGGTGATCGTTTCTGTGTTCATGAATCTCTGAATGAATCACTGGCAGCTTGTGCAGTTGAGTTCAGATGCAGTCTGGATAAGACCTTAGCGGTCAGAAGATTGACCATGAGCCCTGGACCTTGTCAATCTCGGACTTCAAGGGAGGTAACAGCACGGGAGGGAATAAAGTTGTCCTAGCAGTTGCTCTTTAGAAAAGATTTCATAGGTGTTACTGAAGTTGTTGGGGTTTTTTTTAAATCTTGGTTCTTTCTGTTTTCTCCATTTCACAAAGTGCTGTTTTATTCAGTTCTTTGAATTGTTGCCCTTGACAAAGAAAACGCGGGTTACTGAGTCCCATTCAATTTAATTGAGTTTTCTCAAATTTGGAAGGAGAGGATGAATACAGGAGGAGATGTTCAGCGAAAGAGCGGAGAATTGTTTGGAGCAAGCTTTGGTCTCTTTGCACTGCAATCCATTCCTGCGTCATCTTGTCTGCAGCTGCGCTAAGAAGAAATTATTCTAGGCTCTGTGTCTCGAATGCAAGGTGTCAGGGCAGGAACTGCGCCCAGCCTGCCTCGCAGGGGGAAATGCACCCTGATGATGGGTGTAAATCTCTGCTCAAAATCTTCCCCAAACATTCTGTGGCTCCAGACAGCGCGGCAGAAAAAGCACTTCTGCCTTTGCAGAGACTTGGTGCCTGGGGTGCAGGGGGGGAGCCGAGCAGATCCCACGCCTCAGGCCCGTGAATGGAAAATGGGCGCATGGGGTGCCTGTGCGTGGCTGGCTGGCTGCTGCGTCTGCACGCTGGCGTGGGCTCACACACGGCCGCTAATGAGATTGTTTTTCAAACGCTTCTCTTCACCTTTAAAATGATGAAATTAAGCTCCTGTAGTTATTAAGAGCTAAAAATAATGATTTAATTCTATTCCACGTTGTAGTAGCGGGCGCAGCAGTGTATTGATCTGCACTCTGTGTCATATTATATTTACAATGAGACCTGATCAATATGCTATTTCTGAACCCATGGCTCTTGCATGTATGAAATTGGGATATTTTATTGTAAGACTAATGCACATGACCGAGTCACAATAGCGTAGTCTAGAGTACTGTTCACAAGCTAGATGAAGCAATGAAAAGGTCAGCTTTGTACCTTTTCTTTTTTCCTATTTGAATATTGCAATTTTTTTTTTTACTCCCAGTAAAACAGAAACACTAGTGTGACAGGCACTGTATAAATGCACGGTAAGAGACATCCCTTATCGCAAAGACCTTACAATAAGTGCTGACAGACAGATGAAAGTAGGAGGAGGAAAGAGATGACAGCAGTGAAGTGACCTCACTCAGGTCACCAAAAAGATCAGCTGCAGCTTCAAGGACAGAACAGCTTGCCAATCCAGGGTGTCGTTCTATCTTACTATTTAATCATCCAACGGTATAAGTGGAAGGTCTTGGTTTTTGCTAATGCATGTCGGGAGAATGTTTGAGAAAGTCAGTGGACTTAAAGCGATGTTGTGCTGAAATTGTGAAAAGAAATTCAGTGTGTCATGTACAGCAGTTGCACAGGTTGTTTTGGAATTTTTATTGGGTATTTTCTCTTTAAGGGAATAAAGTGCTATCACTCCACCTCCTGAGCTAACAATAACAACTGCTTGAGAAACTCAGTCTCCAAAGTACTGCCAATGAAGGCCAGAAATAAGAATTTAACGAAGAGAATTTATTGCTATTGAGGGTCATGGTTGCAGCTTGCATGGTGTGTAGATCTGAACGCTCCCCAAAAGAGATAACAGAGTGATTGAACAGGGTATTTCATTTGGTCTCGACTCCAGTTCTAATAGGTAGGAAAAGAGATTGGGGCTAACAGTGATGCACTGAAGAAAAGTCTTCTGGGGACTCTTTTAAGAATTGATTTTGAAAGTAAATCGCCATGCGTGTATAAATATGTCTGCTTCTGGCTCGTCTGTCTTCTATTAGTTTCGCTGGTATGAGTTTCAGTCGGTCTGGTTTATTGTTATGTTAAACAAATAATAATAGTATTAAGGTGTCAGTTGGGTTTCTAAATTTGCTGTAACTTTTGAGACATATCTTAATTTTCTGAATAGCTGAAGCTATCTTTTGTGACTCTCTAGCTGTAAGCATATTTTCTTATTAAAAATCTCCACCTACTCCTAATGTGCTCACTTAAAATTACAATTCCAGGAGGTAATCAAGACATTAACATCATAAAATATAATGTGCTTAAAACATTTTCCATCAGCTTCAGCAGTCAATTCAGACCCTCCCACTTTATAATAGAGTAATCATTTTCCATCATTCAGTACATAAAATGAGAGTTGTGCTTTGTACATGGAGTAAACGTGGAAAACAGCATTAAGAAAGTCTAGCTATGATTGTGAAGAACCTGTCCTGAGCCTGGTGGTATGTCACCTAGAAGTTATTGTATTAAGTGCTGTAGAGCTTTGTGCTGCTTTTTAATTGCCTGCAATTTTGCGTGCTTTCATTGCAACAATACGTTTAGAAAAATCAAGTTCCCACGGAAGTTAAAGCTTGCTCTTTTCATTGATGAAGATTTGCATCAGGCCATAGAGGAAAAGCACTGGAAACTCAGAGCTTAGAAGCAGTGCCGAGTCTTCCTGTTGAAAGTACGTTTCTGAATTTCAGAGGAGGAATGGATTTTGTGCTCTTAAGTGAATTCCTGCTGCCCATGCAAACTGCATGTGACAAACCTGATCCAAGTCAGTTCTCTCTGGAGTTTTCTGGTTTAGAAGATAACTCTGCCAAATGTTTGAAGAATTCCAGATGTTTGGGGAGAGAGGGGGGAAGTGGGGTTGGGGGAGGTATTTTTGGTTTGCTCAGTGGAACTGCGGTGTGAAACCAACATCTAATGCCATGTTCCTGTGTTCAGGGGAAGTGTGCAGGTTCTGCTCCACGCTGCTTGAAGCTGGCAACTAAATTCTAATTGCTCATGAACTATGTCAAAGTCTAAAGAAAAATAAGAAGCATTTGCTATGTGCTCCTATTTTGGTTCACGTATACGATTCAAGGCTAACATCCCAAGAATAAAAATGTGTAACGCAATTCAGGTCTGAAAGGAGCTGAAAGGCAGGAGTGGTGTGTATTTAAAAGATGATTTAAGCTATCACCCTGTAACTGTGGATGCTGTTGGGAAACAGTCTCTCTCTGAGTAGTAAGTTTTTATTTCAGTGTGGCTAATGAACCTTTTTCTGAAATAAGAACGTAAAACTTCAGAAGCAACATAGCTGTAGGAACTGAACGCTGCTATAGAAATGTGCATAAGCTAAATAGATTTAGAAAAGGAGGTATGAATCATTTTAGAAGAAAACATGTAGGAATGAAGAGAAGTTGTGGATGACTGTATTTTTAAGCAGTCTCTTTCCAATCACCCCAATTACGCTCTTGGACATTAACAGAAATTCTGTATAAATAGAAGTGCTATCATAAAAACTAGAAACTACTGGTAATATAAACTATAAACTACCTGGCTCCAAAATTAAATAAATACATGTTTCTGTTCCTATTGATCAGTGTTTATTTTGTTATTTGATGTATTTGCAGAACGATATAACTGTACATAAGTCATAGAAGAAGACAGGCTAAACCCTGCTCATTTTAAGGAACTGATTCAATTAAAATTAGCAGGACTGCTTGAGCAAATAAACCTATCCAGTGTTTGGTGCTAAAAGTCTTTGTAAACAAGTCTAAATGGTATGGGGTTGAACCTCAGCTGGCATAAATCACTATTTCCATTAGCACCATCTTCAATAGAGTTATGCTGATTTATGCTTCGAGGATCTGAGTCTCTGCATCTCTAGTTAGTGCAGTAAAATGAGTTATTTTTTTCCAGTATTTCAATTTTTTTTTTTTTTGTAAATGTATCAGAATTTAGACAAATCTGTGGAACCTGTAGTATTCTAAGATATTTTATTTCCATGCAAGTATAGGAACTTCAGTACCTAGGCCACAGCTATATAAATTTATGTGTGTATGTATCTATGTGTGGAAATTTACCATTTTCACAGCTGTAGAGAGGTCAGACACCTGCTTCTAAAGGTCTAGCCAAAGGTTTTAATTAAAACCATATTTATAACCATCTTCTATCATTAATCAAATGTAGACTTAAATCACCCTGTATAAGTGATGTAGTGTTCTGAATTATTGAAACTACAGAATATGTAGTATTCTGAGTACAGAGTATCTTGTAGCATCAAAATTACAACACTCGGTGTGTGTGTATATGTGCTTTTTCCTACCTTACCGTGCCTCAGTTTGAGCTGTGGTGAGTGCTTTGAACTCCTTGGCATCAAACATGAAGCAACTTAGATGTTGTGGGAACTTTTTCCACAACATACATTGAACTGTCTAGAGCATTGTCATTTTCTAGAGCTGGGCACAAGCGCAGTCCCAACAGTTTGTGGGAGCACTGTGTGTAAAGGTCATGCCGGTACTCTGATGTGTGCAGCTTCCCGTAGTTCTCTGGAGGAAAAAAAACCTGTTACAGTGTACAGAAACCCTCAGCGCAGCATAGTCCTCTTTATAGCTTTAAAGAAAGTCTGTCAGATCCAAACCCTTAATTCTCTGGTTTGGATTTTCTTTCCGGTATTGTAATCTGTACCTTGTGCCGATTCCTTTCTCTGAAGATCCAAAGAGTTGATTGTAAAGTGCTCAGAAGGTACATGTGTTAAATTTTCTGCTTGTACACAAGATACTGAACTGGCCTCTGAATTCAGGTGCTTTGTTGCGGGAAAGGTCAAAAGCCAAGTAAAACCAATTTAGATTTGACAGCTTTCAAGAACCATCTTCTAAAATAGAAAGTAATTTATATTTTATCCACTTTGATTAAATCTTTCCCTGATGGCATGTATTTTTCTGTATCTTTTAAAGTAAAAATATTGTCCACAGCAGAAGAGGTGCCCTTAATTTTATTTGGGTTAAACATACCTCGCTCTTCTCAGTGGTTTCTAACTCTGGAAGAGGGCAGATCTGAAGAGGCAGGTTCGGGGGAAGAAAAGGTACTCACCTGTAATGGCTGGTAACAGATTAGACTCTATAGTATATTATTTCTTTCCCCTCACTGAAGGATGATTGTGTAGGGAGAAATGTTTTGAGATACTTGAGCTGTTCCAGAGAGTGAAGATGAATGTAAGATTTCTGATGAAAATAGAAGAGCTGGTGCATCATTCTTATACCAGGTTAAAAAGATATTAAGAGTGGTTGAGCTAGCAGATATAACTCGGTGTGCTGGGTTTGAGTGTTTGTGGGGTTTGGAGGGTTGGGTGGAGGGAAGGTTGACAAAGGCCACTCTTTCATTGGGCTGCTCTGTGCTGAGATGAGGTGGGAGAGCCCTACACTTCTGGTCAAAACGTGCTCTAGAACGGCAGATGTGGAAAAAGCCCCAGGCAAGGGCTGACCTGGAAGACAGAACAGCTGAGCTGAGGAAACCCCATTGCAAATCCCTCAGAAGTTGCTCTGGTTTCATTTTTTTTTAATATCAAGTTTCCAGCCTTTAAGACTACAGGTGAAATATGCCTGAAATCTAAAAACCCTTACTAATTCTGCAGACAAAAACCCCATGCTGTGTAATTAGTGCTATAGCACTTACCAGCTAAACAGATCTGTTGCAGGGGGTGGGGCGGAGGGTGGGGAATTACAAGTCCTGGTCTACTTCCTGGCATGTGTCTAGAACTATTTGTTTAGAAGGGAAACTTTCAAGAATTCTCATTACGTTAATGCTGATGCTTCTCAGCAAACCTGTGGTCCCATTACTGGCACTACTTTTCCCAAACTGAGTTTTTGGAGGATGACATGTAAGACCTTGTGGGCAGCAGTGGGATGCTGGGCAAAGGAAAGGAGCAAACCGTCTGTGATGGCAATCTTAATAGTGATGGGGGATCTCTAAAGAGAGAAAAGCAGCAAAGTTTATTTTGCTTTTAGAAGGCGCGGGGGTACTTTCAGCTTATTTGATATCTCTTAGCTTCATGCTAAATACAGTATTGCATCCTTCTCACTAGAACATCTTGGAAGACCCCCATGCTGCAGAGCTCCCTCCCTTTTCACCAGCTGCAGCTTCTTGTTAGGTGGTGTGAGGTCAGACCTCCCATGGGGTAGTATTTTGGTAACTGTCAAGCTCTTTTCTTCTCTCTGTAAGATTAACAGCAGCTTTTGTCCCTCTCCGGGAGGCGCAGGGGAAGGATCCGGGGCGGACAGGAGAACAGCACTGGCACAACCTTGCGCTTTGCTGCAGGTGGATGTAATCAAACCCCCCACTTGGAAAGCTTCAGCTCTGCCTACATGTGTTGTTGAACTGTACGATTTTTTGAGAAGTGTGTCCAAAGAGGCAAATGGTATCCGATTAGCCTCCCTGTACATATCAGTATCTATGTTTACTGATAAATGTTTCGTGAGTGGTATAAACGTCCATCCACTTTTCCTTCCTTCTCAGGGTATTTGCTATGTTCCTTTAACACAGCTAGCAATGACATTCTCACGTCAGGCGATGTTGTTCTAGATAGGTGTAATTACTATGTTCAATATGAATTTGTACCATCCTCGTATCAAGCAAACGTGATATTCTACTGTTGTAGTACTAAAAATCAAGCATGATGTGACCGTTTATGGAAAGAACGATATGTTCTGACTGTCCTGTTGAGAGTTTTGTCTTGGACTTGATGTTAAAACTCTGCAGAATGCTAGTTCAGGCCCAGGTGACTGAGTTGAGAGATTATAAACCATACAGGCTGTGCATAAATTTAAAAAAAAAACCTCAACAAGAACACGGATCTTTGTATATTATATGGATGCAGACAATATTTTCTTTCAGCTAGAAAGGACTAGACTTGACAGTCCCTGTAACAGAAAGGCATCAAATCAAACCTCTCTCTAATTGCTGTAATTACTTCCCTGATACTTTCTTTTGTGGTCTTATAAAAAACAGACTGAAGGTGAGTAATTATCCTGTACCCTGCATGGAAAATATTGTTAATTTTTTCAGGTTGCAGCTGAAGATGTAATCAGAAGCAAGTATTTGAGCTGCGATAGGCAAAGGAAGGTCTGCAGGTAGAGGAAATACCTTTATTAATTTAACTAGTTAATTTATTAGTGTACACTGGATATAACCTATAGGTAAGACATATTAGCTCTGAGTTTCAGTCTTATTTGTAAGATCTTTTTTTTTTTTTTTTAAATTCAGTTATCACTAAAAAACCTGAAATGTGGCTGTGCAGTTAACTTGGTGGTGGCATCCTCACATTGCCTCAAAAAAAGAGAACGGGATGGGAAACAGTTCATCTAAACCAACCATAGGAGGTTTTTGACAATTTAGTATTCTATTTTAGCTTTAGTTAAAGCTAACATCACTCAGATGCGAGACCCACTTGGGGTAGCCTTGTGCTGGGGCACCTAGTAGGTTAATGGACGAGCAGGTTCAAGTCTTTGGTCCGTTCCAGAAAAAAGAGGAATTTAAACCTATGACTTGTCACTTGGGTGGACTGTTGAGCTGAGCTATTGTTATTTTGGGAGAAAGTCCCTCTATCCACTAGTGCAGCAAAACAGATGAAAATTCTGCTGATTCATATTCTATTATTTATTCCCAGTATGACATAATTGGACATAATGATATAATTGCTGTACTGCGAATACATATATCTATAGACAAAAGCATCAGAATAGTGCCAATAGTGCCATTTTGGGCATAAAGTCACCTGCATATATATACATTATTAATGTTAATTTAGTGTGTTAGAAGAAAGTAAACTATCAGAAGAGTAAATAATAAATAATGATCCAAAATTTTGTGCATTTTAGAGTGGATTACTACAAACCAGAAATCTAGTTCTAGACAAAAAATATCTCTCTCATGACTTCTTCCCTCACTCCTCCACAGTTTATACAGTAATTTCTGTCCACATGACATATGAGAGAGAAAACTGTGTACTTTGAGAACGATGATTTTGTTGACCTCTTTGTGGGACTATCAGAAGCAAACTGGCCCAGGACAGACACTTGGGCATACTTCAGTGGCCAGCAGTCTCGTCTTCTGAGGAAACACAGCATTAAAACATTGTAGTGTTTGACTTGTAGCATGTTTATGTGCTGGCAAGGCTGGGGGAAGAGACAGAGAAACAGTATTTTGGCAGGATTTTTTTTTTTTATTTTTGTCTTAAATCTCTCCTTAATGCCAGGGCAAACAGAGGCATGGATATAAATAGCAGTTTAAGAAATGGGACATTTGCAAGTATGAAGTTATAGACATGAAATGTGCCATATGTTTGGTCTTCCCGAAGACTTGAATGTCAGATGGCAGTGGATGTATCTAGGCTTACTGAAGCAGCTTGATATCTAGGTATTTCTGGCCCACTTGTAATCGGGGACATAGCCGATGCTGGAAGCTTCTCTGCTAATACCACGCTGAGATGTTTTCTGACTACTTATTGATTAGATCACTTTATTTCACTGGCCTGTCTCCAGAGCATTGACTGTTTCCCAGAATCTGAAGAGTATCTTTAGAATATCTAAAATTTGTCAAAACATCAATGATACGATCATGTATTTCTTAACTAATAAAGCTATAAAGCAGTTTTTCCTTAGCCTGAGATCCCACCTAATAAAATAATTCAGTTTTACATACCAAAATCCTGGTAAAAATTTGCAGAAACTGGTTTTAGTGCTCACTTTTTTGCAACAGCTGAAAAGTGGTTTTAGTGGATCAGGGAAGAAGGCCTATTTCAGAGTCATGAAAATATTTTTTTCTTTTGAAGCTAGACCTCTTATTTCAGTGGGAAGTTGACCTGCTGCTCCCAAATATAGAATTGTGCACGGGATTTCTGACAGTCTCTCAGTGTACGCTGATTATTGAGATCAAACTCTAGAAAACACATTCACCTCTTGAAATGGAAGTCCTACGTGTTCTTTCTCAAAGATACAGTGCAACAATGGGCGTGCTTGTGTTTAGTCTTGATCAGTCTAATGTGGAGCCCCATCTGAAGAATGCAGCGTTGATACCTTCATCAGTGACATTAATGCTCAAAGAAGAAAGATTCAATTATTGAAACCTCAAACTGATCAGAAAGAACTTTATATTCTTGCTAGCCTTGCTTGATAGATTGCTGTTTTACAGTACTTCTAATGTATGTCTGAATTAAGTCACATATTATGGCCTTCTTTTGCCATACTGAACTTCTAGATAGGATACTCCAGCTAGATAGAAGTCACCTGAAGTAAAACTGCTGCAGGACAGGTATGCTAGCATTGCCTAAGTTGACAGTCATTGAAGAACAATAGGAGGATTTCTTTGAGCACTAACATTACTTTTCATCCTGCTGGCTATGTCAGCTTCTACAACTAATTAAGCACAGGAAAAGGCAATATTCACCAGATGCCTGCAGAGCCAGTCAGCAGATGGGATACTTTGTCCCTAGCCCACGTGTGTATTAGGGGAATTTTTCTTGGAAAAAATGGCCAAAAGCTGCCAATTATGCATGGTTTGAACATGAACAGATATGTTCCTTCAGCAGTGGAAATTGGTTGTGGCACAAATATTCTTCTAAATATGCGTATGCCTTTTCTTTAAAGTAAAATGTTTAAAATAAGAGGCAAGATTTGAGTTTAGTTCTATGTTGTCAGTCCATGGTTCCCTTCAGAAACCAAAGGCAGCCAGTGCTTATCCACTAATTAATGGAAGGCACATGAGTCTAGGACTTTCCAGTCCCGACATGTGTCCCACTGAAAGTCATTTCTTCAAAGGTTTGTCTTTATAACAGAGGAGGACCTCAAAATTGCAGAAATTTCTGCTCCCTCTGTGAGTGGAAAAAATACTCTGAGGTGCTATAAAATGTCCTTCCCCTTGTTACCATGTAACAAAGAGATTTTTGGAGTCTTTTATACAGTCTAACAAATTCCAAAGTTTGAGTTAGGCTTATTCTCATCCAGACCCTAGCCGGTTCTTAAGGTGTAACCCTGGTCCCAATTATTATTCTTTTACATCAACTTGCATTGGACTCATGCTAGGTGGAAGGTCTGATTCTGTACCCATGTAAGCAGGACTAAGCTTACAGTCACATTTTACAAAAACTAGCGATGTAATTGGATTATATAAAAGTGTATTCGTTTGCTGAGAAGGAACAAATTCTGTCTGTTTGTATTTATTGTGCACAGTTGCATAATATAAAGATTATTTTTTTTTAACTGGTTATTTGTATCTGTTTAGCTTTATTATAAATTTATAACAATGCTGTTTTGTTTAGGAAAGAATTAGAAATTTCCTGATTAGCTTTTGATAAAGAAATCTGATTCATCTCTAGTTACTAGATTGAGTTGGGGCTAGCATTAGAAGCTCATTGGTATGCAATCTAAGCTGTGATTATTATGGTGTCAATGGTGATGAATCTTCCTGGGTAAAATAAGTGTTGTATTACATAATACAAAGACAGGTGGATAACAGATTAGTACATCCACTCCCCTTCCCCTGGAGCCATGGAAGGAGATTCCACGCTATTAATCAGAAAGGCCTTTGGCAGGGAGTGTTTTTAGAAGCTGGGGAGATGTATGGTAACTTGGAGCATTTCAAGATTGAATACAGATGTTTATTTCATATTTCGTTGCTGCATTTAATCCTTTTACTAAACACTTTTTCAGCATCATCAGGCAAATTATTTAAGATTTTTGAGATCCAAGACTGGTAGGAGCAGTTCCAGAAGCTTGCCTTTGGCTCTGATTTTTATACAGAAAGTTGAATTCAGCAGTGGCACAATCTGAGAGCTATGAAAGCATTTCTGCATGTTCAGGTAACACAAAAAAGCCATGTTTCGTCTTGATGTATGTTAGATGTAACGTACGTAGGTTGGGGAGGAATGGTTTAGATGTTTCTTTTTTTTTTCTTTGTATAAATCAAGGTTTAAAAATGGATTAAATTATGTGAGAGCAAATTGTTGCTGGAGGAGAGTGGAAGTACATGTGTTAGTAATTAGAGCAGAGGACTGGGATTCAGGAGGACTCTCTGCTTGCTGTATGTTCCTCTTCCTCTGACTTGAATAAATATGTGGGGCTGGATATGGGACTTCTCAAAAGCACCTAGGAAAGTTAAACTCCACCTTGGATTTTATTCTATTTTCACTATTCCTTTATTGTGTCATGTTACCTTTTGCATACCGAAGATGTTAATACTTCTCTGCCTCAAAACATATTGCAGGTCTTTCCAGTCTGTGTTTTTGTGATCAATCAGTGCACAGAGGGCTTTGAGATCTTTGGTCAAGAATGACAATATCAGTATAAAACAGTTGGCCAAGATCTTAATAAGTACCTAAGGGTGCACTGTTCAGTCACCTCTCTCTAATTTCATTGCACTCCTTCAAATAAAATACTCCATTTGATACCAATACCCTATTATTTGTAGACTGTATATATTATGATGTTATTCAAGCCATGTTTGCAGGCTTATGGGTAGGTTCATCCGACTTTGATTATCCAGGGTTTAAGGGAGAAAAAAATTGAACGTCCCATGAGGACTCAAGTTTGGTGTGTCGGGCACTCAAGGTTGGCATCTTCAGGTTAGCCTGCTGCTAATTAAAGAAATTAGGCAGTTAGAGAGTGAGTAATTCTTCTTCCTTTTTAACTTAAGCAATCCACAGTGCATGGCAGTGACTTCAGATGATTAGGGATTCATCTGTGGTAGCAGACAGCTTGCTTTATAGCTACCTGCCTATGCCTCTTGCTTTTTAAGCAGCCCTCCCATAGATCCACTTTCTAGCAGCTCTTAGTGAACACCACACCATCTACTGCTACTCTACTCTTATTCAGGACTTTGTTATTATTATCATACCCATATTGTGTTTATGACAGCAATGTCATCCAAGCCGACCATAACAACCCAAATCTGGACCCAGGGTGAAAGGCACTGCGCAGGAATTGAATACAGCTGCTCCACAAATGAAACACTTTTTTGTTACAGGGAGCTCTGTGGGAGCAACAAGAAATTGGCAACATGACTCTCGGCTGCTCTTTTCTTGCACATACCTGTGTGAGCTTGAGGCTCTCGCTGAGTTTCTTTTGGCAATCAAGAGAGCCTATAAACATGCTATTGCTTATTGGGCCTGTCTGGGAGCAATGCAGACCTCTTTTGTCCAGAAAGCTGAAAAAGAAGTGTTGGAAAGTGGCCTCTGGAAAATTTCAGCAATTTCTGTCCCTAATGAAAGCAGAAATACAGGCAATGTCTCCTGCTGTTTTGTACTCTGTTTCCATTCCCGATCAGGACTGGAATACAGAAGCAAGCAATAATTAAAAACTTGCAGATAAAAAGTGATTTCAGCTATTAGTCATTAAAAAATTTGTTCAGTTTAGTTTTGGAAAAATGTCAGCATCAGCTTTCACTTAATTTGTCTCCTGGATCAACTTACGGCTGAGCAAAGTACTGTCGTCTGCAAGCCGGAGGAGTAATATAGTACTGTGTCTTCTGTAGCGTTGCCGCAGCAGTCAAACATTATCAGGCAATTATTCTGGAATATTTGCTTTGACACAAGTTCAGTACAATAAACTAGTACAAGGTTAAAGACATCAAAGGTGTAATGGACTTGTCAAAGCCTATAAGGAATTTGTATAATTCTGTACCTCACCTATCTCATGAGGTTGTAACAAACCTGCCAGTTTCACAGCAGGGAGTCAGTGGGCTGAAGTCTACCCTGTAATAAATGTTAAATTCTTATTGTACTTTTGTCTGTTTCTTCGACTTTGACTTGTTTTGACCACTGAGTGAAGGCTAATTTTAAATGATGTTATGTGTATTGGCTTGGACACCAAATTCTGACTCGTTACATTCTGAGTTTTCTGAAACTCTGTCCAGAATTGGAATGAAATGCCCAAACCATCCAATTTCAATTGAACAGAAATCTCATGGTGTTTTGTTATAGTAATGGTATGGAGCAATCTTCTCCAGATCCTCGGGCTGCAGCAGACCTGGGGGAAGCTGCTAACTCACATGACTGAGATCCTTGCTGCTACCACCTGCACTTCAATTGCAGCTGTGTCTCAAGCCAAAGTCCTGTCAAGTTGAAAAGTCAGTGCCATCACTTTCTTCATAGAATTTAGATATTCAGAGGAAAAGAATAAATCAAAATTGAGACTACTGGAGGTGGTTGAAATCGCCTAACAAAACAAAGAGACATACAAGTCATTGGGGGGGGATGTCTCAGTGGTATGTATCTTTAAATTAGGAATAAAAAGAAGTTGTTAGATAACTAGACATAAAGGCAGAATTCCAAACTGGTATTGAAGTGAAGCAGATACAGAGCAGCTATAGGCATTTTCAGTGATCTAACTTTCAAAAAGCTGGAATTAAACATCAATTGCTATGGCAAGAAACATAGCGATGATCCACTGTTTTTTGGAAAACTTCACTGCATCTTCTTTCTGTGTGACATGAAGGCTAGAGGGGGTTTTGAGGGTTGAAGCGTGTGGTTCCCCACCCCTACTATCAGTGATTCCTAGCTGTATTTATATCTGAATGCCTTTGCCCTGGTAGCTTTCATTTGAGGAAGAAAGGTGCTTTTTCTGTTACAAGTTACATTTTTTAAAATAAAACTATTAACATGCCTGAGATAGTAACTTATAGTTTCACATGGCTGACATCCAGAGACACTTAAAAGACTTACACAGTCTTCAAAGCTGAAGATGCCGCTGATGTAGACATAAAGTCTACACTTCTCCATTTTGCTGTGTAAAACAGCCCATTTAAATGAGAACAGATATTCCTTAATGCAGTGGTACTATAGATGCTGGCAGCTGAAACAAAGAAGCTGCCCAAGGAATAAGGTTGAGATCTATTTTGCTGCCATTGTATAATCCCTTCAGGCAGGTGAAGACTGGAATGAAGGAAGTGCAGTGGTAGTGCCAGCCACGACCACGCTGGGCGAAGGTAGCCTGAGTCTTGGGGGTGTCAGTCAAGGCCCTTTTCCAGTTGCTTCATTTTGGGGAGTGGAAACAGACGTAAAAGAGCAAATCATCTCCTGTGTTGCTGAGCTGTCAATAACGGCAACAATTGCTGTCCAAGCAAGCTGAGAAGCAGATGTTTCCAAAAGATGGGGTATTTTTTCCTGTTTTGAAAGTTATTTGACAATCACTACAAACAGAACAATGCTGTTCCCCACCTGAAGTTTCTTGACATGCCAGCCGCACTTAGAGCTGTTTCTTGTAATGCTTGAGGGGAAGAAAAGAGTAAATCAAGTTCAAATCTAAATGTAACTATTTGCAATTTGATGTAGAATTCGGTTTGTGATTTATTTGCAGTAGAAATCATTGCTAAAGGGCATCTTTAATTTGGCCACCTGCTTCTATTCAGAGCTATGAAATCTGGAATTAGAGTTCAGTCATCTTTGTTAATGCTTTCTGAACCATGTTGGAAGACATTCTCATGCTCAGAAAATCACCAAGCTGTGTCCTGCCCTATTCCAGCTGTTGCTGGAAACAGCGCCCTATTAGATCTGCATTTGTTGTGATTGCCTGATAAAACTATGTCAAAATACTTCGGGTTAGTAAAAACTCCTGTTTCGAGTATTAATGCCATCTAGATTGCTGTGACAGTACGGAAGGGGCAGGAGAGCAGTAACAAGCCTGGTAGGCTGTAAACTCTGCTGAGGTGATGATGAGTAGCTAGAGGCAGTTATCTCTTGATGTTATTCAGCTGAAGCCAAGCCATGGACCATAGGCTGAGGCACTCTGTGATACATTTTCATGTGTATCAGTCTTTAAGTTTCCGCCTGAAGGTTAGGGCTCGTACCAGTTTCTCTTACAGCTAAGGGGAATTTTGACCTTTATAATGAGAACTGCCTTGAATGCTTTGTGCATCAATGAGTAGTTGCATGTGCGTATCCAGAAGACTGTGGCAATTGCGTTGTAAATGCAAATGCCTCCCAGATATATCCTGTACATTTTCAAAACTGGAGGAGACAAAAATACAGCCCAGAGGATTCTGTCCTCTTCCCCATTTATGGATGCAGATTTCTCTTTGGCTATGCTAAAGAAAGTCTTTAACCCTTCCAGCTGGCTTCGGCTCATTGCTTTCTTGCTGCCTGTCTTACTGTAAATGTTCTTCTGCTCACTTTTTCCTGGCACACACTTTCTCTTAGGCTGAGTTTTAATTCTTAATCATATGTTTTGTACCTTAATTACAGTAGGGGAAAATCATGTCTCCAGATCGACACACAGAAGGAACCTTCCACACAACAGTGATCTCTTCTTCTGTGCATGGTTCAACTGTCCCCACAGCACTGCCTCTTCACCGCTTGCACTCGCCACTGCCAAGATCTCTGCTTCATGCTGATGCTCGGTAGTGTCTGTGTTGGGAAGGCAGTGAGAAAATTGGCAGGTAGCGAGCAAGGGGGGGAGAGCAAGCTTGTGAAGAAAAGGGGGTGAAACCTGCCTGTTTTGTTCCCTGATAGAGTCTTCATTTTGCCAAAATAAGAATAGGTTCTATTTAATTACTATATATGGCAGTGCATTTGTATATATTTAAATATATATGCATACATACATAAATGCTCTCATATATATGTATATGTGTGTATGTATATTTGTGTATATATATGAAAGCCCTCCCATAGACTTTACATTGTGTTGTTTCCTGTCCACAGTTCTCTACCCTTTCTCATCTTTCCACAGAAAAACTGCAGATAACAGCTAAGAGCAGTAGTTAGAAGCAGCTTCATTGGAGAAACAGCTGCATTATACAAGTGGTATAATATAATGACCTGTAACACAATGATGTGTGAGCTTTGTGTCGAAAGCTGATTGAAAAAAGCTCTTGTTGACATCCAGAAATCTTAAATCAACCCATTTCGGGGGGGGGGGGGGGGGGGGGGAGATGAATCTCTGCCCGCTTTTCTTCTGGGCTGTGTGCTTGTTTCTTTTTCTCTTCCATCTATGCTTATGTTTTTGAAGCAAATCTGCCTGTCAGTGCTTTAAATCAATACCATTAAAGCTCTGTTTGAAGGTAAACTATTTCAAGAGGTTGGCCTGCTCTACCCTGCAATTATATCATATGCTAAGTGAGTGAAACTTTCAAAGGTATTGAAGGCTTCTGGGTTTGTGTTTTTCTTTTCCATTTCGCTAGATGACATCCAATGATAATGGCCTTAACATGATGGGAAATTAATTGAGAGAGCATTTCTACACTGCCATAATTTTATCATCCATCCTATTGCTGCTATTAGCAGGAATCCATAACCCCATGGGTGTTTTGAGAGAACCTCTTTCAGAACTTACGGTGTAGAGGTTACATGGTTAGCTCCTTCCATCAGCTGGGTGTCAAATCACTGTCGAAAAGAAATTACTGGCGTATTCATTTTTTTAGCTTCTAGCCTTGTGCTCTGGTGCAGGAGATGATTTATAGCGAGCCATTGGGGAGAGAAGAGTGCTAGTGGCCATTGAAGGCTTCTCTCACAAAGGTACTTAGCAGAATCATTGCACATTAACACAGATGCATGCAGCAGCATTTTTGATCTAATGTCCGTTATAAAGTGGTGTAAGGAAATTATGCCTTCTGACTCATCATGTTGTAGCAGGATAGTAAAATAATCATGTTCCAGTGGATTTGTTTATTAAATTGCGATTGCTGAATTTCCCCATGCTGACTACTACAAAGCAAGTTTTCTTAAATCCCTAGTAGCAAACTAGCCTTCGTAAGTTCATAACGCTGACAACTAAAATAATTCAATTTTCTTCAAAGCCTGTTGTTTCTTCTTTCACATTCTTGAATGACTTTAATAAATCTTAAGCTGATTTATAAAGCATACTGTAACTTAGAAGAATGGTTTTGGAAATGGTTGACATGGGCTCTATAACTTCTCTACTTACCTTGTGACTTTCATAGGTATTCTGCTCATTTTCTGAATTAAGTGCCCCTTTTCCTGCTCTCCTCCTCCACGGTAGTCCAGTAAATTGGGATAAAATAGAGTTTTGCTCTTTTTTTCCCGTGTCACCTGTAGCAAAGCAGTAATAGCTCTGTGAAACAGATTATAGCCATGATTGTGGCACGCTCCTCAGCAGCTATGCACTCTGGAACTTAGATTTGTGCTTACTGAAATGTTATAGTTAAAATGTGAAGTTAGATGAAAGATGAACTTTTGTGAAAATTCTCCCTTTTTTCACTTGAAACTTACTGCTTTTAAATACATACTGAAAAATCTCAGACTTTGAATTCTTTTTCTTTTTTATATTGTTTTCTCCACCTTTCTACTTTGCCATTAATTGGGAAAAGGGAGAGAGGTGAGAAAGTTAAAATATTTATTAATATTTTGCAGTTATCTAAAATGCACCTGTTTCTTTTTAAAATTATTTTTCCCCTTAAAATCATTCATGACCCTTTAATCCTTAATTAGCATTTTTGATGCATCAGGTGGGATTATTGCTGATCTCTGGCTGCACAGATCTCATGATAATTAAGCAATAATCATGCTTAATTTTTCCTGTGCAGCCAGCTGACGTGACTGAGTGCATGCAGGATGCAAATTACTTGTATGAAAGTGAGATTTTGCCAGGTCTCATCCTCAAAGTGGAATCACAGCTTAAATACAACCCTGAAGACGCCGTTTCCTCCTCTCCCCTTCCTTCTGTGTGACATTTTCTCTCTAGAAAATACTTTTCTCTTTTCAGATTCCCCTGTGGGATTCTTTTTGATTGCTGCTGTAGAGGCAGGAGTTAGCGTGACAAGGAATTCAGAAACCCTGAACGAGCAGAGCTTGCTTTCGCTCCTCCGCTCCGTAGAAAGAGAGCTCAGGGTGCTGCGTTTCCAGGCCAGGAGCTTCCTCCACCTCTGCCACCATTTGCAGCTCTCCCAAGATTTTTCTCTTCCGTGTGCATCAGCTGCAGAGCGCCTCGAGAGAGCAAGGCTGTGAGCAGACCCTCCCTGGGGCAACGTGACCGCACAAATCAGCAGCTGATCATTAGTAGGAGCATTGTTTTTCTCTTTTCCTATACTATTGCACACACGGGTTAAAATAATGTTCTTCAAAATCCCTCCCCAAGCAACCCCACTGAGGGGATGTGCTGTGACTGACTGTATGTACAGTGGAGTAGTCCTGTGGCCACAGTTCATTACTGAGGCTGGCCAAAATTCAAAGAACAATTGTAGGGCTAGCATAAATGTAAGTGAAAGAGAAGAACCAGCGGCCTAGAGCTAGCTAAAATTATAATTCTCTGGACCACATTTTGCAGTAATACTTTTATCAAAGAGAAAATACTCTTGCAAAATGTTAGAGTGCATCTTTCAGAAGGAAAAAAACATCAAAAAACCCAGGGATGAATCATCCCTGCTGTTATTTTCCCTATAAGGTTACCAGATCTTCTGGGATTTTGATGATTTTTGAAAAGAAAATTTTAGGAAACTTTTTCTTATGTCACCTCTGCCATAGGCTAAATGTGGTACACAAGAAGAGCAACATCTTCTTGACTAAAACACAAAAAAAACCCCAACCACCTTGCCTTTTGTAAGCATTGGAAACAAATGCATGCAGGAGCAGAGGGAACATCTGTTTGTTGAGATGTGCTTACTTCCCTGTGGTTTTATTTACAAGAACGTAGTGTAGCCGTTACATAGGTTTGGTTAAGAGTCGTAGCTACCCAAGAAGTTACAATTATTCAGCGTCTTGCAAACTGCTGCTTTGCAACTCTGCGAGGACATCGGAGCTGTTACTGGGCTTGGGCCCACAAACATTTCACCACCTGAGTAAATTGATGTGATAAAACATTTGTGGGACTAACAGGGGACTGAAACCTTCCAGGACTTGAACCTTGGCAAGGTGTCAGCGTGGTGGTGCTCTCTTCATTACTTAATACCTTTCCACTGAGATATCTTTGAAAGGAAAGCAAACTCACATTTTGTTGTAGGCATAAAAAAAAGCCTGAATTCCCATGTTCTTTATTTGCATCATATTTATTAGATTTTTAATTTGTTAGTTTCAAAATTGTGTGTTGCTCTGTCAACTGTTTGTTACAAGATTTCCCTTAGGGGAAAACAGAGCTTCATATCCATGCTCACATATCACAGTATGAATAAGCCTTGCCACACTCCAGTTGGCAGGTAGGGAATATTAGTGAATAATGCTGGAATATAATTGGCTTTAGCTTCTCATGTTGTGTCACTAGATACAGCTTCATTCGTAGGGAGCCTGACCTGAGAAACAAGGACATATTTCAAATTCCAACAGGATTAAGTCACTGCATTGAGGGGCTTTGATAGAGTTCAATTGTTGCTATTAAAGTAAAACTGCTTTTGCTTTTTTTCCAAAATAATCAGTGGTTTCAGTGGTGATGGTTATTTTTGTTGCTGTTTGTCTTAAGACATTTAAATGCTGACAATTTTGATGGGGACAGCTAGCTTACAAATAATATCCGGTAAGTTTTATGCCAAACTCCATCTGAACTGCATGGGATAGTTACTGCAGGTCTTAAAATAAAAAAAAAATAAAAAATAAAAAAGAAGAAATGCCCTTTTAATCTTTCTTTCATAGCACGAGCTATTATTGCCTTTATTGTTGCTGCATTAAACATATGTTTGAATATGATCTTCTAACTTTCATCGCTGTTGGGTTAAGAACACAAAGAGCATGCCCCTGTCCTGATTAGCTGGTCTCGTACAGTAGTACAAAAAAAAGCAGCAATGGTAATTTCTCAGCTCATTAGGTGCATATTCATCTTAATGGGGCATCAAAGTTAAAAACTATAATGCCTTCCTCTCATTTAATACTCCAGAGAACATTCACAGTAACCACATGAAAGCAAAAAGGATTTCAACACTGGAACTGCAAAAGTAGGTGTCTTCATTCCCTCCAGGCAGATAGAAAAGAGAAGAGAGAGAGAACTGCTTTTTATCCTTATCCCTGCTTAACTTGCCTTGCTGTGCTAGTCACTGGTCACTATAGTTGTATGAATAAAATTGTTGACCGCTGTTAGTTTTTCTGGTAGGTCAAATTTTAAATCTGTAGTCTGTGAATGTTTGACATCAGCTGAAGAGCACAGCATACTGAAATAACCTCCAGCAGTTATTTTGTTGTTTATGGGTGTGCGGACCCTGATATAGAGACATTACAGTGGAAAACTTGTGGTGCCTTGAAACATTTAGGTAAACAATCCCCATCCTTAAAAACACTATCTTTGCATAAAGTAGTTGTGCCAGCTTAAGCTCCAAGCTTTGCAAAGGCACTGTTTCCTGCGGTTTAGGTAATAACGGTGCCCAAGTCATGCTATTTACTGAAACAACAGTATTTCCAGAAACTGCTTCTAAAAGTATTTCAGAGGTAGCACCCAGCACGAGTTTTTGGGGCATGTTTACAGATGTAAAACTAAGCTGTGCATGAATGCCATGCTTCCTGACTCACCTGGGGTGGGGGTGGGGGGGATGCTCCATTGGCTTCCCGGCCAGGGTGCACCAGCATATGCAACTAAATTTACTCATGGTTGTAAAAGTGTTCTGCAACATGCTGATTTGAGATGTTGGTGTTCTATCTCTGACAGAGCCGTAGAAGAAAGTATAATTTGTATTATACGGTCAGTTATGTAGGATGCAGCATATTGAAACATTATAGTATGCAGCCACTATCTCCCAAACCCAAAATACTCAGTAGATTTTGTTAGCCTCTCCTAGCCATAAAATGATGGGCTAGGTAAAAATAACTGCTGGTAGCATGTGTGTTCATTCAGGACTGCAAACAAGTTTTTCTTCCAGATTGGTGAAGTTCTCATTTTCTTTCAAATCTACCACCCACATTAAGAATGGAGAAATGCTGCTTCTTTCTCCAATACGTCATCTTTTCTTAGGATCTGAAGGAAAAATTCAGTATAGGACTATATTCCATTAGTGTATTTTGTTTAAAAGGTAACTTTTATGTATATAATTCCTACAAGGCATTTATGTAATGATATAAAATTAGTGAAGTAAAAAATTAGATACATTGATCACGTAATTCAGAATATTTTTGGTGGGGTGTTAGTAGAACAATAGAGGATTGAATGGAATGAAGAGACTTAGGAGAAGAGGTTTTAAAGTAGGTAAGATACTATCAATGAAACAGAAATACTAGGAAACTCCTTCAGAAACGGAATGAGAAAAGACAGAGTGGATCCATCCATTCAAAAAGGATGAATTAACACAGGACAGAAGCAGCAGACAGAACACGCAACTTCCTCATCTGATTAAACTGATTAAGGTTCTCTGACTTCAGTCAAGTTGGATGGATTTATGTCAGCTGGGAGGATTTGTCCTTAAAACAAGCAGGGGTCAGAGATGAGTGATAATCTTAAAGGCGGTGGAGCAAGATAATATGAATAAGAAGGTACAGCAAGCTGAGAGAAGCTCGTGGGTAGGAGATGCAGTTTTGGGGGTGGTAAGAAGCAAAAGAAGGGCCAATGGAAGAGAAGGAAGGATATTTCTTTGAGAGTGACTGTAAGGCAACCTCCTGCCTCCAACATACAGAGCTTGGACCTCAATGGAATAGATTCTATTTTGTGGTCTTGTCATCTTAATTTTCTGCATAGGATTTGGTTATGGAGGCCTTTGAATAAAAAATATTTTGAGAAAGCAAGCTCTTAGCTCTAAATTACTGAAGAAGGAGGGAGGATTGCTGTGTTCAGGTAGTGGAACTTCACTGCTGTGAATAACCACAGCAACGTACGTACAGCCAATTATATAGCATGTCCCCCATTTTTCTTTTATTTTGGCAGCTCAGTTTATTGTCTAGTTTAATTTTTTTCTGTATTGCTTGTGCACTAAATATTTTATTAGGAAAAGTGTAAAATAACCTATTGATGCCTTGCATCAATATGTGTTAGAGAAATCCAATGATCCAGCAGCTATATTCTGCCTTTGGTCATCATGCATGCTCATTATTTTAGCAAATTCTGCCACATTTGAAGATTCTGTACTGGCTTTCAGAAAAAAAGATTTGTCTGTGCGAAAGCAGTTGACATTTGAGTAGGATCTGGATTGATTGCTAGGATCAGGATATTTTAATTTTCATGGCATAATTTTTCAAGCCACGCTGATACAAATTCTGCATGATTCCCTTCTTTTCTGGTGGGGGGGTTCCTGGGGGAAATTCAGCTAGCTGTGTTATGGAAGAGGTAAGACTAGACCTACATATCAGCTCCTTCTGGCCTCAAAATGATAAAAATTTAAACTAGTGGTAATACAGGTTGTTCTGCTCAAGTCATTAGTGCTGTGCTGATTTCAACACTAATAAGGAATTAGTCTGTGTACTTGAGGTTGTAGCTGAACTTTGAGGTCCAATTAAAAGACCTTGGCTTAGGTATGTAGACCTACTGTTTATAATAGCCTGGCTTCTGGCAGTGGACGTGTGGGGATATGATACAGAGAAGGCCAGCAGCACAGTGGTGATACCAGACAAATCAGACCTGTCATCTTGGGAGTCACAGGCCTTTCTTTTAAGACTTCTCTTGAGGAATACAGAAACTTGAAAGAATCATTTCTGATCTAAAACCCCAACCACAGGTTCCTCTATGCTGCCTAATAGAGGAAATAAGGGGTTCCAGTCCTCCTTACAGTAACGGGATATTCCATAATTCATATCTCAAAATATGTTTTCTCCTTAAAACAGGAGTCTATAAAGAAGCAGCCACCTGCTCTGTATGACCCTGTATGGGGTCTGTTCTTTCCCTGCTACCCTGTTTGGGTAGTTGTTATAGTCCTTTCCTTTCTCCTCAGTGTTTTGTGGTTTTTTAACCTTGAGCTGTAGTTAAGCAAGAACGGCGCTTCACCAAACACAGCTACTTTAATGTTCTCCCGTTCGCTGCATCGGCTCTGGTGTTAGGATACTGGAGCACGCGTTATTCTTGATACCATCATGGGCGTGCGTGGCAAAGGCTTGCATCTCACTACTGGGCTGTGCATAAGCTAATGTCAATCTCAGTCACGTTTATCAGCTGGATCATAGTAAGTGCAGCTTTTTTAATGGAAGGTGAGCGCTGGTGGTGTGGCACACTGAAAACAGCAGACTTTGATGGCTTAGCAAAGCTGAGTGGTTTTGGTAGTTGCTTTGGCTGTATGCACTGCAGCACACTGACGTCCCTGAGCTCTAACTTATAAACTCTATGCAGTGAGTGTGAGTTTGCACTAATGCTTCTTACTGAATGTCTGACCAAGAAGTTAAGTGGAGAAAGGCCCATCAGAAGAGATGAAAAGAGATCTTTGGACATGTTTTAATCAATCCGATGGTGAATCAGCCAGGTTTTTTTAACATCAGGAGACCACAGTTTGGGTGAGCTGGGCTGGTAGATAGGATGATGAGTGATGTCTGGCAAACAGAAAGCTTCATGTGGTCACTTGAACAGAGGAACCAGTTAGTCAGAATTCTCCTAAATCTGCTGGCTGTATTTGCTGCATGACTACCAGCATAAATGTATTCCCTTCTTTCTAAGTAGCATGCTTATTATTTTCATAAATGAGCACATTTTTGTTTTTCATTAATGTTTCTTAAATATTCTGAGAACAATGTGATGACATACCACTGACAAAAATCAGAATTGCACAACCTAAAACAGGCTGGTTTGTAATGGAGAGAAGGAAAAGCAGGCAACCATTTGTACACTTCAGCTGGGAAAAAAATAAAATCCTGACTGCAAAAATGCCTGTGCTGGTACTGTGGGCAAACGTGTTAGCTGAGCTCTTAGCACCAGAAGCTTGGCAGGCCAGGATGCTGTGCTAAGTACGTGTCATTCCTGCTAGAAGGTGTTGGGTTTGTGGCTGGTCTTCATTTTTGGGGGAGAGTGGGTGTTTCTGGCCAGTGTTTGTGTTCGATGGCAGAAATCATCCACGCAAGAACGTTACGCCCAACAGTGATTGCTGTTTTCAGAGGAGCTCTGTTCTTATGAAGTCTTTACATTTTAGCAGAAACAAAGCTAAAGAGCACATATAATCCTGTCAGTATAGCAATAGAAAAGCAGATCCACGGGACTGGGCCCTCAGAAAAATATTATTACTCGTATTGACATTGATGGCATTCATGGTAAAATATTACAGTCAGCAAATCTATAGGCACAGAGCCTCCATCCATGTAAGCAGGACAAAAGGCACTACTAGCTCTGCATTTTTTTCCCTAAAGAAATCAAAACATGCAAGAAAATGTAACTCCATATTTTTAGTTGCTGGGTATAGAGTTTAAATGTGACTTTTGCTTCCATTTGATAGTTTGACTAAGCAGTTCTGAAGCCCTAAGGGTAAATGGTCCTTGCTCAAACGACCCTTCTCTAAAACAACCTGAATCAATTATTTCTGAGCTAATGTATATTTCTGAAAATGACTCTAGACACTATCAGATGCCCAAATGAGTAAGGGCTTTACTTCAGGTTCATATTCGATTCATGTAGAATGTAAAGGTTCCATAAATATTTGCAGATTTTTTTTTCCTGCTTTTACATTGCTACACTAAAAATCATGAGGGTCTTCAGTTTGCCTTTGTGTCATAAGATGAAAAATGCAAGTGTTTTTTGAGACAGTATTTAATCTGAGTCAGCACTAATTATCTGTTGTCTGAATCAATACAGTCTGGAGAGAGTATTGTGAGAAAGGGAAGGACACACTGTTCAATGAAATAAGAGCTGGTCCTCTGGCTTTGTAAATGTACGTAAGATGCCATGATGGAGAGGCAAATATTTAGACTTAAAGTCTGAATACCTATGAGTTGGTGCCTGCTGAAGACAGTGTGCTTAGCTTCTCTTTGGTGAGATTTATTTCTCTGATTTCCTTATCTCCTCCATAAAGCATACAAAGTTTATCAAATAGAGAGAAGCATAGAACTGGGAAAGGATGAGTGAGTGGACTGCACACCCTCAGCCTAGTAAGCCCAAGAAGATGTCCTCCCTGCCTGCCTTCTCTCCTTATGCCTGACTTGTTAAAGCATTTGTGAATTAAGACATGAGAGAATCTACTTTTGTAGCTAATGAAAGTATTCAAACTGAGAAAGAGCAGGTTTACGGCCAGCTGGAGAATACCTGTGGTCCACAATTTTTGTGGTAGGGGAAGAGATGACACAGAAGTAGAGCAACTGCATCTCAGCAAGTTTTCCTTCTTTCTAGCCTCCCTGGGTGTTTTTTTGCTCCGCCTGTCTCTCTTGCCGCCCTCCCTACCCCCCTGCCTGGCTTCCCTCCAAAGGCAGAGGGAGATTTATCTGCCTGGCTCCAACCCTGCCTTGTGCTGTTCTGGTCAGATCCAGGCACTAGTGTTATCAGAAATGCTAGTGAGTGAAGAGGCTGAGATTTGCTCTACGTCAGTTTGTGTTTTGCAGGCATGCCTATGCGGATGCACAAATAAGCACGCCTGTCTGGCTGCCACCCTCCTTATCAGCCTGCGCTGCTGGTCAGCTGCTGTGACCACTCATTAATGGCTTTCCTTCCTTTCATCTTCTCTTGCTGAAGCTCTTTGCCAAAACGTCGCACCATGTCTAACTCTTCCAACTTGCTGAACTTCCTCCTGTGCCACCCCACCCCACTTGTCGTATCTCCTGTTGAAAACACTCACCCCCTTCTTCCAGCCAGCTTTTCCTCCTGTCCCCAAGCACGGGTACCAGAGGCACAGCCAGACAGGAGGAGGACGCTCAGCACCGTAAGCCATGGAAGAGATGAAGCAGGAGGTGTTTCACAGGAGCTGTCCATGCTAAAGCCAGGGCACGGATCATTCCTCTGCATGCACACAGGCAACAGGATGCTTTCCATGGAATAAACTAAAACTTGAAGAATATATCCCAGTTGACTCCTAAAGCACTTCTCCAGCTGAACATTTTTCTGTAATTATCTTTCTTATATAATAACTGTGGGCTCCTTAATTCAATTTACAATAAAAAAGTGGAAACTTTTTTTTTTTTAAAGAGCACTCTTCAGCTAGTTTTGTTAAGGCATTATTCTTCCTTTGGCTTTAATTTCATCATACTTCTTTCCTAATTAAAATCCAGTTTATTTTCCCCAAGACAAAAGATCACGTTTCTCATTCTCTAGACTAAATTGGATTTTAAAAACAGAACACCCTGACTTTTTTGTCTGATAGGATTTATTATACTATTTTGTATAATCATTGTAATTAGGAATTGTGTACCACTGTTTTAACAAAGCTTCCAGTCAGAAACACTGAAAATCTTATGGTTCTTACTCATTATGAATGAATCCTACTCTGAGCCACTATCTTTACTTAGACATAGCAAATCTTTCATGCTGCCTTTTCTTTTTTTTTTTTTTCAGTTACATGCAAGCTATTTATTGGGCAACCCCTACTAAAAGATCTTATCACTTTTTGTTTAGATTTAAACAAGATTTAAACTAAAGCTTTCAATCCCTTCATCCTCCAGTCTGTATTGATATTGGGGATTGCCCCCAATGCTGGACCCAGACGCAGAACCTGGCACTTGGCCTTGCTGAATTTTATGAGGTTCGCACAGGCCCACTCCTCAAGCCTGTCCAGGTCCCTCTGGATGGCATCCCTTCCCTCTAGAGAATGTATTGCACCACTCAGCCTGACTGGGAGGGTAGAGGAGATCACCAGTGCTCCCAATGCTTTTAACGCTGCTCCGAGGAACACAGTCTCTTTTGGTGGTTCTGAGTTGCCTTGTCGCAGTATCACTAAACCCTATGTGGAATAGTGAGAGCAGATGATACTCCGTAGTGTTCACCAGGCTCAGCAGCCTCTCAGTGATGTTGCGAATGTGAGCTCCTGGTAGGCAGCAAACTTCTCTAGAGGAATTGTCTGGACAGTAAACGGGTCCTTCGGTGCCTCTCAGTAGACAACCTCTAGTTACTGATACTTCATGTGCTTTTCTGGAGGCATTGGTTCTAATGAGGGTAGGTGGTTGGATCAACTTTGCATGCTGGGCTTCTCCTGGATCCTGTCTGTTACACGCTCTTCATTCCCAACCCCAGAGCACCCTACTTGTTATTCAGGGGCACTTCAGGGGAAGGTTCTTCCTTCTGCCTTTAGCAGAGACAAGAGTCCAGTATCCTTTACCTTGTGAGTTACTTGTGTCAGCACCAGGCAGAATTCAGGTTTACGTTCCCCTTGTGCAGCCTTAAGGCAGGACTGGGACAGCCTGCAATACCATGTTATCGATCTGCTCACATTCCTAGATACTGCATTGCCTGTTGAGCTCCTCTCATATCATGACTACTTGTTTGAAGAGTTGTTCTAGCTGGGCACACTTGCAGCTATGATATCTGCCATGGCCTTCAGGTGCTAGGGGAAATTCCAGGTGCTGGAGGTCCATGCCACTGGAGGTCTGGAGAGCTATTTCAGTCCTTGGGAGGCCTGTTTGGGTGGAGGCGTCAGCACTGGCAGGCTACAGTGCTTCTGTTTGGGTTTCTGCCCCGGCCTTGCAGCTGTGATGGGTGGATACCATTTTCTGTCAGGAGGACAAGGCCTCCTCAGAAAAAAATAGCCCACTTCTAAAACAGCAATTGTTTTGAAGGATGTGGGCCTGGAACCCTCAAGCTGCTGGGTGGACTTTCACAGCCATGAGCTGTGACTGTGGGGCTGCAGCCCCACAACAGGCAGAGCACCTGTGCCCCTCTCTCCTCAGGGATTGAACGGCGCCATTACTCTGTCCAAGCAGTACACGAGCCTTGGCGTCTCAGGGCTGCTGTGCAGATACAGCATGAGGCCATGTCTGAAACTCTCGGAGCCAGAGGTGAGGTGGAGGCACAGACTCTGCACTTATTCTACACAAACCCAGGCTTTTTGGTCATTTGCCTTCTTCACTTAAGCCATAATCACCTCACGATTCCAGCATGAGCTGTGACACGTGTCACATGTGCAGTGCATGCTGCAGTTGACGTACTCGGGGTCCAAACACCACAGCTGATGCAGAAATGCCCCTGATTCTTAAGGTAACCAGAAGCAGGACTGAAAATGTTGAGTTCCTCCCAAAAATTCCACATATGAAGCTTTTTATTGGATAGGGAATTAAATGTGTTAGAGTGAGTATACCAGCTTATTATCTGGTGTATGATGATAAGCCGTCCCTAGCTTTGCAGAAATGCATAGCCAATACATGCTTTGGCTTTTTTTGAAACAAGAAAACACAATTTGGACATTTTCCTTTTTTCCCCATGAAACTTTGAATGCAGTCTGCATGCATATTATAGATTTATGAACTCACTGTACTCCAGAATTTCCATAGCCAAAATGAGAGTCTAGACATTCTACTATCTAAAAAGACACTTCTTGATGCAGGCCAAATTGATTTGAAGTATCCACTTCTCATTTCAAAGGCATTATTTCTGAGGCGATATTTGGGGTTATTTTTGCGTGCTGTGTTACATTTGACTTGAATTTGCTGTTGGATAGGTAACTTTGGGATTGTTGCTGCAAACCTGCTCAGCACCAGGAGCAGCAGTTGGGAAATCAACACAGAATCCTCATGTCCTTTTTTCAGCAAGGATTAATGCTTTTTTTTGTTTAATACCCAGCTTCTGCCAACAGAAGTCCATACGTAATGAGATGGTGATACCTTTTCTAAAACTTTGTTTCTGAGTGATTGCAACTGGGATTTTGTCATAGGACCTCAGCAGGCATAGTTAGTAATTAGTATCTTTCTATGTAATCCTTAATAATCTCCATATACTGTTTGTAGAAGCTAAGTGTTGGAGGCTGGTGAATAATCCATGTTATTGAAGATATATATGTGCTATAATTACACTGTTCTTTCTAATACTGCAGTCAGAAAAACATAGTTGGTAATGACATACATGGAGCCTGGTTCCAGGCTGAAAATGAACAGTGCACCATTAGTCTGTTATGTATGCTTGAGACAGGTTTTCCAAACTTTTAAGTGTGCTAGTGACTTCCTCCTTTCAAGGATCTAATGCTGTATCTTTGTAAACTATATCTTTCGAATCTGGACATCTTCGAGATTCTTGGTCCTGCCAAGAAACACGCTTGGGAAAGGTTGTCTGGAAGCTCGAAGTCAGAATTTCAGAACTCTAAATGCCCAAGAAAAAGACTTATAAAATTGTCCTTGCTTCAGCTCTCTGTATCTCAACCCTAAAGAGCAGAGAGATTGTCATTGACTTAATTTGTATAGTTTTAGAGGATGAAATGCATCAATAAGCGATGTTTCAAAGTCATGGTCGTTCTCTTACTTGGCCTGATTTTTGACTAAAGGCAAGAAACTATGTAATTGAATTTGAAGGTTCTGTCATTTCATTAAGCAATAATATAATGTGAAATCATCCTCCTCCTAAAATTTTAATTTTTCAGGAGTTCAGCATTGCATATCAATACATAGAATAAGTCAAGAACTTTTAAATAATCATAAGGTGGTGAGTCATAGGACTGAAGGCCTGCTCCACCTTCTCACACTCATTATTTTAAGCTAACTCTGCAACCACTTTGTGCCTTGCAAACCAAATAGTAGAATATAATTAGAAAACAGAATTATAAGATCACAGTTGTGGTAGCACCCGCTCAGGTAGAAAGCTTATTCAGCTCTTATAAACATAAAAGAGTGTGCAACAGAGGTGGTGTTATCCACATGATCCTATCTCAAATCCAGAATGGATACTTGAATTTGTGAAGAACAACAGAAACCAGATTCTGATTAGAGAGAGTAAGAGGTAACAAAGACCAAGTTTACCCTTCATGTAAGCTATGTGGTAGAAATGAATGGGTTTGAGTTTGTTCTGTGAATAAAGTTCAGCCTCAGTTAATGTATATGATGGGAGAGAGAGCTGGTGGATGTTTTGTTACTCTGCTTTGTGCTTTCCATAAGCAAGAGACAATCCTCTTTATCGTTCCACTTATTCTCACACCAAAGGTTCTAAAGTCTCCTTCACCACTTGTGAGAGTACCTGGGTCATGTTTCTGACAGTCCTGTGTTTCTCTCTTGTTCTTTATGGTTTGTCTGATGGAGCAGGAAGGAGAGTCAGCATGGGCTGCTCTGACGTGAATTGTGACTGCTGAGAGATCTGATCCAACTTCACAATAATGTTCTCTTAATGAAGCAGATAAAAGTGCAAAATTTAAATAGCTACAACTTTTTTAATAAAGTGGGTGGATGTGAGAGTAGTGACCACAATTCATTCGGTTCTGGGAGTGCATCCACTAGAAAGCTGATAATTAAAAAATGGTGACATCTTGGAGAGGATCAAGAGGGGGAAAAAAAAAATAAAAAAGTCCCCAAACCTGGAAGAGTTGAAGGAAAAAGAAGTTTAAAATAGCCAAATATATATCACCCAGAGAGTGACAATTTTGGTTTTGATTCAAGAAAGCACTTAAGCATTTATTTAAGTGCTGCTCAGAATAAGAATGCTTTCCTGAGTTGACAAGCAAAGGAACTGGTAGAAGTCTAAGTATCTAGCATCCAGTCCCTGATGTAGGGAAGGACTGACTTGGGAAGATGTAAATATTAAAAAGCTACATTTCATCTGTTCAGAACAGGATTTTTTCCATTTCAAGGGAACCATTTCTTGGAACGTACTAAGGTAACAAAATATGATAGTAGTAAACATTTTCTTGGGAATAATTCCAGCCTGGCAGGGAAATCATTTCATTGACCCCCAGAGATTTTCTTGTGTTTTTTGCTCCATCGGTACACTTAATAACCAAAATTGGGAAGGCAAGCTGGAATTTGCAGAAATGTGAACCCACTGCTATTTCAGTGTTAACTTTCCACTAATGATCTTTGAAGGCTGTTGAGTGAAACCCTTCCTCTTCCCTTCCCCCTTCCTATTACACTTAATATATTATTATCCAATTTAGCTCCCCTTCCAAGGGAATCTTTTGCTCTCTGGTCGCTGCTGTAAAAGGAATGAAAAAGCACAAGTAAGCTGACAAAGTCTGAAGGAGCAAACTACACCAGGTTCATGCATAATGTAGCCATCACATCTTCTGTTCTTTTAGTATTACTGAATTCATATGATATTCAACGTTCACATTTAGAAGAGATAGAGACATATCTATTCCTTACTTATGAATATTATTTCTACATTAATGAATTCTTTTTCCATCGACAGATAAAAATTTAGGAAACAGGGAATTCCTCCTTTCTCAAGTTCTCTTGATTGTAAAACATTTTACATAATTACCAATAAATTATAAGAATTTAGTTTTCTTAGAAAATAAAATTAAACACAGCTCTCACATACCATATTATGATGCTCTGTAATACTTTAGCTTCTAAATGTAAGCTAAGTAGCCTTCTGGATTTTAAAAAAAAAAAGACAACTGAAAATAAATTTAATTACAAAGCCAATTCGCTTCAATAGCATAAAAAATTAATCTTATATAACTTTAAAACGTATGTCTACTGCGCTAAGTCCCAAGGCAGTGCAGTACTGAAAAGTATGAAGCAGGCTTATTTCAGCCATGAGGGAACAGCTCATATAAACTTCCTAGAGCACTTACTGCTATAAGTAATATGAAATGTTTGCTGAGATATCATTGTAAGTGTTTCCTTCAGATAGATGCACTATAAACAATTAATAACAGAGAGTCTGCAAGAAGATTCATTCTGTTTCTTTAAAAGTGAAGAGGCTGTGCAGGACAGGTACTAAGCAACCTGTTATATATAAAATATAAAAAACCCGAGGTAGAGCAATGAAGGGGAAAGATGCTTCTGTTTCTCACTTCTGTTAAAGTCCATGTTCAGAAGAACAGAGCTCCTCTTTGTTTGCCGTTGCCAAGTGGCACAGTATCAGATTGTGATTCCTTTTAAATCAGGATCATTTAAAAGGAAACAGATCACCATGTATGAGCTAATTCAGTTTAATGAGAAACCCAGAATGACAGAAGGGGACAGAAGTGTTAACGGAAGAATTTACCTCTGAGCGACAAGTTTAATGCTCGGGGTAGCAAAATGCAGCCTGGTCATCAACTGATGCACTGGAAAGTGAGAAGACTGAAAACGTTAAGCAGCAATTTGCCTTTATGGAAAGATCGGCTGAAAGTGGCTGCAGCCTTCTTTTCAAATACCCAGATGGTTGAGATCTGCAGGTAATAAGGCAGTGTGCAAAGGCTGGAAAAAGTACGGAAGGCTCCTTGCGCAGGCGTTGGTGGTTTGGTGTGAGGGAGGAAGAACCTACAAAATAAAATTTTTAAAAGGTGATGCTTACGGCATAACTCTTGGCCAATAACTCCTTGTTCTGCAAAGTACAAATTAGCGCTTTGTCTTTCATCTAGCTTTGCTAGAAATCCCTAACTTGATGTATTTAAATTAACATAGAAACTATGAGGAAGCTTAGAATGGGGCGAAATCCTCCCACATGATGCAATATGCTCCAGGCTCAGCAGCGACTCTCTTGTGAGCCAGAAAAAAAAAATCTTCTGAGGGCTTGTGTGTGTGAGAGGATTTGCTCTGAAGGGGGATTCTTTGCTGTAACTGCTTCATACAACCTGGCGTTGAGAAATGTAGCAGCCAGCTTTCCCATACTGTCAGATAGTGCTTCCCAGCATGTGGAAACACGGCTGGGAGCTGTGCGCTGCAACTGCGCTGCTAGCCCGCTGCCTGCTGAAAGGAGCTAGAGATGCCTCTTTCCACGTCCCGGGGACTGTTGCTCTAAAAACTCCCAGAGAGAGAGATCACGGGGCACTTTGTCTTTGAAGGATTTTGAGAACAGGTCAGACAAATGTGCCACAGATGGCCCTTTTGAGATGGGGTGGATCAGATGACCTCTCAAATTTCTTTTCACCCTGTTCTCTGCGGCTCTACGATCTATCTTTTGAGGAATAGCTGGTTCCAATTTCAAATCCTAAATAGCCTATGATGAATGAATCTTCTTGATGAAATGTTATTCCTCAGTCCTGCTCCACGTCTTCCAGCCTTTCCCGTGAACACAGAGCGTTACCAGCTTGGCAGGCAAAGCACAGGGACCAGAGAGACAGCTGGTGAAGACAGCTATGTTGTGGGTGCAGCTTCTTATGGGAAGTGATATGGGGCAAAGGAGTGGATTTGGTCTGAACCGCTATAAAGTGAGGGGATGAACTGTTCCCTTCACACCAGCTGCAATCCCCTTTCGCAGCACACAAGAGAAGACTGGGAGTTGGAAGAAAGGGGGACAGGATTTGGGGGGCTCTTTTCTCATCTCCACTCAGCACAACAATTATCTGGATCAGGGGAAAATGATCAGTCACCTGTGACACCACATGATCCCATTATTACAACAGTCAATACACCGATTTTTGTGCACTTTCTCTGCAATCTCTTGGCAGCCCACAAAGTGTTCCCAAAGGGAAGGCTTGCTGCAGTAAGGATTTAGGCCTAAGTGTGCATGCATTATTTGTACCCCGTGGCTTACATGCTGCCTCTCCTTAGCTGGTAAGGTAGCCCAAGGTCTCAGCAGGGTCCAGGTGGAGGTATAATGGCTAGATAAGCACACCAGATGTGCTTGGTATGTGTGCTGGTTCATGGAGGGTGTAAGCGAAAAGGGACAGGATTGAGCTCTGCAACACCACTTCCAAGGGAAGGTGACACATGGTCGCGCAAACTGGGAGTCCAGCGAGTGGAGGCACCAGTGGAGCAAACTGGTGTGGGAAGGTGGCAGGAGAACAAGCAAAGACGTTCATATATGACCATGATGTAGCCAAACTTGGTTTGAGAAACGATGCATCTGACTCTGATAGGAGAGTAAAAGCTGCCCGGAGATTTGCCAGTTACGTGGTTGTGACAAGCTGCTTGTTGTGAATTCAGATTGCTTTGTATCCAGCATCTGGTTTACACTGCCAATATGTTTTCAAGCATTAAAAAAACTACTTTCCATTGCCTGATCTAACTACAGAAAGAGTTTCCCATTATGTCAATGGATAAATATTACTCCTTTCTAAACTGGGTAATATGGAGTTCTTATCAACTCTCCTGGAACATCAACCAGGGCACTCAACCCATCTCACTGAACAATACGTTATTGCTTTCTTTTTCTCTCAGTTCCCTGGTACATCCCAAGAGATAGGACATGCTATTTGTACATCCACTTTGCGCATCTGAATTAGGTATCAAAACCATGTGCCTTATTTCTCACTACAGCGAATGGAAAGAAAGAGCCCATTCCACAGCAAAATCCAGAATTGGGACCCATGGTGGCAGGCTCCCCAGAGGGACTGTCCCGTCCCTTGTTGCAAGCAGTGATCAACGGGCAGAGTGAATTGGTGATTAGTGCTCACCGTTATCCACTGGCCCTCTGGTTGGAAAGGCAAAACTGCTGCTTTGGATGGAAGTTGGTATAGAGCAGCAGACAGACCAGACAGACAGACAGCAACTTTGGGGCTTGCCGAGAGAGGAGCAGGTGAATGCAAACAGTTCAAGTAAAGTTAATGGGCATAAATAAAAGCCTTTAAACTACAGTGTGCATGCCCTCGTTTGGGGTAAAGTACTCTTAGGTTAATGTAGTTTGAAGGTTGCCTTACTCCTGGATGAGAAGCATGTACATGGTGGTTTAACAGGCTTCGATATATGCTCATTAACTTTACACTCTTAGTTGGCTCTTCATAAATTCCTGATGTATTGACTCTGTTGGGAGTTCTGTTGGGTATCTTTTAGTTCTTTGTTGTAGTTTTACTGGAAAAGAACACTCTGTGATTTCTCGGTGAAAAAACAACCCTCACCCTCATTCAAAAAAAAAAGACCCAGCCCCAAAATAGATTTTTTTTTTTTTTTTAAAAGGCAGAAAAGTTAGCAATGGTAGCAGAGACAGGTGTTCACAGGGGACCCAGTGTACCTGTCATAGGAAATGCTGATAGCACCAAAAAAGCAAGGCAGGGTTAGTTGCTAGAATGTGAATTGTATGAAAATACATTATATAGTTTAAAGGTCCAGTTTTGACAATCTTTATTATTACTTTATGGGGTTTTATATAAAATGGTGAACTTAGTATTGTGCTAGTAATATTTATGAAATGGCATTAGAAAATGCAGTAAAAGTTTATAGGAAAGTCATTACTGTAACCATAAAGCAACGGCTCATCCAAAATACCACCAATGGAAAAGTAATCAATCTGCATCCGATGAGTCCAGCGACTTTAGGGGACGGATGCCAATCCCGACGGAGCTGCACGCACCACCTGAGAAAACGGGGCTCTGTGGGCCTGGGAGAAATGAAACAGCGGCTTTATCAGGATTCCTGCCCAGGCATCTCCCCCTGCCCCTGTCCCCGATGGCTGCAGAACAGCACTGTCCGTGCTGCGGAGAAACGGGGGTGCAGAGCCCAGGCCTGGGCACGGGGAGCTCAACCCGCCCCGAAGCCGGTGTCTGTAATTGTTAACTGCTAATGGCGAGAAAAACCATTATGGTACACAATAGGCTTTCCTTTCACACCGCTAATTGTGTGATGAACTTCCTTTGGCAGTAAATTGTCACATCTGCTGTGGAGAGAGATTACACTTAGGGAAATAAAATAAGTACAGTTGCCGTTCCTTTATCCCTGGATGATTGAGGCATTTAAAAAAAGAGAAAAAAAAGAAAACTTGGCAGATGGAACATATTATTTGTTAGACAAGGCTTTAGGGGGAGGTAATAACCTTTTTTTAGACAACTGATATAGTAGGAAAAACGGGCAAGCTTTCACAAGCCCTCCTCAATTTGTTCTTTCTGCTCTGATTGCACTTTTGAGAGCAGTAACATCAAAGGCCCGGTGGAGGTACAGTGTTTGGTGGCAATGCTAGCCGGAGATTCCCTCTGCCCATGTCCTTCCACTTGCTCCTACTTGACCAGTTTGTCCCCCTTTGTCCTGCTCCCTGAGCCGTGACAAGGCAGCTGTCTGGGTCTGGAGATGAACAGGCTGGCAGAGCAGAGTGTGGTGTCAGCGATGGGTTGAGCTGCCGCTCGCTTTTTCATGCTAGCGCTGGTGTTCGGGTTGTGCTCGTTACCATCCGGATCATGGAACTGATCCTGCTCACATGTTGCTCAGGCACCCAAATCAACACAGAGAGAGACTCGGTGTTTGCAATAAAAAGCTGGATAGTGCACTTTTTTTTTTTTTTCCTCAAGGAGGGAGGTAGCAGTGAGACACTGAGGGACATTAGATAGAGGCTGGGGGAAAAATGTGTCACCAAACTAGTATCTTTGTGGACCCTGTGACTTTTAGTTTCCATTTCTAGCCTCTAGTTAGTATTTCTGAAATAGCTGCTAGCTTTTTCATCTGCTTATCCTGAAATGTTCTAGAATTTAACAGCTCTAATCCTTCTATCAGTGAAACAACGTTTAGAAAGCAGCGCAATGCTTATTGAAGACATTGCAATATGAATATTTTTTTTTTGCAGTCTTAAGTCTGTCACCGGTCTTCAGCTCTTCTAAATACTAGTTCTCATCACTATTTACTTCTACGTGCTAGTTCTAAATGTCGATGTCTTAGTAGGTATTCTGCAGACTTTCTTCTGAGCTCCAGAAAATGTTATCTATTTTTCTTCTCTTCTAGAAGCTTTGGGCGCAACCTGGTCTAGTGGAGGGTGTCCCTGCCCGTGGCAGGGGAGTTGGAACTTCATTGTCTTTAAAGTCCCTTCTGACTCAAACCGTTCTATGATTCTATAACTCTAAGCTGTTCTGTAATTATTCATTATTTACATTGCAAGATGGATGACACTTCATCAGACCAAAATCTGTGAAAAAGCAGAAGGAATTTGCGTTCCATGTGTACTTTAATGAATTAGGAATAAAAGGGAAGGAAAGAAGGAGAAAAAAATTGCAGAGATATATTTAATTATTATTTCCTTGGGCTACAATAATCTATACGTAGGAATTGGATATTTATATCTTTATTTAGATATGGAAAGAAGAAGATAACGTTACAGTAGCTGTTGTTGCATCTTTGGAGATTCAGTTATATGGTAAAGACATATCATATCTTAGAGACAAGACACATAAATTATACTTTTATCTTTTTAAATAAATATGAAAGGGAAGGATGGTCCTAATCTATATAGCTGTGTTCAGCTGAGCCTTACAGTCCTCAATCCACCAGAATTTCAGTTAATGGAAATGGAAATTTCAGCTGAGATGTGGGCAACAGTGTTATCAAAACATTGTTCCTAACAGTCCTGAACAGTGTTTCTGAATCTGTCAGTGCAGTGGCAGTATTTTCAGATGTGCCTACTGATAACTGGATGTCTCTATTTTAGAAAGCTGAGACCTTAGAGGAATTTGGTTGTCCTGATGCTTGGTGTGATGTTCTGTATAATATGTGCAGGCCGATTGTCAAAAAATCATGGAGATCTTTGGGATGTCTTAGCAATAATCTCAAATTGCTTGAGAGGAATGACAAATCTTTTATTTAAATGTCCTCTAGCAAGAGTCCTACTTTCAAACATATGTCTATGTCATGTCAGTCCCTCTTTTCAATACCAACTGCCTTTTTATATGTCAGGTCCATAACACCGGGTTTGCATTGCCCAAAGTCACATTTACACAATCCTTTTGTCAGTTTGATTGAGACAAATGCAGAAAGTGACAAATGGGTTAATGGTCCTACGACAGTGTCATCAGATCACTTCAGGAAATGGCATCAACATGCAATCATGGCATGATGTACTATTACAGTTCATTTGTCTTTAGAACGATTTTGGAGAATCAATGAGTGTCCCATGGTTCAAGATCGGCCGTAAAACTACACATCCTGCGCCTCTGAGTTGTTGATACATTATTTCATGCCTTAGTTCCTGCAATTGATTCTTGAGCCTTAACACTGCCTCTGCAGCTGAACAAAAGTCAGAGCTTCAGTTTTTCAGGAAATTTCTTGTCTCAGTTCAGACAAAAAAGTTAAGAAGAAAAAAAAAAAGACATTCACCCTGAATCCCAAACCAGTTTTGTCCGGGAACCAGAAGCATCTTTGCAATTACCATTGCGGGTGCTTAGGGGGATTAATATTTTTGTAATGTTCTATGCTGCCACTGGCCATGGGTTCAGTGAACATTCACCAGCCAGCAAAGGAGGCTCCCACAAACTTTTATTTTCTCGGAGGGCATTGTGACTGTAAAGTCTTTAACAATAGTACTATACACCAGGTCAAATAACCATGGTCCTGTAAGATGCACCCATTTATTTGCATTCTGAATTCTTCTAATTAAATGTGGTGGGTTGACTCTGGCTGGAGGCCAGGTGCTCACCAAAGCCGTTCTATCACTCCCCTCCTCACCTGGACAGGGGAGCCAAAATATAATGAAAAGCTCATGGGTTGGGATAAGGACAGGGAGATATCATTCAACGATTACTGTCACAGGCAAAACAGACTCGATTTGGGGAAAAATTAATTTAATTTATTGCCAATCAAATCAGATTAGGGTAATAAGAAAAAAAAAATCTTCACACACCTTCCCCCTGCCCCTCCGTTCTTCCAGGGCTCAACTTCACTTCTGATTTCTCTACCTGCTCCCCTCCAGCGGCACAGGGGGACGGGGAATGGGGGTTACAGTCGGTTCATGACAAGTTGTCTCTGCTGCTCCTTCTTCCTCAGGGGGGAGGACTCCTCACACTCTTTCCCTGCTCCAGCATGGGGTCCCTCCCACGGGAGACAGTCCTCCACAAACTTCTCCAACGTGAGTCCTTCCCACAGGCTGTGGTTCTTCATGAACTGCTCCAGCATGGAACCCTTCCATGGGGTCACAAGTCCTGCCAGCAAACCTGCTCCAGCCTGGTCTCCTCTCTCCATGGGGCCACAGGTCCTACCAGGAGCCTGCTCCAGCGTGGGCTTCCTGTGGAATCACAGCCTCCTTCAGATGCATCCAACTGCTCCAGCGTGGGGTCCTCCATGGGCTGCAGGTGGATATCTGCTCCACCATTAACCTCCATGGGCTGCAGGGGGACAGCCTGCCTCACCATGGTCATCTCTGCAGGCTGTGGGGGAATCTCTCCTCCAGCGCCTGGAGCACCTCCTCCCCCTTCTTCTTCACTGACGTTGGTGTCTGCAAAGTTGTTCTCACGTATCCTCACTCCTCTCCCCAGCTGCAACTGCTCCTGGTGTTGCACAGGGTTTTTTCCCCCTTCTTAACTCTGTTACCCCCGAGGCACTACCACCGTCGCTGATGGGCTTGGCCTTGGCCAGCGGCGGGTCTGTCTTGGAGCCGGCTGGCATTGGTTCTGTCGGACATGGGGGAAGCTTCTAGCAGCTTCTCACAGAAGCCACCCCTGCAGCCCCCCCACTACCAAAACCTTGCCACGCAAACCCAATACATTGCAAAACAATCTTATCGTCTTCCAGACTTTTCACATCCTACACAGCACTCTGTATCATTCTTAGTCTCCTAATCACAGCCTTCTGTCGGTCCAGCATTGCCTCCTTTTCCATTGAAAATTCATCCTGTGGTTCTCTCCTCTCTGCTGGGTGCAGCAGTTCCCCCCCTCACCCCCCCGGGCGCTTCTCTGCCTCACACCCGCTTTAACGATGCCTTCGAAAAGTTTAGATTTCTTGTGCTGTCTGCAATAGGCAAGTTTCTGTTCATTGCCAGCTCCCAGCTTGAGACAGGTACCCTCGATACTAACAAACTTTTTTAGCTCACTTTTTCGTCTGTCTGCATTTATGCTGCTTCTCTTTCATTGAAGCACTCCACAATAGAATGCCTCGGTATTACATAACTTCTGCAAATAGCAAGGTATTTCTGTGAAAATGCATTATAAAATAAATTGTATTGCATTGTATCAGAGACATAATATGACATTCTCTGGAGGAAGCAATTATTTGCTCAATAATGTCCACCACATTCAGCTCTTCAGCTTATGGGACATTCTTGTAAGGGCAGAAGGGTATGTTTCTTGGTAAAATAATTGTATTTTAATTTAGAATATTCTCTTTCACTAAACATGAAAACTATATAAAACTGCATAAAAGCAGTCTCATCATGTTCATAAGAGAAATGGACTTTTCTTATTTAATTTATTTTGAGAAAATACATTTCCTGCTTCTTTTCAGAATTGTTATTTCTAGATGTGAATGGCCATATCAATTAAACTTCTTTCTGCCTGAATCACAGATTCAGTATGGTACTGGCAGAACACAAATTGCAGAAGTTATTTTTGTGGAAGAGTAGCTGTGACACATCATTCTTTAAAAGTTTTCTAAAATTATTTTCTCAGGTCTTCTGTGGATTGACTTGTAAACAGAAATCTGAGTCTGCTTATGTTTTATATAACCAAATTTAGCTATTCTTTCTTTAAAGGACAAGTGCCAGAAAAATCACAAGATTTAAATGGTACCCAGTAAGAGTTTTGTGTTGCCTGGATAAGTTTGGTTAGATGGTCTCATTAAAAAAAAAAAAAAAAAAAAAAAAAAAAACAACAAACTTCAAAATATTAGAAAGTGTTCAATAAAAGGCTTCTTATTTCTGGCCTCTTTGTTAATAGCCTTGAACTTGCTTTAACATTAATTTTGATTGTTGACTGTGTGTAATCACCTGGCTATTTAGTAGGGGGCACAGCGGGCTCTCATCTTCGTGTAATGCAACCTTAGTGATGGGCCAGGTCCGCCAATAAATAAAAGCAAATTGAAACTGGATTGTGGTCTTCTATCAAAATGCACAATTGTGTTTAGACTTTTAAGGATAAGGTGCACTACATGCAATTAAAAGAAGATTAAAGCAGAAAAAGAGTGGTTACTGTCCAGGTGCACCTCGGGAGTTTCCAGGCTTAGCACTCATTTAAACACCATTCATGGGACGTTACTGAAGGGAGACAAGAGCAGCTGTGCTGGACACTCTTACAAAACAACTTATAAAACTTTGTGCCCCTTAGCAATGTGTAAAGTATTAAATACTTTTGCAGCACAGATGTTCTGTTTGTTTTCTCAGCCTAAATACCAAAAGAGTACAAACGTGGGACAAACGTCTTTGAATGTCTCTACATAGTTTTTTAATAATCTGTAAAGCCTTTATTAAGCACCACCTATTTCCAAGTCAAAAAAAGTCCTTAGAGATTTTACTTTGAGACATACACATCGACATAACATCTTCTGCCTAGAACTGAGTAGGGTTTTTTTCCTTTCTCCCTTCTTTAAAGTCAGTTTGGTCATCCACAATGGGTCCTAATTACATCTGGTTGCGAGTAATCTCAGGCACCCTTGCTCCTGCCTCTGTAGGATGGATTCAGATAAGCATGATCCAACTTGTGACTTTTCTTCTGTCCGAAGTGGAAGGAAAGTAAAATCAGTTGTAGAAATATTTCCCCCTTAGTAAAGTAATGGCAATCTAGCAGGATGTGTGTGGAGCTTTCCTTTGGCAGAGCCGGCTGGATATTGTAAGAGTCAGTCAGATGATCTCTGATTAACCGAGACAAAAAAATCAATATTTATGTTAAGTAAATGATGGTTGGCAAGTAGATGGGAAAATGTCCAAAGTTTAATGTAATTGACCCATATAAAACACAAATGGAAAAAAACAAAACTGTGAAAACTATTTTTCAAGGTCTCAAAGTATGAGCAAGGAGTAGCTTGCTACAGCCCATACTCAAACGTCTTTCTGCATATCTATGTCACCTTTCCCAATGAACCATTCTACTACTGGTTTGAATTTGTCAAATTCAAACCATGTGGGAGCCCCTCCTCAGCACAGAGCACTTTTCGCTTCCACGGTAATGCATTGTCTATCACATAACAATACCTCTTTGAAATACTTTTTTTACTTGAGAGCAGCTCAAGTATCCTCAGCAAAGAAATGTACCTTTTCGATCCTCTCTTAAAAAGAATATTTATATAGGCTAATCTAGTGCAAAGCAGTAAATATGTATATATAATTTATATGTATTTTATATGCACATATTTGATCTATATCTTCTTATCCAGAACTGTCCTTCAGTTAGGAGCCCTGTTTTACAAAGATTGGTTCTGTTCAGTTTTTAGTTGTATGATTTTCCATTATGAAGAAGGTTCATCGTTACTTGTTAACCATGCGAAGGGATAAAGTGTTTCTTTATACATTTGTTTGCCATAGACATCCCTAGCATAGGGATCAGGAGAGCTCGAGGAAGAATGATGTAAGGTTAAAAAGAGCAAAATTTTTACTGCAGATGTTTCAGTTGGTGTGTATAAGAGTAAATACCGGAGAAAGCAAAAGAATTGCATTGCTGGAAGACTCAGCTCCCTCACCTCCTTCTGACTCTTTACAGGCACGTCCCCTGAAAATAAGTACAACAAAATATTTAAAATCAAACTATTCAAAACCAAAGATGTAAAATGGTTTGGTGCTGAAACTTCACTGGATATGACCTTCTGCTAAAAGCACTCATAGTGTGTCCACCACCAGATCTAAAAATAAATGATGGACAGAAAATTGGCAGGATGCTCCTTGAGGTCTAAACAGTGTAATGTCATGTAGTTTGTAACTGTGTGGATATTTGTCACTGCAATCCTGCATGAAGGACACACACTGTGCAAACTCTTATTAATGTGTTACATTGCTTTTTGGTTGTGGTTGGTGAGATGAGTCTGATATTTTACCTTTTCTTCCCTGAATTCTTTGTGGGAAGCTATCTGGTACTTCATGAATTACATAATAGTGTCTGCTGTGAAGTATGCAAGTACCTAATTACAGCACTCACCTGTACTTGACAGCTTCATTGACAAGTTTGTTAAAACTATTTTCCCTTTGTGCCCCTTCCAGGATATTATCAGCTGCTTGTGCTGTAGGAGGTCACCCAGGAAGGCCTGCATGCTGAAGAGGAGCACCTCATTTGCCATCTCATTCATAACTCTCACGATTTTTAAGATGAATTATTTATCAAAGATGCTTCTGTCAGAAGTTTGGACAGATGTCTTCTTTAATTATTCCTGACTTTTTTTCTCCAGCGCAGCACATGGTGAGTTTCTTGAAGAGATAGTAAAGATGCTTCGTCTTCAGGACACCAAAGAAGAGACTGGAGAAAAATATTTCTCTACTTGTTTGCATGCTAGCAGTGACTAAAGACAATACTGTCCTCGCATCCGTGCCACAGATCCTTGCTCAGATATCCAGCTCCTTACATGTGGGAGACTCCCACTAGTATCAGCGGGAGCTGAAAGGTGCTGGATTGACAGTTCTGGATGTTGAAGGTCTTTTTGTCACGTAATATGCATTTTAATAGACAAGACACTATCCAGTATAATCACAATCTTGGTAATTGGAGGCAAGGTGTGAGAGGACATGAGAATTAATTACACCCACCATTGAGATCAGGCATGTGTGAGAGGGGAGGATCCTAGTGGGAAGGTTTCATGTGTACCCAGTCTGTGGTGAAAATCAGCCTAAGATTTTTCTGTTACTTCAGTATTCAATAGAAGACTTCAGTGATGCATCAGCTGCGGGCTGCCTCCCTGCAGAGGAGTCAAGTAGCCTCCATTTACAAAGCAACAGCATGCAGAAATACCAAAACACGAGAGTTTTTTTAATTCAAATTTACTTATGACTTTCTGTGAATATTTGCATAAGAAATATGTTGTTTGCAGGGACATTTCTTTTAGGACCTAAACATATATAAAAACTCAAATAAACATCTCTGAAGAAGCCCTGGCATTCAAAGGCTCCCACAAACATCCTAAAACACCTTTGTGACAAACCAACACCATGGAATGTGCTCTTCTAACAGGTAAGGTTTGCAACCTCTAAACGAGGAAAGGCAATTTCCTAAGTGCTTATTCCCAGGCTTGTTCCCCAAAGCACCTCATAGCACCTGCTGCTGAGCAGGGCTAGCCATGTGGGCTGACTCAGACTGCTGCTCTGGTGCAGTGATTTGTGACGCAGGAGCGCACCGATGAGAAGATTCTCCTGTCGACTCGTAAGCAAACACTCATTTTAGTGAATGCTTTGTGAAGGACGATTGCAGAAACACTCCCTGGTAAAACACCAACAGCTCTTGGATATGGGTTTTAATTTATCAGAATAAACAATGCATTTTTCACTTAGGTCTAAAATATGCCTTTAGGTTTTCATTTAAGCTTATTCCTTTTCAGGAAATTGAAGCTATATAAATGCTTGATGTAAAAAGAAAGGCAGGCTAAGAGATGAATAAAGTTGGAAGGGCAGAACCATAAAGAAAGGAACAAGAGTGAGGGGAAGGAAAAGAAAAAATCTACATGAAGAGAGAATTATTTCCCCCTTCCACCCTGAAATGAGCACTGAAGTCTTTGCCTGCAAAGTTTCCTTTCAGAGCTGAGTTACCCATGGTGCCTTCACCGTCCTTGTTGGCATTGTGCCATGGTTGAGGCTATAAATTAGCCACAGAGGGGACTGGTTGAGCCCTAATAGTAGGCAGCTCTCAGGGAGTAGCTGGCAGGTTTGGTTTCTCCCCTGTGCAAGAAAAAGACATTGAACAAGAGCTCCTTCTTCTCCACCTGCAAACAGGTAAGAAACTTTGGGCTTTATGAAATGACACGGTTAAAACAAGTCATGTTTGATATTTCCAGTTTAGCAGGGAGTGTGTCTCCACTCCTGGGTTTAGCTGAGGTCCTGCTTCTCTTGCTTGCCCTTGTTTGTTTGCAGTATTACACATTTAGAAGAGGAGCGAGTGGGTATCTGTGTGCTGCCTGTATGATAGGTTTTTGGTGAAGATGGTGCTTCTGGTGTAAAGAATGAGCTCTGAAGGTAAGGGAGTTACTCTGAGTAACTGTCAGAGTGGTATGCTTGGATCTGTTCTTGAAGGTCCTCTGTGATGTGAGCTTATGAGTATAGCACGTGATCTCAGGTAGCAGGTCGGCGTTTAGTCATTTGTATGATGTCTGTCTTGGGTGTGTTACTCAATAGGACTCCTTGAGCTACAGGTGAGGATGTTGCATTTTCTGTGTGCTATAAAAATAAATGTCTTTTCATACTCTTAGTTTATGATGTTTGCAGGCCCATCTTGTTTCCTCTGGTGGGTCTGTGGTGGTAAAAAAAAAAAAGAAATTTAGTTTTGGGAAAAGAATTTTGTTCTCAACAGACTTATGCCCTGCACTCAACCCTGGTGAATCCACCCCACCATTACCATACCCAAGGCAAACTTAATCTTTAGCTGTTGAGTAGGCTGCAGATGTTCGTCAGTTTTGTTTACAGTTTGGAAGTGAGGTATTGATAAAAAAACTGTCATAAACATTGAAGCTACCACATTTTCAAGAATCCTGTCACTTAGCTGCAGAGCATAAGCCATGATTGCCAAGGGGAGAGGAGTTTCTCAGCCCCTGGGAAGTTATGTACTGGTGGATCAGGAACATCAGTGATGGGCCATGGCCGGCTTTCCTCTTCTTGGCTTGGCATGGGAAACCAAAGCTGAATACCCACAAAACAATTCTTTTTCATGCTCCACTGGGGGTAGCAAGGAAGCGAAGGCTGTGTGCAGTGAAAGTATTGAGGTGTCCTCCTTACAATATGAACCTAACTTTTCTTTAGGCATTGAGTCTGCGGTACCCCATGAGCTTTTTTCTGTTTGCTTTGGCAAAACTTACACTTTCTTTTTTATAACTATGAGCCACTGCAAAGGTTAGGATTTTTTTTCATTTTTAGAGATTTACTCTGTATTTCTCCTCGCTTAATGATAGAAGTAGACCTTTTTCTTTGATTTCTTCCTCCTTTTATGTTTTTCTGCTTGTGACTAACAGACTCCTTTAATCTGTAACTTTCCTTCCATATAGGTTGTGTCTATGTCACACCATACACATATGTTTTTTTCTGAACCTTCTTCAGTGTTTTTTCTTTGTCACTTCTCTGATATCCTTATTTACTTTATCCTTATTTACTGCCTTGTGTTTCAGGGCACTGTCATTATTTCTTTCTTGGATGAGTTAAAGAGAAAATTTGGAAGCTATCAAAACAGGAACGTTTGAATGTGGTTTCAAAATCTCCATCTTACTCTGTGTGACCAAAAAAGGAAACCTTCTGTTCTTTACAGACTTTTTTTTAAAATTACTGATGGAAAAAACTGTGGTACTCTGCTTCTGCTGAAACTTGCTGTGATGTGAGATGGGGGAAAGAATATACTATAGTTATCCATTTTAATAGGAAATATTTGACCTTCCTTTTTTATGTGGGTTTTGTGCCATTTCTGCACATCTGTGTTCTGCTTTTTTATGATCTTGTGGTGTATCATGTCCAGCTTTTTTTTTTCATATTTTATTTCCCTGCATAGAGTGTCTGAATTTGTTTTAAGTTGTACTGGAACAGAACTCTGTTATCTATACCAATAGAGCCTCACAACAAACATTTCCTGCCAAACCATATTTACTGTACATACGGTATTTTTCAGCAGCAAAATACTTATTTTGAAAAAAAAAAAAATGACAAAAAACCAAAAAACATTTTCTTAATTAACTTTTTTATTGAGGGTTTAATGCATGTTCATTACAGAAATTGCAGCTCTTGTCCTGAAAATTGACTGTAAAAAAACCTTCTTTGTGGGGTTCCATATTTATCGTGCCTTAGTGATTTTCAGATCAAATACATGCAGTTTGGTAGTAAAGAGATGTTTTTGTTTTTCTACCTGGCAGCATTGTGCATTCAGCTGGGGCTCAGGTTCAAGCTGGGTTTTTTGCCCTCCCATGCATCAGCAACAGCAGGGCAAATTACAGCTTCTGTTTACACCTGCCTTTTCAGTGGGGTTGTGCAGGTGTGACAAAATACAGCTTAGCAACCAGTTCCCCTTGTTATAAGAGGGAACTCAAACCTGGCTTGCCTGCTGTCGTGTTGGCTCTATGAAACTAACGGGACTTATGAAGGGGGAAAAAATCACCTTTCTTTTTGTCATGGCCATGAGTACGTTTACGCTTGAGGAACAGGTCTGCTAGACAGACAAACAAGTAGTTGACATCTTCACATAGTCACATCCTGAAAAGCAACTGTGCTTCTAGCCAGAAAAATTAATCCTTTTGAATGAGACAGTTGGTTGTGTTCTTAGCAGCTTCTATAGGTAAAGTTTAGGACAAAATCTTTCCCTACTTCTGGGAGGCTGTAGCATGGAGTCGTTCCCTAATTCCCAAACAAAAGGAAGTTCTCAGCGTTGCAGAGCTAGAGTGCTTCACAGACCAGGGCTGTTCTGAATAGGGCTTCTGTTTGGTGAGCCTTGTGTAGATAGGCATGGTGGACATCCGAATTTCTGCAGTGGTGCAGGGGAAAGAAATGCCTTATTGAAAAATTCTGGTGGATTCCAGAGATGCATGCCATTGAGGCAAACAAGTCTGAGGCACCTGGGGCAGAAGATTCGCTCCCTGGAGGACAATTTGTCATTTAAACATCTGCAAGTGTTTTGGTGGGTGGCCTTTTGGACACAGTTGCCTACTTAGTGGATTATAGTTGATCCAAAGTGAAGATAGGTCAAAGTAAGTCTATCCCAGGGTACAAACTTGAACCTATGTTTACTAGTGTTTTGGTAGAATGAGCAGAGCTTCCATTTCTGAGCTAGCACCAGGACACCACTCCTCTGCAGCCACAGAGATCTTCAGGCATGTTGCTCCAGAGCTGCCACTTGCACCAGCAGACATCTCTTCCTAAACCAGTGTATTCAGAGGCCGGATGAGCCCCTCTCTGTAGTGCTCAGTGCCTGGAGATTTTTGGTGCCACTTTGACATCTGCTATCTGGGAAGTAAAATCTTGTGGAAAGTGGACAGAAAAAATTCCACCAGTTTCACTGTTCATCTTTTAAGAAATCTTGATATTTATAAAAGTAGTTGCATCTCCCTTTCCCCTTCACTCCCTTGAAAATACTACTGAATCCATCAGGAGGAGGGACAAGGGGATTGCTTGAAATCTTTTTAGACTTGCAAGATTTTTTCTAATTACAGTGTAGCTACACTGACATGGAAGACAAAAGTACTGATCATTTTGATGATGGGTTCCCACGTGGTTGCTGTATTTGAGGTTACTGTAGAATCCCAACGTGTGGCAACAATTATTTTGTTTCATTCCTGTGCTTTTTTTACCTGCCACATGTTTTTTACTTCATTTCCTCTGTCACATGTTCACTCTATCTGAGCTTGCCACTTTATTAAACACCATTATAGTCCATCTTGTCACAACATCAGTGTATTGCTACTTTCAGTGAAGAGACTTTTTTTTTAATTAAAGAGGATGTATTTTATTCTTTGGAACTGTAAAATTGTAAGTAGAAAGACCAGCATAAAAACACAGAAGTAATTAATTACCAGTGGGCTTCTCGGCAGGTAAGGAACGGTTTTCATTTTGACGTTAGTATACTGAGGATATGATTAAAATGCATCAGGGAAAAAAGCTTCTACAGTTTGTTTGAACCATATTGGGTATTGTGGTGGGTTGACCCTGGCTGGAGGCCAGATGCCCACGAGAGCTGCTCTGTCACTCCCCCTCATTCACTAAACAGGGGAGAAAAGGCATAACGAAACACTTGTAGGTTGAGATAAGGACAGGGAGAGATCACTCACTAATTGTTGTCATGAGCAAAACAGACTGAACGTAGAGAGAAAATTCATCTAATTTATTACTAGGCAAAACAGAGTAGAGGAATGAGAAATAAAATCAAATCTTAAAACACCTCCCCCCACCCCTCCCATCTTCCCGGGCTCGACTTCACTCCCAGCTTCAACCTTCCCCCCCTCAGCGGCACAGGGGGACGGGGAATGGGGGTTACGGTCAGTTCATCACACATTGTCTCTGCCGCTTCTTCATCCTCAGGGGGAGGACTCGTCTCATTGTTCCCCTGCTCCAACATGGTGTCCCTCTCACGGGAGACAGTCCTTCACGAACTGCTCCAGCGTGGGCCTCTCCCACAGGGTGCAGACCTTCGGGAGCAGACTGCTCCAGCGTGGGGCCTCTCCCACAGGGTGCAGACCTTCGGGAGCAGACTGCTCCAGCGTGGGTCCCCCACGGGGTCACAAGTCCTGCCAGCAAACCTGCCCTGGCGTGGGCTCCTCTCTCCACGGGTCCACAGGTCCTGCCAGGAACTTGCTCCAGCGTGGGCTTCCCACAGGGTCACAGCCTCCTTCAGGTGCCTCCACCTGCTCCGGCGTGGGGTCCTCCATGGGCTGCAGGTGGAATCTCTACACCCCCTCATCCTTCCTCCATGGGCTGCAGGGGGACAGCCTGCTTCACCATGGTTTTCACCACAGGCTGCAGGGGGATCTCTGCTCCGGCGCCTGGAGCTCCTCCTCCCCCTCCTTCTGCACTGACCTTGGTGTCTGCAGAGTTTCTTACATCTTCTCGCTCCTCTCTCCAGCTGCAAAAGCTCTCTCCAACTTGGTTTTTTTTCCTTCTTAAATATGTTATCACAGAGGCGCTGATTGGCTTGGCCTTGGCCAGCGGCGGGCCCGTCTTAGAGCCGGCTGGCATTGGCTCTATCAGACACAGGGGGAGCTTCTAGCAACTTCTCACAGAAGCCACCCCTGTAGCCCCTCCCGCTACCAAAACCTTGGCATGCAAACCCAATACAGGTATGAACAGCAGTTTCACACTTCTTCTGTGGAAGATGCTTACCTGGAATTTAAAACATGTCCACCTTAACACATGGTTCTGAAGTATTTTCAGTAGTGTCTTCTGAAGTAAATTGTTACGTAGCCTGGGGTGAGTGGTTTTGCTACTCAGTTTTATATCTGAACAGCAGTAATAGGTGGTTATCCACTGAAGTATGAAAGTATCTATGTCGTAGTACTCTAGCTCTCTCAGTTGCCAGAAATGCTGGCAACAAAAAAAGGAGTCACAAAATAGAGGAAGAGCTCTCCATGTGGGAGCCTCCCCTGCATCCAGCAGCCTGTGAGCTAAGGATCTGGTCCCGGTGCTGTGTGTTTAAGAGCTGTGATATATTTGTTTTAAGCAGGTGTCTAATTTGGAAATCCCTGTATGTGTTTGGGCTTCATACAACTTTAGGGACAGCAGGTTCCTCAGGGCCCATTGTGTTTATTATCCGTGTTGCCTCTTTATTCCTTTGAAACTTGGGGGAAGCGAAAGAAAAACTCTTTGCCTTTGTCCTCGTCCTCCAAGTTTTCCACAGGCCCTGAGCCCGTCCTCTGTAGATGCATTTGTAAGGGCAAGACCTCTATTGTGACTTAATATTGTCTCATTGTCAGCATTATCAGAAGCCTTTTTTGTGACAATTAACTGAGACTGTGTGTCCTGCTGTCCAGGCGTAGATTAATTCCCAGATAGTGGTCTTGTTTCCTTCCTTTCATGGTGTGAAAGTACTGTTTTCATGGGTTAATTATCTGCATGTAGCAAGGAACAAAGGTCAGGTATCTGTGCTGGTATTCTGAATAAAAGCTAATTTTCTAAGTAATTGCTGAGGAAAGTCAGGAGTTAAGAAAATAAACTAGACTTCGGACTCATATGGACCATAATCGTTCCTCTCCTGCCTTCTGAGATGCCACTTGTCTAAAAGGTCATAAAAAAACCCAACTAGTATTAATAAGCACAGCCTCCTTGATGTCAGGAGACATGGGAAGACCATAGGATATAAAGAACATCATCTTTCCCTTTCTACTGTTTGACCTGCAATCATTTGTTGTGGCTATGAGTGAGCAGATATCTCAGAAAATGAACGAGCGCCTGTCTTGTTAAGCATGGTAGAATTTAATGGAAATGTGTTCTCAATTTCTGGGACCCCGTCTTTTATTTTCTCTGTTATACTTGCTAAGGAATTGTTTGTTATCTTGCTAGTCGTGCAGGGGTGCATCATAGCAGGAGGAGTGAGATGTCTGATGAAGGACACGGATCTGACATCTCCATGCTTATAATGGGGATTGTTTTCCATGCTAGTATCCTATTCCAACATATTTGCTACTTAGAAGCAAGTACACAACATGTTGGTTTAGTTTGCTTTTACATTGTGGTGCACAGCTCTGCATGTCAGAGCATGTGGATCAGTCTTCATAGAATTGGCTTGTTCATTACCAGTTAAAACCAGAAATGGTAGTGCTTTTGCTCTAAGGTGGCATCTCTGAGAAGTGACTTTCCAAAGACTGTCTTAAATAGCTCAATCTTTTGATGAAAACTCGTAAGACTGAAAGCAGTATGTTAATTAGTAGAGCAGCAAATCAATAAATGTATCACTGTTGCCTCATCTATTGTCCAAATAATTGAGTTCAGTATTTTACATCTACATTTCCCTTTTTCACCCCTCCCCCCCCCAAGGTAAAGAATTTAAGATCCTTGCTTCACTTGCAGCTGTACGAAGGACAAATTAGAAACTGCTACTTTCTGTGAATGCAACAGACTGATGTATTAAGAATTTTTTTCTGAAAATGGCTTTCATTGGTACAGCCAGATAAGTAATTTATTTTAGATCCATCTTTGCAAATAGGTCCTGTTGAAAAGGCTGACTGCTAAGACTGTTTGGCTCTCAGAATGAATCTTCTTTTGGAAAAGTGCTTAAAGATTTAAGCTTAGCCCTAGACATCAATTTCCAAAAGCTTTTGGACTTCAAACAATGAGCTTAACTAGCCTCTAGAATAACATGAAAGTTAGTACAATGTCCAGAACATCTATTGAAAAAGTCTCTAATATCTCCAAGTGCCCAATTTATCTCTGGATTTAACTTTAAAACTGATGGAATTTTTAAATGAGGAAAAAGTTGTTCTAAAATATAATAATAAGCTGCTCTAAAACACTGTTCTGAACCAAATGGGACAGATTTAGTTTCTTGCATACCTATTTGCAGTAAGATATGCTGCTTGAGGGCATGATTTACTGTTTCTGTCAAAAGGAGCTGCAGTTCCTTTTGCAAAATTGTTAGAGAGTGAGTCTAAAGGGATTAGCGGATTTTAAGTTTAAGCTTTTTAGTGTGTCATTTGGTTAATTTATGGTACCTCTTTTAGTGGCTGTGGAAATGGCCTGCGTTCTAATACGGTACCACTGATGGTTTTATAGAGAATTTTAATTGCTTTACAGTTAGCATTTTTAACTCTCTTCTGACTCGCCTCTTCATTCTATCCTTTCCAGAAGTGAGGACTCCAGGTGTTCAACTCTGGTATATCTACTTTCTCCTTACTTCTGTTCTTCATTTTAACACACACACATTTTAGATGTGGATGGGAGCGAGCGGGTTTGCCAGAGTAATGACAAATGTCTTCCTTCCTCAAATGTCTGCAGCGCTATAATGATGAGGCGGCCATAGACGACTTGCCAAGATGTGGTCTTGTCCACGCAGACGTGGCAGTTGTCAGGTTTTCATACCATTTTAATTTTCATTAAGAGAAAAAGGAAAGAAACAAAATTTTCTTCATTTATTACTAACAGTTCTTCAGTCAAATTTGCTCTTCTGTGATGATTGTTTAATCTAAGATGTGGTTTAAATGGTTTTCAGCTTCTGAGTATGTCTTTAAATTAAAGTTATTCCATGAAGGTTCTATAACCTGGCACAAGACACTGGAGGATATAAAAATCCTAAACTGTTGTCCTTCCCCTGTAGTTTCTCAAAATAGCTTTCTAGGGTGCTCACCTCTTCCCGTGGGGAGATCTGGGTTTATAAACAGGGGGTGGGGGGGGGGATGTGTGTGTGAAAGTCCTCACAGTGGGCACAATGTCTAGAATTTCATGTCTGTTGAGAACCTGAGTTTGGGAGACCAAACCTTGTAGTTCAACAGAACTATCACGTTGGTCACTACTGAAACAAACCAGTATCAATGTCTAAAGCCTTCTTTCTTTGCCCAGCAGAGTTAGACTAGGTTGGTGTAGCTTGCGGAAAATGACCCAAACTGCCTGTTTCTAGAACTATGGCTTTTGTGGTTGGGGGTTTTTTTGGTGGTGTTCTTTACTTCTGTGTTTGGTACTTCTGACAGTGTATCTGACCTCATTGTCTCACTTCTGGGTAAGTCCTATCAGTATTTCTTCAAAGGCAGTTATGGTGACCTGATTGGGGTTTGGGGGGGGGGGGTGTCCCCACTAAAGAATTTGACCTGTATTCCTTCTGTTTCTTGGAGTAAAATTATAATCTTCCAGCATTGGTTTAACTGTTCTCCATTTCCACTTTTAAAGAAGAGGAAGCAACATATTTAGCCTTTCATTGGCTTTCATTCAGCTCTTGTCATAGGTGTGCTTTTTAGGTTTTTTTTAAACCCTACTAAGACATAAATGTTACATCTACATACGATTGCTGAAAGTGTCACCGAAATCTGGGAATAAACCTCGTAACACCAGTGTAGTGTTAAAAGGCAGGCGTTCTTTATTGCAGCGCTGGATGCACGGGGGATAGCTCCACCCAACGTGCATGCCAGGTGATCACCAACACACAGGTTATGTAGGATCAAAACATACATATTCATCGTTTTTCTCAGAAAGGGCAGTCCTATGATAATCATTTCTTGGAATCCATTTCCATATTCTCCTCACTGTTACGCATGCTCAGTGATTTGAGTCGGTGGTCCTCAAGGGTCTCTGGTGGTCGTCAGTGGTCTTGCACCTGTGTCCGCTGGATGACCTCCTTCATGCAGGCATGTGCAGTATCCTTGCTGTGGATGCACCTGTCCATAACAACTTACTTCATAAGATTAATATCTCCAAACCTATTGTTCAGTTTGGTAGGGACTGTACATGGAACATAGCAGCACTGTACCTTGCCATGGTCAGTTAGCTTCATTACCTATTACCTTGGTTACAAACTAATTTTCCCAATCTAATTCTATAGCTACCTTATAACTTTTAAGTTACAAATATAATCAAATTATCCTAACTTTTATATAATCAACTTTTGATTGTTTTGTCAAAATATATGTAACAAAAGAAAAGAAAAACTGTGGAAAATGAACGGAATTTTTTCAAGTGGGCAGTTTAAAATAGATATATTTTTTTCACTACTTTTTCTTCTGTCATGATCTACTTTGCTAGACAAAATCTGGATCTGTCACCTTTCCATCTCAGGCATCCACATACAAATGTATCTATCCATGATGTCTCTGAATGGATTTTTTTCCAATAATTATTCTGTTGTCAGCTGTGTATCGGTCAGTGAACAGAAAATGGAGCCCTTCCTGCAGGGAAAGGTGGTTGCCTGTTACAACCCTCTTGTCCCTCCCAGTCCTTTGGGCTATTGATCATTGCTGGAGAGAGGTGGTATTCTGAGGCGTTAACAAATATTTTACGTGCTTATCATGTGTTTCTCAGGCCCACCCTACCTAGCCCCCTCCTGGGATTAAAAAGATGGCATTCTGAATCCCAGCTGTCTTTGGGAAATGTTAGAGTTGCTTACAAGACCAAGCTGGCATCAAATATCTATGTGTCTCCTTATCACAGAAGGTTGTTGGTGAAATTAATTTCCTTCTCATGCCCTCCAATTAAAATATAGTTTATCATGATGTACTTTATTGTGACTCACATGAAAAGACTTTAATGCATTATTTTTTAGAAGTGAAAATGCTGTTTGTAAGGCTTTGGGTGATTTCATGTGGCACTGCTTATACATATGGGAGGAGAAAGAAAGTTCTTGATCAGTTGATGGATTATTTCTAAATTGTCTTTGTCCTTAATGTTACAGTTGCTAATAATGATTTGTAATGCTTGACCATTTTCTCCTCCTTTAGGAACAGATTTTAAAAATTGTTGTATTTGAATCTTCTTTCACAAAACCTGTTTGGTTTGGGAGTTTTTTTTAGCATTTTTATTGTCTTGTTCTGTTCTACAGATAGACATGGTGTCATGATATGAAGGATGACCTTGATTGCTCCAGTGTCACTAGTGACTGTGAATATATTTGTATAACCTGAGGAAACCTCAGTGTAATTATTAGCTATCAGGGAATACTACTCTGATACTCATAACCATTTCATAAATAATAACGTTTCACAGGATAATAGGGACTGTTTTCTATTGGGATTTTTAATCTGTTAAAACAACAAAGTGCGCCCTTCATAAGCACTTAAATGCATGATTGAATCTATTCTTTCAAGAAAAATAGCTTAAATAACTCCCTACTTTTAAGGATATTCTCAAGTGTTGTAGATACCAAATATGTAAGTTTTAATATTAGGAGAATCACTGAGGTTTTGAAGAACTTGGGTGCTGGTTTGACAGATGCACCTGATAATCCCAAACCAATTTCTGTCAGATTAGAATAATTTGACGGGTTTAGATGTTGATGGGGAGGGTGGGACCATTTTGCTTCAGTTATTCTGCCCAGCTATTCTAATTAATCTCCACTTAATTTAAAGAAATTACTTACTGTATCTGATAATGAGTTAATTTGTAATTCAATTAGCAGCACCATTTTGCAAGCCTTTAATGTGAACAAAAACACCTGCTGAACTGCTCAGCCTGCATTATACCTGGGAGATGGCAAGATGAATCTTCCTCCCTTGGCATGCCAGGACAGGCAAGGCCAGGTCATGCCACTGCCCACAAAGACGGGCTGGTACCACCTGTCTCAAATACCAGTAAAATTTTACTCCTTATAAGTAGCTGTCAAATGGAGGCTAGGATGGGCTTTTTCCTGTCTTCTTATTCAGATTGTGATGTAAAAATTGAGCTTTCAGTTGCTATATGAGAGAAGTATACAGTACAGGACAACCTGTTCAGCTTCTTGCAGTCCTTATGGATGGGTTGTTTTGACCCAGCTGTTAGCGACGAGGTGCTCTCCCTCTCCTGCTAAACTAAAATATCATGCTGCGTCTCCCACCGCTCCGTGTTCCATGGGGATTTCTGGTAGCCAGTTAGGAAAGAAGTTAGGTCTATGTTTAATTTTGTTGTCTAATGCCACTGAAAAGGGAAGGATGCACTGTAGAGATTTGATTGTTAGCAATGTCCTGAAAGTTCTTTTTTTTTTTTTTTTTTTGGAAAATTTTATATAAGGTGAATTTATTGGATGAATAGTTCTTTTTCAACTGTAATCTTTGCTAAACTGGAAGATAAATTGTGTTGTAGTAAGTGGTCTCCTTGATATATAACTTATACTGTATATATTACTAATATTTTTGTTACTTTAAATAGAGAAGAAAGGATGTCTTGAAAAGTTGGTCATGAAAATACTGACAAAAACCAGCTCCTTCTAAAACCAACAACAACAAAAATCCGAAACAAAACTAACCCCCACAACACCAAGTTGCTTCTGTTATGGAGGAAATAGTCTGCAGATCAGTCACTTTCTAAAACTATTTTACACCTGGTTGCTCTAATTAATTGAAAATTGGAAGCATGTTCCTTAGCTATGTTAAGCTATAATGGAGTGAAGAAGGTAGATGTAAAGTCACCTACTCAAAAGGCTTATACAGAGTACAAGTCCCTTGGTAAATAGAATTTTTTTTGTAGGTATGATCTAAAATGAGGATAATGACATAACCAACAGTAGCAAAAGCGGGTCTGCATAAAAGTGGCACAACAGGAAGGGTGACACAGGGTATCGTAACACTTGGTTCACTGGGAAAGGAAAGGACAGAGGAGGGAAAAGAGATCAAGTGTCTGTATTTCCTACTAGACTCTGACTCAGGATGGGATTTGAGCCAGATTACCAGATTTAATGCTTCTAATCACTTTCTTCTTCTAAGGTTCTTTTTTTCCCTTCATGACTAGCACCATTTAAAAAAGACCTAACAGGCCAACGTTCATCTTAATTATTCTCTTTCAGGTTTGTGCGCGCTCACAATGCCAAGTATTCAAGGCGATCCAAATTTTTCTGCCTTTGGCAAAAGGAATTAGATGCTTGTCCCTAACACATGTGCTGTATGTCCACAGCCCCACTGAAGTAAGAGTGACAATGTTAAAATGAGGTTATAGCTTCTGAATTTTTTTAGAAATTTAGAATCGCAATGGATTGCAGTAGAGGCTAACAGGAGGAAGGTGGAGCTTGACAGCCAGCTGAAGACCAGTGATATATGCATTGCTTTAAATATGAGAGTCGCTGGTTCTTGCAGTAGCGGGTGCACCACTGTAGTGAGTCCTGAACATACACACCTTTGGTATCTGCATTCAGAATTGCACCAGTTGCCTCCTAGAAAATTATTTTTGAATGAGCATTAATGTAAAATTGACAGCCAGCTGGCCGTTGGTTTTTTTGGAGTGTTCTAGGGACTTGGAGGTTTTTGTTGTAATGTGGTTCCCAGGAACTGAAGCTGCTGTTTAGCCAGTGGCTGGCTCCTGTTATTTCTTTGTCTGCATGACTGGAAGGCCCTTACTCTGTGATCTGCTTTGAGAGCTCTTTATTTGTGGCTTTTGGGAACAGCAAATGTAAAACTCCTAAAATTTTACATCTAACATTTACATTGGATTAATTAAATAGACTGTAATTAAAATAGCACAGTCATATCTTTTTTTATTTTGCCACTGATTTTTATGGCTTGCTGTTATTTCCATATTCCTAAAACATGGGTTCCTGAGCTGGAATGCAATATTTAGAAATCTGCTTCCCCTGGTATGCAACTCAGGATGACTTTAGCTCTGCTAACTTAATGTTAGCAAAGAGCTCCTCTTGAACAACTTAACTCGATCCTTAAACACTCTCTAACTCATTTTACAGTTACAGCCAGTGTGTTTTTCCATATGGCTGTATTAAGCATGAAGTCTTGGATTGTTGCCAGTTTACCAGGTCACTGAACTGTCCCCAGTTCACCTACTCACTTTTTCATCTTACTGCCAAAATAGTCTTTGTGCCCTCTGCATCTTCACAAGTTTTTCTAGCTATACGTGCTTTGTTATTGAATTACATCAAACCCGATCCCTTCAGGACTCAAGTAACTCAAGTCTGGTTTGCTGAGGTCAGCTGTGTCTGGTAGTAGCTGTATAAGTCTTGAAATTTAGAAAGGAACTATTTAGGCTGTTATGTAGTTCATTAATATGTGCATTATAAAGATTTTTAACTATGTTGTGAACATCTGAGTCGCAGTAATACCATGGTAAAATGCTAGCTTGGATCATCCTTGTTGCCCTTATCGGTCAGGTCTTTGCCCTTCTGTGCTTGAAAAGCAGAGGGAGATTTTTTCCAACTCAAATGTATTTGTTATCAAATACTTTGATAATCCAATGCTAACTTTGAAGTTATTTTGTCTTGTGTTTGTCGGACAGTTACTTTCACAGGATCGTGGGATAATTCGGGTTCAAAGGGACCCCTACTCCAATCTCTGCCAAGCAGTGTTGGTTGTGAGGCAAGGCTGCTCGGGGCATTAACCAGTCAGACCTTGAAAACTTCCAAGTGTGGGGTCTGCACAGCCTGCCCGGGCCCCTGTTCCTCTGCTTAAATGTCTTCATGGTGGAAAGATTTCTCCACTCCCTTTCACCTTCACGTAGTTTTTATGAATATCTGTAGCGCTCGAAGTTAAGGGAGTGTTTTCATAGTCTTTATTATGCTGACCTAGCTTATTAGTTTATAAATGTTTGGAAGTGATGGGACAACATATAGTTATTAAAGCAATGCAGGATACTATTGCAAACCTGAACTGGAAGGCTTTCGTATACGCTTTCCGCTTTGACACAGAAAGGGGTTTTGTTGTGAAAACAGTTTCTATTCAAAACTGGAGAACTGTGACATCTTTCAGACAAATGAAATGTTATAATATATTGTTCTGTAACAATATAATGGTTTATATCTTCAGAACAGACATCTGAATGGCTGACGGTTGTTGCTGCTGAACGTAGTTGTTGCTGTGCAATGAGTTGATGCTCCAAGTCTAGTTATCGCGAAAAGCACGCTGGGCTAGACAGCATCGGTTTGTGCTTCAGTTGGCAGAAAAGCTGTGCTGTCCCTGGGGAGCCTGATCCAAGGCAGAGGGAAGCTTTTCCAGAGCTGAGCTCTTCCCAGTAGAGGAAATGACATCTGCTTGTATTGTTTTATACCTGTTCTGAGAGTCTCTGCTGAATAGTCTACTGCATTGGTGTCCGAGGCTGCCAGCCCAGCGTACCTCACAAGCACTGCAATTTTGCTGTAATCCCTCCCATGTGAATTAAGGCACGCTGTCTGTGTGAATTACTGGGAAGAAGGATGGGAATCGTGTCGTTCTAGCAGAAGCACTTTAGAAGCAGATACTGAATGTGGGGGATGATACCGGCACTGATCGTAACACCCGCTCTGTTCTAAAGTGCTGTCCCTTTGTCTCCCGTAGCAGACTTACGGGAGTGCTTTGTGTGGTTTATTAAACTTCATTTATCCCATAGCTCTTTCTTTAGCTCTTCTCAATCTCCTCTTCCTTCTAGTGTTGAGGAAAACAAAACCCACACAGGAAAATACTTGCTAGGTCATTTACTCAGTACAAGTCCAACAGTGTCACTGAGAAAAGGGGAGCCAAATTCAAAACAACATATAAGTGTTCATAATGATGGACTTCAAGCAGTCCTGATGACAAAATTACAATCGCTTTTTATTGCAACTTTAACATTCTGGTGTCCACATTTAAAATATCATCCCCACTGTAGGGTAGAAATGAGGTTTTTTAATGTTAGTTCTTTCGTGTAGGCCTTTGTTAGGATATATGAAGTCATAGACGATTGCTGAAATGGGTGTACAGATTTGTGAGCTTGAACACTTTAAAGGTCTTGGTATAAAGCCCAAAGCCTGTGTTATAAAAAGTGTGATTAAAAGCACTGTTGTTGCACTAGCTCAGGTGAAACGTCCAGCCAACTTGTGTCTTATTTCTAACAGTCACCACTCGAGGATACTTAAGGAAAGAGCATTAAAAAAGGTGTGAAGCAGAGGATGATTCTTTCCCTGGTACACCTCCAATTTCAGGACTTCCTGGGGCAGTATGCATTTTTCAGTGCTCTGGAAAGTGTCAAGATGGCGTACTGATGTGTATAGGCTTGTGTTGATCACTAGTTAGATAAATACGGTGTTAAAATAGAACTGGTGTTTGTCATATCTTCTACCCTAATAATTTCTTTCAAAGTTTATCAGATAAACTGCATTCAATTTTGGAAATTCAGACTGATAGTTAAACTGTAAAAATCTCAAGAATGAGAATGTTCAGCTAAGGCACGCACGTAACCTAAACTCAGTCCTTTGCCAACGCTACACATTAATTATGATTTAAGGATTTTAATAGTCTTAGTTTGGATTAGCTGCAAAAAATGCAGCTTGTTTTTGGAGTACTCCTCCAATTGTTCCTGTTTTATTGTTTCCATCACTACAGGGCAGAGTTAAGGCTGTTTGGATGCCCTCAACTGTAATTATGCAATCGCAAGCAATTTATCCAGTGTTTACATGCATATAATACATTGTATATTAACTTCATTGACCCTAATGCGCTTTGGATCAGGTCCAACATACACGTGTTGCCGAATTTGTAAAATGCTTTGGGATACTTCAGATAAAAGGCACTGTGATAAAGTGGGAGTTAGTAATTACCATAAGCACGAGGAAGTGGTTATACTTGACTCTATCCATTGACCCATAACTCTTGGAAAGAGATTGAAAGCTAAATGATGGATACTGCAGAAGTAGCATCCCATCAGAAAAGCTATGCAATTTCATAGTCTCTAATCTAACTACCCAGTTCTGAAGGCAGAAGGTGAGGCTTTTTTGTCTGGTTACAGTTAAACAAAGTGCCAAGTATTTCTTTTCCCGACTTGGTCTTTCCACGCTGAGCTATAGGCTCATCTGAAGTGTGTGTCAGCCTCCAAAGCATCAGTATGACCAGCTGTGCTGTTTTAAAGACAATTCCATTCTGCAGTGTCCTCCTTCCTGTCAGCTGTTGTGACTATCCTGTCTTCGTATTGCTTTAGCACGGTGAGGCACAATGCATGTGAAGCACAGTCTTTGTAATCCTTCTAGTGATTTGGTATTGGTATCTACCTTCATGAAATTACTCGGCAAAGTATCAGCAAGACGGCAGATTGACGTGGTCAGATACCCAGCAGAACAAGAATTTGCAGCGCTCCAAATCTCATGAAATCTGGGCATCGTCCATTTGGCTGCCAGCAATAAAACCTGATTAGGAAGAATTAGAATTAGCAGAATGTATCTGAGAAGTTACAGTACAATGTGTCCCACTAAAGCCAAATTAGGAGGAATGCAAGTGGTTTTGCTAAGTGTGTGCTTGCATGTAAGTGTGGGGAAGGTAAGCCTATTGCCCCCGAGATAGGGAAGGAAGAGAAAACTTGTCAATATGATTTGTATAGCAGCAACTGCTAAGTACATCTTGACGTTTTCGTGAGGCTTCTGTTTCTTTTTTAACGTCGTCTTTTTTGTTTTCTGAATGGAAAGTTGTTCAACCCCTGTATCTTTTTACGGGAAACTCTAGTGAAGATGATCACAATGCTAACTAGAAATCACTGAATGTCGTGATAGCACAGCCAAGAGCTTTCTGGACAGTAGAACAAACACGAAAATGCTCACAGGGTCTTGCATTAAAAAAACAAAACAAAAAAAAAAACCAACCCCAAACTTCAAAAAAAGCTATTGACTGTTCTATCAAAAACAGATAGTGCTGAAAGGAACTTGGGGAAGAGGGTGTTTCTTCCAACGGCTGTGGAGGGCAGGAGGTGCTCTTTCAAATGCAAAGCGAAGCAAGCTACTGAAATCAGCCTCTCTCTGCAAATTCTGCAAATAAGGTCCTGAGGTGATGTGTAGTTCCCATCCCCCTTGAAAGGGTCACACTGCCTGTGTCTTGGGAACATTGAATTTGTTAGCAGTGTGGCGTTTGTCCCCCTGCGGAGTGTCCCTCTTCCGCAGAGCAGTGGCGGGTGCCTTTGGTTTGTTGTTCAGCTGCAGTGGTGTGGAGGGGCCTGGAGGCACCACGGACAAAAGGGGTGAGCTTCTGCTCCATTTCCTGGCGCTTAAGGACCTTGTCATTGTGTTGGAAATATGAATTATTATAAATACAAATTATTATTATTTCCTATATTACATAGGAAATACTCATCATGGTGAGTAGTTAGCATATACGTCATAGAAAAGGCCATGACAAATGTATCTTTAGAAAATAGAGATATAAACCATTTCTTTCCTGGGGTGCCAGTTTTTGTGTACAAAAGCTACTCCTCACTGATGCAGAGATCCCAGTGGAAGTCCCTAAAATGCAAATATCCTTATTGAAGACGGTGGATGTCAGAACCATCCACATAATTTACAGGGCAACTGTGTTTCTGCACAGAAAACGTCCTTGATGTAGTTAAAAACAAAACCCATGCACACCCACCCCCCCAACAAGGAGTTCAAACCCTCCTTTCCCAATGAGAAAGAAGTTAAGTGTGCTGTGTGGCAGTAAATAAAATCTGCTTACAATGAGGGCATATTTTTGCCAGTAAAGCAATTTATTTAGAAAAACAGACGTATCAATCTAAGGTAATTACAAATTGCAACAGGAAAATTAAAGTAAGTACCTCAGAGGCACTTGTTGTGGAAGGAATTTTCAAATAGAAACGTACTGGGTGGAAAAATACAATACGTATTGTTTCTGTCCACAGTCTAGATGAGTTGCCGCATTAATGTGCACTAATGTACATTTATGCACTCCTGCTAATCATATCCAGAGCCCTTCTGAAGTAAATAAAGACTCTCTCTGTTCCAGCTAGTCCTGTTGTACAAAGCATAGCACTAATCAAGCAAGTTATCAGTGTAATTAGGGAACAGAAATCACTAGGGGCATCGTGCATTATGATTTGTCTGCTCTATTTTTAAGATCCCGAAATGCAAATAGGTAATAAATTGTGTTAGTGATAAATTGTTTTTACTTTATGTTGAAATTAGTATGAGACAGGCACCCAAATGGTACATATTGACAGCAATTGCTGGCTTCTTTCATCCCTCCCCCCATGCATGATGTGGTATTGAAGCACCTAACCCTATTTCCTTGCCAGAAAGACAAGAATGGGGCTTCTGTTAGGTCCTGTGCCGTCCTAGAGGCAGATGCTTTCCTCTGCCTTGCAGCGCAGGGAAGGGAGGGGCAGAGGGGAGAAATCGGAGGGAGTCAGGGAAGCAGGTGCAGTGATCTGTGCAAAACACGCTGAAATGCCCACTCTGCCCGAGGATCTCTCTGAGTCTGGGGGAGGGAGGGCGTCCCGAGGCTGGATACCAGGAAGCGAGAATTTGCTCATTTTACTTGACAAATTACCAGCAGGAAATCTCTGGCAAGAGCTAGAGCCTGAGCATTGTCCTCCCTTTTGGAGCTCCAAAAGTGGAGTAGAACAAAGTGTGCGACAGCGGAGACCATCAGCGCAAACTAAATAGCTCTGCGTGTTGGCTTGGGTGGACTAGGAGAGTGACAGTGGCTAAACTACTTGATGTAAAAAGTAGGAAGGTGATTGCATGTCAGCAGCAATCATCTCTTCCACGTGTGTTTGCCCGAGCCATTCATGTTTCAGCTAGAGCACGGACTAAAATTCCCAAAGTTATTTGTTGTGGCTTCTTCTGTGTTTCCATTTATAACCTCAGAAAACTCTCATTATAAAACCACTTCTATGTCATTTGGGAGGATGTAGAACCACATGTCCTGGAAATCAGTAACCAAAGATGGTCCATGTGTGTAGAAACAAAGGAGGTGTGGTCTGAACCAAGAGGAAAGCTGAAATAGTTGTGTGGGGTTTTTAAAGCAGCAGTTACTTAATGGAGAAATTGAATCAAATGTCCTTAGTTCCTCAGCCAAGTCAGTGCAAAGCGATGATGGAAAGATGCCACACAGGAGGATGGGAGGTCCCTTACCAAAGTCTGAGAGGAAGGCGATTGTACAAGCAGAGAAGGATCTGGTCCACAGTACTTGTAACTGCAAATTTTGTTTATCATAATATATCACTTGTTTTCCATGAAGTAATGGAAATGGTATCAAGTGACAGGTGACCACTAACAGTTTTTAATCCAAATGTTGGTGTTGAGGACGCAGAGTGAACAGATAGTGAACGGCTTCATCCCTGTGGAGAGCGGGGGAAATCTCTTCTCTAAACATGAATAATTTCAGAGACTGAACACATCCCACATGTTTCTACAAGTAGGAAAATAACCTAAATGTATTTGAATGCACTTTATTTTCTCTGAATTTCTTTGTTTATCTCCAAGTGAAATAAACCAAGCACATGTGGGGTCTTTCTGAGGGGTGAAGGATTGGTGTCTGTGTGCCATAAATAGCTCTCTCCAAATACCTAGGCCTAGCAGCTTTGAACAAAGAGTAGCTGTTCAAGCGTACACAGGTGGATGCAGACAGCAGGAATTTATCCACAGTTAGCTTGGAAAGAAAACTGTCTTTCCACGTGGGTATTGACCAGCACATCCCAGGAGTATCTGCTGTCGGGTAACTTATTGATTGCAGGCGGATTGTTGCAGGAAATAGGAGAAGTTATCAGTCAAAATATGGTTCTCTTAAGAAGATACCGGTGACTGAGCTGATCAAAATTATAAACTGCTAATAAATTAGCTGACAGGTTTGATCATCTCCCCCCTTTCCTTAGCCCAATTCCTGTAAATACGTGGTGTTCAGATCTATTTTTTTCTGAGTATTTGAATAGAGTGGGTTTGGTTTTTTCAGCCTTTCAGTAGCAGATAAATCAATAATTGTGATCCTGAGGGGCAAGCAGGTAACACTGCCAGCTGGCCATGAGTCTTGAGCCACAGCCTGTGGGAATCACCTGCTGAGAAAGGGAAGCGCAGGTAAAATGTTCTCAGGCTGCAACGAAAGGGAAACATGTGCAATGAAACTAAACTTAGCAAGGAAGTTAGTGGAAGCCGGAAAGGAGTAAGGGCTGCCGATGTCGGGCAGACTGAATGAGCCAAAGGATGCTATCTGTCCACGGCTGCTCTCCCTCTGCATTTGTGGTGTCTGCTAGTCTTTGGACATATGTATTTTATGGGGGTTTTGCATTCATTTTCTTTTAAGGCTGTTTTCAAAATATAAAGCCTGGGATTTGTTAAAATGAAAGGAAAAACAAATATGATTGGTTTTTTTGGTACTGCAATCTTTTTGCTCTTGGGATGCTATAACGTATAATCAGTAACTTTTCTTGGCATCTCTTCGTTGTTTGATGTTAACTAAATGAAACATTCAAATTGCAAATATTAATCTGAATTACAAGGTCTTTGAAAAGAGAAAAGACTTCCACTTTCCACATAAACAACTTCTAGGAGGAGTATCTTGTTGGGAGGGAGGGAAGTAATAATAATACAGAAAAAAACCCCACTCCACAAATGAAAAACCCACCTCCAACTACTTATACTGGAATGAATTACCAGTTGTTTTGTGACATGAACATACAGCTGCCAAAAACAAACATATGCTAAAATAATACCAGAAATGGGTATTTCTTGCAGTAGGTATCCAGTTCCATATAACGTATCAATAAATTGTGTATCAGTACTATTAATGTACGTAGAAGTAGGGGTTTATTCTAAACCAAGTTGTGATTTGTCAAGAGTTGGAGAAACTACCGTGTTAGGTCACGTCAGCCTGACAGCATTATTTCCGCTGCCTCACACATACATTGCACACCTACTCCCATGCTTTGTCTTTATTCCACAACGCTTGCTTCGGGGGCTTATATGCTAAGTACCTAGCTCAGCGCATTGCTGAATAGGAACCAAGATCCAGTAGGTGCCTGAAGATCCTGATTTAGCAGAACATGTCAGTAGGAGCTAAAACCTGAGTGTGCTCTTAGCTCTCTGCAGAGGGGTTCAGGAAAGCATGTGCTCAGAGACCCCAGCTGAGTGAACTGCTTTGGCGCATGCTTGGTTTCCGTGAGTAGTACGTCTTTTGGCATCAATAGCGAAGCACTTAGAGCGTGGATTAAGCAACTTGCACATCAGAGGCAAGATTAGCTTCAGCTGATAATATCTTTAGCAGCTTCTTTCTCCTTCACACCTTCCTCTGCTCCTTTGAGCAGTCAATAAAAAGAATGTGTTTTTACATCTCAGAAAAATGGATTTGGGTTTCTCTGGAAATGTTACTCTTCCATTTAGACAAGATCTGCGAGAAGCTGGGGTAATCAAGTGTCTTCATGTGTGCTGTTCTAGTCATCAGTGTCAGAAGGTCATATTCTTCTTCCCTCTTTATTAAAAAGAGGGGAGGAAGGAATTGTGTGTCTTTTACAAAACTGTTAGTAACTAAAAAAAAAACAAACCTACTTTATGAAACATCTACTAGTCAATGCTGTATTACACAATCCAGTATACCCCTATAAAACTCCAGTGCCAAGGCAAAAAATGAGATGATGAAATCCTTTCAGTCCAGAAACACATCTGAACTGCAGCTCTATTGCTGTGCGGAGAACCTCAGCTCTCCGTAACGTGCGCTGCTGTTGCAGTGATTGACACACTGCCCCAACTGCATCCCCATGGATGGGAACCTCAACCTCTGTTTGATGGTACAAGCCTAGTATTTTTCAGTGAGAACGTGATGTCATCTGAGTGCTTGATGGAATAGCATCTGTTTTGTGAAGAGTATCATGTAAAATCTGCCTGCGTTTTGGTGACACTAGTGTTCAGTGCTCTGTCATAAGAATATTATGTCACATTGAGGGTCACATTGAGGTCCTCTAGGTCTCATTTTCAATTAATAGAATAACTGCTCTCCACCTTTAATCTTCTTCCCACATCCCCTTCCTTGAGTTATTATCAAGTGAAAAGCAAAGACCAAGCTGCAAGGCTCATGTGGCATCCCTTTTCCTGCTGGACTGATTTCTGTAGGCTGCTGTTTTAATGGGAACAGTGATAGAGGCCAGCGGCAGGATTCAGTGCCCACGTTTGCTCCAAGATCAGCATCGGTCCATCATTTTCTCTCATGGTATATCACTAGTTCAAAAAAATTAAATTGAACTGGGAAAATGAGGGGGATTTTTTGTGAGTAGCAGATAGCAGCCTTTGTGTATCCCAAAATACATTGGTTCCAACAATGTGCCCAGATGAAGAAAATCAGTTGGGAAAGTTTGTATTCCTTTCCATCTGTATTCAAAGAATGTGGAGCCCCATGTTCACAGGCAAGAAATACAGTTGCAACTAATGATGATTGCTTTGGGCAATGTGGTCTAGTGGAGGGTGTCCCTGCCCGTGGCAGGGGGGTTGGAACTAGATGATCTTTGAGGTCCCTTCCAACCCAAACCATTCTATGATTAATGCTTACCCAGTATATTGGATACCGAAGAACAGCAATCTTAAGGTTCTGGGACACTTTAAGACAAGACTTCTCTCCCTGTGGTCTCTGAAGTTGTCTGTCTTATTTCTTGGATTCTCCCAGTGCAGTATTTCTGAACAGACACTACAGGATTTGCAAGGCAATGCAAAATGACATTGGAGATACCAGTCCCAAACCAAGACAGGCGAATGTATGATAGATACCAAAAGGTCAAATTCTGCACTGACATTTACAAAGACGTCTCTGTAGGTCTTGATATTTTTTTCTATTATCCCCGTGCTTACATTTTATATTCATGTTGTCTAGATCCTACAGTTCTCGCCTCCAAGCACACCTCTTATTTTAACCATCTCTTTATGCCTGTTCTTCCCTACATGTGCCTATATATTAAAATAATTACTATCTACCCAGCTGTATATTTATATGAAGTTATTCAGGGGTCATCAATTGGAGCACCACAAAAGCAAGAATATATTTATAGAATGTTAGCCAAACCTCTGGTTTTCTCAGAAATCAAATCCATTAAAAGTCTAGTAGATAACTTGGGAAACCTTGAAAGAGGGAAGTGGGTGGAATTTCTAAAAGCCAGGGAATAGTTGGTCTGAATTCTGAAGTTTGGTGTTCTCTGGCTTTGTGAAAGTATGACTGACTTACATTCCTTATTACTGCCTGCAAATCATGAGATATGACACCTTTGAAAATCTGCATGTCCAGTGTAGTTTTACATTGACTCTAATTCAAAAGGTGATATTTGAAGAATTTAAAGATGACAAAGTGAAGGTGTAATTTGTTTGGACGTGCTAAAGTTGGGGTTTTTTTGTGCCGACTCAGTTTGATGCCCTCGTTCATGCCCTGAAATATACTGTTTTAAAGTACCTGATAACATGCGTTTACATGCTGCTTCTCTTTCTTTTCCTGAATTTGAATCCCTGCCCTGGGTTGTCAGAGGATTTTGCAAAGTAGAAGGAGTTTCAGACTTAGAACTTCTTAGCGCTGTTTTAGGTTGTGGAGGGGCACTGGCCTTGTCACAGCTTCCTAAGTGATGGGCAATTGCTTAACAGCGTCTTTTGTGCAGCCAGCATGTTGGAAGCGTTACTGTCACCTTGTGCATCCTCCTTTAAGTTAAATCAGAAGGATGGATCTGGCTATTAAAATCTAACATCTAAAAAATGGTGTGAACTGCTGCTGAAGCTGCATGTGAAACAACTTCAGTTAAAGGTATTTCTGTGCTTTTTCCTTCTGTTGTAAGCCCCAACCCCTTACCCCTCAACAAGCATGTGAGAGTAAATTAAATGCATTCATAGATGCTGCAGGACAAGATAGTGTAACTGCAGTGGGCATAATCCTGTAGTGATTGCAGTGCTCACACCAAGCAACTCAGATTTTCTTCGTTTTCTTTTCTTTTCCACCCTTTTGGGGTCTAGTTGCTTCATCAGAAAAAACTGGGTCACTTGGAGTGTTCATTTGTTTTTCAAAATGTTCTGGACTTAACAGTGCCATAGAAACTCAAAGCATTATTATAGTAATATTGCTAATCATAAAATGATATGTGATTAAGTGCAAATTAAGTAGTAAAACTAAATAACTGAGTGAATAAAAATATCATTAAACTGAGCAGAATGTGATATTAGGAGCCTTAAACCACAGAGAAACAAGTTTGATATCAAAGTAACAAATAGGCTCTCTAATCTGAGATCTGTATCTCATAGCTTGTACTCAAAAAGCAGTTCTTCACGTGTAAGGGAGGCAGATCTTTAAATACTCAGAATGTAGTAGCAAGTTTCCCTTGTCTGTCTGTGCGAGGCGAACGTGATTTGGAAGGAGATTACAGATAAATAAAGGGATATTGAAGTGTCAGTGGTGACAAAGTATGATCCCATTCTGCTGTTGGGCTCTAAGTAGGGTGGTAAAACTGAATTTGTATGTAAAGTGACTTTCCCTTTTTGGTTCCTCTCCCTTTTTAAAGTATGTATGGAGAATAACTTGTTCCACTGCTGTTGCCTCCTTTCTCAGGTGAGTTTTGATCAGAACTAAGCTACTGATGTGAGATAACATTTATTCTATTTCATTCAAGCTCTGGAAAATGACCACAGAAAGCTTTCCAGAGGTTGGAAATAGTTACGTGACGGCTGCCAAAGAGCAAGCATTTGCTTACCTTAGATCTGCAACCTTGCATTTAGAATTAGCCACGAGTGTTCACAAACCAGATCTCTGAACTGGGGCATCCCAACATGTTTTTTGTTTCACCTGTGAATCGTGCGAGTGCAAACAAACCTTTGTGTACATGGAGCAGTATTGTAGGGTTTTGTCATCTCTTGCATCACTAGAGTCTTTTTGCTGTTCCCATGTTCCCTACCTTTTTTGCTCTTGTACATGATACAGCTTGCTTCACTTCTAATGTACTGGAGTTTGTGTGTATTTGCTGCTGGATGCAAGATTCAATATTTGTCTGACTTCTAGTTTTCCATGACAAGTTAATGACTCCAGCTCACTCTTATTTAAGACTTTATTTGGCATGACACTGCTTTTACAATAAAAGAAAGAATAGGACAAGTGTCACTTGTTAAAATTTGAAATGACAAAGTATAAAGTAGAAAAGAAAAAAAAAAAGCAAGTTAGTGTAGATATTTCAGTGGAGCCAGCAGTAGGCTAGCTAGCTACCTGAATCGGATGAAACTTTCCCATTGATAACATGTCAAACATAGAAGTTGTGGATTGATGTTTTAGAGGAAAAACTCTTCTTTAGATTTTGAGACATTAGAGAATATTACTGCTGAGGATTAAATTTGCAACCAAAAGATGCTATAGTCTTGATGATGGAAAACAAAACGTTGACAGTTTTATAAAGCTCAAGCAGCTGTGCATAACTGCAAACCAGATGTTAGAGCACGCTTTTGATCTAGCCACTCAGCCAATATCCACGTTGGGAATGAACACCTCCTGAAAACAGTTTTCAGGAGAGGAATGAGGTTCATCTATTCTCTCTGAATAAATACATATGTCTCTGCTTGTCTCCCTCATTGCTCTCATCCTATGAACTATAAGTATGAGGGCCAAATTTTTTTCTATGCAGAGAAGCAAAGCTTGTTGCTGGCTTCACTAGCTAAGAAGCTTCTGTCTGTAGCAATTTCACCAACAATAAGGATGTTTATTGAGTAGATACCCACTAGAGGTTGGGCATTTCAATTACAGAACATCACTCCTTCCCCGAGCATACCATAACAGATGTCTCATTTCCTAATACAGCACTGAATTCTCCCTGACATCTGAATTTTCATCATGGAAATGCTTTTCCACAGACATAGAGGCAAACTAAATTAATCTGCTGTGCTCTGAGTGGAGGAGAAAGGGTCTGAGCTTTTTTTTTTTTGTGATGTATAAAGCATGGCAAATAGCAAAACTCTTGATGGCTTTGTTACGGCTGTTGTTTGTTTTTTAAGTAGTAGAAAAGTATTCTGAAGACATATGGAAATGCAAAACAGGCTAAGCCATGAGAACGATCTGATGGGATATGTGATGAAAAGCAGGTGTACTGTGTAGGAGGACAATGGAATAGCCTCCAGCACTTTATTTATGAGAACATCCTTTATCTCCATCTCTCTACAGCAGATGTGTGGCAAAACTGTCTTTTCAAAAGTGGATCAAACAATGCTACCCACACATTCTTCTCATCTCCCATTTATCCTTCCCATTTAGGAAAGTGGAGAAATCAAATTTTTTGCCAACTTTATTTCAATGCCATCTTCTTTTGCTTCAGATTAATTGGTGCACAAAGTGTGATGGTTTTAAATAAGCTGTTATCTAATGCAATGAAAGCAGTGGAGAGGCAAGGGATACCCTTTAGTGACAGTACAGCTGTTGCCTTATATGAATGCTATGGATTATCAAATGTGACTTCTGGTTGTCTTGTTCTCCCCAGTAAAGATCTATCAGTGACAGTCCCAACAGCAACTAAATTCAATAGGTGTGGGCACAGAAACATATTGTCTCCTTATACTAAAATACTCTGCCTAGAGTAATCAAAAAGACTATAGCTTACTAAGTACCGAAGTGCCCTCTGCACCCACAGGGGTATTTTCCCATATCATGGGCATGCCGAGATGCATCTAGAAACTGAGTTGAGACCTGGGTTGTCCTTTCCTGAAGCCATTGGAATATTCTCCTACATTTTCCCTGTCTTGCCCTATTTTGAATAGAAACATATTACAGAGAAGCTTGTGTTTACTTGGGGAAGAGAAACAGCCATTAGTTGGACATTTTCCCTCAAAAAAGAAACAATTTCTTGTTTAAAATGCCAATGAGACCAGCCTCGCTATTATTAGATCCTTTTGTCAAAACCTCAGTTATCATGTCTCTAGGAAGAAAAATAAGGGGTGCAGGGGTTGGAGAAGGGGGCAAGTAATGATGAGGGAATAGCTAGAAATTAGAGTTCACAGAAATGTGACAGCTTGGGCTCATCCACTTCTGCATTCGGGTCCGTCTCTGTTCTCACTGAAATCAGTGGCATGTCTCCCGCTTCCTGCAAAGGGATGAGAACAAATGCTGAACCTGCAGAGCTGCCTGTTTTCTGAGGATACATGTTTTGGAGAAAGAGAAATGGAAAATCATCTAATACGCTTTCAGCGATTGTATAATTGACTATTTGACCACTGCTGCATGATAGCTGCAGACAAGAGCACTGGGCCTTTAGCTTGCTGTAGGTCAAACATTGCTCTTCTGCGCACAGCTTTGTAAAGATGTGGAATAGACTTTCCAAGAGAAATGTGCAAAATGAGACAGAGTAGCTGGGATCAGCTGCAGCCATGAATTTTATGAATGGTTTGTTGGAAAGAGCATTAAATGGTAACATCAGTCCAAATATGAGGTCTGCATTGTTTCTGTTCCAAGCCCACAGATGGGTAATTCACTATGCAAGAGGTTTTCATGGCCAACATTTCAAGCAGTCCTATTTGCCTGGGACCAGCTTTCTTTAAAAACAGAACAATCTTAACTTTTTGTATCAGGAAGTTTTATTTCTGTTGGATAGGAGTGTAAAGAGAGGAACCAAACTAAAAAAGCTGCCTGAGGATTTTTTTTTTCTCCCTTAAAGGAGAGAGAGAGATAGATAACACGGGAGTCTTTGGTTAAACTGGGAAGTGGCAACTGAAGGTTGGATGGGAATGCTTCTTTCATAAAAGATGCAGTAAGCTATGGAAGTCAATGCCACAAGATGTCACCAGAGCTATGAAAGTGGTTGAAGTATTAATAAATTGTGAAATACTTATTTAAGAAAGCCTTAAAAGACATCTCAGGCTCTGTGGTATAAGCTCTATAATTAATAGATTGCAGTGAGAAAACTCCTCTGTGTGTCATCCTTGCTTCTCTCTTTCCTTCCTGTATTCCTTCCATCCATGGCCGTTATCCAGCTCACACACTCAAACACAAAACTCCAAATCAAAGTAATGTGGTTTTTTCCCATTTTGGACAAACTGAGCCTGCTCAGTCATGAACAATGGTTTCAAACGCATTGCTCATGAGACAATGTTAAAGTATTAATGCGCGCTTGCCATACAATGAGCTATGAGTTAATGTTCCTAGGTGTTCACCCTTCTAGTTTCTGATTTCTGTTTGTATTTAGCAGACAGTGAAAGCAGCGTGTTGGCGAGGATCCTTTTGGTAAATTCCATTGCACTGACTTATGGCAGCTGTCTGGCTGGAAAGATTCTACCTTAGCACGCTTGACAATGCTTCCCTCATTTTATTCTGGCCTTACTCGTAATTGAGCAAATGAGCCTTCCTAAAGTAAGATGCTTCACCTGATGCTTAAATGACTGTGAAGCTGATGACAAGTTCTCATGTGCATGTTCAATATCTGCTTGCTTGCATGCATACATACTGCTTGTTAGGTCTTAAAATGCAATTCCACTCTAGGGAATGTTTTCTTTTCTCCCAGAGGGAAGTTTTTAAATATCTGTATTTAAATAAATGTAAAAACCTTTGCTAATTAATTCACAATAATAAAATTAAAATGTTAATTTTCTCACCCATGTCCACTTAACATTGTGGATAATGAAGACAGGTCGTGTGAGCAGCACTAAAATTTCTATTTAATCAACACCAAGATGAGCTGTATACTTGTGTAAGAGTGAGGTTACACAACAGTGTAACCATGCACATAATACCCTAAGCATTTTTCCTCCAAAACTACAAATGTGTTTTTAACAAAAAGACTAATATTTTTGCCTTCTATTTTGTCCCACAAGCATCACTGGTAAAGTTTAGAGGTTGCTTGCCCCTTTCAACTGTAGCTTTGAAATACAAAAATGCAACATCGCCATGGTAACAAGCTGCTTCTACCATCCATAAAAATAAAGGGCCAGCTATTTGTTTCCAATGATAACATCTTATGTTTAACTGCCCTGAGTAGTGCTGACAGGGTCAATCCTTGTTACAATAGTTGGTTCTTCTTGGTCAAACAAAGAAAAACACTACCTGCTAAAACAGACTGTGATGGACATAATCATAAATCCTTAACATTAACTGACTTTATTTTTTTTATGCTGTAAACGATTAAATGGGTAACGTACCCTTCTAACCCCCTCCCATGTGAGATAGAGTGCTCACGTTAGTTTCTTATTTGGAAAAACATATGATGGTGAATTTAAAGTTTTTTGTGGGTTTTTTTTTAAATAAACTTTCACTCCAAAGTGCTTTACTCTTTAAGATGGAAATGTTCCAGTGAGAGACAGTCTGGTGAGAAATACCAGAGACTGCCATCTAAGACACTTCATAGCAGTAGAAGAAAAATACAGTCATTACGAAAACGTACACAGCCCTCTGGCCTAAAAGATCGTTGTATTGTGTCCTCTGCTAGGATTTCTGGCAACCTTCTTGTTGACCTTCCTGCTGCTGTACCCAAATGCCTCACACATGCCCTGTCGTCCTCAATATACAGTTGAAAATGAAATGCAGAATGGTAAATGGGAGTATCTTTACACCAATGTATTTTCACATATTTAGAGCAGATTGTGCCAAAAATTATGGGTAAATACGTAGCTGGGTTGCAGAGTTTAGTCAAAGGTGTGGAGCTGAAAATCTAAGTGTCTCATCATACCTAAATATACTAAGTTGGGGAGAAGGATGTTAGGACCTGGGCTGAAGTGACTTTCCCGCAATAGCCCAAGAAACTTATCCCACAGCAGTGAGATGGGCGAGGAATGCAAATTGCTCCCAGCAAGGAGCAGGGAATATGGAGGAAAGAGCACGGCGTGGGCATCCAGGGACTTGGGAGAAGTTTGGAGGGGTTTCTGTTTCACTGGATGAAAGGGCCACAGTCCTTCTTCCCTGTGATGCTGCCACTACTTTCGTGCCTTGTAACTGTGAGCAGATGTGCCCGGGGGCAGGCTGTGTGTCCTGGTGCACAGAACTCAGCAGGATGCAGAGCGGGATTGGGGGGCTCTCCACCCCCAGGCTCCTACTCCCCAGCAGAACCATGCAGCTACCCTGGCTCTAAAACCCACCCTTCCCATCCCTGCGTGGGAATCAGCTGTTCATTCGACCTCTCAAATGGGGCAACCAAGCAGAGAAGACCAACAGCCTCTTCAGGGCGATAATATTTACTTTGATAATAGAAGGAAATGAACAGTTGGGAGGGCCTGAGCAGCAGTAGGGAGTGCAGGACAAAGGGTGTGCCTGTGCTTCATGGACTGTTTTGAGGGTGAACAGTGCCAGCTCGCTGCACTAGGATCTAACTTTAGGAACGCTTCCCTGTGAGCTGGTGGTAAAACTGAGTGTAGCTGCCATGCAAGAACTTGTACTCCTAGAGTTAGTAAATGCAGTCTTGTGATCAGTGCAGTAAATTATATCCAGGCATTACATTTTGCTATCTTTTTATCATTATTATTTTTATGTTCCATTTATTTTGGACTAATTTGAAGGCATCCTAGAGTTCAAGATTTTCTTATCCTGGAATGCTTGCTAGTTATTGTCTGTCATTCAGATAAACTTGGGCACATTGGGCTTTAAACTTGGTCCTCCCCAGCTGTCGAACCCAGCCAGCAGCTCAGCATCACGCAGCCACTCACTCGCTTCCCCCGGTGGGATGGGAGAGAGAATCAGAAGAGTGAAAATCAGAAAACCCGTGGGTCGAGATAAAGACAGTTTAACAGGTAAATCAAAAGCCGCACACGCAAGCAAAGCAAAACAAGGAATTCACTCCCCGCTTCCCATGGGCAGGCAGGTGTTCAGCCATCTCCAGGAAAGCAGGGCTCCATCACGCATAACAGTGACTTGGGCAGACAAATGCCATCCCTCTCAATGTCCCTCCCTTCTTCCCCCAGGTTTATATGCTGAGCATGACGTCATATGGTATGGGATATCCCTTTGGTCAGTTGGGGTCAGCTGTCCCGGCTGTGTCCCCTCCCAACTCCTTGTGCACCCCCAGCCTACTCGCTGGTGGGGTGGGGTGAGGAGCAGAAAAGACCCTGGCTCTGTGTAAGCACTGCTCAGCAGTAACACATACATCCCTGTGTTGTTATCAACACGGTTTCCAGCACAAATCCAAACCATAGCCCCATACTGGCTACTATGAAGAAAATTAACTCTATCCCAGCCAAAACCAGCACACCAGCAGAGACACTGTTTGGGATGTGGATGCTTTGGAACTTGAGTGTACATCAATACCTATTGGAATCTGCGTGTATTGTTCTTAAAACATAAATCATATACAGACATCTAGAGGTCAGGACAGACTCAATAAATCAAAATAATTACAGTTAATGCTAAATATTCATTACAGGGCCTGGAACTGTGGTAAAATGTACAGAATCTATACTTTTGAAGTGTACCAGGCATTCCAGTAATGTTCCAAAACACATGTGTTGCCAATATGTCCATATTTCACAGTGAAAGCTAAGTCTTGCTTAAGGTCTGAGGGGTGTGAAACCATGTTACTTATTGACTAATAGCAGGCTTCATCCACTGACAAGTCAGCCCATTGATACACAGCATGCAGTGATAGCTCTTACTGCAAATGGACAAAAAAATATAGGTTTAAATAACTTATATGGCTTTTTGTGCTCTTGGCGTAGAAGCATTATCTTGTGCAAAGGTTATTCAGGGCCATTCCATCCCTTTCTGTACTTTGCTTAATTGGACTCCAAAAGCATACAACAGATAAAATGATAGATAAAAAAGATGCTTCTGCAAGCACATTTGAATTGAGGTCTTGGAGATTTCAGACAATTTTCTCCTCCCTTCACCAATTTATAACAGAAAGCACCTGGGGAGCACTTTTCTTTCCTCTAGCCATACCTTGTGGGCTTGATCAGTGGCGGGGGGTAAGTCAGTGTGTCTTCATGTTCACAAGCAGGTCACTTTGAAGCAACGATGTGGTGCCATCCTGGGGTGATGGTAGTCCTTAGGAAACCTATCTTCCTATCTCTTTTAACAGACCAAAGGAAATAACTGGTTTGCAATGGTTGCCAACACTGTAGACACTGTGAGAGGGCTGTTGTTTGGTTCTCAGCTAGGTGATGACTCCATGGGACCCCCTTTACTGATTCTGAACATACCTGGGGCAATTTCATACTGCTTCATGGCATCCCCTCTGTGTGTGCTCCACTCAAGCTAGCTGAGACCGTATCACTGCTAGAAAAAACATCATAATTTCTGAAGCAGCAGCAGCTATCTGCAGATAGGTGATACAGGTCCACATTTGTGTATGTGATCAGCATACCTCTTCTGCGCTGACCAAGGAGTTGTCGAGGGGTTCTTAATTGTTAATATTGTTGGATGTTTTCTTCAATGATTGTTCAAATGGAAAAGTCCACCAAAAAAATCCATCTTTTCTTGATGTGAATGTTTTAAATAATGTTGGTTACCTTCTACCTCCATGCTTTCTTACCTTACTAAGTAAAAGTATGTCTTTTCTCTAGTAGTCAGCATTGAGGTGACATATCTAGTTTTGGTGTGAAACTCCAACAGATTTCAGTGGGCGAAGGTCAGGCCTGCTACAACAGGTAGAGAGGTGTGTTTATCTGGGAACATTCCTCGCTGTGGAGGAGAAGAGAAAGGAAAAGGGAGAATGACTTTTCCAATCATATCTTGGGCTTTACTTCTTGGAAACAGAAGAAAAAAAAAAAAAAGACAGCTAGGTTTGCCAAAGAGCTTTATTAGAATTAAAATAGGCAAAACTCAATAGACAAATTATCTTCCTGTAACTACTCAGCTACAGGTGTAAGCTTAGATCAAATCACGCTTTTCTCAGGGCAGCACCATAATATGTGGCAGTGTAAAATAATTTTGCTATTTAGATAATTTTATTGAAAATGGGGGGGGGAGGTGAGACTAGGATGAAGCAAAGTCTTGTGAATCCCCTCTGGGGCATGGTGGCTATTTGCCTGGAGGTCCTGTTCCTCTGCTTTAAAAGCCCAGGGCTCTGCAGATTTGCCATCTCTGCCGGGCACTGCTGTGCTAAAAAAAGGGGGAAAAGGTAATGAAAGATAGACGTGTCTTTATTTTATTTTATTGGGGGGTGGAGGGAGGCAGTATGAGGATGGGGGCAGGGGGGGAAGCTGAATGCAAAAATGGGTTTCCTGTCCATGTAAAACAAGTAATAATTTATGGACTTTTAACTTGGCTGGCCTCATTACATAGCAGTAGATGTGGATGCTGGTATCTTAAAGTTGGCTTATGTTTTAAAGCTGTGCACATTTAATTGTAGGGTAGCATTTAGAAGGGAAACTCTCTTCAAAGACCACACACGCATTACTGGAAAGGATATTGTGGTGTGAGAGAGATCCAGTGGTAGGTATCCAATGGTTTGCTTCTACCTGAACTTAATGGATGATAATGCATCTTTTATGTCATGTAGAATGATAAATTTACTACACTAATAGGTCTATATGCCATAACAATAGACCACTGCTCCAGTAAGTTCCTCTTTTATATGAAAAATTGCTTGTGTATTGAGAAGAGGTTGACAGGCAAATTGCTGGATGCTACCATCTTTGGTACAGTGATGAACTATGTCTCCAACAAAAACTATTAAATCAAAGTCTGTTAATGAAAGCTGAAGGGGAAAACAAGAAATTAGGTAAGGAAAAGAATCACTTCAATTCTCTTAAAAGTAAACATGCAGAGAATAGGGACTGCTATAAAGAATTGCTCTGCTGGACTGCTGATTGGCAAAACAATTTTTAAACTCTTTTGCAAAAGAAAAATATTCAAATATTTATTTCAAATAACTTATGTGCAGGTAATACACCTCCAAGGCATTCTTTTGGTAGTAGGCAGCTGCTAATCATTTAGTTTTTCTTAACACATCAGCATTCAAAATATATGTGCAACTATATAATCAAAATATATTGAACTGTAATCAAACAAGATATTCAAATAATCTGTTGGTTGTTGGTTTTTTTTTTTTTTTACAAATTCAGAATTAACTGGAAGAAATCTATCACAAACATAAGATTTCCATCAGTCCCTCCTTTCTCACCCCTACCTCCCTCCTACTCTCGTCCTTCCTCTTGTTCCCATCCCCAGTGTGCAGTGTGGCGGCAGGGAAATCTGTTCCAGAAGAAGCTAAAACAGCTTCTTTAGACCCTACATTCAGATGGCCTTCCATACTTACTTTAACAGAAGCCATTATTTTACAATAAAAATTGTGTGGTTCTGTTGTCTTACAACATCTTAAAAATGGTTTTTCTTCATGTAGATTTAGAGGAAAAAAATTTTTTTTTCCTTTTTTTTTTTTTAATTAGCATCAGGTAAAAATTACCTGTCCTATACGAGCAGGTCTGAAAGCAATGCAATTTTCAGGGCTGCTGGAAAAATAAACTCACTGAATATTCGCATTGCATTTTGTGCAGGTAATTTGTCTGGCAAGCAGTGGAGATGGTAAATGGAAAGTGGTGGTTGGATTCTTCAGTTGTGTTAAAAATAATTAGTGGAAGAATCCACCTTTATTTAAAAAAAAATTAAAAATCCAGGCTTTTTGTGTGTGTATGTGTTTTGAGAGGAAGAGTTTTTGTTCTCAGTGGGAATAGAAATTGGTTTGGGTTCATTATGGCAAAGGGAGAGCTGAACTTAATTGTCAAATTCCTGCTATATCAGCCCAGTGCAGTACTTGCGAGAAGAAATTTCATGGCAGTAGTGACCAAAATGGATTTTAAGTCAGCTGGTGAGGTCTTGATGTGTTGTTACCTATGTCTAACGCTTAATCACACTAATATGTTTATTTGAAATGTGGACGTGACATCTACAGCCCCATGTCAGTGGTAATAGCATGTATTCATCTCAAAAGAAAAGAATGTATATAATGATCATCACTGCATGCTGACTACTTGAGAATACACGATGAGAGCAAATCTTGTGAAACCTTCTGTTAGTGTTAGTGAAGGTAACGTGACCGCAGGTGGGGTCTTGTGAGGGTAGGGGAATGAGAGGGGTGGTAATATGGAGTGTTCTGAAATGTCAATTTCTGAATATATATTTATTGCTGCCATTTCTCCTGTGCCTGTAAATTATCTTTGAAACCTATACCTAGCTGCTCCCTTAAAATGGGGCAGTAGGGCAGCTGGAAGAGGGGAAGGTGCTGGCAAACTAAGGTGTGTGTGCTTTTTGAAGGTAATTCTCCATCGAGTAGGTGAAGGACCTCTGTAACAGACACAAGGTGATCCTCTGCAGCAGGAGGATCTTAAATGCATCATTAGCACCCATTGTTTCAGCTTATCTGTAACTGAAATATTTTAACATAAATTAAAGGTAATGGTTCTTACAAGAGATCTAATCAACAGTGAGAAAAGCATAGGAAAAAAAATAAAATTGCCATATTTCAGCAGATTGTTGTGAATTTGGGCCAGGTGGAACTGTGCCGACTGATCCTTGTGGAGACCATGGCTCAGACCCACTGCACAACACGACTGGATGGAGGATGGATGACATTTGTCCAGAAGCAAAAATAAACACAATTATCATCATTACAGTCTCATTGTTTGCTGCACTGAAGAATGAATGTCACAACTGGGCTTTCTGTACAGGCTATTATTAGAAGTTGACCCTGGAAACATATGCCAGAAGTCTGCTAAAAAGACCATTTTATTTGAAAGAAATTGGTTCTCTTTAAGCAAAATAAAAGCATGAATTTAAAACTCAGCTATCATCTTCGAAAAGCCACTGTAGAATTTCTTTTTCTGTGAATGACAAGGGAGAAAATGGACAATTGCAAGCAAACTTCTGCTCTAGGGGCTTAAAATCCTCTCTGCTAGAGTCATGGAAAAAATCCGATTAACTTCAGTAAGTGCTGGGTCAGGCCCGTATTTTGTAGGGTAGCTTACTAGTAGGGTCTATCCCAACACTTCTAAGCACATGGGGCAAAACAATCACCAATGGCAGGCTGCAGTCTATAAGGGCTGCATATGCTTGCATCAAAGCTAAATATGATCCCTTCTTTGCTAGTGCAGAAACATATGTCAGCCTTCATTGTGTTTTTCCTTCACATCTGATTAAAGATTTATATAAAGTGAAGCTGTTTGAAAAAAACACATATGGCACTTGAAGGATTTCTGATTTTTAATTATTAGCTTACTATACCTTATAAGTAACAGAGGAAAAATTTGCGGACAAAGCTGTATGCATCTTGGTTTTCCTTTCGGAGCAACTTCAGAGAGTGCTATTGCTGCATTAGCACTGATTTATTCTCTTCTGGGGCCAATGAAATGAAACCTTAAATTGGCTCAAGGACTGGGAAACCAGTAACCCAAATGTCTTCATTGACTGAAAACCTCTGTAAGCAGAGCGACTAGATTTATTATTTTTTCATTGCTATTGATATTACACTAGTAGTAAGGCTACAACATGTCAGATCCTGTGCTTGGAGGCAGACCAAGCTCATAGCGATGATGAGTAAAGGCTTTTTCTGTTGCAGAGTTTCCTGTAGCATTGAGATTCCTGAGTAAGCTCTAAGCTAGATAACCTGGGTACAAAAAAAAAAAAAAAAAAAAAAAAAAAGGTTTAGTGACTGTAGTGTGAAGTTGCCTAGCATTTTCTGTTTGGGTTTGAAGCCTATTTTATTAGCCTATTTTCTAGTGACTCTGACAGTAGAATAAACATGTAAGGAAGAAAGCAAATATAAAAATGAATATGACTTCATGAGACGGAGGTTGCACCCAGGTCATTATGAACAGTAGAGATCTGCTAGAAGTTACTTCAGTGCTGGACATCTTCTGGAGTTCACTTCTGATCTCAGTAGCCAGTTCTAGTCTCAGGCTGCCTCAGTCATCTCCACCACATCTTTATTCTTTGCATTTCCGTCTATTGCGCCAACCTTTTGAAGACCAGAATGGCTAACGCCCTACCCCTTCACAATCTGGGCAAACTTACCCATTTCACTTGTAATTGGATTCTCAGTCTGATATGTTATTTATTGTTTGGGACAATAGAAAAGCCAGGTGTTTGTTTCTTGTTTTAAAGCTGTGTTCACGTAACAGGACTACAGTACCCAGACGTAACTACTGTTTTATGCTTATTGTGGCTATCCACTCCTACAGAGTGCTGGAACAGTAGCCAATGCACGTATTATTAAATGCACAGCCATTTTCCAAACATTTTTTGGCACATCCCACTAAAATACTCTTGAGAATAAAAAGCTTAATTAATTACACTGAATGTTCAGGCATTGGATCCAAAATACCACAATAGAGAATTTAAGGGAGAAAAAAATATTTGAAAAGAAATCTTGTCGTGTTCCTGTTTATGCCAAAAGCCATATAATTGTTCAGCTTTATTTGTGAATATAAAAATGGAAGTTTTATCCCCATGATCATTTTTGCAAGGAAAATACAGATAATATTTGTCAACCATAAACAACTAATTCTAATGGGAAGTAAAGACTCTAAATTGATGAAGACATGAGCATGATACAGGAGTTTATCAAGAAATTGCAGGGGATTCTGCCTGAGACAACATGTAGAAATAATTAATTTCACAGTATCATTGCCAGCTAGAACAAACTGATGATTTAAAGAAAGAAAAAAGAAAGGGGGGGGGGGAAGCCAACAAAAACTCTTATGACAAAATGTGTTAGCGATATTTCCTTGGCTGTCTTGCTTTCAAGAAAATACTGTCCTCCTTTCACCTGCACTCAGTTTCAGGACTTTTCTCACGGCAGCCTCTTTTAGTTGTCTGCCTGTGACCTGAAGCTAATGGAGCTGGTGGTCACCAATACTCAGAATGCCCTGACAAGAGTATTTTGGGTTCAGATAGCCATTCCCACTGCAATCCTTCCCTCTAAAAAGATGCTTTCCATGTAAGCAAAGAAATGCAATTGAGGTACGGGGTGTCCTATTTTATGCTACCTTCTTATTTATCCAGAAGTTGTTTTACAAGCTGCTTGAGAAGCTTAATAGCCATTTAGTAGTTGTTCAGATTCTATTTTTAAATATTTAAGTGTTATACCAGAATGGAAACTTACGTATCCGTAGGTTTGGCTCTGTGAATACCGTCAAGTCTCTAGCGTTTCCCATTGATTTTCTTTGGAAAGAACTTGGATTGGATGCAGCTGCTACATTGCATCTAGAGCAGACCTGGGTGCTACGTCTACCTGTATGATTCAGGTGTCCAAACTTGGTAATGTGGAAGAAAAAAAAAGAACAGTGAAACTTACTATTAAAAATAGACTGATTTTGCATTTCCTGGCCCTAGCTAGAGAACAGAGATATCAGGGAACTGCAGAATTGCGAGACACAATTTTTGCGTGAGTTAAAGATCAAACCCATTCCTGAAAACAAACAGCTTCTAAATTTAGCATGCTCTAACTACTCTTCTTAAGCTCCCTCGTCACCACTTTTCACCCATTAGGCTGTGACATCCATCACACCCTCTGTGCAAAGAAGCGAGATATCTGATCGCTTCAGCTAGAGGTTGAGGAGGGAGAGCCTGACATCATCAGTGAGTGCCCACCCAGGCAGAGTGCTCTGATCCTGCTCTGCTTTGAAATATTCAATTAAAATAGGTGTAAAGGATTGACAAGACCTACTGAAAGTGGCTGAATATTTCAAAGAAAAGAACTTGTCATGCTGGGCTGCAGAGTGGGGGAATCTACGTAGGAGGGCAAAGAGAAAAAGATTTTTAGTTATAAAATATTCAGGAATATCTTGGCTCAGCTGGGGAAGGAAGATAGGAATCTGCTGCTGGAGGAGAAAGCTCACGAGAAGATTATTTCAAATTTAAACATATCTGTATTATTCATCCTAGCATGAAAGAGATCCGACAGACCCTGTGCTTGGAGAAGTTGATTTTTGTTTTTGAAAACCCTGGGTTTAAATCATGGCCACTGTAGCCAACTTGCCACCACTGGGTGGGGTGTTGTGAAGTGGGTGCAAAGCCTCTTCAGTTTAAAATGTGAATTTGCAACCACAGGTACAGAAACCACAGCCAGCCTTTGCACTGTTTATTTGGGCTACTGGCTGGCTTTTCAGCTGTATGTTTTCCCACTGTGTGGCTGGAGATTTGCTTTATTCAAGTTGCTTTGGAAGACCGGTCTACTAAGGCAAAAGGAGGAACATTTCATTCTCTCTTCTTGGCAGACTGACTCCAGGCTGACGGTTGCTTTCATGTTCCCCTGACTCCTTCCACTAGGGGTTAAACTGGGATGATAGCTGGCCTTTAGTTACTCTTGTCAAAAAATTACAGTTCGTAATTCCCTCCTTGCCCACTAAAAAAGCATTTAAAAATTTTCAGCTTTTGAGTATGTGATGACAATTTCCTGAAATTACAAGAATCATGAATTTACAATCAACTTGTTATTCAAACGAGAACAGCCTCGAGCTGCACTTGCTCTTGTGAAATGTAAGCGACAGCGTTGTATGGATTCCCTTCAAACCTCAGTTCTCCTAGTGGTACTTGAGCATCCTTAAATAGTTATCTGTCAGTTACTTCCAGTAGGAGCTGCTCTTTTCTTACATACTGTGAGGGATGTGTAACAAGTTGCTATGGGAGAGGATTGAGGAATAACTGGAGAATCCTCCCAGATCCATGATTAAGGGGATCCAGGAACACAGGTCAGAAACATTTAGGAAGAGATCAGTGAGGATGTGCTGAGGCTCCTGTAGCTGCAGCACGCTCCTTCATCACTGGCACAGCTCACAATCAAAACAGGCACAGACCCGGACAACTGTCTGGAGTGAAATCTCAGGAAACGCTAGGAAATTCTCACATCCCTGACAAACGTACGTGCAAGTCTTGTTTCTTCTGTAATTCATAGAATTATAGAACGGTTTGGGTTAGAAGGGACCTTACAGCCCATCTAGTTTCACCCCCCTGCCATGGGCAGGGACACCCTCCACTAGGCCAGGCTGCCCAAAGCTCCATCCAACCTGGCCTTGAACACTTCCAGGGATGGGGCCTCCACAGCTTCTCTGGGCAACCTGTGCCAGGGCCTCACCACCCTTATCCTGAAGAATTTCTTCCTAATATCTAATCTAAATCTACTGTCCTTATTCTAAGACCATTACTCCTTGTCCTATCACTCCATGCCCTCACATCAGTCCATCTCCAGCTTTCTTGTAGGCCCCTCCAGGTGTCCCTGGAGCCTCCTCTTCTCCAGGCTGAACAACCCCACCTCTCTCAGCCTGTCTTTATAGGAGAGATGCTCCAGCCCTCTGATTTCTCCTATCTACTCCTATATGGAGAACTCTCCTATATTTTCAAGAAGTTTAAGTTCCATTTTCTCCACCCTACTGTATTTCTGGCCCCACCTCAAATGCTAGCCCAGGGTAAAATGTTTCCTGATTAATTGCTCACAGCCAGCATATACACATCCTGCTGTATAAATGATTTGAGGGAATTTTTTGAAAATGACAGGCACATATAAATCTTGAGATGATTCCTACTCATGCTGGTTTGTGGGGGCTTGTCTTCATGAATTTATAGTTTACAGGAAACCAAATGTGCACCCTACTAGAAATTATTGGAAGAAAATGCTAGTCTTGTCTAACTGGAATGAGGAAAGCAGTTTTTCTGGCACCCTTGCAGATCTCCTAAAAACAGCAGTAGAAAAATTATTGATACTGCATTTCTCTCTTCCTCCCTCTGTGTGTGGAGCACACAGCCTGCAGCCTCTACGTGGCTGGAAGTCTGTGATTTCTGACTTGTAAGTAGTGCTGGTCATCTCCAGCTTGAGGATCTTTCTGTGGGCTTGCATTTTAAGGGGTCCAGCCTTCTACATTGGGGGATTCAGGTACCTTCCTTGGTCCTGTGGTGGGAATTGTCAGGAAATCCCACACCTCTAGGCATTCCCATCATTTCTCAAGGTCTTTGTGACTGTCCAGGGGCAGCTCTTGCAGGTATCTTCTCCAGAGATGCCCTTCAAGTGCTGCACATGGGGTGGTGGGACAGACAAGCTCCTGGCTAAGGCAAGAGAACACAGGTCTTCTCTGCAGGCCCATTTATGTGCAGAGTGTGGCCCCCAGCCTCACGTTACAACATGAAAGAGGGAAGAGGTTTCTGTTAACCAGTGCCTGCTCTGCTGGGTTGGAGCTTGTATCGTGAGGAAGAGAGGGGAGTCCGGGAGGAGTGCTGCCAGCGAGCACGAGCACAGGAGCTCTTCTAGTTCCACGCAGTGCCAGAGACCTGGCTGTGCTGGCTTTGGCTGGGATAGAGTTAATTTTCTTCATAGTAGCCAGTATGGGGCTATGGTTTGGATTTGTGCTGAAAACCGTGTTGATAACAACACAGGGATGTATGTGTTACTGCTGAGCAGTGCTTACACAGAGCCAGGGTCTTTTCTGCTCCTCACCCCACCCCACCAGCGAGTAGGCTGGGGGTGCACAAGGAGTTGGGAGGGGACACAGCCGGGACAGCTGACCCCAACTGACCAAAGGGATATCCCATACCATATGACGTCATGCTCAGCATATAAACCTGGGGGAAGAAGGGAGGGACATTGAGAGGGATGGCATTTGTCTGCCCAAGTCACTGTTATGCGTGATGGAGCCCTGCTTTCCTGGAGATGGCTGAACACCTGCCTGCCCATGGGAAGCGGGGAGTGAATTCCTTGTTTTGCTTTGCTTGCGTGTGCGGCTTTTGATTTACCTGTTAAACTGTCTTTATCTCGACCCACGAGTTTTCTGATTTTCACTCTTCTGATTCTCTCTCCCATCCCACCGGGAGAAGTGAGTGAGTGGCTGCGTGATGCTGAGCTGCTGGCTGGGGTTAAACCATGACACTGGCAAGCAGGCAGGAGCTCCCATGGGGAGGTTGCTTTGTAGCCCTGGCTGTAATTGTCAAAGCTTCATGTAATTCTTCTGAGATTTCTCAGTAAATTCCCGTTAGCAGGGAAGAGCATGGTGATTCATTGTGTTACTGTACGCACCAAGAGCAGTTTGCCAAATCCACGCTGGCTGCAAGCTGCTGCCTCCACCAGGAGGGCTGAGCCCTGGTCAGGGGAGCCTGCAGTGCTGCTGTATTTCCATTGATGTCTGCAGCTTCAGAAGACGTGTCTCAGGATTGTGCAGTTCAAGTGTGGGAAGAAGGCGAGGACCTGCTGGACGCATCCACTTAAGAGGACTATTAGGCATGCGCTGGTCTGAGCTTTCTCCCCAGCCGCTTTTCTGGCTGTGCTCCATATTGGGCTCGGCTGAGCTTGACTGAGTTGTGATAGCTCTCTAGTGCTCTCCTTCCTTTTATACTGGCATGAAGATCAAAGGTGGCTGTCTTCCCTGTGTTGGGAAGAACAGGCTGAGAGATCAGTTGGTAAAATCCTGCAGCCTCTTCAACTCTGGGAACAGGTAACAGTTCAAGGAAGGGTTGAGAGAAGAGCTGCTGAGGGGACTGTTTGGAGGGGAGAAGGTCAGGCAAATTCATGGATGTCGTCTCCCTCTGTTAGTCTTAGCCTATGTTTGTATCCCGATCACAAACCATCAAATAATTGCGTCTTTCCTTTAAATAAATGCTTTTTTTCCCTTCAAAAACATGTTCTGTTTTACAGTTGAAATATTCACTTTAAGAATGTGTTCCTGCTATTTCTACAACACTTGTATTTTGGCACCCCGATAGTTTGTAGGATGTCGCTGCCACTGTGCTGGGTGGGTCTGAGTGGTTTGGTGTTTATACACAGATTTGTGCCTGGCTTCTTCCCTCTGGTTCATTTGTATAGGGGATACAAAGCAGATCAAAAGCTCTTGTTTTCCATGATATTTCAGAATAGCTTTATTCTTGACTATCCAGTGGAAGTTGCAAATAAAGGGGTCTTATCCAGCTTTACAATCAAAAACTTCTATGTCTTCCAATGTTAAGTGGAGGGCTTGGTTTTGGTTTGTTATTTAAAAACCAGATGGAGTCTGGCATTCTGCTGAGTGACAGCTGAAGTCATCCCGGACACGTTTCCTTGTGTTTCATGATGAAAACCAAGCAGTGTGAATTGAACTGCGTGGACATCCTCTCGCATGCGCACGCACCCCAAAACGCATGCAGTGCCAGTATTGTCTCTTGCAGCTCCGCACTAGGGTCGCAGCTACTGCGGTGCAGGGGTTTGGGCCTAGACCTTTGTTATTGGGAGAGAAAGCAGATCTTGGTATTCTGAAACCATTGGTAAAACCTGACATAATGGGAGAAGCAATTGTGTCATGGCAACTTCCCTGTCCGACAATTAAGAGTGGGAGTTACACTACTTGGCTTGTCCCTGTCTCCCGGCAGCGACGGGAGGAGATGACAGCTGGTCATGTTCTGAAGTTCAAGTTGGAATTTATTAGAGACTACTGTTATTAGCTCCGGTATTTCTGTTGACAAACAGGTGTGAGAGAGTCTCTTTTATCACCTCACTCTGTTATAGGAGAGCATTAAGTATAATTAAGTCTTGGAGAAGATCATCATTAAATACAGTTCTGCCATATCTCAGAAACTCCTGGTTACTCCTCTGCCACTGTGCTGGTCTGTGCTCTGAACATGCTGCCTTGTTGCCCGAGATGAATAAGGCCATATTCTGAGCTGACGTAGCTGGCTTAGCTCCACCAAAGTAAGTAGAATATGGTGATATACATCCAACAGCATTCTGACTTTTAGGCAGGTCATTATGAGTCTGCTCCCAAATCTGCCAGCTTCAGGGGACTTTGGCTTAGGCCATATGTTTACAAGAACGTGGTTCTATAACACATAGTAATTTCCGTAATGGCAGATTCCTGGGGAAGAAACAAGTTGTTCTGTTTTCATTACATCCACTGTAATGTTTCAGTTCTAACAGCAAACTAGAAAGGTCTCTGAAATATTCCAGTCAATCTCATAACATCTTAAAATATCTCTCCCTAATTAAACAATATCCAGTTCATTCCTTGGGTGGAAACAGAATGAAGCAATTCATCTGTGTCATGGTTTTGAGCCCACTCTAGACAGTGGTTTTTACTGTATGGATTGAATAAAGACATTTGAAAGAAATTATTTCAAGTTCTTCAAGTTTAACCCTTGCCTGCCTCTCAAAATACAAAAGATTCCTTTTACTACAGTATCAAATATCAAGCACTCATTTAAACTGTTGTATTTGCTATCATGCTGGTTTATTTTGATAGCTTTTGATGTAATCCTGTGCAACTTTGTCAGAAATTTTTAATATTGTCTTACATGTGATCTAATGTGACCCAGCAGATACGTATTCAACAATATAAATTTCACCAGGAAAATCAGTATATTGGTACCCAATAGGGTTTGATCAGTGTATTGCTATCAAATTTAAGGATGCTCTCTAGGATTAAATGAAGCTGGAGTATTTGGCTGAAGTTACACGCAATTCCACCAGAATGTATTCATGGTGTGACGTTCTGTGTTGTAATATTAATTGTTTAGTTTATTTTACAGTTGTTGGAAGGGATCATAAATTAGAAAATTGTGAGCAAAAGTAGTGGAATTCCACATAACTGCCCTTTCCCAACTTTTCTTCAAGATCTTTCCTCATCCTACTTGGTTCTGCAAGCGGTGTCTTAAAATGAGTTTGGATTGCTACTAAACTCTCAGTGCTTCCCAGCTTTTATTGAAGCCAAATTTATAATCTTATTTTTTAAATGCAGTCTGTAGTGTGCAATTACTTCAGGACAATGGTGTTAAATAAAGCAATACATAATGTTTGGAAAGGCTTATTAGGTATGTACAACTGCTTAAAGAAATGCCAGGTGCAAAGATGCATTCTGGAGAAGTTGCCACCTAAATTCAAATGTGATGTGAGCAGTGAAGGTCATGAACAGAGTAGGGAAGAAGCACTAAAGTTAAAGTTACTTCTTAACTCTATGATCCTTCGAAACTTAAACTCTCCAGCAACATTCAATTGAGCAGTTCTGTTAAATATAGCGCTCCGCTTTAGCCTTTCATTTTGGCTGTGACTGTTTGAATTCTCATCCAGCCTCCTCCACTCTGTCTGTCTTGATAGTTCTCCTGCTTTCTTTTCCCCGCTCTTGGCGTTCTGCTCCCCGGCTCCCTCGCCAGCCTGCCCGCTACCCGCCCTGCCACGGAGCACGAGGAGGGACTCCGTCACCCCAGTGGTCCTCTGAAATGGGACGCTCGCCCCTGCGAGGGGCCGGGCACCGTACGGGCTGCATCAGGCGCTTTCTCTTCGGATGGCTAAAGAGCAGTTTTTTCTCAGCCTGCTTTATAGCTTTGGAAAGAGATCAGAGAATGATAAGGAGTTAGTGGTTTGGGTTTTTTGGGTTTTCTTTTTTCATTCTTCATCTCACAATGCACACGCCTCCTATTTCTTTAAATCTGCAGCAGGAAGATAGGCAGGAGGCTGGAAAAAAAGTTTTAAAACCATAACAACATCAGGTCTTTAAGAAAAGGGCAAGTTTTACCTGCTTCAGCTGAGGCAGCTTATGAATTGAATTCTGCCAAATTCTTTGTTCATCTCACTTTCCAGCAATGCCCTTGTCTGCCCTGAGCACAATCCGCAACTTCTCTTTTCTTTGACTATCCCTACATGTTGGAGGAATTCACATTCTTATTTAAAATGCTAGTATTTCTGGCTCCAACTTCTCATATTTTATTTTCTTCAGACGCTTTTAATACTTGGATGTTTTTTTCTAGCCAGAGCTCAAGAATCCCAGGGTTATATGAAAAGCTGTTTTTATTTAAAGACAGTATTTTTCTGGACTTTTTGAATATGAAGAAAAGTTTGCAAAATAACTTAAATGTTCTTGACAGGCTCAAAAGGCAGCAAGGGGGCAATTCTCTGCTTATTAATATCCTGGGGTTTGATCAGCATTGTGGTTTTAGGCAATGTGACACACATTGTTTTACAGCTGGAGGTTAGTAAAGCTGAGTGCAGGGGTTGTTCTCTGTATCTACAAAGAGCAAAATCAAGACCTCACATCCAAACCCCCTGGAGTTCAACGTGGATTCACTTTCTTGTGCGGAGTCACCTCTCACCTCAGTGCCTACGTGATCTGAGGTGCCGCACAGATGTCCCTTAGAAAATATGTATCTGGTTATGGTTTCAATGAAATGATCTCATATGAGGCATCGGGGTTTGATGAATGTATCCACACAGCAAGGCTCACGCTTTCTCCCTTAATGCTGCTGGTGACTGACGATGAGCGTGGACTGATGGCCCTTGCAGGCAAGGATCGTGGGAAGTGTAAGCAACGCACCTCGCTGACAGGGACAGACTGCCCGGTTCACGCTATTCCTGATGCCTGAGGAACAGCAGAGCTTTGCAAAGCCAGGCTTTCCTAGACATCAGCTGCTTTTGCTGTGCTTGAACAGCCGAAGGAGGTGCCAGTGCTAGGAAAGGGAGACTGCTCCCTACGGGGAATGATTGCCCGGCAAGGGGGCAGCAACTCCGTAAGTCTCATCAGGCCCAGGTGAACTGAGGACCAGCACAAGTTCACTTACCCATGCCAAAACCCAAACGAGGCCAAAAATAAAATATTCCAGTTAGCAATATTCCCTTCCCATAGCAATGCATTAACTCTGTAGTAACAAGGACTGAGAGAAGGTAACTGCACCATTATAATTACTTTCTTTCCCTGGTAAGAAAGACAAAGCTCTTCTCACCTGGAACAGCAGCCTTTCTGCTATTTGAGAGAAGCGGGAATACAGTGGGTCATGACACTTGTGCTGGGGAAACTTTGAAAAGAGTAAAGACAATATTCTTATTTTTATTGCTCTGAAAGTTCTCTGTCAGCGGACTATATGAGTACATATTAAGCAGTATGATCATCTACTCCACCGGTTTCTCCCCAAAGAGACCTCACTGATGGCGCTGTGTTTATAGATTCTAACCTGCTATGTCTTCAGAGGTCACGTAACATCATCCTGAAGCCTCGCCTGCCTCTACCTGGTTGGCGATGAGTGAGAAATGGAAATCTCTAGGTAAAGTCTGCTCTGTGCACATAAGCTCAGGGGAGGAAAAAAAAAAAAAAAAAAAAGGCCAGATTTGCTATCCCACCACCTCAGCTGAGAGACTGGAGTTAGCACTGCTCTGCCTGAGCAGTGACCACCAGTCCATAGACTCAGTCCACTCGCAGCTAAAATACAGTCTGGGCCATTCAGGTGGAGAGGGGGCACGGTGAGTATTTTACTTTCGTGTGCACCAGCAGTTTCTTGCAGAATGGCAAAAGCACGGTGCTCTAGACCTGCTCAGGGCCCTTCACACCACCGGGATCTCCACCCTGGAAGTGAAGCTCAGCGGCAATTCAGCCAGTACTGTGGAAGGGTTGAGGGGGGCAGCCTGTTTTATTCTGTTTTATATGGTTTATGCTGTTCTTTCTGTGGCTGAGCGCTTCCACCAACATATCAGGCAATCTAATGATTGGTGTTGAAACAGTTACCCAATATTTTTGCCTGAAAGCAGAGGCTCTGTATTTCTTTTTTATAATGGATTTGTGTAGTTCCTAGAAAATGGACACCAGATACTTAGATGCACCAGTTCAGTGACTGACATGATTAGTTTCTTTTAAATGATGAGTACTCACATGGTGGCTAGATGTACTAAGTCAGTCCTACGTTTATTACTAGCTTTCATTTTATATTTGCTTCCTTATCTTTTTAATAAAGTGAGCATATTACCAAATAAATGTGGTATAGTTTCACTGATACCACCAAAAATAGACGTGATGACTGAATCATGGCCACAGTTGAGAGCAGTTAAATCTGGAGACCCAACTGAGCAAATCAGATGATTGATATGGCAGATAGCTTGTCAAGGGTTATGCGAAAGGTATTTGCTTTGTGGTACTTTGGCATGAGGGAAAGTTGAAGGACACTATTCTGTTTCCATCCAGGGCTTGAGCCTGTTCTAGGCAGCATGGTGTGGTGACCTAGACAGCAAAGATACACCAGTCCCTTCTGGTCTTAGACCCTTGCCAAGTGAGACTGCCCAAAACAGATGGTAATCCATCCTGGTTCGTTTAATTTGCCCTTAGCAGCTCTATGTGAATGCGCTCTCGTTAAATCTCACTGCTGTTGCAAGTTTCTAATTTATTGTTGTTTTTTGTTACTTCCCCCTTCTGCACAGTAATATAGAATCTGTCAACACAAAGATGCTATTTAAATCCTACACATTAGCAGTTTTTAAATAATGTCCCTTGCTAACTGCGGACTATACGCAGCTGATAGTGGCAGACGCAGAAAGGGAGGAGGAACGGAGGGGTGTGCTTTTGAGAAAAGAGAACAGCTAAGAAGGAACCAATATTAAAAGTTCCCTAAAATTCATGGGTTTGCATTCACTACTGAAACATGGAGAAATAAATATCATGATAGAAATAAAATGCCTTTGAATTTCCTCCACTTCAGTTTTTGGGGGTGTACGAATGTCCTGTGGTTCCAGGGATCCCTGCGAGGAGCCCCCAGCCGAGGTGGCAGCACAGCAGCCTGTCTCTGCTGGAAGCCGTCTGTCGGGTTTTCGGGTGGCCTGACCAGACAGGAGAGGAGAGGCGGTCGCTCAGGTGACATTGATGCCGGCCAGCGAACCAGTGCTTTCCTTCCTTCTGGCCTGCAGTTTCGCACGGTCATTTCCCAATGAAGCAGCTTCGGGATCCTTAGTGTCCGAAGAGGTCTGTGTGGGAAAGGGGGGACCCGTCCCCCTCACACCAGCTACTCGTGTAATCCAGGTTACCGTGGAAAATCCCATAGCCAAACAAATCCGATCGCCGATTTCCTGCTTAATTGTCTCCTGGAATTGGCTCACTTTGCTGTAGCCAGGTGTTCTTCCGGAAATGCAGATTACGGAGGGGGGCGGTGGGTCGTGCCAGGATGAAGGGTGTTAATGCCGCCACTGAGGTTAATGGACGCTAGTTCTGCTGACTGTGGGTCTAACGATCTAATCTGCACTGGCACTGCCTTTTCCTTGCAGTTGTTATTCCTTGATCTAAATTAGGAAACTAATAGTTGTAAGATCATAACTTGCTCTAATGACTTTTAACCTAGAATCAGAAGCTGCTTTTGCATGTCTCAGAATAGATTGCTCTTCTAACTAAACAATTAAAATTTTCCCAGCTCAGCTGGAAGCTGAGCCTGTGTCCCTCATGTGTAGTCTAAACTGTATGTAATTAGCTCTTTAATTTCTATTAGAATATGAGATGCCAGCATAAGGTTCGTCAAAGATGAGACAAATCCCATAACCTTTACCACAGGAGTGGTCGTAGTTCAGTGTTTGTGTGATGTCAGATTGTGGTCACAGCGACAATTTATTCAAAAGAAGTTTTGCTGCTCTTTGCAAGGACTCTAGCTTCTGGTTTTCTCCTAAAATAAATCCCTGTTTAGGAGACTTGATGCTTGGTGATAATGTAGAGAAAAAAAAAACAGTATGGCAGGGAGTGGAAACCAATCTGGAAGCAGGCAGGAGCGGAGCACACACCAGTCTGTAACACACAGGTTTCTGTCATTGGAAAAAATCTTTTCGCCTTAAGAAAAAACCCTTCCTTCTGCCCTCACCTCCTTACCAGGAACAATGCTTTAAAGTGTCACACCAGGGAAAGACAGGTGGACAGTCAGGTGGGCCACAAGGACAACAGGACACCAGCCCGTTTCTCAGGTGTGGAGGCTGAGCCCAGGAAAGGGGCAGACCTGTCCGTAAGGCCGTGTAAACCTTCTTGGAAATACTTTCCTGTTTAACACCTTTCGTCAAGAGTAGCCGACTGTCAGTGTCCTGGGGAAAGGGTCGATCTGGCTCTGGTACGTGTGGTTCTTGCCCTATGTTATTTTAATATTTGTCCCCCTCCTTAACAGAGGGGGATTGAGGAACAGTACCTGCGCTGGCTTCGGTATTCAGCTTCTTACTGCAATTAAATGTTTAAAATGTCTTCTCATCCCCTGGTACTATAAATATTTAGATAGCTTATTGTATGATTATACTTTTGCTTGCCTCTTGTGGTACAGACTGATGAGGATTTTGAAAAAAATCCGTAATGCCAAGAAACTGGGGAAAACTGAAGAGGTCCATGAGGTTTTGTACGTTTCTAGGCGTATTTGTTTGCGTTGCATGTAGCACACTATGCCATTTACTATACAGCTAGAACATCTCTCAATTTTCTCTTCCTGCCACAATTACCCTACTAATAGTCATTTTTCATTATTTAGACTGCAGTAACCCAGGTGTGCTATCTCCGTTCCAGAGACAGAAGCTTAGTCTCTGAGTCAGATAAAATCTAGAAAGGATGGAGACACAGAAGCACAAAAATGGGGGCAGGCAACATGTAGAATTGCATGATCGCAGTAAAGGCTGGGACAAATTTCATCATTTTAGATGAGTGCTTGGTTTTCTGTGTTAAATACATTTATTTCCCTCTTTCCCATCATACAAAATCAAATCAGATAAATATACTGCCAATGTATATTATGCCAATTCATGCAGAGTTATTAAACAGGCCTTCAACTAATGTGAGCAAAGATACCTCTTCATCTGTCATCGGAAAAAGTCCTGGTAAAATTGCAGTTTAAAAAATATTGACAGATATTTTTGGCCATTCACTATTGTAGGGCCAAGACCCAAGTATACCCCTTTTATTTCACAGTAGAGCAGGGAAGGTAAATAGCATCCTTATTTTTTCTAAAAATGTCCTTTATTAGTAAGCATTGATACTGTAATGTTATGTGTCTTGTATATTTTTAAAGGATCCATCCCAACAGCCCATGTTATGCTATTTCAAGATGCTGGCCTTTTGTTTTGTCCCCATTTCGTCAGTGTAAATCCAGAGTCGCTTGACTGAGGTCAGGGGAGTTATACTGATACCAAGCAAGTCTAAATGACAGATGAATCAAGCTACATAGCTAACTCAGATGAAGTTTATGCATTGCTTGAGTTGGGTATAGATTTTTTTTTTCTGATCTCTCTGCACACAGATGAATTTTGTTTCCAGCAATCATCTGCTGGGAAAATAGAGATGCTGTATTTAGCACAATCTAACTCAAAGTGCGATGAAGTGTGTAGAGACATTCCTGTTGATATCTGTGAGTTTTAGGTTGGACCCATACAGTTTTGAACAAAATTCACATTATATTGATTAATCAAACTCACAAAAGCAGGAACATTATAACACCTTCCAAATCGCATGACAGCTGCCTGCAGAGGTGGCCTTCCAGCATGTGGGAAAAGCACTATCTGTCCAGCAATCTCCTGCAAATGAACCTGTATCACAAAGCCAAAAATTGCCTCTGGTGAGCACCCTCTGACCAAGGAGAAGGTAGCTAACTAACAGCTGTTTTGCAGCTGACTCAGAGAAACCAGCTGCTACCAAAACAGTCATGTAGCACTCAGCATAACTGCAGCCAGGTTTTTTGAAGTGCCTTCTAGGTATAAAGCCAGAACTTAGCAACACAGCATCTGTAATTTGCAGGCATAGGTTTATGCATAAGGAAATGGAGCCAGCAGGAAAGGAAAAATAAAAAAAAAGAAAAAAAAAAAAAGCCCAAACACAAAACCCAACAACAACAAAAAATCAAGCTCTGCTTGCATAGTAGATGCAAAGAAGTGAGTTTATGTTCCAAGATGGGGGAGAAACAGAATGCCACTTCTCACTTTTGGGTGACCACGTATACAACAGCTGTTGGATCTGTGTAACTTTGTGAAAGATGTGGCTACCTTTCAGAAAGCAACTTAGACCAGATGTCCTCAAGGAATGAGCAATTCAGAGGTGTAATTGGAACCAAACTTTGTGAGCAGATGAATGATTATTCAGTGGTCCATCTAGAGCTGGCAGGCATACCCTGTTTTGCTATCTAGAAATTTTTGTTGGTTTGGGCTTCATTAGTTTGGCAGTGTAATAGCAAATGTTACCCAGGTATAACACCAGGAATGATCTGCTCTTTTAAGATCCACTTAGCTATCTGCAAGCTGTGTAATCTGTTGATCTGCTTAGATATGAAAAGCTGTGCATAGTTATATCATTAAGTGTGCCTTTTAAGCAGAAGACAAGTTGATCAGGCAATATGGGAGTGCCTTTGTTACCTTTCATTATCCTCTGCACAACAGTAAGATGATTTATGACTAGATATAAAGGGATCTGTGGGGAGCCACTTAGTTTCTGTCTTTGTCCTGGACTGCCTACTGTATATGAAAGGGGTAATTCTTTCATTTCATCTAGATGAAATAAATAGAAGTCACCTTACTTAAGCATGTCACATTTTGGATTATATTTTTTTTCAGAAAGGGAGATGGTTTGAGAATAGCAAAAAGTGAAGAGAAAATGAAAAAGATGATCCTAAGTAGAGCAGAATTTCCACCTATTAACAAATGTTGAGCTTTAAAGAAAAATTAATTAATTGGGACGGGGGAAAAAAAAAAGCTATACACTATACTTTTGAAGATATACATATCAGTAGTGTGTGTGCCCAATCAGAAAAGCTACCTCTGTTCTGCTGTTGCATCCCATCCCTGAAAATGTGGTACGTGAAAAGTGAGTGTAGCTATGAAAGGACACTGGAGCTTAAGAAGATCTGTGCTTGTCTACAAGTAATGACTTTTCTCCAGCTGTTAGGGATTAGTGGATTAGATGCCATGCCCTGTGTCTATGGCTCTTAATAGGTGATTGCCGTATATATTTTTTTTCCTACTTGTGATGCTTTTGTTTGGAGACCTCAAATTTTTAAAATTTGGGAAGTTAATTTTATAATGAGTAAGTCTCAAGAGAAAAGTTACTGTGCATATATCGTAGCAACCACCAGTGGATGCAGATCAAACAGTAGGCAGAGTAGTGGCTCTCTGAAATGCTGCTTGCCTTCAGAAGTGTATCAGCCATCCTGGGATGCCACCTCTTCAGATGCTTTGGACTCTTTTCCTAAAGTCTCATTCTGCTGCTATGAGCTGTTCCTCTAGTGCTTCCCAGGCCAAGTACGTATATTGAATCACCTGGAAGGAAATAATTGGTGAGAGGATATCTGCTAAAAAAAAAAAAAAGATGAGAAATAAGATATGTAAAGATAATGCGGCTAAAATGTGGAAGACAAGTTATGCAAAAGTGGGAGGAAAGGAGGCCTGTATGATAATTTCCCTGTTTTCTGCAGACTTAGGTATCTTATCTTTGTCTTTGAGATGTTCTCTTTATGTCCCCACGCTGTGCTGAGTACCTTACTATCTGTAGTGTATTTCTTTATACAGGTCAATGCCATTATCTTCACTTTATGGATGAAGATTTGTAGAATGATGCTAAGATCTCCCGGAAGTGTGTGGTAGAGAACTAATGTGTCTCCAAATTTTAGGACAGTGTCCTAACTTTGGACTACCCTTTCAGCTTGTCAGGCTTTCTTGCAAAATGCAAGGTGTACGCAGCAGCTGATGGGAGCTGGTACAGATTCACCAAAGCAAATCTCTCCTGTGACTTCCTGAGGCCTCAGGGCACTCATGAGGAACAGCGGAGTTTGCATGGCTGGAGGACGCTATGCCTTTGCCGTTCCTACACTGCTGATTGAATCCAGTTCAGAGCAGTCTGGTAGCATGTCTTGGACTCCGAAGATGCCAAATACAGCTCAGCTTTTGAGGCACTTCTGTGTATGAGAAGCTCTAAGAGCATTAATGCTAGATTTGTGTCTACTGGGGGTCTAATTTGTGTTTAATGACCTTTGACAAAGGTCAAAGTTTCACATGGATTTTACTTGTAGTTGGGATCATTCAAGGATCTCCTCTTGAGGTCCTTTGGTGTCTATTAAAAATGAGCTTAGTTCAGGGCATGCCTAGAGTCTCTGTCCTTCTCTTATTTGTCTACTTCAATGAAGCTTGTAGGAATATAATTACTTTTAAGAAATCTGTGATTCTCTAGTTTGGTTGAAAGCAACCAGTTAAATAAATAATGGATGAAGGAGGAAAGAGTTGCATGCTCATAATCAATGTGATCACATAAGCCCTGTTTCCACTGGAAATAAGGCTGAGACCTGACCTCCTCACTGTACTGTGAAGCTGTTTGACATCTCTGATTTCAACAGTGAGGAAGTAGCAGTTGTTATCTCTGCTGAAAATGAGCAATAACTGAAAATTACTAATGTCTCTACGAAGAAAGCACTCATTAAGAACTTAATACTTGTTTGTTTGAAGTTCTATATAAAGCTTTTTCCCCTAAAGTTTTCACAGAGCACTTTTATGAAATTATTTAGTCCAAATGGGTGCACACACTCGAAAACAGGCTAAGGTTGCAGATGCATATGTGCAACAAGGTTAAATAATTTCTCATGACAAGTTAGTTTTCTTGTGGTTATTCCTCTAGTTAGATGCAAACCAATGGTGATCTCATTAATAGCTTGCAGTGGTTTAGTACTAGTGGAAGTCCCGATCTGAGTCACGTAGCTTTTCCAGCAGTAGAGAGATGATCTCATTATCATTCAACGAGCCAAGCAACTTCTGCTGGTTTGAACTGCTGAAATTGATGGGACAATGATTGTCATCGTTTTGAGTGCTCCTGTGATTACTTCCTGAGAGTATTACCTGGGAAGACTCTTAACACCAAACACCAGTTACTATTTTGTCCACTGTTGCATGATAAATAACAACAAAGAAAAGTCTGTAATCTTGCTAATCTACTCTTTGCCAAGCTGCACGTTTTATAACTAGGGCGAGGGGAAGACAAACCACTCCTCCCCATTTCTCAGCATAGATCAAGTGACAGAGGGTGAAGTGATTTCCTCTGTATTCCTAAGGTTTCATTGCTTCTTATAAAATACAGTGTAGCCTGTTAAGAGGAATGATAAATTATTAAACCTAAATTACAATTTTCTAAATCAATACACAATATATATTTTGGTCACAGTATTTTTTTCTCTCTTTCTTCACTTCCTTAGTAATTAACAAAATTCTGTAATGTGCTATGGGTCTCCTAGGTATTGCAAACAGAGAGAGTATGTGGTAATTGCTATTGAAAACCCCAAGCTAGCTATTTACTTAATGCTGATGTATCTTCATGCTTTGTCACCATCTACAGCAGTGCTGTAATTTTGCTTTCGTTTTGTACGTTTTCCAGAAATCTTATTTCTAAGCTGTTTGATGGTCTTTAACAAACATATCGTTTACAGAATGCAATAGAGCGTCTGCCTCTGGAGCACCATCTCTCGCGGGTAGGGGTTGTTCAGATAAGTAGACTTGGCTCTGTCGCTCCTCCACAGGCTTGTGCGTGCCCTTGGTCACTGCTGATCTGGGCTGGGAACCCAGCCAGACCACACCACCCGCCCTCGTGGCCTTCATGCCGCGCTTCTCGCAGAACCGCCTGGCACAGGGGAGGGACAGGCCACATCCTAAAGTCTTCCCCTGGCGTGAAGTCAGAAAGTACATTTGAACCGAGATTTGGGAAGTGTTCCTCGGTTCAGATCCACAGTTTCCCACCTCTTTGGGTCAGCTGTAGCCAGCGGACGTGACTCGGGTGAGTGACGGTGGGCAGCTCTGGTCTGCCCTGTGCAGCTTTTCTAATGAGGCAGGGAGACAGCGTCTTTTAAATCTGTACCGGGGCTGCTCTCTAGCACAGAACAAATTTCTGCAGTCAGGTGCTTGCATGCCGTCTTTTGGTACCATATAGAAATGTAGTCGTGCAGACACACTGTTGCTTTTAAGAAAGTGTTTTCTCAGTGTAAAGTGTATTTCAAGGTGCCAAGTTGGTTAAAAGTGCTCTTGAAGGTCAAACAAGAAAATAGTTAATTTTGGTTCAGCAAAATAACCTAAATGTGCTTATAACAATAGTTAAGAGGATCTGGCCAGGCAATCCAGACATCACTCTCCATATCTTTTGGGCCATTTTATGCTCTCCGAATGATAGATGAAAAAGTCATGGGTATATATAGAACAGGTTAATATGATTGGAAGAGGGTTTGGACTGGATCTTCCCCATTACTATTACAAAACAGTACACTTAGGGCAACACAAACTTTTCACAATGGTTAAGCCTAAGAAAAAAGAAACAAGTATTTTATTATATTCAAATTTTCTTTACTTGAAATAAGTATTATTGACAAAAAAGGGCAACTTTCTTACTCTGAAAAAAAAAGTGAATAGTTCTATACCACACTTGCTGCTTGAGGTATGGAAAATCCCCAGTGGTGCCAGGAGGTCTGTTGTACAACACCTAGTACAAGGGTCACTTGTCCCTGCTTAGAGTCAGGGTCCATTACTACAAGGCTACAGAAAAAAGACTCCATCTGGGTTCACGAGCTCTTGAGGATTCATGTTATGACACCGCATTTAACGAGCGGTGTAAGAGCAGTACTGCTGTTACCAGTAGTTCTGCCTTTTGCACTCCTGAAAGCCTTGAATCTGTGATTATTTTGCTTCATTTGCCGAAGCCATTGGCACTAACCTCGACTCTGAAGATACGCGATGCTAAAGAATTTTGTATGCAATGTTCATATCCAATCCAGATTGTTTTTAACTTTCTATTTGGATAGAGCTTAGAAGGTGCTAATCACCTTTCCATCTCCCAAATACGGTTTGTGCCAGCACGCAGCATTAACAGGCCCCTTATATTTGATTGTGCACAGTTGGAAAGCGTTATGCCTGAGTATCAAAGAACATTTCAGGCAGTAAGCTATTAAGGCAGCCATCACTTAAATTAAAAAAGATGCTTTGGCTTAAGTGTGGGTAATAGACACTGTTCTCAAAACAAGGCCTGAAACTTCCTGATGCCACCCTGCAACAGAGAAAGGGTCTGTGCATTCACACAATGAGCTTTTCCTATTGTTTCTATTTCCTTCGCGTAACCTTGGTGTCGGGCGTAACTGGGCTGCGCTGACTTTGAGAGGGTCAGCAGACTGAAGAGGGCAGGCACTGAACAACGTTGGAGAGTTCAAACCACTCTGATCCCTAAATATTGCTTGGACAATCTTTTTCAAGTAGTCTCGTGTGCGGAATTCCTGCCTTCTGGTCACTCAGAAAGTACTTTTTTTTTTTTTTTTTTTTAAACTCATGGTCCCATATCTGTTCAGAGCTGGATTCGGGAAGTACCAAGATAAATGAAAGGGTTTTACTTGACTGCTAAGTAGGCTTTTCTAAATCTCCTATGCTGTACAGTTTGCCTCAGTTTTAGATTAAGTTTATTTTTTAGATTATCCACACTGGTTCAGCAATCTCTTCTAAAGCCCAAATGATGCAATAAATAATAGCTGAGGAAATTGGGAACCAGAGTCCACGTGGAAGAATCTTCTTTTTAAGTCACACCAGATGTTCAGAATGGGAGATTGAATCAGGGCAAGGATCCGTAAAATGAGAAGCATAATAAGCGAGACTCTGCATTTCCTTTTTATCAAATTTCTGTTGAAAAATTCCCATCATCCTTCACCACAACCAGAACAGTTCTGTAGGGGAAGCCATGAATTCATTAGATAGCCCATATTTGCAGAAGAACCACCTTGTCTTCTACACTTCAAGGTGAGCTTTTCTTTAATAGTTTCTAACGCTGTAATAAAAAGAAATGAGCACTAGATTCTCCAAAGTTCATAGGGAGATAATAGTATGTAAATCAAGGAGTAACTATATTAGTCATGAAAGCTGATGGAAAAAAATCCTGGCTAACTAAAATAACAAGTAACTCACATCAATTTCAGTGCGATCAGAATGTCACCCAACTTTCTACCAATGCTAATACCAGTCTCTACCTCCGCGTATAGGAGGAATTTTGGAAAAAAAGAGAGAAATTATGATCTTGTGGAAGAAGGGAAGCTTTTTTACATGACTCCCAAAGCCATGGTACCCCTATTAATATGTTAAAGGCTGCAGTTCAAGGATGTAATTTACATTGACGTAGTTTAAGTTCAACAGTTCTTTCTTAAACCTGAGAGCAGAGTTTCATGCAAGGTTTTGAAGAGTATCATGGGTTGAGTGACATTCATCTTATGTAAAAAGCACAAGCGCAGAAACCAAAATAAAGCAATTTGATCCTAGCTCAACTCAGCCCAACTTCTCAGCTGAGAAAACAGGCTGAAAGTACCTTCACGCAAAACAGGCAGGACACTAATCTTACCTAACAAAACTAACCCAACTACTTTCCTCAAATGCCTTCTGTAGCCTGTGGTAGGAATGGATTAGGAGGGAACAAGAGGAAAGACACACGTAACACGCACACGAGCCGGACCTGAAGTGAGGAAGTATTGTCGCTCTGGAGGACACAGAAGGAAGGCAGGTCACCCAGGGGCTCCAACGTTGGACAATGTCAGTACGTGCCCTGTGCCTTCACCCTTGTTTTGCTTGTGGCTGTGTACGTGGTTTTGGCATGCCGTGTATGACAATAATACTATATTATTTTATTACATTATTCTACTATATTATGTAATACTGTACTATTCCATGTACTCCCACTATCGCTTGGTGGGGGGGAAAATACTACAAGCCTGCATTTCTCCTTCCTATTATAATAGGAAACAGCAGCTCTACACCTTTGCTTCTATAGCTGCCTTTATCAGGCAAGATTGAGAGAAAAAGGTATCATTAGTCTAATGATGAGCGTGCGAGCTTTTAGCAATTACATTTTCCCCCTACTTTGCTCCTGCAAAGTGCCAGGTACCTATAGGGAAAGAGATTATGAAAGTAAGTTACATTTTCTCACTAGCCTAATGAGTACAGATACATACAGAGAAAGTGTTCCCTTGGCTAATTATTTAGTCAGCAATCACTCCAGTTGTCCCTGCCATGAAACCAAGAAACAGAAGGAGTATAATAAATATAGACTGAGGTCGCTGACCAGGAAAATATGTCACAGTTGGGTGGCGTAGGCCTCAGGACATGCTGTGTGAAAAAACTGCATTTAAAGCATTGACAGAAACAAATTTAATGAAAATTTGAATAAATTTTCAAGCAGAATTTCTAGTTGGTACGCTACATGGCCAGCTGTCTGAATAAAGTTATGTTGTACAAACCTCTCCCTTGCTTTAGGAGTGATTAAATAGCTAGAATTTGATTGCTTTTGTTGTCTGTCTTTGCTCAATTCACAAAATTTAGGTGTGGAATATGAATCACTGCCTAGATTGAGAATGAAATCTTCTCTAAAGAAAGCAAAAATGGCAATTAAATATTATCTACTTCACTCATGCAGTACTAAAAATTCATTTCAGTCCTCTGTAGAATTGCTAACTGTGAGCTTCCCTCCTGGACCCCTTCTCCTTAGGGGTGTTAGTTCATATGCTTGAGAAAATCAACTCTAAATAGACATAGCTCAACTGTTTAGTTAAGAAAATCTAACTTATTAAGTACATAACCCTGCTGGGACTGGCAATACCTCTTCTTGTTCAGAAACAAGGGTACTGCAGAAGTATTCTCTCGGCTTTTTCCAGCCTGCTTAAACAGCCCTTAAATCTTACTTAAAGAATTAAAGGGGAAATTCAAGCATGCTTTACTGAAAGGGAGTTGCATTTTTGCTTTGAGTTATCAAAAATAACTAAGCTAAGATCTTTGGTATTTTTGGGCAGGTCTGGAGAGAAGATGCCCCAGTTTCATGCAATCTTTGTCCTCTCACCTTCCCCAAATACAGTCTGAGTGGTTATTTTTTTCCCGGCATGCAGCGAAAGCAGCTATTACTCAATAACCAAGAAGTTGTCTCAGTCCTGTGAAAGCCATAGGCCTCATATCTTGAGAGCCATCTACTGGCACCTTATCTATTATCCACACATTACATAGCCACACACCCTTCTCAGTTACACAGCTGACATGTAGCAGATTTTACACCTTCCTGCTATGACATAAATAAATAAGAACTATTCGAAGCAGTCTAAGCTCATTAATCCCTGGCAGACCTTATACCACTGGACTCCTCCGTGCCCTGTCCGCAGCTGTACAGCAAGGTGGTGGCTAATGCGGGGCACGGGACTGCAGAGAGCTTTTTGTAACTGTCCTGTGTTTCTCCTGCACGGCAATTAATAGTAATAGTAGCTACCTGCTTCTGAAGTCGTAGCGTATTTTACAAAGCACAGGAAAAACAAGTGGCGTGGCTGTATTCTGGGCAGAGTGTGCCATTTCCGTAGGAAGCCTTTGCCGGTCACATCCTGCTTCCTCCCAGCCCACCCAGCTGGGATTGAGTCCCTCCAGTGGGGCTGCGGCAGGAGGAGGGTGGGCACTCCACCAAGGTGGCTTCTTGCACCAGAAGGTCCCGCTTCTCCCAGAAGCACAGGGACCATTGGATAGCAGGGTGCGTGCTGTGCCTCGAAACCTTGTCGGGCAGGGGCTGGGAGTGGCGTGGGGTCAGCAAAGACACAGATCATCAGCGGACAAAAATACCAGTTGAGAGGTTGTGGAGAGGAATGAGTAACTTCGTGGATATCACAAGCACAAAGGCATCTTGCTCACCTTCAGTTTGGGTGTCCCAATATTAGTAGATGCAAAAGGCAAGTTTTATTTTCACGTGTCGGGCAATGAGTACCCAGGATACTTTCTGTTCACGCACGTCACAGACCTGTGAAAAATGACTCTGTGCCGCTATTTTCAGAATAGAGAGGAGTTGTACTTAGGACTGAGCCCTGCCTTTAATTCCCCTTTCTTTAAATGGAAGCTATTAAACTTCCCATTTGAGGCAGCAAGGGTCTCTTTATTGTTACAGAGCTTTACTTGATGTACTTTACAAGTCTCTTTTTTATTTTTTTTTCAAGTTACCATTTATATGTATCATTTGACATCAATGTTTTAGCTAATGAAGCATCTTCATTTGCATTTTTACTGTTTTGAGTTGGTATGCCTTCAAATAATTTTTAAATAATAGTTACTTTTGCCTGACCGATCATAAAAAAATGTTTCTATCACACACTAGCAATGACATTTTGAATAAAAAATTAATTACATGATAGGGAGTGAAATGTTTTCAGGTTTCAACAATGCTTCTCTGTATTGCTGTTTTGTTTCATTTAAGGTAAAGTTAAATATATGTGTGATAGCTTGCAAATCAGATAGGAGATTAGTCTGGCTTGATAAAATATTATGCCTGCTAAGTACTGGTGCTATATGTTAAATGGAAAACAATGTTAGTTTTCCGTAGAACATCATCTCTGTGCTAGCTATTGGTAGTCTGTTGTGTACAATGTCGGTATTTGACAAAACATCCCTTGCAGATGCTTAGATAGATCATTTGGCATTTTCTGTTTTTCAGAACTATAGCTCTTCTGGGCCTTTCCCTTCTCAGATATGGAATCTGATTTCGTAATACCTAAATCATTAATTTTTATGCACGTGCGTGTGTAAAAAAAAAAAAAAAAAAAGATATTGCCTTCTGATCATTGTGAGAATCCTTCTTATGCAAATCCTTCAAGAGTCATAGCAGTTTTTCTGTTATACTTAATTTTCATTGATGCCCCATACCCAAGAGCAATCAGAAATGCTCCCATGTCCCTTCATTGTCTGACCCGAGCCAGGCCAGATGAAGGGTGCCCATCAGCCTTTCACTGCTTTGTGCACAGGACCACCCCACCACTCTGGTGTAGTCACTTTGACGTGATACCATGACAGAGTAGCTGAACTGAAATCCACGTTCACGTATATCTTGATATTCGCCTGGGGCATACAAGTGCCCTTTGTTCCCAAAAGCCTCGTGTGTGACAGGCAACAGTGTCTTTGGGTGCGCGCCGTGGTGCCCACACCGTGTGCTGGGTTACCGTGGCAGGGACGCTCGTACTGGCAGTGCACGGGATGGTCAGATGGTGCCCGTTGATGCTTCTCATAAGTAGGTACGCTGGTGCTAGGTCTCCATCCATACACAAAAGGAAAGCACGGACAGGCTGTTATCTGTTAGAATGATTTAGCGATATATCAGGAGACAGGGAGCAGGGCTTACGGATATGGGCTGGCACAAGGTGCTGAATACAAAACGATTGTTTAGTTTCATAATGCATGAAGTAGGAGTATCAAATGATGTTAGCAGGTGCCAAGTTTAAGAAAGTTATCTTCTCACACAGTGTGTGAAGCTCATGACCACAGGTCCTCCTGGCTGCCATATGTTTGTGTGGTTCATGGGAAATTCATGGAAAGAAAACCTATCAGGAGCTATTAACCACAAAGACACTAGCTCTTGTCCCTGAGCAGTCCCAGCCTCCAGCTGCCTGTGAGAGCACAAGGAAAACACCACTGTAACCTTGCTCTGACCTCATATTCTTAGCTACACATCAGAGGACCCACATGAGGTATTTCAGCACAGTGTGTAGTGTCTTCCATGGGCCTTCAGCAACGCCGCCTCTCTTGCCGGAAACGGCACTCCTCCTTCGCTGCATCAGTTAAACAGCTGAGCGGTACTATCTCCCTGTCCTCAAGGGTCTACTGAAAACAAGCAGAAATGGCTCCTACAGCTGTACGTTGAGTAGTACTACATCTGCCTGGAGCTGGGCCCTCTCTGCTCTACAGACAGACACAGTTCAGGTGTTTCTGTTAACAGCATTGCTGCGTGGAGACAGGAGCGGATAAGTCAGACTGCTTGGGATTTGTTCAGTTAAACTATTAATTCCCCTTGGTGGATTGCAGGAATCATATCTAGGTAGAAGGATGCTATGCGGTCAGCTGGGGTGAGCTGAATGTGACTTCTGCAAGATCCGCCTTCCTAGAGGGTGAACCTGAAAGTTGACTGAGAAATGCCATTGGAAAATGCTGGTTTATGTCGCCAGGTTGTTTTTCTTTCTCATTGAAACAGTTTTATTCCCTGCTAGGAAAAAAGCAACCACTACAATTCCAATGAGGTAAGCTAGCTAGAAAGACCAATGGCATGCTAAGGCCGCATTTATTTTTTTCACATTATAACACTTTCATGCTCTTTGTCTTAAGAACACCTCTGGGCAAAAGAGCCTAAAGATAGAGAAGGAAAATAATGGGAAATGAGAGATGGATGTTATATTGTGTCAGACAGAAGAAATACTTCACATGGCCAAGAAACTGATGTCACACGGAAATGGTATCAGGGAATTGCTGCTGTGGGTCTTCTCCTTGCAGGCCCCAGTTCTGCATCTCCATTCAGTACTGTGCTGGGAAGAGAGCTGCAAAAATAAAGCTGAAGTATCTCCACAACAGTAAAGGTCACCACCACCACCCCTTTCTGCATTTGACTCTTTGGAGAGCTGTCAAGCCACTTAATCCATCGTTGTGCTGTCTGTCCGGGGAGATGGAGGTGATTTCTACTGCTGGTAGCAAAATGTCCGGTGCTACAAAGGTGCTTGTAGGAGCAAAGCTCTTTGTAAATCAATCAGAAAATAAGACTGTGAAGTTGGCTAACCCTGGTAGTAAACCAGAGTTATGAATTTCTTCTTCTCCCTTGAAGACATTTTGTTGCTCTTCAGGAATAAACACTGCTGAATAACCATGACTTTATATAAATAATACACTCCCTCCTACAAGCTGCATGAAATGTTAAAACTCCAGAATGGACTATAAACGGATGCATAAATCTCTAGGATCCGTGCATTTCAATCCATCTATTTAAAACTGAAGGTAAAAGGATCACAGTATTTATTTGCATTTTCCATGCCCTTTGTGCAATTTTTTCTGACATCAATTTCATGTGTGGAGCAGCACAAAATAATGTTCCAGTATATATTGCAATACTTTGTTCTGTTTCTTGGCATGTGCCAGCACATTCAGTTGAAAGTAAAGCGTAACACAAGACAGCTTTTTTGGCATACCAGGTCACCAAAGTAGTGGAATGTTTCAGTCAAAACTCAAAGTGTGAGACACATTGCTGAAAGGCAAGTCGTCTTTCAGGAAAAGCTGAGACCTTTCTTCATCTTTATACATGAGGAGTCTTGCTCTGAAGCAGTTAATTACAATGAAAAATATGGCACACTTTTCTCATAACTAGCCATGAATTGTACTTGGATTACACACTAGTTCAAGTGAAGAATAAGAGCCATATTTCTCTCACAAGTAAGGGGGGGAAAAAAGTCTGATGGTATGTAGATGAATGTAATCTACTTGTTGTTTATAGACCCAAAAGATCCCTCAGAGCATTAAAAATCCATGTGATAGCCAAGAGTGGTACACTTTGCATTGAGATATGTGATTTAGCTGAAAGCTGTATAAAATCTGTAAAATTGCATGTAGGCAGAGTACCCTACTGCCTGTGCATTCAAGTGAAGCCACGTGTACTTTTCCTGCACACATGAAAAATAGATGATCATAAAATCTGCTCGAGATTCACAAACTTCTGACAGGAACATGTCTGTAGGCTAAGTCTGCCAACTTTTGGTCAAACCAGACTTGAAAATACACAGGCCTGAAATAAGCATTGTTCTTCCATGAGGGGCAACTCCAGCTTCGTACACAGCAAGTCCATAGAGGTTGTGTGTGCCTTGCTGGTCGTCTTCTGGAATAGGCAACACACTTTCCTTCTGGGTTGGGCTCCCAAGCCTCTTCTGGTGAGGTCTTTGGAATCAGGCCCACTCTTTTGTCAAGAGGAATTGCCAATGAAAATAGGTGACTCCTACACTTCATTCTTTTTAGTACTGGCTAGGACCTTATTTGGTCAACTCTCTTGTAGATTAAATTTTTCACTTTTTTTTTTTTTCCCCTAGGAACTAACACTGGTGGTGGTATCTTACAGTAGCTCATGTATGTGCTGTGGCTCTCATTCTCTCAAGAATTGTGCAGAAATGACTTTTTTAAATTCTGTACACGTTTCATAAACATGTGGCAATGTGGTATCAGCGGTGAATAGGCTAACTCAAACGTCGCTGGTGTCTTGGGTGGGATTTGTTCTTAGCTGTGGAACCTTATCCCATACTTTTGGTGCTGACTCAAGAAAACCGTTGTTAATGAATATTAGCTGGACTGTAAGAAGCCTTTTTTCATTGGTATTCTTGACCAAGGTCACCTTCCTAAGGCCTTTAGAGACATCAGACACAAGCCATAAGGTTAAAGATCCACAAACTCAGCTTTATAGTCTTTGGGTAGACAGAGCAGAAAGAGAACGGGTGTTGTGTACCCGTGGCTTGTGTTGCTGAGGAGGTTTTGCTACACTCGTCTGTACCAGTTGGCTTCTCCCAAGTTCTGGGAAACTTTTGGGAAACTGCAGGCTTCCAAGAGCAGCACAGCCAAGATACAGTACAAGTGTGAATAACTGAGGTTGCATAATTCGTCACTAGTACACCATCTCCTAGCCAAGCACAGCGACAGAAGGCATTACTCACAGACGTGGCTACGTGGGACTGGGCTCAGGTGCAATCTGGCCTCAGCTGCCGGCTACTGCTGCCCAGTCCTAGCTAAAGGAGTGCAGTGCACAGCCAGGGCAGACCGGCCCTCGCTTTGGGATCGTCAGAGCACTTGAAACATCTCAACCAGCTGCTTTTCATCTGGGAGCTGATCTCCTCTGAGCACTGGTACATGTGGCATGACCACGCGTATTGGATAAAACTGTATCAGTATCAGCTGCCCTTGAGACCTCTTATCTGCAGGTTTCTTATAGTATAAGCATCTAAAAGCTGCACAGACCTCAGCAAAGCTCCACAAATAAGGGCTTTAATACTTGAGATGTAGTTTCCCCTCATCACGTACTAGAAGGGCCCTTCCAGGAAGGATTTAGATCACTTTTGCTGCTTATCTGGCACTGGAGCCAAACACATAACCATGAGGAACCATAACCAGTGGCTGTTGGTCTTTGGTACTTGGTTTGGACATGGAGAATGGGGATCCAGGGCATGCATGTTGTGACCTCAATATCTCACTGAGAAGATGCTGGTTGCAATTTTTACATCACACTAGCATAACGCTGCCTGTGTGGTAGTGAACCCGTTGTGTGGTTTATAAGCAGTAGTGTTTGTGTAGTGGTGAGGTGGGATGGGAACATCAGGGAGTACAAGAATGCAGGCGTCAACTAGCCTAAGTGTTGAAGTACAGCTGGGAATAACGTGTTACCAGGAGATTGTGTGTGCAGTGTTGGATTAATAGGGCAGAAGAATGTATGCTTTGGAGCTAGGAACTACATGAAAAAATTATTCTATCTCAGTCTCTGTAATTCAAAAGAAATTGCTAGGGAGGGTAATGGAGAAATGGGGCTCACGGGTCTAGCTGTCCCTTTTGGAACACTGATGTATTTTTATCAAAAAGATGTTTTGGTAAGTAAAGTTTTTGTATCAACAAGGAAAATATTTTTAAAGAAAATACAGCAAAAGCTGTAATACTGTGTCTTAAGCAGATTGCCCTTCAGACAGTTTCAGGTTCGTAGTTCAAGCATCATGTTGTGACAATTACAGGACCTCTGTTGGAGCTTCCATATTCCAAAGTCAGAAAACAAGTACAGAAATAGAGGGGCTCCTTTGTCTCCCCAGGCAGTGCGGGTTGTATGAGTGGCTGAAAATAAAGCAGGGTAAATGTAAGTCAGAACCGTGAGCCTGAGACTCGGGTGCTGCGGTGTTATACAGCACTCTGGGGAGAACACGGGCCATAGCCAGGCTTCTGCTGCTGTATTTAATGATACTCTGTGAATGCCGGATACATGTGCGCTATCATCTTGGTCATGAGTTATAGTGACAGGAGAGATGGATCAGAGAGGACCTGGCTGCGAGACTGGGAAAGACTGGCCTAATAGTTTCATTCTCTGTATGGTCTGGTTAAACTGGTCTCTAAATAAGGAGGCCAGTGGTGCCTTGATGATCTGTAGCTATGTGGAAATGAAGGGGGTTTGGAGTGGAAGGCAGGAGGGGAGGAAGAAAAGAAAAAAAAAAAAAGAGAATGAGAATAGAAACTGTGGGCCATGGTAATTGCAACCAGGGGAAAATAGAGCAGTGAGACCACATAGAGGAACCAGGGAAGTGGGAGGAGGCAAGGGGGGAGCGAGAAGAAAGGGAGAGAGAGAGCAGGACATTCATTCCTCTGGTGAGGCTGTGTGACTGTGGTACCTGGCCAACCAGGACATTTATTATTTTTAAGCACTTCAGTGATTACCCAAGCAGAGAGCTGAGTTTCAGCAAGCAACAAATAATGAATAAGAGAAAGAAGAAACAAATTAATAACAAAAAGGAAGAAGTGAAAGGGGAAATAGAAAGGATATGATAGTAAATGGAATAACAGAATGACACAAAAAACTGAAAGAAAGACCTAAAGGGAAAGAAAAGAATTGATCTAGCACCAGGTGCTCAGCTGGCAGATGTTCTGTAAGCCCACAGAAGATGAAGGATAAGTTTCAGCGCAACCACTAGCAGGCAGTAAAAATTAGTATTTCCTTTCTGCTAGATGCTGCTTAGGGCTTGATTAGTCAATAGGAAGCAGTAGGCACAGGGATTTGTGTGGATCTTCATCAGAGCCTTAGCACATATTGGAATGTGCAAATTGATACCCTTTTAATTGTAGCAAAGGCTTTTGGACTACAGGTGGGTAGATGAGGTCAATATAGACAGCAGCAGGCGCGCAGAGCAGGGAGCAGATGTAGATGTATGGGGCGGAAGAGGAGATGGAAGAAAACCTGTCTTAAAGCTTATGGAGGAGCGAGATAGGAATTATATGAGCATAAACTATTCCTTGGCTCCCGCATCTATGAAGGGATACTAAGCAGTAGTATGTTGTCTGGATTTCTATAGACCCCTCAAAGCACGGTTGCGTGAACTATGTTAGCCAGTATTTTTAAAGACCAAGTCCTAAATCTTTAACTTAGGGGTCAAAAAAGAGGTCATACTTCCGGGAAAAGCAAACTTCCACCGGGACCTTCTCACACTCTTGGGGTGGGGGGGGTGTCTCCAGTCGCGAGGAAACCGTGCCTATTCCCGCCCGCAGCGGCCGCCCCCGGGGCTCGCTCCTGCCCCGCCCGGGGGCCGCCGGAGCCCTCGGGGGTCCCGAGCTGCGCCCCGCAGCGAGAGGGAGGGGCAGGGGAGCCTGCCCGGCGGGCCGGGCCGGGCCGGGCCGGGCCTGGCCTGGCTGCCCCGCAGGCGGCTCCCGCCTCCCCGGGCAGCGATCCGAGCACAGGGGCAGCCCGCGCCCGCGTCTAGAAGGCGCTTCCCTGCTGCCGTCTGGACAAATTGATCCGATTTTTTTTTTTTTATTTTCCGGTCTAACGCGTCCTTGCCGTGACAGCCGCCGGCCGCCCCATCCCGCCGTCGGCACGGCCGGACGTTATGTGCCGAGCGGGGGGGGCGAGGAGGTCTCGTTTACCTGGCAGGTATCTGTCAGCTTCGCTACGCCCGGGCGCCAGCGGCGAGCGGCCGCGGGCCCGGAGACGTACAGAGGAGTGGACGAAGCTGAGCCGCCCCCACCCCTGCGGCGGGGCCGGGGCAGTGACCGGGGCGAGCGGCTCCGAGCACCGGCAGGAAAGCGGAAAGCACCGACGGGCGTGGGGGACGCTCTGCCGCTGTGCTCCCGCCGCCCCGGGAGGGTGGGGGACTCCTCCCCGCCCGTCCCGGCCGCCGCCTCCTAAAACTAAAGCCCCGGAGGGGAGGAGGATCCCCGGCGAAGGGCGCAGCGGGGAGAGGCGGCTCCCGCAGCCCCGTGGCAAAGCGGCGGCTGGAGGCGGGGGGAGGCTGCTGCGGGGTTCCTTGCTCCGCGGTCTCCGAGCGCGCGTGAGGCGGTGGGGGGCAGAGCAGCCCTCCGTGCCGCCGTGATGGTGCATTTTTTCCTCCGGCTCCGTCGCGGGGATGGTGCTGCAGCCCGCCAAGCCCTTGGCCGCTGCCTGCCGAGGCTGGGCAGGATCTCCCCCTCTCTCTCTCTTCTCCCTGCTTTCCCTGCTGTGCTCGTTTCTTCCCCTCCTCACCTCGGCGGCCGTGTGCCCGCTCTAGACCCCACCGGCCGCGATGGTGTTTTATTTTCCTAACGTCGCATCCGCGCGTGATTAAATACCGGCACCCGGGAGCGCGGCCAGCAACTTCAGCAGTGTGTGTGCCGTGGGGGGGTCACGTACGTGCATGCCTGCGCACACAGGTGAGCCTGCCACCTGCGGCTCTACGCCGGCCAGGGCGCGCACATGTACGGGCGCGCACATGTATGGGCGCGCCGCCGCTCGGCCCCCGCCCCGTCGGGGGTGCCCGCAGCCAGCGGTGCGGTGCGGTGCGGGGGTCACCCCACGCCCGGGAGTGCCGAGGGCGGGCGCGGCGCCCCCGGCCCCCTCTCCTATCCCACCCGGCGGCGGCGGCGCGTCCCGGCCCGGCCCTGCCCCGGGCGCTGCCGCGGGGCGCAGCAGCACCGCCGGCCCCGCCCGCCGGGCCCCGCATCCCGCTCGGCCAATGGGGGCGGCGCGGCGGCGGCACGTGACGCGGCGGGCCGGGACCTGCTGCTTCCCCCGCGCAGAGGGATGCGGGCGGCAGAGCGGGGCAGGCGGCGGCGGCGGCGGCTGCGCGGCGGCGGCCCCTCCGCGCCCTCCCCCCGCTCCCCGCCGCCCGGCCCCTATGGCAGCCGCTCCCCGCCCCGCCGCCGCCCGCACCCCCGCGCCGCCCCGCCGGGCTCCGCCGCTCGCCCCAGCGTCGCGCTCGGCCGCCGCTCGCTGACCCGCTGCCGCCGCCGGCTGGGGCCCCGGGATGCCCAGCGGCCCCGCCGCCCGTCCCTGCCGCCCGCCGCGCCGCCCGGGGGGCACGCCGCCGGAGAGTTGAGTTAGGAAGTCATGGTGCCCTGGGAGCCCTCCCCGCCCCGGCAGTGCGGCGGCGGCTGGACGCTCTGCGACTGCTGCTGCTGGCTGCTGCTGCCCGCCGTGCTGCTCGTCCTCGCCCGCCCCGATAAGCTGGCGGCCTTCCCTACCTCCTTAAGCGACTGCCAGACGCCCACCGGCTGGAACTGCTCCGGTAAGCACCGGAGCGCCCCGCGCCCAGCCCCGCCGTGCCCCGCCGGCCGCTCAAAGTTGCGCGGGCGAGCCCGGGGGAGGCAACTTCAGAGGGGCGAGGGCGATGCCGCGTCCCGCCGAATACACGCGAATAGAGAAGGCGAAAAGTCCCGGGCGTCGGGGCTCGCCGCCGTTCCCGGCGCGGCCGCAGCCTCCGGGCGCCCCGCTGCCCCCCGCTCCGCGGGGCCGGGCGCGGCAGCCGCGCCCTCCGCCGGTGCGCAGCGCCGCGGCTGCGGGAGGCTCTCGGCGGCGCGGCTGCCCGCGGCAGGGAGCCCCGGCCCCGCTGGAGCGCGACTCCGCGCTGAAACGGGGCAACTCGGCGTGCGGGAGAGGGGGAGCGGGGAGCCGGACCGTGTGCGCGCATCCTGCGGGCGGCTGTTTCCGTGCGCACCGAATTGAGAGCAAATCGGGGTACGAACGCCGCGACACCGGCGACCTGGTGCCTGTTCCGTAAAGTCGGGCCGACCTTTGTAGTGAGTTTTTTATGTAGGTCAGCAGCCGGCCCTTCTCCGATATGTAAAGTAATCCTGAAATTAGACTGTAATAGCCTCCGAAGGGAGAGAGCGGTTTTGGGAGTAATGCGTGCATCACGCATAATACGTTAGATCGGGGGAATTTCCACTCTAAGATCTTCGTTTTAAACGTGTAGCGATACGGTTAAAAGCGCTGGGACGTTTTTAAAAAAATCGATGGATTTAGATCTTAATGGGTTTGGAGTCTGATGTAGCTGTTCCGTTTAATACCTTGCTGCATGCTGTTGGAGTGGGAAGTCAGCTAGCGAAATCTGAAATTCATGCTTGTATTCGTGAACTGAATCTTCAGTCGGATCTGTTGGTTTTTCCTGGAGAAAATGAAGGCAAAGAGCTAGGTTCACTCAGCGGCTCGCGGGGAACCTGGCACTTCTCTTGTTAACTTAGAGGTGATCAATCTTCATTGGGATCAGACAGACCATCACGGAAAACACACAGCCTGTTTGTCTTTATTATTGGGGGCTTTGTTGCATCACGGGCTGGAGAAATTCCAATTTGGACTGTTGTCCGACAGATTTGCGATCGGATGGGGATAAGTTGATGACATTTCCAACCCAGAGCCATGAAGAGCGTAATTACCGGGTGACTTTTGAGGAAACACAGTCTGTGAAATGAGAAAAAAGTGTGTGAGGTTGTGGGGAGTAAGGACTAATAAAAGACCGAGGGAGAAACAAGAGGAAAAAGTGGAAAACTGAGGACAGGGAAGGACAAAAGAAAATCTGGACTCTATCATTTCATCAGCAAGGTTATTGTGCTGTGTGCATTAAAATGCAATCATCCCGTATTGTTCCTCTTGCTAGACCAAAGCTGACATTTTTTTTTTTTATCTTTGCATTTGAGGTTACGATGACAGAGAAAATGATCTCTTTCTCTGCGACACCAATACCTGTAAATTTGATGGGGAGTGTTTAAGGATTGGAGACAGTGTGACTTGTGTCTGTCAGTTCAAGGTAAGAAGATTGATATTTCGTTCTCTAATTCACTAATGAGAATACAAATCAAGGATCTCTCTTTATAACCTATCACTTGACAATTTATTTCTCTATGTGCGCAGAAGTTAGAGGGAAAACCTGGCAGCATGTATAGAAGCTGGCAGGACAACCAACTGGTGTCAAGAAGACATAAGTTTCTCTGGGAAAATGCAGATGCTGTGGCTTTAAATGTCCCTTCGGGTCTGCAGTTTCAGGTTGTGCATTTCTGACTTTGCGTCTCTGCCCTTCTAACAAGGATTTAGAGTCCTTTCTAAATTCATTTCTGATACAGATCATGGCTTATTGTATTCGGAGTTCTGATCTAGTTAAAGAAATGGATCTGTAATGTGCTTATGCAATATTTTCAGGAAGGGCTGCATAGTGACAATGCTTCTGCCTGTTTATCTGCCCAGCTGATCAGATTAAAGAGCAATCCCTCTGTTCCAAAATCATGAACTTCCTTGAGGTTTTATATAGTTTTAGGGGGGGTCTATTACTGAGTAGTAGGGGGTTTTCCTTCTATTTCTTCTCTCTCCCTCTTGCAGCTACATCTAAACCTCAGGCATTCTCAAAGTCAGACGATTTCATTATGAAGGATGCCATTTAATATGTTTTAGCCAACTCACAAAACAGCTGTGCTTTACATAATGACCTGAATAAAAACTTAACAAATTAAAGGAGTTTTAAGCATGTACCAGCACGTGTTGTATGTACGTTCATGCCCCTGTGGTTTCTTGCATTTTAATGTGGATCTGTGAAGTTGTGGAACTTGTCACGCTGATTTCAGTGTTTACAGTAGAGCAGGCCAAATAGTGCACAGTTCAAGATCGTGCACATCTGTAATGATTAATTTATTATTGAGCTTTGATAGACTATTCGCTTTGAAGTGTTACAAGTATCGTTTGTATTTCTAGAGCCAAATGTGTCTTCGGAGAAAAACCCCAAGTGATCAATTCCTTCATTTAAAACAAAGAAGGAATTTTCTGTAATAAGAACAAAATAGTTGTTTGCTGAAGTGCTTGCGATTCCCCTGTTGGGAGAGAGTTTATATTGACCGTGGGGGTTTTTTTATTCCGTTTCTAGTTTGCATGCAATCAAAAACTCAACGTGAGAATGCTGGTTTGAGCGTTTGCCTTGGCTCAGCATGTGCAGTGATTTAAGGGTCAGTCTGTTTTCTCTTTCTAAGAAAAATCTGTACTGCAGTAAAATGCCTGTGACTTGTCCCATTGCCTGGTGGCAAGCTAGGACAGCTGATGTGCCCTGAGCGTTGGGAACTTAGAGCACTTGGCTCTTGGTCTTTGTTCCCAGTTTGGTGTTGCCATTTGGCATAAAGCAGTGGACTCGTAGCCTAGAAGGAGCAAACCCAGATGTTGCTATCGGCAGGGAAGAAGGCATCAGGAGTGCTGTTTCCCCAAGGCAGGTGCCGGTCCCTGGTGATTCAGGGTAAATGAAGCTAAGTAAACCTCGCTGGGCTGTGTTGTCTCGTCTTTGAGAGGTGAACTCTCCCTGTGTGCTGAGTTGAGCAGTTCTGTAGGGCGCGGTTGAAACAGATTTAAGGAAATCAGATAATTGGTGTCTGAATATGTAAATGAGATCAAAAGAATGAGTTGGATGGTTGTGGGCCTGACCACTAGTAAATGGGTTGAACTCAGCAGGAATCTTTGGTTTTAGTGGCCTTTGGATCAGGCCCTGTAAACACCCGGAGCTCTTTGTCTCGATTTGAGCCCTCTGTGGAGCTGCAGAGCTGACCGTGACCTTGGAGGGCAAATTACCTGTGGCTGATCCTGTGCTGGCGCTGCGAAGGGCGGTGTGGTGCCAGGGGCTTCTCTAGTCAAACACGTCAGCTTTGATACAGACCGACCTGGGGGGATGTTAGCTTCTCCTGTAACATCAGTGGACAGCGTGACAAGCCAAAAAGATGTGCCACCAGAGTAGAAAATTAATTTCTAGCGTGGTGTCTGAGACCGGACAAGTAAGGCAGAGCCGGCCACGTAATTTATGTCACGAGTAAGGGGGTTCTCCATCAGAATTCAGGTCCCCCGTTTCAGTGACAGCTCTCTGGGGTGATAGTGAGCAAATCAATAGCAGACTCCTCATCACTATAATTACTTTTTATGTTTTCTCCAGAACTTGCCAGGGGCTTTAACTGCAGCTTGAAAGACTAGACAAGGACGGAAAGCTAATTTTGCTTCTGTACTGGTGAAAAGTCCTGGGCTGGCCAGCCTGGGTCTTGAGGGCCTGGGGGAGGCAGAAGTCAGGGGCAAGGCTGCTGCAATCTTGGTTTGGGTTTTTTCGAACCAGAATCACAGATACATCATGTCTGTCCAAGTGGAGTTAAAACTAATTTATTTTTATTTGAAAGGGTGAATATGATCGGATTGCTCTGGAACACCTGACTTAGACTTCCATCCCTGGAGAGCCAGCAGGCATGTGCTAAGAAAGGGATTCATATCAGCTGGCTCTCTTGTCGTACTCTGCCACGAAACAGTAGCCCGTTCACTGACTTCTCCTGATGAGACACGTATTGCATTGGAAAACACCATGTCCCGCTCTGATCAGTAAATGCAGACCCGTCCCCTGCTCAGGGCAAGCCCAGACCTTGGTGCCAGCACGGAGGGAAGGCGCTGTGCCAGTGCTGGCTCCAGCAGTGGGGCTGAGCGTGGGGGAAACCACCACCCCTTCCCCCCCTGCACAGACTCAATGGGTCCACCAGAAGGTGCAGAGCAGTGCCAGCAGGCATGTGGTTGGAGACACGGCTCGCTGGGGTCTGCTCCTCAGTCTGCCCCAAGCCACAGGTCTGGCAGCCTGGGTTCTCTTCCCTCTTAGATTTCATGAACATATCCAAAAAAATACCAGGGTATTTCCTTCAACATTGCGTGTCTTTTCTCTCTAGTCACCAAAACTGTGGACATTCACTGGTTTTTATGTGAGGAAGGAGTCTTGTTTTCGTGTATGTCAAATCCCTCACGTGCTTCAGTGTTTGTGGAGCTGGAACATCACCTGGTGAACTTGCAGCTTTATATTATATTTCCGGAATACATTTTCATGCTACTTGGTTCAAGACGTAGGTGGCATTTTGGGAGCAGCTAATCCATGGGAGTAGGAGGAGGTCAAACTCTTCACAGTGTTACCAGGAGGAGGAGTTACACAACTTACCATTTTATTTAGAAAATAAACCTTATGCTTTCAGTGCACAGCACTGGCCCCAACACTTGCAAAGCCGGTTTGTCTCAGGCTGCGACAGCGGGCACTGGAGGCTGCTAGCGCTGAGGGAGGCAGTCCCTGGCTGATGCTGGTTGAATTGGGTACGTCCATCTCCCTGCTCTACAGCTCTATTTTACTGACCTGTGTGCGCGAGAAGTGGACAGTATGGCACTGTGCTGCTGGCTTTAGTGGGACTTTGATAGGGGTTTCCCCAAGTGCTTGATTAGGTCTTCTTTAGGGATAGAGAATCATTCTCACATCTAGGGCTGGGTCTATTGAGCCCTAAACAAATGCCAAAAATGTGTCACTAGACTGAGGAAACTGACAGTCAACTTCTAATATCCTAATCATGACAGTGAAGAGCTGCGAGTACTGGATTCAGTGCGCTCAAGTGCAAGAGTCTGGCTCTAGCAGGTCACGAGTAACGTGGTGACTAACATCACAACCTTCTCATCTTGTTTTCTTTCCTGGATAACTTCCACTACAGTTTCCTGGTGGCTTTCAGAGTCATCTCAGCTCCAAGCCAAGGCAGGATCCATCTGGAAGCTCTCACTTCTTTTGTTCCCCGTGGCTCAGCAGCAGCTACTGGGTTCCTGCCTTTTCCATCCAAATACCGGTTGTCGGAAGGCAGTGGTGGGAAGAACGGGCAGCAGATGAAGAAATGCACCTGGGACCAGCACAGTTTAAGAAGGAAAAGGCCACATCACCTGCGCTCATCATGGAGTACCCTCCACCCCCGCTGGCTGAAGCCACGCCTGAGCGCGGCAGGGGCCACAGGAGAGACGGGGAAACTTCTGCCACGAGACTTAATCTGTCCTGGAGCCCTGGTGTCTTTCAAATTGCGTTTTAAAATTGCCAAGCTTTGGAAGAAGTTCCATCCTAGCTCACAGCAGCTCTGTCACCCGCTACTGTGGATCAGGATTTCACTCTCGATGCTGTGCGCTGTTAACGCAGGGCCGCCTGGCCCTTCCCATTTGCAGCTGAGCCAGAGTCAAAGATGGTCTCTTGCTCTGACAAAACCAGCAGAGAGTTTGCCACTGTGTTTCTTGGGAACAGGATCCAACATTGTTTCTACATGTAACAGAGCCTGTTGAGATACTTTGGGCCAAATTCTGCACAGATTGCTCTGGCAGAATGTCCCATGGGTGGCAAGCAGACAGCGTGTCTAAAGCAAGCATGATTTGATCCTTCATGCTTTAAAAAATTCACATGATTGTGTTGATTGTCCTGGTTAAGTATTCCAGATCAGCCTCCAGCAATTGCTGTTGGGCTTCTGGATGAAGTTGGCGTTTTCTGCGTGGAACACGGCTCAGATTTGGAACATAATGGTGAAAATAGCATGGAAACACTTTTTAATCAACTGTTCAAAAGCTCTGCATGGAGGGAGCCATTCGTTAGGAGCAGAAGGAGAGGATTTCTACTGTTGTGGTTGCTGGTTTTCTTTCTTGTTCCAAGGGAAGAGAGAGCTGGGGGTGGGCAGCAGCTCGGGAAGATTTAAGAAAATACAATGCATAAAGAAAATGTCATTTGATTTTTGCCCAATCAAAATGTCACTCTGACCAACTATGAATAATTTCTTGGCAGCCGCTCTGTGTGGAGGCCTGCAATTAATGCAATCTATGCAATTGTTTGGGTTAATCACTTCTGTAGTCATGCGTTTCAAAGCATATTTGATGTTTATATCCCTGGAATTTCAGTTCTGCATTTTACGTTGTGCCTGACGAACGCACCTCAGAACTTTGTGGCATAATACAGCTAAATAGGAAGTATGATTTCTTTTTAATTTTTACTTGGATTTAAGCAGAGGTGAGCATTTGTAAATAATAATTGTGATCATTCCGTTTGTTATAATTAAACAATGAGGCATACCAGGAGTACGGTAATCATGAGATAATCATATCCCTGGTATAATTACCATGTACGGGGTACATCCGAGTATTTCTAAGCCTCAGAGTGTGATTATCTTGTGATAACTGCACCCGGTAGGTTGCCCAATTTTCAATATAAAATGGAATTATTTTTATTAAAATGAACAAGAGAGGGCAAAGCTGTCTTTCAGCAGCAGAGGGAACAAAGCAGGTAGTTTGCAGAGCCGAGCAGGAGTTTGAGCCGAAGGCAGGGTGCGTGGCGTGAGGAGCTTCTGTGCTCTTCAGCATGCCGGCTGCGTGCTGCCGCTCCTGCCCGCTGCGGAGAGAGCTTGCACCTTCACAGAGCATCCCCGCCGCAGCTCGCCAGGAACAGAAATGTCTCTGCGGAAAGAGGGACGGGTTTTGATCGTAGATCTCTCAGAAATAATTTCCCTCTGCCCAATCAGTTCCAATAATAGCTAAGTACTTAAATAGAGAGTTATACACACACAGGCAGACACTTCTGTGTGTACGAACGACTGTCTCTGTAGCAGTCAGGGTGTGTATGTGCAGGAGGAGGGGAAAAGCGAGCCCGTTCGTTATAATTTGTCTGTTGCTGTCCAATAGAAACACATGAGTTGCTATTGCAGATGCGAGGAGCCGTTTGCCTTGCCTGTATTCCTTCCCCGGTAATGCCCCCGCTCGTTCTCGCAGCAGCGCGGGGCCTCCCTGGGGGCACTTGTTGAACTTTGCCCATTCAGATTATCTTTTCTTTAACCTGTTCAAGTCTAGTGTATGCTCTTCTCCCTTTTGTCTTTTTAAAAATCCCCCCTCCCTCTCCCGTGGTAGCTGTAAAGGTTAAGAGAGGCAGCGTCTCCCTCGCTGCTGTTTTCCCAGGGCTTTAGTACTGGCAGGGGGGGCACCCAGGGGGCCGCTGTGCCACCCCGCTCGTGTGACTAATGCCGTTGCTCTCTGTCCGTTTCCATCAGTGTAACAATGACTACGTGCCCGTGTGCGGCTCCAACGGTGACACCTACCAGAACGAATGCTACTTGAAACAGGCTGCCTGCAAGCAGCAGAGCGAAATCCTCCTGGTGTCCGAAGGATCGTGTGCGACCGGTACGTATAGTGCGCTCCAGGCTGCCTGCGGACCTTGCCGGGCCCCTGAATAAACCAACTCGTGAATGGCAAAAGCCATTTGAATCCCTGCTTTGAATTTGTTATGGGTTAATTCTTTGCAGTCTTAGGCACGAGAAGGTGCTGCCATCCTTCCCTTTCAAGTCACTAACTTAGTATAGGCTCAGAGTCGATGACACCGTATACCCTTGACACCGCTTTGAACGGCGCAGCACAGAAGTCGCTTTCTTTTTTTAAAGCGTATCTTGTGCTCCTGATCCTCCAGCGCACGGTGTACGCTTCTGTGCTGTTACGACAAGTAACTGGAAGCAGATTAAACGAGCAGATGTCTGATAAATGGGCATCTGGATTACCACAAACCTCTCCGTAATCTGGAGATAGAACTGGAGCGTTATTGCCTGCAATCCAGTTTCTTAGGGCTGTCCTTACGCGTGTAGGGCCAGATTCCCAGCCGGTACGATTCAACAGACCACTGGTTGTAATGAGCCCTGCCAATTTATACCAGCTGAAGATTTGGCCCAAAACACACTTAATGAACAAGTCTGTGCAACAGGGTTTTTTTTTTCTGGACTTGGAAGAATTCATTAAAGAGTGTACGTGAAAACTGACTGGCATTTGAGGCATCTTTGCTTAACTCTGAGCATCCTGAGCTATTTGTGGCTCTGCTTTTATGAAACAGCTAGAAAAGTGAATGTGCAAAATCAGTCAGGAAAACTGAGTTGCTTACGTGCAGGAGTTCTTGATGTTTTTCTTTTGTGCTCAGCGTCTGTTAGAGGTGGGCAGTGAAGTTAACTTGAAAAGAGCAGGAGGAGTAAGTCTTTGTTCTTGAGAGAGTTCTTTAAACTTAAAGCAGAATTTTTTGTTGGCTGAGGATGGAGGAGTCAATAAAAAGTGCATTAGACAAACTTTTTGTAGTGCCGTAATTTTGTGGTTTGTACACCTGAGAGAAAATAAACTTCTTTCCCTGGAAATGTTGTTTTTCTCTGAAGCTGTTACCTGACAATTTTCAAGAGGAAGAAAATGTACGCTGCAATTTTTTTTGTCTATAAATTGGTATTAAATGGAGCTCAGGCTGACAAAGCCTGTTGTGGCATAGGATTCAACTTAGTAAATTCTCTCAGCACAGCAACTGGTCTTTTTTGGTTCAAACTTTTTGAACAAAGGGATAATTTTAGTGTATTGCTACATCTTTTCTTAAACTTGCTTGCCTACTGGCAATGGCCGTGTTGGAAACATTCTCTCTGAAACACATTGGGGATTTCAGAAACAGAGAAGCTAAAGAAAAAAAAAATGAAAAAGTGCTTTCCTGAAGTCTTGATCATTTGGCCTCTTTTTCCTCCTCCCAAGGAGGAGGCTGAGTGGAGAAGGGAGCAGCCGTGTACCTCAGGTTTTCCCTGTGGGATGGGGCAGAGAGAGGGTGTGCAGGACCCCCATGAGAGACCTGGGCTGCTGGGAGGTCCGGCAGCGAGCAGCCCTCCTGGCCACGACCAGCACGGGCCTGGGCGTCGCAGGGTACGGGCAGGAGGAGAGACACAAGGTCCTTTTCCTCCAAAGGGCCAGAGAATGTGGTAGGTCATTGCGGGAGGCAGGTGACAGTGGGCATTCATTCCTTTCTCTGTGCTGGGGAGACCTGGCTCACCTGGAAAAGCAGCGCTTCCCCGCGCCAGGAGGGCATTGCAATGGAGACACCTCTCTTTCCTCGGTAGCTCATTTGGGACAGAGCATCAGGACAGAAGATCAACTCAGGGAAATGCAGAACGTGGTCACTGGGAAGACACCGTCATTTTCTGTTCTCTTTTCCAGCCCCCCTTTGCATGTGTCCCACGCAGTCTTGCTGTGTAACTCTACCATTTTAAGCCATTCTTGCGACAGGTTTATTTAAATAAAGGTTTTCCTTTTTTAAAGTTTGAGCAATGATGGCATGTGCGAGCCAGTTCAGATCCACCAGACCTTGCTGTCAGTAAATTAGATCTAACAGTTCATAGGGTAATTGGATCACAGCCTTTCCAAACTCTTTCTATTAATCTTGATGCTGATAAATGGATAACCCCTCTGCTAAGGGGGAGGATGGGATGACAACCTCCCTCCCTTCCCTGCAAGAGAAACTCCTCTTACGGATTATTTTTGGTAACCCTACACACGTGTGCCTTTCTGTGCTTTGCCTCGCTTAGAAAGTTTTGTAATGAAGCTCCAGGCTTGGCAATTTCGTGATGTTGCACTTTCTAAATTTGTGACTCTCATCGTTCCAGCCAACAAAACATCGAGCAGAGGAAATATAAAGGGCTCAATTTTGAAACTCAGCAACAACCTCGAGAAAAATGGCATTTTAAACATTTATCTAAATGCTTTGAATAATAATAATTTCAGTGATTTATTCCAACTAGTTATGATCTGATGAGGTGTCACGGTTTTGTAAAGATAATGACATGAATTTCCAATTGGTCCAGCCTCAGACAAATGGGTTTAAAAAATTCTCTTTGATGGTGAGTGTTTAGCAGTGGCCAAGTGAAGTAACTTTGCACAACTGTTGGGAACAAAGCTTTATTACTCTCAGTACAACAAAACAAGGCAGAGGCTTATGAGGACGTTACAGCACTCCAGGGCTTACATTATTTTAGTCTGATACAGAGACTTGAAAGAAAAAGAATTGAGACATGAGAAAGATGGCTCGAGTGAGCTATGTTCAGATTAGATCTCTATAATTTACCCGGGGATGACATCAAACGTAAGGTACACTGTAATACACTTAACAGTCTTGCTTTGCACGCTTACAGGATGTATTGTAGCACATGAATATAAATTTCTTTCTGTTCTTTTCTCAGATGCCGGCTCAGGATCTGGGGACGGAGGTAAGAGCCATCTTTTAATATCTCTCTGCTTATGTGTACACACATTGTCTTTCACAATTTCAGATTGTAAGTGGATGTGCTTTGCGGTTTAGTTGTTACATTACGTGTTGTCTTTCGGTTAGCTTTTGCTCTGAAAAAAGTGACATTTTGCATTTTAGTCAAGCTGGAACCTAATAATGACATGCTGTTTTCTAGGGAAATTCAGAAAGCTGTGTTACTTCTAATAGGACTTGGAATTATTCACAGGTTGTGCTAGGAGCTCTATCTCCATCTACTGTTACAGTTGCACTCATTTGTTTTATGTTTAGAGGAATACTTCTTTTGTTTTTAAAACATGAGCCAAACCCTTGGCTCCTCCTCACCGGAGGATTCAAGCCAAATATTTTGTGGTAATGGAGAGCATTCTTTCAAAGATGTGAAGAAACGTCACGGGGAAAGAACAATGTGTTTTTATAAGAACAGCAGCAGCAAAAATGAACGTGGAAATGATCCAAAGCCTGCCTCGGGGCAGGGAATGTGACTTTTGGGAGCTACTTGCATGGTGGGGCTGGTGGGTCAGGCTTCTCTGGGGGCTGGGAGCACCAGGGCTCGTTTGGCTGGTGGCTTTGGAAGGTTGTCCTTATGAGTTACCCTGCCCAAGCTTCCGCCCAAGCCCCCTGAGTAAGCTCGAGGAGCCCCGTGGCAGGGGAAGGGCAACGTCAGCATCAGGCTGGGACGCTGCTGGGCTCCTCGGGCTGGGGCAGCCGCCGGGAGCTGAGCCAGCCTTCGCAAGAGACACAGGCAGCAGCTCTGGGCTCTCACCCGGCTTTATGGCTGGTCCTGCCTGGGTTCAGGTGTTTCAAGCACAGTCCTGTTATTTGGCAAAATATCACCTAGTCCTCGTGTAGCTTTGGTAAAGCGTGCCGTGTGTTGGTGAAGTATTATTTTTTTGCCTGTGAAGTGGTCGATGACATAAGCGTGAGGCCCTTGCAAGGGACCTAATTTTCCGATATTGGACTCAGGCCGCTTTCTGGAAATCCGGACACTTCAACATGCTTCAAATCTGGCTCCCCAAAGCCCACAACCCAAAATATTGCTATTCATTTTCAAAAGTTTTGTCCAACTATTCCTATTTTACTCTAATGTCCTTTCAGATTGTCTTTTAAAACTGTTACACCAGAGAATTTCCTTATTCAGTGCTTAACAGAAATCCACAATTTAATTTATATTTATAATAGGGTTTTCACACATGGGGTCAATAAATCAGTTTTCAAATGAAGTTGCACAAAATTCATCATGTGTGTACCAAGGAAAAAGGATAAGATTTCCAGTTTGTTTCATAACTGGGGAGGGGGCAAAACAAACTTGGCCACTTTCTGAAAGTAATGAATTCCATACTCAAAAAGCCCAGGAATTCAAAAGCAGGAGTTCCAAACAGTTTCACTTTCAAAGCTAAGGGTGACAAAAGACGAGCAGAACCGTAGCCGGAGGACTGACTGGGCAGACAGAAAGGAAGCAGGTTTGTGAAGGAGACAGAACCAAGTTGGTGCGTGTGTTTAAAGGTCTACAAAGCTGCCTTGTATTATTCAAGATTTAGTAGGCAGCTACAGCTGTTCTTAAAGTACAAAAGTATATTTATGTGCCCGAAGAAGCTAAATCCAGTCAAGTAAATGTTGTCACTACATCACTCTTTACTAGACACGGTCTTGTTGTAAAAGCTGTAATAAATTTTGGATGTCATCACAGTAAGTCTTGTAAAATCCACTCCAACAATCATGAGTGGGATGTTTTTCTACGAGAAGCCTGAGGTCTTAGGCAATCTTGTATGTTTTCTGTTTTTACGAAAGTCTTCCTTTCTTAAGCTTCTTCCTGGTTAACAAACTGCTAACCAAGGCAGCACCATTTTTTGCAAAGCCGCAGCCATAGGGACCCTCCCAGCTGGCCATACCTCTGCCTAAATCAGGAGAACGGGGCTGTGCTGGATGCTATAGGTGACAGAGGTGCTGAGTACGTCTGCGGCGAGGTACCTGAGATACCTCAGACGCTGGGAGCCCTTAGGAACAGGCATTCTCTTGCTGATTACCCCATTTCTTGTTCCGTCAGAGTGACGTCAGGACTCGGGCTAGCACAACGCTTTGACATTTCTGTTCACGGTATGTTGCGTCTCTGTACATTGTGTTTTTCAGAGCTGGCAGGCTTTCTGGCAAGGTTCAGATGTGTGCGACTGTTGTGGTCTGTCTTTGGGAGGTTCCTCACAGCCAGGGAGACGGAGGCTGGGAGCCTTGGGGAACCGCTGTGGGCACGGGCAGGCTGAGCAATGCCTCCTGGGCAGGGACGAGGAGTCTCTGGTTAAAAAGACAAAGGGTGGATGGACTTTTGGTTGAAGGCACCTACGAGGGCTGATCCTTCAGTCAGAATTGCTGAGGACTGTCCTTAGCAGCGGGCATCTCTGCCTCTCGGCACTCGTGGGTAGAAAAGGATGTCACTTCGTAGCGGAGCCCCTCTGTGCTATTCCCGTGGGTTCCCTTAGTGTTTTTGTGTATCGCTCCACAAGCTGTGAGACGAGGGAACCAGCTTTTCAGCAGAGCTGTATCTCATGGTTGGATTGCTTTGGTCTGATAAGGTACACATCTAATAGGGAATTAACTCAAATTGCAGACTATTGAAGGATATCATGTTTTTCCAGTTCCTGAAATGTAGCAGGTTTTTTGCTCTGAGGTGGTTTCCCCCATGACCGATAGCAGTTCAGCTCTCCGTACCGCTTCTCCCTCAATGGAGCTCTTGCCAAATGAAAGTATAGGATCATAGGATCATTTAGGTTGGAAAAGACCTTTAAGATCCTTGAGTCCAACTGTAAACGTAACACTGCCAACTGGTTGGTGCTTCAGAAATTGCTGGAAAGGGGTTGGTGCAATGGACAGACGTACACAAACACGCCGTGTGGTCACACAAGCCTCATTTTCTCAGGAAACTGGACAGAGCAGGGACAATATGGCCAGAGGCCGTGTTTTGCCTGCCACGCTTCCCTTCTGCGCGTTCCTGCCTGGGTTCGCAGAAAAGTCTCCTCAATTTATTATTTAGGATTTGGGGTTTTCTGCTTAACTGTAAGGGATGCTGGGATCAGAGAGATCCCAGCTTCTTAGCACTTTAATGATCCTGAGGGCTTTCCAGAGGTGATTTAATCCTTCTTTATGCAGCAATAGCGTACAAAAGTCCCCTTTTTTGTAAAGCGATGGGAGAATCTTAATCTCGTTTGATTACCGAGCCTTCAGCATGCACTTTTGGGGATATCCAGTAAATGGGGAAGAACAGTAGGTGTTCAAGTTTCTTACTGCAGAAGACATTTCTCCCTGTAAATGAAGACTAAAAATGCAGAATCAAGAGCCGTTTCTGTGTTTTGATTGCAGAAGCTGGGAGTATGGTGTGGAATTATTTAAAAACCCATATCCCAGAAAGATACTAATCAATGACAGAAAGAATGAATGTGAAAGAGTTTATACAGAGAGTAATTTAAAGAGATTCCATTCATTTTCATCTACGCCGTTCTCTAGACAACTGGGTTTTTTTAGAACCCGATGATTCATGTTTTGGTCTTGAGCAGCTTCATAATGAATTCTTGCTAGTTTCCTAGCTTCCTTCAAACAGCGACAAACTCAAGATGCAGTATTTCATTATAGCTCTTAATGTGCGAAGAACATCTCTCCCTGGCTTCTTTTTGACACTGAACGCTTCTTGCCCCTCCCTGCATTCCCTGTATTCTGAGCTCTGGTGACTGGCTTGCATTCATAGCCCGACGGGTTCACTGTGGGTGAGGATCGCCCGAGGTGTGCCTGTGACCCCCGGCACAGCAGTGCATAGGCACCTACGTTGAATTAGTTTCAGAGCCTCGTTCAGTTTCCCTTCAAGTCCTACTGACTTCAGTGGGAATTGTACGGGGCCCCTGGGTACACAGATCTTATCCTAGTCTGATTTTTATGTTAATTCTTTATGATCTAGACTAAAGCAGAATAAAAAGCCAAGTCACAATTCATCAATATCATCGTCACCGTTTATTTTACAGTAGCATCCAGAGGTGTGAATTATAAGATTAGGACTCCAGGGTGGTACGCCCTGATACTGTGAGGCACTTCTTCGCAGTGAGGGAGGGACTAAAATCTGTGAAGCAAAGTCTGGATATCCAGGTTGGGTAAAGACTGGAAGGTGCAGGGCAATGCAGCGACTGAATTGGGAATAACACGTGCCGCTTCAAGGCCAAACCAGCGCTGTGTGTTTTGAACCACACTCTTTGTCAGCAGACCCGTACGTAATCCAGAAAGAGTCGGGGACTAGGCTGTTCTTAAAGTTATTCCTAATTTGCCACTGGTAGACGCACCTGGAAATCAACACCCTTACAAGCCATCTTTTTTTTTTTTTCTCCTCTGCCTCTCTTTTTGCCTGTGTATTTTGAGAATGGCTTGTTTGTTTGTTCTTTCAGTTTATTCCTTCAGTCTTATCCAGAAAAATTGAAGTCCTGCAGCTCTTTGTAGGTGCCAACATGTAGATTTAATGATAGATTTGGAATTCCGCTCTGCCTTTCCTGTTGGCTTAGAAACGTGTGAGTAAACACATACATATTATAAATCTGTATGGAGCAGCAGTCATCTGGAAACACTAACCAAGAGGAAAAAATTAACACTTAGAAGCCTAAATTATTTTTTTAACTGTAATGCAGCATGTGTATCTTTTTTCTTTAATCAACAGGCAAACAGTTACTTTGACCCAATTGCATTTATACTTGTCTTCATGCTGGTTTTTGTATGACTATCTTGAATTCAGCAGCTCTGCTGCTTTTCCACCGATTTCCCTTTCTGCTTTATTACAGGGCTGATTGATGGGCAGGGCTATGCAGAACACAATGAATATTGCTGTAAACACTGTCCTGGCAGTAACACTTGAGCCAAAATACACTGTAAAACCTGGAGTGTATATTGGTTTGAATGAAGCACTGTATAAAATGCAATGCTGATAAACACACACACATCTTACACACACACATATTCTCAATATATGGCAAAATACTGGGAGCATTCTAGTTTAATTTCTGGAAGAAAGGGAATTAATATTTTGAGCTAGAGATGCTGTCCTTTCTTTGCCTGGGCCTAACGGGTGATACCATCTTCTCTCAAGTGAATTTAGAATATCTGCTGACCCCACGTGCTACCATCAACTGCAATAAGGCAATGGGAAGGCTCCTTCTACTCTAATTTCATTTGGGAGGTATAATTTAAAGCAGCATCAGAAGGTACAGAATCAACTGTAAGCAACGTGCACTGACTGGGTAAATACCTCTGGAGGGAATGTTTAAATCTTAAATGATTGACCTGACTGTGGATGGTCAAATATACGTCTCCTTTGTTAAACAGGTTTTTACCTTGTTAACCTCAGCATGGCACCGAGCCCAAACCAATAAGCTCTTTGAAAGGCTGGGTTTATTAGCTCAGGCTCTTCACTGTCCTAACATGATTACATGACTTCTAGTTCAGGGCTGGTGCACATCTGACCTATATAAGAGTTAGGCTGGGAAAAGGCAGTTAACGTCTCTTCATGGCCTTTAAAAATTAGGAAAGGATGAAGATCCTATGTTTTTGTTGACTAGATGAGAAGCACTTGGGCAGTCACAAGTGCTGAACTTTTAGGCTCCCCATCACAGGCATTTTGTGCTGGGTTTTGGAAATCCCAGTAAGGTACGGGCATGACAGGAATACTAGTTTTTGCATTTCTCTCAGGCTGTCATTTGAGCTAAGTACCGGGCTAATCGACCCTGCCTGACTGAGATGTTCCAGCAAATCCCCACAGCTCCTGTGGACTTGAAGCTCTCCAGGGTTATATATAAAGTACCAATCTGGGACATACTGGTTTGGGAATTAGTTGCCTGGGTCCAGCCTATGTTTTGCTTGCTCCTTCTGCTGCTTCTGAAGTTAGAATGCAAAAATCCCATGAAAAGTGATGCGTTTTATCCTTGTGCTTGCTTTGTTATTAATGGGCCAAAGTCCTTGCTGTGTTCTTGGTGTGAATGCACAGCTTCCCTCGAGCAGACTGTCAACACTGAGAAATACCATGGGAAAGAGCTGACCCATAGTGAATGATCCGTGGCCCATTTTCAGCCATTCATGCCAAACCCAAGAAAATGAACAGACAGACTTTTGTAGGTGAGAAGTAGGAATGACATCCATTCGTAGCCTCTTTCCTAAATTATCCAGTCTTTTATGGGTTTTAGCGCTTCTTTTAAGTAGTTTGGAGCTATACAAGGAGACAGTGAACGGAGGATGCTCACCTGTATCGAAAAGTACTGAGGATGCTCTGGTTTTGCTTTAAAAGTCAAAATTGCTTGTCCACATCAAAACAGAGCAAAAAAAATCCAAAATACGCTGTCTAATCATGTGCAATCTGTAAATCCACAAATAACTAAGTCATCAAACCAGCGAACAAATCCTACAATACTCTAGCAAACAGATTAAAAAAGGGGCATCCGATCACAAATACTCATTTATCGGTCTGTTATTGTAAACACAGCAAGAGAGAGATGTAGTGGACTAGGTTTGTCTACTACATCTCTGTAAACCTGGATTAATTTTCCCTGTGACAACTGTGGAGTCACTGGCGATTAGCAGTGACAATTCCTAATGAAATCTATACAAGTTAAAATTTTATGGTACAGCGCTACCAGTTCTTGAGATGTCTTTCAGCCCAGGTTTTTGAATATTCTTATAGAAGGTGCTTAGTGTTTCATTTAAAATGAACACATAAAATGTTTTTAGTCCTCGTTGCTTGGGAGAGTACTTGAATAGAAGCCCAAAATGCTCAACAATAGGCAGAACTCCAAATGGCATTTTGAAAATATCATGATTCGGGGAAGAAGTGGTCAGAACTCTTCCATGATATTTCACGTGATTTTTTTTTTTTTTAATGCCTTGGACTTCGTGATCTCATTTGTTCCAGCTGCGTGGGAGTTAGATAATGATGGTGCCTATTTAAACCCATTAAAAAAGCAGCTACTGAAGCAGGACCCTTTTTACCTCAACAGCTCCGAATATCTCGCAGGCAGGAGTTTAAAGAAAGATAGTTAAGGGACTTTAATGTAGGTTTTCGGTAAGTCTGAGAACATGGGGAAGTTCTAAAGGTCTGAGAGAATGTAGGTGTGTGGGTATTAAAAATGGTAGGGGAAAAAACCACGGATATTTATAGGCCTGTCAATCTGACATTGATGGAGGTAAAGCAGGACATGCAGACCCGGACCTGCTTAATAAAGAAATAAATGAGAACTAATGCTGAGCAATATGGACTGATGTAATAGATTTTGTCAACTAATTGAAATGTTATTTATGAAGCTACAAGTTTTCTTGATAAAGACGACGACGTTGATGTAGTGTACGTGGGTATCAGTGCAGTATTGGGCATGCCACTACATGATACTATGATTAAGGAACAAGAACCATGCAAAATTAACGTGGCACGCAATTAGTGGAATAAAAGCTGCCTTTCACAATGTAACTATAAGCGGATTTATCATTATTAGATGGACAGCACAGGGGTCAGCCTCATGCTATTTGTTTGTTTGTTTGTTTTACCAACGACCTAGGTGGGCACATATTTTCCTCAGGGATCAAGTTCCCAGCAGATATAAATAGGGAAGTAAGAAACGATCAGTTCACTGGCACAACCCAATCTGATTGACTAGGTACACTGGTGCAAGAGCAGGTCTTCTGATGTGACCAAACATAAAGCCACAACCATAGAACAAAGATGGGAGAGCAGAGGAGTGAGGTGGGGAAACCCTCCTGGAAACAGTGAGGCTACAAAGAAAACTGGAGCCTTGGTAGCTAGTGGGCTCGTTGGGACTGTCCTCTGCGAACACAACGGGCCAAAGGGCCACCGATATCCTGCTGTATTTAAGAAGCAGACTCTTGAGCAAGGGTAAGGATGTCAAATTACCTCCACCTTTAGCGGAGGTGGTGCCTGCAGCTCCAAAGGTACTGAGAAGCTGGGGAGAAGGCTGTGCACGGCCACGGGCGGTGGCTGGCGAGCAAGCTTTGCCGTGAAAGCTTTGATGCCCTTAGCTTTGTCAAGGGAAAGGGTGTGTAGGTCACGATCGGTAAGTACCTGTGTGGGGAACACAAATGAGCAGCAGAGCTCTTTGTGCTGACGAAGGTCTAACGAGATGCCAGGCTGGCAATTAAAGCTAGACAAACTCAGAGGAAAGTTTAGACGCGTGTTTGTAAATGAAGGGAATAGCACAAAGGGGTGATTAAAAGTTGTGTAGGATTCTGTGTCACTTGAGGTTTTGACACTGGGATGTCTATAGAGTGCTCTGCTCAAACAAGGATGAATTTGAAAGTCCGGGGCCTCTGTCGCATGGGAAGTCACAAGAGATGCTCCGTGGACCCTTAATTCTAGGTACCATAAATTAGTTTACACATGAAATAGGCTGAGATTAGCCTATTTTGTTCAGCAAGATTTCTGTGTTAAGTAGTCGGGAAAGGGATTGATTATGTGGATATGTTTGTTCATTTCAAAATCCACACAAGTGTGTTTCTCTCTGCCCTCTCCCATCTCATTGTGTACATTTACATATGCAGGTAATGGAAGAGATGCAGGCTTTAGTAGCAAGTGGAAAACCTCATGCGTAATGCTCTGCTAATTGCTCTGTATTTAAAAATAGGCCACACTGCACTGCATTTCATCCTAAGACTTCTTTATGTTATCTGGCACTGGATGACTTCGGCAGCTCCTGATCTCAACTGAGTCATGACAGGCCCCTTTGGGCTTCTCTCTGTCCTGCAGTGCTGCCCTGATTCCCAGAGCGGCTCCTGATCTACCCCCAGCTGGTGCCTGGAGGGAGTCCTCGGGGAGGAGGAGGAGGGTTACCAGCTCTCTCTAGAGGATCTCTCCAGGATCCTTTTCCTTCCCATTTCTCCTGGCATAAGGGGGCAAGAGCAGAGGGGAGGATCCCACCCAAATTGCTCTGAAGTTGGAACCCATGTTGATTGTGATTAAATATAATTTGATTTTTCTCTGTTAGTACAAAGAGCATCCCCGGCTTTGATGTATTAGTGTATGTGATGGGTTTGGGAGGTGGGAGAGAAGGTACCGTGTGCGGTAGGCTGCGATTGCTTTGGCTCATATACGTCATCCACTACACTCAGACAGAGAGGCATCTTCATCTTTGTTATAATAGAGCCTTGATAAACAAATAACGTATTCTTTTGTACAACGCCTGAGATTCTCATCAAAAGGGGAGGGAGCCAGTTATATGAATCACAAGGCCAGTGCAGGACAAGTCTATGCTGTAATTCATTTAGACAAATGTTGAAGTAAATTGATGGACTCAGGTTTGTTTAGATTAGTGGCCTTTTGAAAAATGAGTTGTCCTGTGTGTACAATTTTTCAATCTGTTTACATCTAATTAGCTGTTCAGATTGGCTAAAATTAAGCGATGTCACTTGTAATGCATTCAGAGGTGAAGATATGATAAAATAGGCTCTTTTATAATCTCTTCAGCAAGTGGCTGGGAGCACTGGCAGTGTGTGAACTGAGGGCGTATGGAAGATCAATCTGTAATGTGGAATCAAATATAATCAAGCTGCAATCTCACAAATACAGTGAATAGTCTACAGCATCTCCTCTTGTACTGATTCAAAGAGGGAGGAAGTTTTTCTGTCATCCTCTCCCACGACTCCTTTCCGCTAGATTTGCCTGGCTGGCTGGGGCATGGAGTTGGGGTGGCTGCCCCTGTACACTGGCATCTTTACCTGGCACGCTGTTGATTCCTGCACGCTAGATATTTCTCCCTGGAGACAAGTCATTTGGACAGCTTGAAATCTAAAAACTGACTGCTGCAATGTCAGGTTTCTAATTCTGCAGCTCAGCTGACAGCTCTGGAAAGTCCCTATCAAAGGCAGAAAATACAACACTCTTCAGCAGACTTTGTTCTGCCACCATACGGCCCCAATTCTATTTTACTGCTCCAAAGCCTACAGGCTTTCACATGTTTCTGACCGAAAATTCTGCTATTAATACGTAAGCTTCTCAGCAATTAAGCTGTGCTTATTGCTGCATCAGTGCTTTTAGACCGTGACCAGCAAGCAGCACCCTCTCTACAGCAGCAGCAGCAATTTAGTTCTCATGCTTAGTCATGGATACACGTCTAAGGAGATTTTGGCACAGGTTTTCTCAAATATTTTTAAACGTTGTTGTTAGTCTTTTCTTTCTTCCTTGGCTCTCCGAAGGCTTTTGCTAGCAATGTGCAAAGCACTCCCCTGCCCTTGTGTAACAATCCCCGAGACTTACGGGATTTGAGTATTTGCAACCGTGAGCTTTCCCGTGGTGACTATCAGGTGCTGGCACCTGGCTCCTGCCCCCAGCTCTCCACAGCGTGGCACGTGTTTCCCGTGCTGGCACGTCAGTGCTGTCCCCTCTCAGCCGGCCACTCAGCCCCGAAGCACGTGGCGTCATGGAGCGTGGGCAGGTTCCCCTGCCCCATTTGTGCGAGGAGCTTCCTTGGTGTCCCGTTTCCCTTCCTATGACCTGATGTGCCAGGACCAGTGGTGGTGCACCCGAGTATACGTGCTGGAAATGAGACCTCAGCTCGGTGGCGCAGGGCTTTGGGGGCAGGCTCCTGCTGTTCACTCGAGTGCCACCGAAGCAGCAGAAGGGGACCTTTAAGAGCTGGCCGGAGGATTGCCCTGTGGAGCCTTTGCGGGCAGCGCTGGAGAGGCTCAGCCGGCACCTTGGGGACAACGCAGCTCGTGGCGAAGATGGCCTGGCTGAGCCATGTGTGTGCAGGAATTGGGCTGGGAGCTTCTACCTAGACAACAGCAGTGGACAGGCCAGCCGACACCGGCCCAGGCACCTTTGTCATCATAACCCTTCTGAGGCAGTTCCTCAGGTACTGCCCGTAGCTGCTTTCTGACTCATTAAGTTTCCCAGAAGGAGCTGAGAGTGCTCAGCGAGTTGGGAGGTCAGACCGTGAGATCTCGGGTGCCGGGGCCGTGCCCAGCTGGGCTCCATCCTTGCTGTCGGAGCTCTTTCTGGCTTCATCCCGGGGTTCGTCCCGTCCTGCCCCGTGGCGGTGCCTGTCCCCTTGCTGTGGCGGTGGTGGCTGGGCCTGGCACCGGGCAGGGTGGCCTGGTGGCAGCAGGGGGAGCTCGCATCTTGCCTGTGCTCTGGCTCCTGGAAAAACGCGCTTGGCTCTTTCCCTTTGGTTTTTCATTTACCGTTCGCATGGTAAACTCTGTCAGGGCTGGATCCTGTGGGGTGGATCAAATCTGAGGCCCTCCATCTCAACACATCAGCATTCTCCTAAACGTGAGGGTGGCAAATGCCAAGCTGGTATCTATAGGCAGCAGCAATAGCGCTGTTTTCAAAGAAGAGAGCGTTTTACACAAAGAGGAGCTAGTCTAACCAGTAGAGTAAAGCTGAACGTGTTAGTGTTACGTAGGGATTCAGGATGGAAAGCCACAGTGTGCCCTAGCTCCTCTGCTGTGAGTTACTCTTTTCTGGATGTCTTTAGCTGGGTGACAGGTGCTTTGGGGCTGAAACTTTCCTTAGATTGTTCAGGAGGATTTTCTTGGATTCTTTTTTTATTTGAAAACAATACCATGAGCCATTTTTGAATTGACAATAGTCCATATGAAGTGAAAGGTTTTGTTTTTAAGACATTTGTTCTTACTGCTTGAAAAGAGCAGTTTTAACAGGCATGAGCTAGTTCTGAGCAGTCTTCAAGAGGCTTTTTCTGGGGTTTTTGTGCCTATCCATCTACCCTCTACCTGAGGTTTAAGTACCTCCGTCCCATCTCAACTCCTGTGCTACAACATTAGTTGGTTAAAAGAGATGCTCTTGATTTCACTGGGCAGTCAGGCAGATGTCTTAAGCTAAGTCTGTTTTGCAGAGGTCGACGAGGTTGAGAATAGTCTAAGTTTTGTTGCAGTCTCAAGCCCATGCCAGGGCAGACAAAAAAGTACCCTTCATTTGGAAGTAATGCTGAGAAAATCTATCAGTAATTTATGTGTTGGAAATAATATCTGAAGTCATTTTCTAGAGCACTGTAGTTATTTAAAAACAATTGTAAGTATATAACACAAGAAGGTTCAAAGTTGATAAACAAATGGGAAGAAGCATCTATGCATAGTAGCCTGGAAACTCACCAGGCTGCTTCATCATATTTTCCTGTCTTCATCTTTAGGTCTTCCTGCTTCATTCCTTTTCAACTTAATTCACAGGAAGGAGAGATTTTGCTTGGTCTTAACTAAGGAATTGAACAGCTACTAGGGGCAGGAGAAATGGTGGCACAAACAAGCTTTCATCCTATTTCATGACTGATTTCAGAAGTCTCTTCTTTCTCGATTACTTGTGCAATCTACGTAATTAGGAGTACGCACCCCCGTTGGTCTTAGACGATGCATGGTGGTGAGGCATATATTCCGCATTTTCTCCCTTTCTGTAAAAGTGCTGTGACTTCAGGATCGGGCCCTCGGAAAGCCATCTCTGCTGTTTCTGTGTTTAATGGCACTGTAGAACTATCTGATGATATGCTATTAATGTGAAGGGATGGAGAGGGAACAGAAGATCCTCAGCAGACTCTGATCTGGCAGCAGGTGAACAGCATGGGGAGCTGTCAGATTGCACAAGTTGCTAAGGTCAGGCTAAATTAGTGCCCAGCTACTTGTACAGTGGTAGTAGGTGCTAGGACGTATGATACAGGTGTCACTGTGTAAATCCCTGCAAATTCCAGTCTTAAATTAATGGCACAGAGAAGTCATTTAGCCACGTCACTTGTCAAATGGCAGTGTCTCGGAATGGGGCCGGCAATGAAAATTCTTCGTGTTTTTTAGGACTTGGTGTCACTTTTAGTGTCATTCGTAAGGGGTTACACTGGTTCAGTTGATGGCTCAGCTGAGCTCATAAACATGCTGAAAGTTCCAGCAACCCTCATCTTCGTTACCTCCCACGCGGGTAAATTGTGATTAAGGTGCCATCATCTCACGGAGGCAAAAGTAAGCGTACTCTCGTGATCATGTATGTATGCAATGAAGAGAGGGAGAAGACATCGCAGGGTACCCTGGCCTGGTGATCAGCTTTCGGGAACGCTGCACAGGGGCATGCGTTGGGTATGTCCAAGAGAGGCAGTGAAGGAGTAAACTGAAGCACAGAAGAAAGAACCAGTGGTGAGAGGGGAAAGCTCTTCCCCCTTGCTATGGTTGCATTGTTATTGTCTGGAAAAATTTAGTGCCAGGGGGCTTCATAAAAGACAGCAATCCCGACAACGTAGTGGAGAAGGTTGTGTTACAGAACTTCTACTCCTTTAAGGTAAGCTGTCGCAGAAGGCTGCCGTAACGCGGCTCTTAGCGGTAGCAGCCAGTTATGCCATAAACAGTCGAGGCAAATGTAATGTTTTACCAGAGGCAGCCAGCGGATGCTTTGTGTGAACCTTAGTCTGCTGCTGGCCGGATTAATTTTTGGTATATCTTTCATTGCATTGTCTATAAACAAACGCATTTAGAATAATAATCCTCTGCTAGCTTGGGTTTCTTCAAAGTGCACAGCACAGATTCCCCTCTGTTGAGGGAGGGGCAAAATTTGTGCTCTTTTTAAGGGCTCCTGTTGTAATCGCCGATTCACCGTATAGTTTAAAGGTATTGTAGAGGATTAGCTACAGAGTACTCCAGAGGTGCTCTCCAGTTGTCATCCTACAGCTGACAGTGTCAACTGAGGGAGAATAGCGTAGGTAAGAAATGCAAATAAGCCAAAGAGAGTGAAGATGTTGCTTTCTCCTTTGGCTTGTCTTTCGAAAACACAAGATATAATTTCTGACCTTTTAGACCCACCCATGAATGAAAGCATATCAGCGAGCGCTCCACAACATTGGGCTACTGGGGTCTCCTATGTAGAACCCATTCTGCGTATGAAAATCTGTGCCTCTGCTTTTACGCTCCGAATAGTAATACTGTAAAAAATTCAAGCTTTCAAGCCAGCCACAGTATCCTTGTGATGAAAAGAAGAGAAAGGTCAGCGAAGCTTGTCCTCGATAAGAAACAATCCCAACTGATGCTCAGAAAACTGAAATGGTAAACTGAGCTGTGCTCACGTGTGGCAAACACGGTCAAGCTTTTCACTCATTTCAGCTGCTTCTGGACAATTCTTTTCAACTAGATCTAGTCTTCAGCTGGGCTTGAGAAACTGGTCTTGCTAATGAATTTGTATGAGTTTACTGGCCCTGGCAGTTTTTACTGTAATGCACTCAGTATATTATATTAAAAATGTATATCACAACTGAAGCAGTTTTGTAAAACAAGCTTTAATGCAGCATCTGCTTATTTGTGCCTTGGGGATGTGAGACAACAGCAAACTGCTTACTGCTTGAGAAATCAGCACACCACCACAGGCGTTGCTCTGGTGTTAGAAGTCAGGGCAATGCCTTAATCTGGATGCGGATCAAATCGTTGTGTTGATAATTAGAAGACAATAAGCCTGCATGAAATTGAACCAAGATGTATTAAAATCAGGTAGTAATTCTCCTTAATGCTGACTGGAAGTAAGCCATGTCAGAAGGTAACCAGAATGCCTGATTGTTTGCCATTATAAAAAGGTCCGTTTAAATAGCTCTCTGTCACCTAGGGCTATTTAACCTTTTGTAGGTATGAGCATTACAAGGGAGCCTAACGCATATTTTGTGTGCGTTATTGTGCATAAATGCATGCCCACAATTTTTATGTTCCTACGTACATATTCATCACGAATCAGACCGGGGTCAATGTATTTCCAAGTCATGTCACTGGTGATAGCCAGGAGCAGCTGTTTCCGAAGAAGGTGAAAGAAACTTCATCCTTGAGCTCCCCTAGTGGGAAATCGCTGGCTAAAACCTACCAACGAGTGCTTAGCTTGTGCATCGAGATGGGAGCGTAAATGCGAACATGAATGGTCTCATGTAAAAAAATGTGTTTGTATGTGAGAATCAGCTGTGAATATGCCTAAGTGCTGGGGTCTGGTGATATGGTAATGAGCTTAATAGCGATCCTTTTGCTGGAATGAAACCAATTTCCCTGGATGTCCTCTTTTCCTGGGATTCTGAAAGCTGAACACGAGACCCTTCAGGACATGGAGGACCCAATGCTGGTCCTTGTTTTGTTTGCCTCTGTCTGCTCCTTTCAGCTTCAACTCCCTCGTAAAAGTTATGTGCCATTTCAGGGAAGCACTTCCACGCTTGAGAACGTTTTCTCTCCAAGCCTTTCAGCTTGTCCATTTCCTCCCTGTGCTTTTCGTACACTATTTTCTATGCTAATGGGACGTTATTAGTTTTATTTATAAGGAGTGCTGTTACTAATTGTTTGTTAGGTGATTGACTGTGGTGCGTTTCCATAACCGAACGTAACTGGCTGCAGTTTGCCGTATTTTTAAATAACGCTTCTTTCAGAACAGATGAACTCATACGCTTGTGTTGATCAGTAACTCGAAGGAAGAAGCTAAGGCGGCATCTGAAAGCTCATGGATACAGTACGCCTATGAGCTCTGTCTTGGGCTGATCAGCAGCCTTATGGTGGGTTTAATTTGGAAATCATTATTTGGACAAAACTGGGGCAGAGCTGAATCTCAGCTGGTCGTGAATAACTTCACAAACATCAGCCTTTCAGTGTGCGCAGCTCTGGCAGCAGATGCACTGTTTGATGTAACTGGTATCTCAGATCCACACCTCGTTTTGCACTGCCACAATGAAGAGTTGTAAAAAACCTGTGTGGGCACCTCGGCATCGCTCAGGCAGCAGGGACAGGAGCTATGCTAAATGTTTTTCATCTGTAGTGTCTTGAAAAAAATTTGTGAGGTATCTCATCAGATACAATGGCTTGTGCCGTTGCTCTGCAGGTTCTGGATTCAAAGATGACTAGCAGTCAGTGCCTTCTGTTCAAAGGCATTTAAACGGCTGATCCTTCTCCCGCTTTGTTCTTCTGGAAGCTCTCTTTAAATTGAAGAGTGAAGATTGAGACACTTTGTGGCTATTGCTTAGACCAGCAACAGGAGAGAAGAGCTGTGTGAGTGTCAGTGTTAGTATATGTAGCACATAATATATGGACATACTATATATAAGATTGGGTTACTTATATTTAAAAAAAAATCAAAATAATTAGTTAATTTATTTTAAAGCCATGGAAAGCAGGATTGTTCTTTTTTTCTGTCTTTTTTTTTTTAAGGCCTGCAGGATGCACAGACTATGAAAACCGGCATTATTAAAATTGACAATCACAATAATGCTCTAAAATCCGTGGGAAGAGGCTCTGATGATTGAAAAGCCAAGGAAATCATCAGTAGTCAAGGGCAGACAGGAATCCTAAAGGGATTCCAGCTTGTAGAGAAGAAATAATACACCGGGAAGTAACAAATGGAATTAATTGGTTCTTCAAGTAGAACAGTTACAGGAGGAAGGAGGATTATACATATGTATTATTATTTAAATAATGCGAATGAATAGAGGACTCCAGACCTGCGGGTAGCACACAAACACTACCGAGAGACCCCGGGCTGCTGAAATAAATCTGCATTACAGCTGGGCAGGGGAGGAGGAGAATTAGGTACAGCAGCTCCACTTGAACTTATTTTGGCTGCTGATGAATTTGTTAAAGTGTTAGACCTTCAGGTCTTAAAATCACATTTTTGAACACTGAAAAGTTCCATTTGTTTTTCATTTGTTTGTTTATTCAGGGGTCCTTGGCTGCTCTGAAGTAAGCGGGTTCAGAGGTGGGATTCTGCAAGCCTGACATTTAAATGGCAGTTTCAGTTGTATGCAATTTTCTTCTTCAGTTCTTTTGGGAGTATTTTAGCGTCCCATTACGCAGTGACTGTACTACAAACTAAAGTTGTTTGTGTACTGTGGGTTGTCTGTCCTGTGTTTCGTCCCTGGCTCTAGGCAGGAGTTCTGTGTGGGAAGCTGATAAGATCTGAGAGATGGTGTTGTTTGTAGTTTGGCTGTGTGCTCTTTAAGCATGAAGGTACTGGATAAACAGAAAATACTGTTCTAATTGTGAAGTGGAAAATCTTCAGCAAATTTTTAGTCAGAGACTTGTCGTAGTGGCTATACTATTTCCATTAGAGGAAATCCCTATAGCATCTTCCAAATAGACTCCGTGTGTTTCTCCTAAAAGGCATAAACCTACTTTTTGCTTTTCCCAGCTCTTATAATTAGCAGGGATAAAAATGTTCAAGATTTCAACAAGTCTTTCTGCTGGAGTGCAGATGTGATTCTTGGTGACTCAAACGTTTCCCAGAACTTAGTTACCCTCTATGTAATTATTCCAAAGAATTATCCTTCCAAAATTAGAAGAAAAAAAACATGTAATTAGAACTGCAATATTAACATACTTAATGTCTGCCTAATGTCTGAGCATCAAGTCAGAGGCTGTATTTTCAAGCAATATACACACTGTAAGCAAAATGAATTGGGCCATGCAGTTTCTTGAACAAAGATGCTAAATATATGAGCTCTGCATCATTTGTGCCATGATTGGCCATGGAACTTGAAGAGAAACTGAGGAAAGTAAAGTTTCTTTCTAATTACTCTTTCTCTACCCTCTTTCTCCTTTACATATTGATCCGGCTGTTTTGTCGAGCGCAGCAACCTCCGCTTATCTCGCCACGGGCTGCCGAGGTCCTGCCCTGCGTTTTGCTGGCCTTGCTGTTTTCCCGGCCCCTCGCCGCGCGGTTTCAGTACACCACCCAGCCCAAAGCAGCTGGTGCGCCCGTAGCTTTGTCCTCTGCTGACTGTCACAGTGAAATGGCTCAGCACAGGGCCAGACGCGGGCCCAAGGTGCCTCGGGGAAGGGGCTGAGGGAAGGGCAGCTGCCCGCTTTGCCCAGAGAGGTGGCAGTGGAGCTGGAGAGGATAGGTGAACCCGTCCAGTTAAAGAGCGGTCCGCGGGCATCGTGGTTGCGTGCCCCGCTTCTCTCCTCCTTACAGAAGAATTTGCTTTTTAATCGGAGCAAGTGTTGCACCCACCAGCCCCGAACTGTTGTGGTAAATGGGGAGTGGGAGACGGATCAGGCCAGAGGTATTTGTATTGGCAACGGCGGTGGAGGAAGAGATGCTGTTGAAAGCCCCAGAGACGCGTTTTGTGTAAGGGGTTAGTTAAATAGAAACACTAGGGCCTTAGATAAAGTCAGGTTGCATAAAATGTGCATCATTTATGAGGGTTTTTTTTTTAAATATAACACCTGGTTCAACTCCCTCTTTTTTTCCCCAAGAATTTTGTTCTGTGCTTTATACTGCATAGTAGCTAATATGACTTCATTTATATAAAAATGAGTTTTCAGATTGTTCAGCCTGTTAAGTCCTGCTGTACTTTTGTTCACAAGGAGCTGTGAGAGCTGGAGCAAGTGGAAAGGAAAGCAGCGCATTCACATACGTGGTAGAAAATGTAACTTGCGGCACGGTGTTACGTTTATGTGACGTGACATGCTCATGTGAATCAAATGTGCTATTTTTACGGCATGTATTAAATGTGAAATTGTGACTGGTGTTAGAGCAGTGCCAGAACTCCTGCCAACATGCCATGTAGTTTTATTTTAAGAATGAAAGGTCTTGAATGAGAACCCTGTGTTTCCAGCAAATTTATTCCATTTGTCTAGGGTCAGCTATGCCCACAGGTCATTGCCCCCTTTTTGTTTGATTTCTTCCTTACATGACATTTGGTTTCATCTCAGAATATGAGCAGAGAAACCTAGATGGCTTCTGCAGCTGTAAAATCATGTGCAGTGCAAGGGAATGTCCCTTTTGTACATAGCGTGCTCCACATCTTCAGCCGGCGTTGGCTGAAGTCGCTGGAGCTGTGTTGGCGTACGTGAGCAGAGGAAGAGCCTAACCCGAGAGGCGGCACCCTTGGCTGTGAAATAATCCCTCCTAAAAGTGGAATGTGAGGTGGGTTGGAATTCACGCCAAAAATCACGGTGCTATCTACACTGCAGACCCAGGCCGGGGGTGCGTTGTTGATATGGCGATTAGTCCCAGAGCGTGGTAAGCAGTTTGTGGGTGCCTGACTCAAGCCGTCGTGCCGGGACCTGTTTTGCCAGAAAAATTTGAAATATCAGAGGAATCGGCTGCTTAAAGTCATGTCATGCTGTGCCAAGGAAAATGCCTGTCCGTTTTTAAAAGCAGGCATGGCTTTGATCCTCCTCCTTCAGAACGCGGTGATTAACGCCAGGGACAGACTGACACTTGAGGAAAGGAGAGTCATGATGGCCATCAGACTCCTGCGGGCCCCCACCAGCTGCCACCGCTCGCTGCGGCGTGGGCCGGGTCAGGCGGCAGAGGAGCAGCAATGAATCACCGCTTCGGCTAATTGGGGTCTGTCAAGTCCAAGTACAAGACAGGATCACTGGGGACAAAAGGAGGCAATACACAGATGAGCTCAGTGAAAATAAGCGCGAGGGTGTTTCAATATTCACCTCTAAAGTGAATCTCGTCTCTCTTATGTTCACCTAAAGTTTGTATCTCTCAAAATCTGAAAACACCCCTCCCCCCCCCCAATACAACTTATGGTTTCAGGGAATTATTTTATTGTAATTATAGCTAATCCAATTAAAGGTGATTTGTAATGACTGCAAATTAATTACAGAAATACTGGATTTAATGAGTGGATTACTATTTGTTTTGATAAAAGAGAAAATGCAAATACCCAGGTAGAGAATTTAGTTCACTTAGATCATGCTGAGCTCGATACTGCTGGATTTACAGAGCCATTTGTTTCCAGAACGAGGGAGAGCGTAGTCCCAGCTGAACACATCAAGACAAATACCAAGCTCTTTTCCTTTCAAAGAGTGTATCTGTACGACAGGGTCAGACTTTCTTGATTTTCTTATAATGGAAATCAGATGTGGTGTCTGAGGTCAGAACTTGGTGTGGTGCATTGGGAAGCAGGGAAGTATCTCTTTTTTTTAGTAGGTTTTTATCTAATTTTCTGTATAAGCTCGCTAGCTTGTACATAGGGTGCTGCTTGACAAGAAGCTTCTTTACACACCACATACGTTTTCTCCCGTCAACAGCAAGCTGAATCGTTGCTGGCTTGACTGATCTAGTCGGTGCCGGCCCGATCCTGCAGCTGGTGGGATCCATGGAGAGGTGACGAAGCAGCGTGTGGATGCGAGCAGGCCAGGGAGCTGACAGCCCAGGCGCGAGGTGGCAGGCGCGGGCTCTGCGGTGGGTGTGCTGGTGAGCAGTCGTGGGAAAAGGCCTTGTCCTGACGTCGCAAGGTGGTAAAGGACAGGGTGCACTGCATCCCTCAGCCCTGAAGCAAAGGCAGGTGCAGGTCGCTCAGGACGAAGCTGTCCAGGGCTTTGCTGGGTAGTGTTTTGTGTAAAGGCGTCATCTGGGGGACGCAGAGGAGATACCACAGCTCCACTTCTGTGCCTTCCTGATCAGAAGCGGTGTGGGGTTATCCTGCTTCCTACGGGACCGAAACGCGGGAGAATTAAAAGGCTAGCGCTGAGGGCTGCGTCTGTGTGTGCTGACCGCAGAAGAAACGCTCGTTGATAAGGTTCAAATCTTGGGAAGTCAACAGGTTTATAAAGCCAAGAGGAGCTCCCGCATTAGGAAATACAAGTGTCTGGAGCTCTGATGGGGAGTCGCCCAGTTACCAAGTTCTGCACAAGTAGAAATGGAGAATCTTGTTCCAGAGATGTGCACAGACGTTGGCCAGGCTGTTTCCTTAGTGGGTGTGCCACCTTCATCGCTTTACATAACTCTTCCCCTGCCTTCTTCTCCTCTCATCAAACCTGTCACTTCACTTTGACTGTCCATCTGCTTCTTACGTAAGTGCCACCACCTCACCGTCCACGTGCTCCCCTGCATGTGGCTCAGCCTTGCTTCATCCTCAAAGCCTTTGCAGCTCCAAGTCGGTCCCTAAGTCTGGGTCATGCAATTGTATTAGCACATTTTTTCAAGCAGCGCCCTGTTTTGCTTATGTTAGTGAAGGTGATTGGCTGAGTAAATGGAAATGAGCTTCCTTCCCAGCAGCTCTAGCAGCAAATTAGGTACGGAACAAACTCTGGTTCCTAAGGAAGTCAGAAACTACTGAGTAACCTGTAATCAAGGTTCTCCTAATGTTGTGTTTTAAGTAGACCCATTATCATAGCAATGTCTTCCTGAAAGCATTTAGACTTCATTACCCCATTAGAGAAATTAACATATTTTAGCTGATAAGCTTCTGGCACATTCAAAAACTTGCAATAATGCTGGGTGCTGAAGCTACTCTAAAACGTGCTTTCATTAAAGGGGTCTTGTGCCACATAGGAAATATATAAATAGAAAAACCATAATTAAAATGCCACATTATCTTGTTCTAAACTTAGTGTGTCTTGAAATTTAAATATCCAGCGCTATCATTAGAACTTTCCAGCAGAATTTTTCCAATTTTATTAGCATAGCAGAAAAGAAACTGGGTGGGTTTTTTTATATATAAAAAAAAGACCGAATTTCAAATGTGGCTGTAATAACTCTCTTTAATTACAGTTGGGATAAATCTTTTTAGACCAGTCACTGATTCTAAGAGGTAGCTGATCATCGTTGCTGTATTCAGAGCAGAGATTGCACAGGAGCAAGTCAGGAAGAAATGACGAGGATCAGCGGGGTCAATGCGGAGCCAGTGTAAGCGTTGTGTGTAATTGCAAAGTCAACAGAGAAGAGCCAGTTTATGCCAGAACTTGATCTCGAACAAAGTGAAAAATAACAAAGTCCATAAATACAGATGTAAGGAGGACTTCTTTTTTTCTTTTCACAAAAATAGCCAAAATTCAGATTTCCAAATGCTTTCATGGTCAGAAGAATGTATTAAGCCAGTTCCTGTGGCTTGGATTCACAGCAGCTCTCTCCTCTAAAGCTCCTTAATGGTGCAAGTACGGCACAGTTTCTAGTACAGCCTTTCCATCAGTGGGAGCTCCGGCTGGGGTATCTCATCTGAATGCAGCCGCTTATTCTCATGAGGCTTGTAGGGAATTAGTATTCTTTTAAAATCTGATCCAAAAGTTGTGGGAGTCGTGCAGAGACTGACGGAAAGAGAAAATCAAAAAGTTATTGTGCTTCTCTAACAATGACAGAAATGGCATGTGATCTCTGGAGGGCAAAGTTAACTACATAAGAGCTAAAAGATTTTTGTATTTTGTAGGTATCTGTGGTATTTGTGGTGCAGGGCTACCTCGCTCTGTCCCAAATCAAATTCAGTGCCTTGCTGTACTGGAGTTGTGAAAGCTCAAGCTACAACCCGTATGGAGAGGACCACGCGGGCCCCGGGGTAAAAGGGAAAGCATCCAAGGAGAGGTGATCAATACAGCGACTTGATTAGCAAAAGGGTGATGCAGAGCGTGAGGCTGCATTGTTGGACAACTCTGATTGTAATTACTGTCACCTCTTCCAGGTTGTATCATGCAAAGGGAGAGTTTTTACAAATTTTGCCTTATGAAACATTCTGCCAAGTGGTTTAAGATTTAAAAAACAAACAACAAAAATCCACCCTCATTTCTGGTTCATGCAGAGGAATCTTTGACTCAGTATTCTGTGCACATTCCCCAAAGTTAAATATCGTCCTGCTTTTAAAGAGGGACCGCAACAGAGGCAGGGAGGCGTGCCCACGTGCTCCTGTCCACAGCGGGCACCGAGACCTCTTCCAGATGCGGGAGGAGGTTTGAGTGCTCATACTCCTTAACGGACCCTGGATAATTGGCTGCCTTATTAGTCAATAAATTACCTTATGCATGCTTCTAGAAAATTATACCTCGATCGATTATAGGCATGTTGTGTATTTTGGTTTGTTTGTTTCTGCTGTTGGGGAACACCCCAGGAGTGTGGTCGGAGGCAATCTAGGTGCCATTCCCTGGGCACTGCTTTCTGATATATTGGCCGAGCTGAACGCAAAAGGAGCAAGTTCCCATTCATCAGACCGAGCTTCGAAAGCATGGCAGGGAGAGAGGGTTGTCTCCGTACTAATGATCTAATACACACTGTTTGTATCAAAACTGTCATAGCAAGGACACTGGTGGGAGTAAGAATGCAGTCAGCTCAAAGCTGTGCTTCTGGCATTATCTGGCACGTTTGCAAAATACATCCTCAAAAATGTAATTATACTGAATTCACAGAGGTCTTGCGAAAAATGTGTCAAGTTGGATGTTTATTCTGATGGTAAACCAACTCTGACATATCTCTGTGTTGAAATGTGCTCGTGTGTGGGTGTGCGCATACACACATAGGTGTATCTGCATATTATGTACAGACAGAATGTGTATGGTGGTGTCTGGGTGCATATTTATATATTTGCTCTCTCACAGATGCAGCAAAGCGGTGATTAGATGCCAAGGATGGTAAATACTCACAATAACTTTGTATGGCCTATCTATACTTATCCGGTACTGTATCTTATCTAAAAGTTATTGCGTGGCTTAGGCCTAAATCCTGCCTTCCTCCTCTGCTTTAAAGAGTTGGTCAATTCTGTATTTCAAGTGGGGTTCTGAGGTCACGGGAGCCGCCTCGCAAAGGTGCTGCTGCTGGGTTACGTGCAGTGGGCAGGCAGTGGGTGCCGGGGTGTCACCTCCCGCCCAGGCAGGCAGCGCTGCTCCAGGACAGCCTGGGGACCTGGTCCTGGGCTGGAGCAAAGACCTGGGTACAGGTAGCACGGGGACCAGGGGGTGCTTCCAAGTGCTGCCTTGGGCCTCTCCATGCTTGACTTCTCGCACAGCATTTGACCTACCTGGCCTCTGTTAAATTTATGGACGTGGTTATGCCAGGAAACTCTCTGCTCCAAAAACGCTTACAGGCTCCGCAGAGAAGACAGGCAAGTGGGCAAGGAAAAAGTAGTAGCTCTCCTTCCATTTTGCTGCTAAGAGATTAATGGGTGTGCCCAAGGTCATATTGGAAATCTGCAGCGGAGCCAGGCGCTGAATCCAGATACTCTGCACTCTGCATCCCAGCTCAGTGCTGTAGCCATATTTTTTTCTGCTAGTATTTAAAAAAAATACTGTTCCTGGAGAGTGAAACAAATCAGAAAAATAAGCTGGTCGTGTGCGAATGAGAAAAGGTCATTTGTCCTGTTTCATCACTTTGTTGTCCAAAGATCTAATTACTTCTGGAATTACCTCAATGGCTTTCAATCAGTGCCTGTCTGTCTTAGGTCATTCCACACACCTCACCTTGTCAGTTTAAGATGCTTTCTAAAGACTCCCCCCACCCCCACCCCCCCCCCCGCCCTTAATTAAAAAATAACGCTCCTGGCCAAATCTTCTGCACGTGTTTTTCAAACGTATGCATGAGGCTGAATGCCAGTAGAACCAAGCACTTGTACTCCTGACACTTGATGATTGCCGTGTAAGAAGCGAGGCACTTTTACCTGTAATATACCAGAGCTTGCCACAGATTGGAGATGACTTATAAATTACACCGTGGAACTTCTTCACCTGCAATTGAAATGTAATCGCCGCGGTGCTGGGAGGTGTGGGCCATTTAAGAACACAGAATTTCTACACTGCACCTTCCCTCATGGCATATTTCAAAATCAGGAATGACTTTAAATCAGCTTGGTTTAAAATAATGTGTTTCTTTTATTGCTTTTTGGTTTCAGGATCTTTAAGGGTGCATTTATATTTTTGAGTTTTTTCTTTGCAGTCACAGAGTTGGACAGGACTCCTCCCCAGTCCTTCCCAACCTGCTCCAGGAAATCACTTATGGGCTTTTTTGGTTCCAGCACCCGAGGCCCGCACAAAGCCAGCAGGTATCATACGTATCACAACAGAATCATGACGATAGGCGGTGTGTGGCAGGTTAGGAGGTCAGCTGACCTGCAAGAAATAGAAAATCAAAAAGGGTGTGCTCATTCTCAGTGAACAGCACTTTCAGCCTGAAAGATAGTTGGGATCGTTCCCCAAGAGGTCTTCCCTCCCTCAACTTTGTAACTCTTCCAATTTTTTTTTTTATTTTTTTTTTTATGCTGACCCAGATTCTGGATGACTGATTTGGGGTGGGATCATGTGTATACCCATGAGTTCTAGGGAAAAGCTTTTCCTAGCCTGGTTCCTGACTCATGCTGATCTCCGCATGGACAGGATGGTTACCTATTCTATCACCAGACATACTGGGATTTTGTGGAAGGGCCACTTATTAAACTGAACAGTTTAATTCTTCCCACTATACCTCATAAATCTCAAACCACGTTCTGCCTTGCCAGCTGTTAATGCCAAGCGAGATCTTCAGAGGTTCTCCGGCAGTGGGCACAGCTGCTGGCATGTGGCTGGACCATGCCCAGGCTGGATCACCTTCATGGCGTGGTGGGTTAGTACACCCGGGCCCAGGACCTCTGGTCAGGAATATGGACCGCGTTTTGCAAGACATGCAAGTACAGAGGAGAACAAGTCTTTGCCCCCGGAAGTTTACAATCTAAGTAGGCCAAATCTCAGTTAATGGCTTCAAAATAATTTTTACAAAACCATAATTAGGTTAGATTGTACCTTACCCTCCTTTCCTTCCCCCTTCTATGAATGGAGTCAGTGACCTAAAAGCTTTGCTAGACTCCATCCCTTTGTTTCTATTATTAACACTGTTTACTTAGTATTTTCCTTACTGCTGAGAGGGACAAAACATTTTTTTGTTCCCTTTAGATGCAATTTGTACGATACTGTATTTATTTAGAATTAAAAGACAATAGCAATGTCCATTTGAGGCCCTTTTGCAATTAATCAATCTCCCTCAAATTCTGCATGCAATAATGAGCTAACTTGGGCGGCAAAGAAAACTGCCTTGTTTCACAGCTTCTCCCAAAATGTACCCTCATTTTCTCTTCTCTGCTTCCTCCTCTCCCTGCCTTCCCTGGTTTGCTGAGCAGTTTCCCTCGCTCTTTGTCTGTGCGGTCTGCTGAACCTGATTAGTGTCTTGCAAACGGATCTCTACCTAAGAGTGTAATTGCAAATTTAACCCAGAATAAGCTTAAAGTGGCTTCTGAAAGAAAAGTAGAGAGTAAGGCGCTTTCAGCTACACCTTACAGCATTTGTGCAGCCAGGGACGTAGAGGAATAGACCCTTCAAAGGAAAAAGTTTGGCTGTTTTCTCAGACTTTTTGCTTAGCCAGTGTTAGGACATTAGTTTTCATCGAAGACGCTAAAAGGGATGGACAAGCCAGTTCATTGGAGACTGTCGAAAGAGGAAGCAGGTAAAGTCCAGCAATTCTGTACCAGCTTCTGTCAGTGTGAGAGATCACAGAGCTTTACTGCTCTTATTGTAGAGGAAAGCACCATGGGTTGGGTTTTATAAGACAGCACCCAGCTCACCCGGGCAAAGAAAACACAGAAAAGCCATCAGCCAGTGAAACAAAGAGATCCACTCTTTGCAGAGCTCTCCAAAGAGTGCCAAACACTGGTTGGCAACCCAGTGGGAGTGACAGTGAAATGCTAAAAATGTTGAGGATGAAAGGTGTAAATCGAGGATTACGGTGGTGCTCTGCTGAGGTGCTCTTATTTGTGGGCAACGCTGTATCAGATTTTCATCAAGTCCTAAACTAGCAAGTCCCAAATTGATCAAAGCTGTGTTACTCTGCATTTCTTGTTGCATGTCAGCAGCTAATTCAAGTTACTGTTGACCAAGGGTCCTTTCACAGTCACCTGGCAACTTCTACTGTATCACATTAATAATCCTCATAAAGATGTGCAGAAGTGAAAGAGCTTTTACCGGTTTCAGACTGAAAGTGTATTTTGAAAGAATAAATGGAATGATTTTGCGGCATTTAAAATACCACAGTGCCACGCTTCAGTCTGCACATCCTTGGGTGAGTTTAGAATTGTCCTTGCATTAAGCACAGTTAATGGGTCTCTTTAATGTGCTTGTAACAGTCTACTGCCATACATACAAAGGATCACCTTTTTTTTCCCCAACGGGACAAGAGCAGCAATATCAGCTTTGAAACTTTTGGACTGATCCATCAGCTTAGTCCTTTACTCAGCATGACCTTTATCATCCCATATCTCATTAGAGCCAGAGATTAGTGATTTGTCTTTTGAAAGATCAAAATCATCATTTTTAGATGCTGTTTCATATCTGTATATTTATATCATACTCTTTTCCTTGGCATTTCAGTACATGGTATGAAACACTGGTTTTTAGCTCTAACAATTCTGAGAGGGGAAGAGCGAAACACTAGTAAAATGTCAGCATTATTATGGCTTGAAGAAGAATATTACAGTGTTAGCAGTCAGAGTGTACATCTTCTTGTGACGAAGTTAAGTTCCTCTACAAGAAGAGTACAGTTATTTTCATTTTACAAATAAGCAATTGAGATATAGATAAGTATAATAGTTTTCCTGAGATCGTAGAAGGAGCTTTGAGAACGCTAGTTCACCCCTCATAAATCTGACCCTGACTAAATGAGTTAATGGAGGAAACAGATTTATGCAAGAACAGAGAAAATGGAAATTGCTGGATGTGTGTAAGAAAACATCCATAACTCTGCCCCAGATTGGCGCTTTCAGAAGCATTGTTCTTTGTATCTGGAATTTGGTTTCTAAGCATTTCCTACAGTGGAGTAGAAAGTGTTTGTATTCATTAATACTCTTCCTTGATCAAAATAGCGTGGTAAGAACTATTACCGGCTTGTGATCACCATGGGCGTTGGTACGTACGTACATTATCACATAGGCGTAGTGGCGGAATCCTTTTTGAAGGGATGGTGCATCATTCACCGAAAAGCATGCAGAATCTCATCTCCTTACCTGCTCCTGCCTTGATAGTGTGTTACTTTTGATACAATTAGTTGTGATGATCTGTTAGAATCCCCACCTCTTTTGCTCATGGCAGAGCAAAGGGAGGCAATTGCGTTGTCCACTTGCCTCTGAACGTAGGTGCCTGCAGGGGAAGCTCAGCCTCTGCGGTTACCCCTGTGCACAACGGCAGGTGGGACAGGCTGGGCCAGAGCACGTTCAGAGCACACAAATTAGGCTCTTCCTCTGAATTTTTATGTACCTTCCAAAGTCTCTCCGTCTCTCTGTCTGTTGATATATATGGACCTTAGAGACCACAGGCACCAAAGCTAGGGTGCCTGAAAGAGAGAAGCGTTTGTGAGCACCTTTCCTGGCAGCCCCGTGGGGAGATGGCCTCAAGGCCCGGCCCCTCTCCACCACGCTGGACCTACCTGCCCAGAGGAAGCATTGCCCTCTCGTCCCCTGCGCAGAAAGCTGTAATCTGGGGTGGGCAGAAGGCATAGTTTGGCCTACATTGGTCTCCCACATAATGGCATGGGGAAAGTTTTGACCTTCTTGCTGCTGTTATCAGGAGGTCCATGTGGAAATGATGCTCAAGGACTTTGTGATGCCTCCGGAGTTACCCATGAGATACGATGGACAGGGAAATGTGTGCTGATGTGGGTTGAAGTCAATTTACCATATCCTGTAAGAACTACTGCATGTCAGTAGTACGCAGGGAAATGGAATATAACAGCCATAGCTAGAACATACCTATTTGTACAGTGCCTGGCACGACCGAGCCATGGACCATCCTCAAAGCATAGCAACAACCTCCCACATCACCGGTGCCTCTTATGCCTGTGGAGGGCACGTTCCAGCCTTATTTAGTGCTGAAGTATCAGCCCATAAATCAGATTGACCAATACTGGGTTGTCTAGGTAGCAATTCCCTTTTTCTTGCAACTGATCATAACCAATGTTGGACAGAAAATAATGCAGTTCGTATATTAAGTATGGTATTTTACGAGTGTTCAACACGGTAATTCTCATAGTATAGAGGGGTAATATTTAGGCCAAGTGATAAACCTAAAGACTGATAGGAAAGACCTTTTTTTCCTTTTAGAAATTATATTTTTTAACAAGAACTAAACTTTGTATTATTTGTTGAACAAAATGTATGAAAGTTTATTAAGCAAAATAAATAAAGGAAAATCAAAATAATTAATCATACAACTTCCAAAGGAAGAATGAAAAAGCTTGGCAAATTGCATTTGCAGCACAGTAAAATGTGTACTGTGTCTGCATAAATAGTAAATCAGCATTTTTATAGCAATACTGTGTGAAGTCACAAACTAGATATATGTAAATATTACAAAGTACGAATATATTTGAATATAAGAAGGTAAATACAGCAAACCAAAGTCCAAAATTAGGCAATCACTTCCTAATAATTATTTGTAAACATCCTGTTCATCTTAGAACTCTTTATTTGATGTTTTAATACTCTGTTCAGTGATGATACATTACGTGTAAGGCTGCATTCAAATAATCATTACTTTGGAAGTTTCCGTTGTTAGCAGGATACCGCGAAGATAAATGATGAATTGTGGTTTCCTGATTCCATCTTTTCTTTGCTCCCCGTAGGCCTCGTACTGTCTCCTCTTGATTTATGCCAGAATCAGAGCTTGCTTTCGGTCTGACTGGTCTAGTCTGAATACAGGCTTACTTTTGGGTCCGTGTCAGGGAAATCAAGCCTTTAGGGAGCTGCCACACATCTTGCCTCCGGGGTCTGAGAAAACCTCCATCGCAACACCGCTGGTTTTCTCTTCCGTGGCTCAGAGACTGGCTGTCTCCAGAGGCCCGCTCCGGAGATCATTAAAAGCATTGGGAATGCTGATATCGGCTTAATGGGTTCAGGCGTAGGTATGTATCGTCAGGAGAGCTGTAAATAAATGCTTTGGGAAGATGGCTTCTTTCCCAACTGTGCGGAGAAAGGGGTGGCACTTGCTGCCAAGTTTTGTGGTTTCATCATGGGCTCTGTGGTATTTTGAATTTATACACGAGCTGAGGATCGTCTACATGTGATTTATTAAAGATCTGAGCTTTCTTTGATTGTTTTTAAGGAGATTCGCTTGCCCCTTTGTGGTAGAAAGCAAGCTGGCAATGCAATGTGGAAACCCAGGGGGAAAATGGTGGGCCTCAGATTTATTATTTTTGATGGCGTTTTTTAAGCTGATCTCACAGTTCCTGGGTCCTCTCTCATCAGTCTTGAATTCTCAGCACTGTTGGTTGAACTTTTGCTCTGCAGCCACATCGCTTTGCTTTCTCACTCCTCTTAGCAGTGCTGGATATTAACGTGTTTTATCCTGCGTTCACCCAGTTTACAGTCATCCAAGGTAACTACAAAGAGTGGAAACACAGAAAGGCCTAAACGCAGCCTGTTTAGAATGGGGAAAAGTAGCTGTGGAAGGGCGGCCTCAGGGATTCAGTCCAGACGTCCAGCTCAACAGAAATCTTTCCATTGCGGATCCGACCCTGAACACAGATACCCTATGATGTTCTCTTTCTTTGAATCTGAACCTTGATAAAGTACTTTGACGTGAATACATTTCAGGAAATAAACAGCAGGTTCCCAGTACAAGGCAGTTGTTCCAGCACTGCCCAAGTAGTGGAGGAGCTGCTTATCGCTCACGGCCTCTGCCGGCGCTTTGAGAGTACAAAGAAGATGAAGAGCCAGAGGAGGGTGGAACCTGAACAGGAACTTGCTCCAATTAGCAGAACGCATCTCGTCAGGCTGAGCTGAGTGCTGAGCACGCATGGGGTTAGCTCCAGTCTCGCCTTTCCTGTCGAACAGTTACATAATATGTATTTGGGAAAATAACTTTGCTTGGCAGAACACAGTGTATGGAAAATGAACTCATTTCTCATGATGATTTAGATGCCACGGAGATTATGATGTTAAGGCTCTTGTTTTAAAGGTTTGCAGACTTTTAACAGAGATCACAAGGAACATCTCGCTTTGGGATTTAACATTTATTCATTCAGTTCATCAAGTACTGATACGCACATAGTACTTTGTTGTAGGCATCACAGTGCTGTTAGTAGCCCGAGGTTATGAACAAGGGATCTCTAGACAGTATAGAAAAGGTTGACCTTGTGTAGTTCCAACCCAGTCATCATGTAATATTTCCTTAGATCTGACTTGCACATTTTGTACTTTGAACATGTTCATGTAGGACTTTTGCTCACCTCCCCTGCTTTCTGTTTATAAAGGGCTTTACCAATTGATTCTCGAAGCAGCTGTGAAATGGGTGATTTTTCTTTCTAGTGAGTTTCAGCCATACTGGGACTGTGATAAAATCACCAGAGCCCATCTGTTCTGAACACCGAAGCAATCAAAATGAACATACTACTAATTTTAGCAGCAGTCTTTGAGTCAAAATTATTAAATGCCTTCCATTCCTTTGAAAACATTAACCCAGCCTGGATCTCATTATTGCAGAGATCATAGAATAACCAGAGCGGGGTTTCAGCTGAGTTCATAATGTCAGAATTTCACTGGCCCCATTTAGGGGGAGGGAAGGGGACATGACAAATACAAAAATACATATCAAAACCAATATCCATTGATTTCAGCAAGGAATGATATTTCCATGTGCATTTCCTTCTCTCTCGTGCTCTCTTTTTTCCCCACTTTGGAAGATTCTATAGCAGGTGTTAAAACCTTACAGAAATGATGTAAATTTTTCCAGAGGAGTGAAAAGTTTAATGTAAAAATTCAAACGGAAAATTTGAATCTCATGGGAATTCCTGGGCGTGGACCTTCTATTAGGAAAGAAGTTGGCCAAGGTCACCCTCCAGCTCTCCTCCAATGAGAGCCAGCTGAGTAGCTACATACAGAGTTGGCAAAGACCAAATGACTCATTGATCCCAGTTCTTTCCTCTTTCTGACACGTCTTCTCTCTCTCCACTCCCGCAACATCCCATGATAGCCATCACACCTCTTCTCAGCCTCTGTCTTAGGTCAAACAGGCCACATGCAGTTTCTCTATTTCCCCTTATCCATTGTCAGTTAGATTCAGAAATTAGGATTCCCTGAGCGTGGCTAACTAGAGCTTAGCACGGCACTCCAATAACAGTGTAAGTACTTCTGTCTTTCTCCTGATGGTGAAAATACATCATCTCAGAAATCCTAACATTTTGTTGCCTTTTTCTCAGTGGCGTCACAGCCAGATGGCTCGTGGCCTGTCCATCACTGCCTTGTTACCCCTGCAGTGTTGCTATGTCTGTAGTGTTTCTTATGACTAGGAGTTGTGGTCATTGCTGCCGCCATCTAAATTTGACTCTAAAGTCTGGATGCTCGGATATCACTGGGAGTTACTTCATGCTGGAAGTAACTTACCTGTTGACTCCATGGGGAGGTTTTGTGCCCAGACAGTGTAGCAAATTTGTTAGTGTCCATCTACCGCTTTGGCTGGTGGCAAGTTGTTCTCCTGTGTCAGTCATCTCCCAGGAGGGAAGGAATGCAAGTCAGGCACAGGATCACACATGGGGGTGTCTTAATTTTGTAGCAGACGCTTCCTGATGGATAACATGAACAGTGGGTGGTGCTTTGACGTGCGCTGTGGCCGTTGCTCATAGAAGCTTTTTCAGCATTTTGCAGAGTTGGGGTAGAAGGATGGACGTGATGTTGGTTTTTCTAGTCAAGACACTGATGGTAGTTGATGAGCTGGATGGCATCAGGCTTGTTTTCCATTACTGCTCTTTGTAACTGTACTACACAGTGCTAGGACCTGCTGTACGCAATGTGTTTTCATTTGTGCTGTGCTGTTTGTTTTTTTCCTCAGAACACAGCTCTCTATATATTCACAGTAAATATTATCCTAAAAATCTTCATGAGAGGTTATTGCAGTTGTAAGTTAATTCGATGAAACGGCACTCTTAATGCAATTATTCATGATAACAATGATCATAGAAATGAAGAAAATACGTGTTGAAAAATTTGTTCTAAAACTGATAAAAGCAATATTGCTCACATTGTTGCTTAACAGCATTCAATTGCTTTGTGTTGCTTGTTACATTGAAATCAATGGCCTTGTTCACTATTGTCTTTTTTTCTATTTGTGTAAATACAATCTATGTTAATGAATATGATATTTGAGCACATCCAAACTGGTTTGTCTTGGAGACTATGAGTAACTGTTTATTTATAACCTCATCGGAAGCAGTTCAACATTCAGGCCAAGCTTTTTTTTTTTCTCCCTTTATTAAGAGAATGGAATAACTTTCATACAGTAATATTTATGTTGCTAGAATAGAAATCATGTAGTGCTGGGAAGCTCATAGCACTGGATTATTTGCCGTGTCACTAATGTTTCCAGCAGTGCTGCAAGCTAACCCTTTAGAAATCAGTCAATGCTTTTACTAAATGGAAACATTTAATTTTTGAGTGCTTTTACAAAATCCACACAGTTGATGAAAGCAGATTAAAGGACCATGAAATTAGTGGGGCTTACATCTCTTTATGGTTTGTGAGCTGAACTATTATTGGTCTCCAGACCCGATTGTGAATCCCAATAAATGAAGGCCAAAGTTTCTTATATTTAGATTTTCTAAATAAAAGAGCTTTTAAATTACCTTCTTCACACCAGATGAACACCAAATCTCTTGTACATTTGTGTATGAAATTACCCTCTGTCCTTTTCTTTAGGCTGTAACAAAAAGAGCAAAATGTTGAATGAACTAACACTTTGGCATGAAATTTAAGGGCCAATAGTGATTACTAGGGCCTAGGGGGAAGCGTTCCCTGGGGCCACATTATTGCCTTGATGTCTAATGATGGGCTGGCACTGACTGCATTTGGAAATCAAATAATGCATCAGACTGTTAAACTCCCATTAAAACTGCGGTGTCTAATACGTCTGTTGCATTGCTATATAAATCCCAGTTCGGGGTTAAAGAATGCTCTGTAGGAGCACCTAGGAAAGATCCGTGCTTGTCTAGTGATCCAGATGACTATACTATACAACTATTTTATTATTTATTATGATAATATCCATCCTGTGTTAAGCTCCTTCTGGCTGAAAAAGAAGACCCAGAGAGCTCAAATTCTTAAAGTAGAAAGGTGAGTAAGTGGAGACTGTCATTACAGAAAGGCTGCAGGATGCAAGAAAAGCTGTAAAAATGTATCGTGGTCACACCTTAATGTAGTAACGTCACTCTTACTGCATTGCTGATCTTGTTTCTCTTTTCGAGTATGATTCACGTCAGAAAATGTTGTTCAGGAGAGGTGTCATGAAGGATTATTGACTTTATAGGTCTTGTGTGAAAGGAAAAAAGCAATGGATGTATGGGTTTGTAATGTTTGTAAGAACCAGAGAGATGAGAAGGGAATTGGATAGGCACCAGAGGACCAGGAAGGTGCCAGGGATTCAAACGCACGGCGGGAGCGGGGAAAAGTGTCATGGTGCTGAAGGAGGTGTAAGTCAGCACCCCAGAAAAGGCGGGGGGGGGGGGGGGGGCTGGTCAATCGTGGTTTTGAGAACATTTTCACTGGCAGAGAGTCTTGTTTGTGTTTGCAACATTAGAGAACTAGGCTGTAAGAGTGTGTGGAAAATAAATGAATCCCAAATAAGGTAGACTTCATCTAGAAGGAGGAAATGGTGCATGGTGGAAGATCCCCATTGTGTGATGCAAGACAGCAGGAGCTCCAATAAGGTCTGACCAGTGGTGGACTTGGGTGGGTGGTTTCTTCCTGGGAAAGTGACAGGTCTCTGGGATTTGTTCCATTTTCCGGACTATTATTCTTTCCCTAAAGTTGATGTCTGAAGGGTTTTATACACAAGAATATATGGTGCACACACTTAATTTCTTCAAATGACTGTTCAGAGGTGTGAGGAGAGGGGCCACATCAATTCCAGCATGTGTCTGAAAGGAAGTGGAGGGACAAAAATGATTTGTTTGCTATGAAGTTTAAAACTCATGCTGCCAAAACCATTTCAGTGTTTAGATGATCTGCTTTCATGCCAAAATTTAAAAAAAAAAAAAAAAGTTTCCAATGCAATCAGAAGCAGAACGATTTGTGATTCCTAGAAAGCTCAGCTAACCAAGGTTTCCACAAACATGAGAGTCTATTGCTTAGGGAAAAAAAAGGAGGAAAAAGGAACAACATTTTCCAGATATGGTTACACTTACACTTTGACTTCTGTTATTGTTTTCATTTTTTAAAAATTCTTCCGGTGGCTTGATCACAAAAAATCTGGTTTTACGTTTGAGGCTCGTAATGAAAGTAGATTCTCAGCCACCCCCAGATAGTTTTAGGTTTTGAATCTAAAGACCTTTATGCTTCTGCCTTGCTCTAGTTACAGTTCTGTAATTATTATCTTTTAAGAGCATAAATACTTTTTCATCTTCATTGTCTGTAGAGATACACAAGTGCAAGTCCTACTGGCATCACCACACTAAGAAAATACATAGCGCAGAATTGGATCCCAGACGATTCTAATGTAAGAAAAATGCCAACTGAATTGCTGCTTATGCCTTCCTCTTAGCACAGCGGTAGCATAAATACGTTGTAACGGCTGGGGATGGCAAGGGGTATTGTCATTAAGAAGAAACCCTGAAAGCATCAGTTATCTGCCATGAGCCTGACACTATTGTAAAAATGTACGGTTAGAGTCACCTAAATAAGAAAATAACTTTGAGTTCTTGCTCAAAAAAAGATCTGAAAGTTTTCATTTAAAGCAGAAACTTTTGCATTGAAAGCCACGTTTTGGTTAAAAGGGACATTTTTTTATTGAAGAAACATGTTAAATTTTCAGTCAGATTTAGTTTCTTATGCTTTCAGTTTCCATCCATCCATCCATCTATTCATCAAACACGTTAGCTGTGTCTACGCTGCCTTTGGTTGCTGGGTTCAAGTTTGGGTTTGAGTATAGGGAGCCAAATGTCTGAAGACAGCTGTCAGTGCTGCTTTTAACGGGCGAAGCCTGAGCGTGATCCATTCCGTCTCCCAGGCCTAAAACTGCCTTTGCGGAGAGCTGGAGGGTGAACCAGCAAAGCAGACAAGCAATCTGCACAGCAGAGAGTTTCACCTGCAGCCTTTTGTGTGCTCCTTTTTTATGTGCTGGGTTATTGCTGAGTTATTGCACTCATACCAAGCTACATAAACGTTGTGGGGTTTTTTTCCTTCTCCAAATGCACAGCTGTTTTTTTAAAACCCTCCTTGCTGGGAGAAAAGGCAGGCCTAACAACTACATTTTCTTCGATCTCCTTTTGTTTCTGTTTGTTCCCATCTAGCTGAAAGTCAGTCATCAAAGGTTTGATCCAAACTAAGACAATATGCACATCCCTCAGTTTTCAGCAGGAACTTACATTCCTGGACCATTTTTGATTAATATTAACATCAGGTTTTAGATTCTCAGTTCAGATGACAGAAGAGACCTTTGAATATAGCTTGGCTGCATTGCCTGCATACTTAAACATCTTCACGTATTTCAAGACCACGAGCGAAATCAGCCCTGTGCCCACAGTGGTAATTGTGAGATGGGGGACTGGGAGGATGGCCAAGAAGTGACCTCTGAAGAGATCTCACGAAACAGACAGGGCACTGTGATATTATGCAATATCACAGGGAAATAAATCTGAATGAATCCTTTTAATCAAATAAAGATCAGAGTATTAGGACCAGAAGATAGCTTTTTCATCTACAGGAAATGAATTCCCAGATGAAAAATTCTTGTCAGATATTCACAAATGTATGCTCACTTCCAGCTAACGTAAGAGCAAAGATCAGATTTACCATTTCACCTGTAAACAATTAAACAAGTGAGAGCTCAAAGAACCATCCAGCAATGACCTTAAAATGTGTCAAAACCTGAAATCTCTGGCAAACTTGATGTGAATCTCAGTTCCATTAAGTTCTCATTAGGGCTGCAAGTTTAATGTTGGCACCAAGAAAAAGTAACTGTTGGCAAATGACGATATAATGTGCTAAGTGTTAAAAGTAACAGTGAAGCTATTGTACGGTTTGCTTAGAATTTAATGAATTGACACAAGACAGATCCTGTAGGCGAGGTGCTCTGTTCATTGATGGCAGTTGAGATCTTCATGGCTGGCAGAGGAGCTCTCTGATTTATTCCACCTGAGAAACTGCCCCAGCTTCTCCGAGCCTGATTTATTTTGCCTTTGTTTGCTTTAGAGTAGCAGATTTTTTTGAGGCCAGGCTACCACGAGCTAGTGTGATTTCTTTATCTAATCTCCTGCACAAGAAAAGCATAATACAGAACTTTCTAAAAGGTCAGTCATAATATCTCATTTACCTAATCAGATCAACACTCAACAAAGGGACATGAGAACTGTGCAAATGCCGTTCTGCGGATGGTAAGCTGTTATAATCTGGTACGTGAGGGTCAAAGCACACAGAGATCAACGTGAAAACCTCTGTTGATTTTGGTAGATCATACCCTTGGTTTCTAAAGCTTAACCGACACGTGCAATTTTTATATCTGGTAGCAAAGCATGTTATATATGTTCACCAGCCAGTAATACCCGATAGTGTGGTCTGCATGAGCAATACTCAAGATCTGAATGGAAGATTGTAAAGGCCTTTGGGATTTCTAGTTTTTCCATTCTTTTTTTTTTTAAAGTACCATTTCTTATTAAAATGAAATTCTGCATTTTATTTGTAATGATTAGTCTAGAAGTCCATTTAAAAGAAATGTCTTGGCCAAGATAAATCCAAAGGCATGCTTGGCAAATAAAATAAAATTCATACATTATTAATTTGTCATTTTTTTCAGCTGAAGATTTGTACCCCAATATTAATATCCAAAGATAGGAAAATTGGTGCAAAGAACATATAGTACTTGTTGTTTTAATGACTGTATTAAAGCCTGCAAGCCATGCATAATTTTCTAATAGTCCTGTTTGAGTTACAAGAGATTTTTTTCATTGTGTTGCACAGGGATATGTTCTTACTAATTATAATTATTAGTAGTAACTCTGATTTGATGGATTAATAAAGAATAGGCTGCCAGAGTCCCTTTATTACTGAAGTAATCCATGTAACTATTCCTACTATATAGTCCATAGGAGTCCAATAGGGTAATTGTGTATTTAGTCTTAGATTCTTCTTTTGCATATTGCAAGAATATATGTATTGTAAGTTACCACAAAGCTCATAATACACAGATTACTTTAAAGTAATGCTACTAAGTTGAATTTATCACAGGTCTGTGAAGCTCCTTTTGTGAAAGGTACTGAGTTTATGGTGTTCATAACTTTGAGGTCGGTCTGAAAAAAGGTATATCAAACTTTCTGCACTCAATATCAGTGATGCAATTATGCATGTGATCTTTCTTGTGGTTCTAGAGAACTGGACCTAGTGACTCATTTGATCCCTTCCAAACCTATTTTGCTAAGAGAAACAAATTTCTGAAACGGTGGGAATGGTGATTTGGGATTCTCTCATTGGATCTAGTATTGGGCTGTTGCTATTAAATGATTGTAAAGGCCACTGTAATGGGAGAGGTGCTGACTTTCAGACACAACATCATTAACTTGTGGTCATTACAAAAATCCCATGATACTTTTTTGAAAAAGTAGTTAACCTTGGTGGCTTGGCCAGACTCCAGCTTCTGTAATTGCATCCTGCCTAACTAAAATTGCATTGCACGCATTCAATTGGATGGGGTATTCTTCACCTTTTACCCTGAGCTGCTGAGTAGTTCTGTTCGATATTTTCTATATTTCAACCCAGAAATGTCTTCATTCAGCATTATTTGTTTTGAATGATAGTTCATAAAGTGCTTTGAAATCCTCCTGGCTGAAAGTTGCTGTCTACTATAAATGTAAATTTTCTTTGTTGCCAGCTGTAAAATCAGAGAGCATTTGACATCAAAAGATCTATGCCTTGCACCATTATGATTTGGCTTGAAGAGCTCCTGAAAACCTAGACAGAGCGTGCATTAAACACAGCCATTTTCTGCAAGGATGCCAGAGAGAGAGCACGTATTTCCCAAAGCCAAGCAACTAACATAATCTACCTAGGGATCAATAGTACGCCCTTCAGGGACACTGATACTCTGAGGCAGTTGGGGAATTAGCTGCGTGGTGTGCAAATACTGTGCTGGTAACGGCGGTGTTAGCTTTAAGAGACCGTGGCCATGCTTGAAATACTGCAAGAAGTTGAAATTCATCACCCTGGTAGAGTACTGCCTGGTCTGAAATGTAACTTTTGTAGTCAGCCAAGGGGAGCCTTTGCTTGTTTGCACTGAAAACTGTCAGGGGAGTTTGGAGTGGAAAGGGGTCTAAATATAGCGGTGATTGTTTTCTAAGCAAATCTTACATTTTTTTTGACAGAAGTCTTCCATCCACGCATCAAAGCAAGTGCACTTCAAGGGGCTTTATCTGTGTAGATAAGGCTATGTGATATGGGAATTAGGAAAGGAATAAAGCTGGAATTAGTGCTAAATCCACAGTAATATTCTGCTGTGAGATACTTCGACCTGCAGTTCTTTTCAAGTTGTACTGTGTGCGCTGCGAGCTGGCTGTATGTGCTTGTAATGAAACATTAAGGAAAGTTTCAGGCACCTGAAGGAGAAAATCACCTGTTTATCGTTCTCCGAGTAACATCTATGGCGAGAGGCAAAACCTGCCCGTGTTCCCAGAAAACAAACAGAGAACTCAAGGGTGAATGCGAAAGAGGAAAGGAAAGATCTGCCTAGGGAGAGGGGTAAGAAAGACAAAGCTTTGTGCTTTGCCCAAGTGTAAATTCAGAATTATTTTCCCTTCAGATAATTCTCTGTACTTCTCCTTGATTTTTTTCTTCCAGGACGCAGGCAGACTGCACTAGCACAAGCAACGCTACTCTTGGGATGGCTTTCCCTGGCATGTGTGGCTTGATCCAAAGCTGACCAAAGGCAGTGCGGTGCTCCCTGTGGACTTTGGGGAGTTTGAGAGTAGAAAGCTCAAGTGCTCCGACAGTGTCTTTATTCTGCCAGTCTCTTCAGAGGGAAGATGCTTAAAAACACCTTTCATCCAAAAAGTCTGAAAGTTTTCGGACTTTCATGTGTGCAGACTGGGGAAGTTTTCTTACCTTTTTCTACCGTGAGCCTGTGGCCTCTCTTCATAGGCACATAACCTGTTTGGTATTTGATGTGTCCAAGCGGCATATCTTTCTGTAAATTTACGTGGAGCCCAGCAGATCTGCTGCCTGCGGAAGGGGTGCAGGCATTTTCCAGGCAGTGCTATCAGCTGTCTTGCAGAGCATTGCCACTCAGCAGGCAGTATTATATTATCAGAGACACAGCTTATAAATGTCTTTAGAGGACCGTCGGGTGTAATAATCATGGCCCAAAGAGCAAGGATAACGATGGCTTTGTGGTGAATGTGGGGCTAATCAGGGACCCTTGGCACCGAGGGTATTTTGGAGTGATTTGCCCTGGTAGGAGTGACAGGCAGAGGTGACAGCCCGCCCATGACCTCCACTGCAGGGGTTTTCGGGAGCAGGGAGACCTTCTCCCATCCATAATGCTGCTTTCTGGTGATACTGGAGCAGGCAGGGAGAGGGGAAAACATCGGCAGTTTATAAAACAAACAGCCGACCTCTTCAGTCTCCTGGCAGCATGACTGCAAATCTGATTTCAGATCATGTTCCAATATATGCAGTGGCAGCCGGGTTTTACTCACACACAGCCAAACCCCCTTCCTTTATGTGATGACTTTCCTTCCCTACCCAAGGAAATACGGTACCTACCCTTCATTTCTACAGATGGTTCAAATTGAGCCCACAAGGCTTGCTTACTCAGCTACATGCCTAGTTTCATGAAATGCTGAAGTCTATGAAATAAATCATAGGCAGAGCTGTTTGGGTTTTTTTTTTAAATACCATAATTAACTCTTGCTTTTGGCCCTCTTAATAACCACTGGTATTCAGAGTATGCAGAACTGACAGTGTTGCTTCAGTAGGCCTGGATGTATTTGTTATAACTGTATTAAATTGCTGGCAGTATCCAGGATTGCCTTAGAAATGCAAAATTCACAGAAATACGAACTTTCTAGTTGAACTTAGTATGGTGGTAGTTTTAACAGGTGAAGATATATGGTCTTATTCTGGTGGGCAAGGCACAACAAGTATTGATGTAGTTGGCATTGTTCCTCCAAAACCTGGTGATGGAGGCTCTCATATTCTTTGTCCTTTTATACTGTGCTTTCCAAGTGCTCTGGCAGTATAGGCCAATTTTCTAGTTATCTACACACCCACCTATTTTTCTCAGGTATTCTCCAACCGTAGCTGTGAAGATAAGTTTGCATTAGACCTTATAGAACATGCCGCTCTTCTGAAAAGAGCTCTTCCACCTCAAATGAAGTCATGTGGTGTTGCCATAGTAATTTCTTCTTACCTGTCTGTGAAACGTCTACCCTGTTGCATCACCGCAAGCCCTATCTTCTGTAAAGCCTTCAGCTCCACACTGGGATGCTAATCTTCAAGAGGAACACTGGCCGGCAGAGAGAGCATTAGCTTGGACTTTTTCAAAGTTCAGAGTCTTACTCCAAAAGACTGTGCTGGGAGTGGCCATGTCCTGTCGGTAAATAAGGGTGGCATACGCTGTATAATCTGAGCCCCTACCCTCAGTATGTGCAAAATGAGAAACTGCAGGTTTGTGGCCCCAGAAAGAAGCCAAGTACCATCAGACCATGGCTGGGCCATGGGAACACACAGCGCTGCAGTGCCCACACAGTGGGTAGCCTTGACATAGCCTCCCTGCTTAGGTCCGTTCATGTGGAATGAGGACAATGATACTCTTCTCTCTAGGAGATGCTCCATGTAGATAGATACAAATATTTAAGACGCTCATTGGGACCATATAGTTACAAGATACATTGCAATAGAAAGCTAGGAACCAAAAAGGCACCTAAGAGCCAGCGAGACACTGTGAATGGCCATCAAATGTCCCTTTCCATTGCCTTCAGCATCCAGCAACCACTGTTCTCCTGTGTAAAGCCACCCCTTTCCTCTAGCTCAGGATTCACCTGGCTGGCCCTGGTGGTTCACATGTGCATGGGAGTAGGTGTTTCCATGATGCTGAGTTCTCCTCTTGTGTTCAACAGCTCTGAGAGCAGATGACAGGTAAATGAGAATGCGGTAGCTACGTTTTGGTTACCATAGTCATCCTGCCAGAATAAATGTCCTCAGACTGAAGGGACACCTCCAGTTACCCCTTCAGCAGATGAGCTGTTTGGTGTGGGTCTATGGCACTTAGCCCTTGTGTGATAATGGTGGGATCTGCTACCACGTATCGACATATGACATCTTTATTTCTCTTTCGAGCTTTTCTAGCAGATTCTTCATCTGGTAAAGGAAAGGTTACCTTTAAAGCTTACAAATGGCTGCCTAGTGCACCTAAAATCCAAACCCAATTAAGGCATGGGATGGATGCTAGAATACGTAGAGAGAAAAAAAAATATATTGGCAATACCATGAAAGCATTATCTTCACCCCTTAACCTGTTCTGTGCAGGCAGGGTACAAAATTGCTATGACTTACAAGTGTACTTAACAGGTCTGAAAAAATAGATCTGCAACAAATTTCATGTTCTGAGTAGTTGGTGGAGGTTGTGGTTCACTCCTTCCCATCTAACTCCAAAGTCAGAGGCAATAGTGATGTTTAAAATTTGTGGAAGCAATTAAAGAAGTCGTGGTGTCACGAGGCCTATTCAGGACTGTGGGACTGGTTTATGGGCTTGCTGGGGAGCGTGGACAGACAGGGAGGCTGGTGACTGCTCAGCCAGAGTGGCACGGAAAGGGGGAATATCAGCGTTTGGCCTTTTGCACAGTGCACACTAGTGAACAGTGCACTGAAACATTATATAGGTGCTGGGGAACGTCTGCTGGCGTGGGGCTAGTTGCAAAAGATAAATAAAAAAATGGAACAATGTGACCAAAGACTCTCTGGGAATAAATCACTGAACTCTGGTCAGGTCTCTGGAATCTCAAGCCAAAATAGTGCAAGGAAAGAATGAGGGTAGGCTACAGGAAATTGAATGTCTCCTAGAAGGACCTGCCTCATTTTTTCCATTTGTTAATGGTACCTTTGATGTGATGTAGAGCTCAGCTGGTTGGACTATTTAGATCCATCCTTCTGGATACTGGTAGCAAGAGGGAAGAGTAGCTCACAAAGACATGGTGTTTATGGCCTGGCAAGGGTTTTTGCAGCTGATTATAACATTTTTCAACTGCTTAATGTCCTTGTTGGCTTTGATAGGTTTATGAAACAAATATTCAAGAAGCAAGCGTAAAGCAGGTGTGCTGTTTTACCTTGGCAATGGCAAAAGAGCAGAAATTATTTGGGATGGCATTTACTCAGATGCCTAGGTTTGCCACTGTTTTAGAAGGATCAGAAATAATGTGATTCAAAGCAGAAGTTAAGTAATAATACTACTGGGTAAGTAGTAATATATTTCAGCATCAGATCCTGTATTTGAATAGGGATTGGTTCAGAGCAAGAATAAGCTATTCTGGACCTGTCAGAGAGGCAGTGGCAATCAGTAGGTATCGATGGTGCTGCATGAAATGGGGAAAAGATCCCACAGGCACATGTGACCCAAAGCTGAGATGAAGCTTTCTGATGCTGTGTAACTTCTGTTAATCTATTTATGTTGTAAATAAAAAGTAATCATTAAAAAAACCTTATGCTTCCAGAGGGAAAATAGATGGCCTGTAAAGGTTAATATCCACAATCAAGTCTAAATATGGACTTATATTTGTAAACGTATTTTATAAAGACAAGAATAAAATAAGAAAAAAAATGTAGAAGCCAATAGAAAACATAACGCTGGATTTTTATTTTTTCTTTTTTTTACTTGTTCTAAATAATGGTAGTGCGGTGAGATAGTTTTATGGGTGTTTTTCCTTTGATCAGATGCAAATCCAAGAGCAAAACAGAATGCACCTAAGTAGAATATGCATATATGTCTTATAGGTCACATATTGCAGGGGGTATTTTAGTAAACCTGACCACAAGACCCTAGACACTACTCCCAATAGCAGAGAGTGTCTAATGCACACTGTTCTTGAGGGTAATTACCAGGAAATGCGGAGGTATCAATCATGCTTGATGCACTGAGCAATTATATTTTGTCCCCTGAAAAGTCTTTTACTGTTCAGGGGATGCAAAGTGTGTGAATTTCATTTTAGCACAGAAATATTGTTAGGAAAACAGCAACATTAAGGAAGCAGACAGGCACAGTGTAAGACCGTGAAGCAGATGTTAGGGAGATGCTCCCCATACAATAATTCTGGTTTAGAAATATGAACTAAGAAAGAAATACCACCATGGGAATTTGTAAGTTGGAGGAAGTCTCTGAGAAGAACCATCCCCTGCCTTCTCTGGCTTCATGCAGACCCAAATCCTACAGGGACAGGCGTTGTGCCTCTGTCAGCGCAGACCCCGAGATGGGAAGCAGTGAAGAAAGTAAACTCAGATCCAGGCAAGAAGGCGGGATGTGACGAAAATACGCTGTGGCTGATGTAAGTGTAATAAATACTAGGTTCTTTGAGAGAAGAGAGAACCACATTTAGTGCTCTGCAATGGGGTTTTGGATGCACTAGCGGGGACTTGGAGCTTCTTGCGGGCTTATCACTTGGAACCAGCCCGTGGCGTTGGCAGAGCCAGGACACCCGTTTTGTAGCCAGCTCCGCCACCAGCCGTTGGGGCACTGGGGGTGTCTGTTCCTCCAAAGCATCTCTCTTGGAACTAGTGCAATGGGTGGCTGTGTTTTCCCTGCTTACTTCATTAGCTCTTTGATTAAACGACCTGTGATAGTAGGGCTAGAAGAGACGATTTCTGGTTTTGTTAATAAAGTGGAGATAGGCGGAGCATCTGGTGGGTGGTGGTTGTGTGGTGCAGTGGGGATCCTCTCAGATGGCCTCCTGCTGCCCACCAGCCCTCTCCTGACTTCTGCAGCCGTCCATGGCTTGTTATTGATGCTCTCACCAAAACGTTGGGGGGTAGAGGAAGAGTTCTGCTCTGCCGAAAAGCAGGGTCATCTGCAAACTTCATACATCCACAGTTGTCTCAGAAATGGGCTGTCAGCTCCGGTTTGGGTGGCCAGGATTTTGTGGCCTGTCTATATCTCAACCAGCGATGCAAAAACCTGTGCTGTCCTTGAACAGTTTCACTGTGGGCATTAAGACTGAAAAGAAACTTGAAAATATGAATCAAAACTACTGATTGTTTTGTTCGGCAAACACGATCAGAAAGGCGATGCTGCCTGGAGCTGAGAGCGCGGCCTGGGCCCATGGCGGGCGGTGGCGGGGCCTTGCCACTGCCACCGTGAAATGGAGGCAGGAGGAGCCAGCACCAAGAGGGTTTTATTTGAAATCCCAGAATGAGAGACTGACACAGAAGCCAAGTTTTGTGAAGCTGAAAGAAGCCTTATCAGATGGTAGGTCAGAGATTCGGGTGGGTTTGATTAATCAGCTCTGCTGGGAGGGCCGCAGCTCGGCGGGGCTACTGGGGTGCGGGCAGGGATGGGCCCAGCCCTCAGAAAGGAACTGGCATGGTCCCTGCCTCTCCGAACAAAGTTCGAACGAACCGTGTCAGTTCAGTGTTATCCCCTTGTCATTTTTTACTATCCGCATCTCAAGTGGTGCTATTTAACCAATATTTCTTATTCCTTTTTTTTCTTCCCTTTATTTTTCTTCCATTTTTGCTCTTTGTCTGTCTGAGGTTTGTGACAGGGCATCCTGAAAGTTCCTCCTCCTGCTCAGCCCTTCCTGATGCAAAATGATAAGAGAGGATTCACAACTCCCGCAAGAATTCATTGCCAGTGTATCTGTAAAACATGCAGGTACTAAGAAGCTGGGCAGGCCCAGAACCCATGCGAATACTATTAAGCAAACAGCCATGCCTGGGACAGGGGAGTAGTATAAATCAAACCACATACGCCACACAAAGTCTGAGCCTGCATTTACTCTTCACCCCGTCAGTCCACTAACGTGGTTCCACTTGCACCCAAAGTGGAAAAGCAGCATAAAAAAAGTTTGGAAAATAAAGCAGGCAAATAAGCAGGCTATAGAGATGTGTCTGGGTTTTTTAAAGTGTATTCACAAGTTAATTCAGGTAGGAAATTATTCTGACAGGTAGAGAGTAAAGTTTACTCCCGTGGGCTATTTGTGTCTTATTTAGGGCTTAAATGAAGCGCAAAAGCTCATGAAAGACAGAAAATCCTTCAACATGGAAGACAAGGCTCTGGAGGTGAAAGATGGCTAATCCAATGCCACCTTCCCCCACAACATTTGCAATTGCTACCTGAGAGCAGCCTGAGGGCTCAGCAGCCCCTGTTAATCCCGGCCCGTGGCATGCCCACAGACTGGGGTCAGAAAGCTGGCTTTTCCAGTACCTCTCTCCACTTTTAAATGGTTTCTTTTAGGCTGGCCTCTGCACACTTGGGGGCTGCCAGGCTCCCAGGAGGATAAACACCCTTTGGAGACACACACAGTAGTTTTTAAAACTGTGCATTGCTGTCAACAGAGCTGTAAGCAGAGGCAGGCACCCAGCCTAAATTGTGACAGCCCCGGACCACTGGTAGCTGGCAGAGAGCTTTTTAGTGTGTGGTTTTCCCCTCAAATGAGTAGTCTTCTGTTCTTCCTATGGTTAGAACACGGACACAAGCTATGCAGCTTGCACTTACATTTTAATGTGGAAATATTATTGCGGAGTCTGAGGTAATTACCCAGTTGTTCCTTTTACTGCATGTAATTACAACAAAATACTACGGGGATAGTTTATAGCAACTCAGTGTAAAATAAGGTACATGAAAGCAGTGGTTAGGTGAGGTGATGTTTGCACTTCTTCCACTTTGAACAGGCTTTTGCAAAGAAATGTACCCACATCTACCATATGCTAATTAACTTTTCCTAAGAAATTTTCATGGTGAACACCCAGGGCTTGGTCCCAACCTGTCAGGAGTCAGCTCTGCTCTACTGAAGTTAAGTGGGCACCCACCTGAGAGGATCTGAAAGCTGACCTCCCCTCAGTGAGCTAGGATGGATTTCCTCCTCCCTCACCATGCTGTACATCTGAGGCCACAGCATTTCTTGCATTTTAGACTGGCACATGCCAGATGGAATTTATCCCAAGGGTTTTCCTAAAGCCAAATTTACGCAGTGTTTTGAGCAAGAACAACATTGCATCTTCTATTGCAAATACTTAATATGTGATAATGTTAAGACTTTTCCCCACCACGCTGAGCCACATCCATTTTTTTCTGTCTCTGTGTATGTAAACATGGGATTGCACTGCTTAGCTATGTTTACATTGCTTGGTTATGCTTACAGGATCTGGCCACCTTCTGTGTGATGCTTTTTGTTGGGTATTTTTTGTTCAGATTCCCTTTTCCCATGTTCGGGGAAAGACACAAGGGGTTTGTTCTCTGCTGAAATAGCATTTGTACCATCTGTATGCATTCTATATGTATTCATGTATACAGATTTACTGCATCAGGGTGAGTTCAGGTGTCTTACCTGATGCTTAGCTGCCATTTCAGGCACTAGGCTTTCTTGCTTCTTATCTCTGTGCTGTATCTACTCAACCAAACATAAAGGGTTTAATGTGATTGTTAGCAGAGGTAATGGAGAGAGTCCTGTTGATTAGAACAGGACCTGAATCAGACCCTTCATTTTTCCCAGCTGTCACATGGGACCCATTTATTATTCTGGCCTTTCTTTTTTTCATCAGAATTCACTGCAGACTATTTTTCCATCATTATCTAAGAGTTTTTGGAAGGAAAAGTTGCATTTTAAAAAGAGCCTCCTTGCTGCAATTTATTCAGCTCACCATTTCCTGACTCCAGCTGTGCCCTCTTGCTCTAATAGGGTTAAAGAGGTTGAGTTCCCCCAATGCTAAGTGGAGAGAAAACCTCAAGGTGATCAGGAACTGTCCATGTAATATTCTTAATTGTTCTGCACATCATTAAAATGTTCATGCATTTCATGCACTTCTGGCTGAAAATTGCCCATTCAGCTTTAACAGCTAATTACAAGAGTGACCAGGCATTCACATGGCACATGTGTGCTTATTGGATATGACAGATGGATATGTCCGGACCTCTGATTCATCATTTTATATTTCCTTTCTGAAAGGCTATGTTATCACTGTGCAAATAAACTGTAATTCTGCCCCAGGCCCGACTGCTCACAAAGGAAAAAGGAGGAGAAAAAAGTGCACCTCTGAAGACTGCCTTTGCTGTAAAAGGGCTGCTCGCTCCTTGGAAACGGGAACAGAGGGGACAGATTTTGTGCTGTGCCTCTGGCAGATGCGGCACAGAAAGCACAGCTCCAGGGGACGCAGAACAAAGGTGGCTACAAGCCCTCTGCGCCGCGTGACTCTGGGCTGTTGCATGGGCCTCTGAGGTTCCTGAAATACATTCGAGCAATCGCAGTCTGCTCTGGTCAAAAGTAGGGCTCCCCGAGACACCCAGCTTTGCTGTCAGCGGATTTGAAGCTGGCATGAGAAGCTTCCTTCCCTCCGCCACCTTCTGCCCTTCGCATCAGGGGCGCAGCCGCTGCAGGGTCTGTGACGGGAAGCATTGGTTTGGCGTGAGGGTGGCAGGCTGCTGGGCAGGACCTCCACTCTAAGCAGCAGTGGCCCCTGGGTTTTACCTAGGTAGAGACAAGCTGAGTAATAATACTGGAAACTCATTGCCAACTGCTCTGGGAAATGCAGTGCATTACCTGTATTTCTGTATTAACATAGATTTTGCAACCCATTTAACAAAATGTTTTAAAATGTTTTCCCTTTAAAGAGATCCATACCTTTTCTCTAAAAGGTATTTTATTGTAATGGAACAAAAACTTGGTCAACTGGAACATATACTTTCAAATCACTGTGTTTAAAAAAAGAAACTTGTCTCCTGAGGGAGGAAGAAGATGCGGTTGGCTCCCCTACCTCCTCAGGATCAGAGGTGTCCACAAGGTCCTAGGTGTAACCAAACCCTCTGAATTTGCAGGACTCAGGAACTTTTAGAGATTATACAAAAATGTATACTGGCCCCTTATGTGGGCAGACATCACACACCCAGCTAACATGAAGACTTTTTAATTATATTACCAAAAAATGCCCCATGATTTCAACGGGAATCTGTACAAGTAAAGACTGAGTTGTGCATATTGTGGAGACCAGCCATTGCCTAACCTGCAGAAAAGGGATGATATAGTTGTAGACATATAGTTCTGGAAGTAGTTTCAACTGATCATCTCATCCATCCTTCTCAAGTCTGTTGAGAACAACTATAGTTAGACTGTACCTTGCTGAGATTTGCATGGACTGATCTCAGAAGCCACTTCTGAGCATACCAGCTTCGTTCTGGTGCAGCCTGTTCCAGCGCAAGGTAATTCTTAGAAGTTGAGGGGAAAAAAATGTCCTAACATCTAACTTAAATCTCCTTTGCTGTAAATTATATCAATTATTTCTTGTCTCAGAAATAGCGGATGTGGAGAACAATTTATCCTTCTTTTTATAGCAGCCTTTTTAACATTCCTTTTTATATCAGACAACTAGTTTCTTTTCAGTCTTCTCTTTTCCAAAGTAAAAAAATTTCCATTCCCCTAAGCTCACCGCAGAAGCCTTGTTTTCTGAATCATGTCATCCTTGCAGCTCTCCCTTGGACTCTGCAAAGGTGGCTGTCCCTTCTTAAATGCTCTGCTGGAGCATTTCTGTATGTGAAACCAGAACAGCATCAAGCAGAGCGGGATGAGAATGTCTTATAAACATGTCAAAACAGAGCGGGGAGTAAATAGGCATCAGACTAGCCGAAATGTTGATTTATTTTCTTAAGCCCAGAATAAAACTGGGAGTGAAGTTTCTTCAGCATTACACATTTTTTCTGCCAATTGTCCTGTTTTGACCTTTCCTGTCCCCAGGAGGTATGTACTGACAACTTCTATTCTATTAAAACAGTCTGGTCCTAGTTAATCAATGATCAAGGCTCTTGGTCTCTACTAGGCTACATGACTGTGTTTCCTCCTCTAAATCGTTTGTGCTTTTTCTGTTTTGATGTTCAGCCACTCCATTAATAAAGCTACTGAGAAAATTGCTTACCCTTTATGTCAAAGGATAGCGTCTTGCATGTTCCAGTATCTTGTAGGTTTGAGTTTCCCCTAAATAATTGTTCTTACTCCGGCTTGGATTTCAATTTAAAAAAGCATTAGCCCAATATTTACTTGGCATTGGCAGCAATAGACCATTCATAGGGTTTTATGTCCTGAGGGTAAATAGCTCATTCACTTCATTGTTCATTAAAAACAAATACAATTTGCGCCCTTTCTCTATTCCCTTAAAAAAAAAACAAACGAAAAACCTTTACTGTATTGCCCACCAGTGAACATTTCATTATTTATTGTTTAATTGCTGCTTCATACTTGGCATAAAAGTGGTAAAATAGGATGTGACTACTAGAGGAATGATTATTAGTGGTGAACAGGAGAAAAAGACCCAAAACGTCAGTGGTTGTGGAAATGCTATTTCTCACTCGGTGGCGTTCGGTGTCATTAGCCGTGATAGCGAACCCTCTCAGCTGGCATGGTGAACCCTCGCACCATGAAGCACTTGTAATCGTTCCTCTGTGGCGCTGCGCCACAGAGAGATGCCATTTTCTAACTCGTTTCTATTGTTTTGAAATGAGATCTACAGTCTGCGGATGCGACCTCTTGAAAGGAGCTCCGTGCTTGATCATCCTCGTCGTATTTAACTGGGGTTTATAGTGTCCACTTGAGTCTACTGACACAGTGGGTGAGGAAATAGAGAATTAATCTTCTATCACATTCCCTTCTGTAGAGAAATATCCTAATTAAACATAGCAGAAAATTACTTTAAAAGTAGCAGGAGGAGGAAAAAAAAAAGTCTTTTCTTTATTGTAGGCATGGGCAATATTAATTGAAAAACTGTAATTTATGCACGCAAAGCTTCTAACTGTCCGCAGTGATTTTCATAACATGGAACTAGCTTTGCCTCCAACAAGGACTTGTGTTAGGAAAATAGAAGAACATACTATAATTACTGTTTTGCTTCTGGTTGGTTTGCTTCGGCTTTTCTGTTCATATTTATCTGTGTTTCCAAATTTGAGAAAAATCCCTTGATAATTGCCTTTTCTCTAAGATCTTCTCACTGTGGCAGTTGTCACACACACTGAGAATTTTCCATTTTAATATTCTGGTCTATTAGCTGCTAAGAGCACAGATAAGATAACGAGAAATGGAAGTCCCCTTTTTAAGCATTTTTGTTTTAAAATGACAACTTTAAACGTATTACTCTGTTTAGAAAGAAAAATCTGAGTGGATGGCATGATGGGTAATGATATGTAAATGACCATTCATGCATGAAAATCAGGGCCACAGTTGAATGTATTAAGCAATGACTGATATAATCATTATTTTGGATTTTGCATCTGAAGAGGGGGGATTGCAGATATCAAGTGAATTGCATATTTAAAGAAAACATTCATGTGTGTGTGGAATAAAGAAATGTTTTCGACATTTTTGCATTAAGTATCCTAGTGTTATGCTGTTTGGACTTAAATAAGGTCAATATGTTGGGTTTATGCTTTTCATGTTATCTCTGGCTCTCGCTTTGGCAGATCCTCCCTTTCCCTGTTTGTGCAGCATGCCATTGGAGTGCCAAGTTTGTAATGTCAACTCTTTTCAGCTCCCCATAATGCTTTTATCTACAGAAAGCTGTCTCCTGCTCACATTGGGGGGGGAGAGCTCAGGGAAAGCCAGTTGCTGGCATTTTAAAAAAATATGTAAAAATTCATCATCGCTGCGATCCTTTTGTCACTCTCATGCTTACACGCGCTTCCCGCGCTAGCAGGGTGGTATGGGAAAGTTAATGCTGCAGGGTCTGGCGGAGCTGCAAGGTCGAGCCGGCAGCCCTTGTCATGGGTTGACACCGGTCCCTGTCTCCGTATGTCACAGCTGTGACCAGGGTGACCGCTTAACTGGCAGTTTCTCTTTCAAGGGTCGTGGTGGCTGTTGCGGGGTTTGGGGCCGTGGCACTGGGGTCGCAGGTCAGGAAGGTAGATGGGCAGCACGCAGGCACCGACGGTCTTATGGCTGCTCCTTCATCCCCCAGCCCGCATGCTGGTGGTGCTTCTGCTGCTGATGTTACAGATGGGGAAGCGGGACCCTAACGTGGGCTCCGAGTGCAGCTGCTCTTCAGTCACCTCTGCACATTTATAAATTTGTGTGTGTAAGTATCTGCATATTCTGAGTAGTGCCACCTAAGTGTAAGCTACTGATGCTTTGTTCTGGTGACCAGGGGTGGCAGTCAGCAGGAAGGGCTGTCTGAAGCTGACCCCAAAAAAATGAGGGAAGTGTCCCTGGGGATTATTGACCGGGAGGTGACAGCGTAACTCACTTCTTTGCTTCCTAGCCAGAGCTCCGCGGTCGTTCTGCTTTTAAAGTACTGCTTTCATGAGGAGACTGGTAGTCAAGACTGAAATAAGAAAAGGGTGTGGTATCGGTAGATACTTGAGACCGTGATGTTTTCTTGTCTAATCTCATTTTGTATTATGAACTTAAAAAAGAAAATTCCATTTTGGAATAGGAGAAAAATAAGTTCTCTTATACAAAATCTACATTAATGGATTCCTTCTATCAAAGGCAGAAAATAGCTGTGTTACTAAATATAATTAATGCATCTCGAGTTTGGAGAACATTATGCTAAATGTCCATGATACATTCTCTGTCCCCTTCGGCAGTAGCATATGATCAATTTTGCTACTCTGTCCTTACCTAATTATTGCTGTCGCTAATGAAGGGAAGTAGAGAAAAACATGTCTTAGTAGGTTAATAAGCCATCCAGAAAATTATATTAGCGTGATCAATCCTTAATGATTATGGTTTCTCATAATATTAGATCACCTGAAAGGTGGTTTTCACAGGAGATGGGAGGAGAAGTAGATATCATTTTGCACCCGTTCTTCCAGGTGTGCTCAGTTGGTTTTTGGAGAAAAAAGCAGTCAAACTTTGGCTCAGGAGTTTTGAGTGCTCTTGCAAACATTGATTTACTTAGGGGAGCTGGCTTATTTTATCATACAAGCATCTGGAAGGGAGCAAGTATTGGGAGATTTTCTACCCTCCCTCCTTCCACAAGTATTTGTGGCATTGGCTTTCACCTGGGCTGATGGTGTGCGTGTTCTGTGTTGCTTTTCATAAGCTTTTTATGAATAAGCTGGCAGTCTCAGATCAGTCTGAGCAGCTTCCAGTTGGCATTTTCCCCCTTCCTCTCTCCATGATGATACACCTTCATTTGTAATTTAGTATCTGGTTTAGCATCTGTCAGGATTTCTTTCATTTGTTTGTTTTATGTCTTGATGCTTCTTCAAGTACCTGTGTAAGCCAGTACTGCAGCATACTCAGGCCATGTTTATCCTGATGAAAGCATTTCTCTTAAAGCATGTCCAAGGCATTAAAATGAATAGCAGAGGGGAATGATCCTCAAACATCAGACTCTTTTTTTTTATTATTATTATTATTATTTTATTTTAAGATTTTCCCCAAATTAAACTGAATCACAATCCTCCCTTTTAATTTGTTAATTACACTTCTGCAATGGTAATGCAATCAGTGAATATAGCTAAAGTGTTTGTGTGTGGGAATCAATATTAATGAGAAAGAGCCTATTTGCAAAACGTGATACGTATCAGCTATTTGCTTTGCGTCTGTCTGCTGGAGTAAGGCTGCTCTAAACCAGACCCACCTGAGCCATGCAAGGAACCACAGTTGCAGGAAGAGAAGGGAGAGAGTCCCTCGAGGTCATTCACTCCCTAGAGTCCCTTCTACACTTTCCATACCTGGGGGAAGGGACGGATGAGGGTGTGCTGCCAGTCAGCTGGGAGAAGCCCACATTTTGGGCAGCACAGCCCTTGGAGAGCTCGAGCTTAGGGGCTGCGGTGCCTTGGCCAGAGCAGAAAGTCAGGGCTTTCGCAGCCTGCCTGCCCTGAATGACTTCGCAGGTGACAAAACTCTGAGCGAGCTCGTAAAGGTTAATCACGACTAAGTGAGAATGAAATCTGGCATTTTCCTGCTGGGCTTCCAATTTTCTGTATATGCAGTGTATTGAAGCTAAGTGAGATTAAATGTTTAAACCTTTCATGCCATATGGCTTCGCCTATATCATAAACACATCTGTAAAATTATAGTCAGAGGGGCAACATCGTTCTGGTGTAAGTGGATTCAAATCCACCCTTCTCCACTGCTCATATCAAGGCTGAGTTTGACGTGTTACATTCAACCTGTTTGTCCTGTTAGTGGTGGTCTGGGAGGGTTTTCCCTACATGATCACATAAATTCTGGGTGACAGCACAAAAATAGGTCCCCAGTTTATCCACAGACCTCGGCTGTGGAGGCTCCTTCTCCTAAATCTTGGCCGCCCTTCCAGGAGTGGCTGTGCTACTCATGAACTCCCTTGCCTTTCTGTTTTGCCTATCAGCAGTGCAGCCGGTATTTGTCATGGTTTTTGTACTGTGGACATGGCTATTCCACAACATAAACTGTAAAACCAGGAGTACAATAAGCCACTAATGTGCTACTCACGCAGTGCCTCAACTTGCCCACTAATAATGGATATAAAAAGGAAAATTACTTTTCAACTGATTGTTTCCCATTTGTCGTAAAAGGTCATCTTACTGCTGGACATTTTCACGCCATTAACTGATGCAGTATATTTTGGTGTTTCTTGAGGAACAGAGTTATATAAAAGATAGGATCTATGTTGCATAAATATTTTATCTCCTCCTGCAGGACTTAGAAACTTTGCAGTTGCCCTCACGTGAGCTTCTAGCAAGTTCCTTAGGTGCCTGCACTCCCGTGCACCCTGAGCAACAGCAGAGGCCCAAGGACTGCCTAGCTACAGGCTTCGGGAGGCAGAAATACCTTTGCCCATGTCAGGAGGGATGTTTTTACAACCAGCTCTGAGCCAGATTTTCTTTTTTCTTTAAATGGAAATTCTGACTTACAGAAAAAAGAAGCAAACACAGGGACGAGCCCTAGTTGTGCAAGTTTAGAGGATCAGCTCAGCGTGACAATCGCGGATCAGGGAGTGCTACTGTGGAAATGTTAGATTCTTCTGGGGCAGGAGCTGTGAAGGGGGACTGGGGATCGCCCTTTGCATACGAGCTGACCACTGAGCTGGTGGAGGAGGAGGCAGATAAGGAGCCATCCACCATGGCTCCCAACCACGAGGGTACAGCCTGGCTGAACGTGGTTTTGGATTGCCAGTTTTGGCACCTGACCCAGCTGCCTCCTTCTGAAACCCCACTGCAGAGCATGAGCGTGGCACATGTCTTCTCGACTTCTGAGCTCCAGGGCTGCACCTGCTCTCAGTTATGTGTGTGTAGTAACCTGCATTAGCACCACAGAAGCAAACAGAAAGGAGTATTACATGGAAGAAAAGCAGAGTGGGAGAAGAAAAATGCACTCCTCTTGTTGAATTCAATGAAAGGTAGACCCAAGTCATTTTTACAGTAGAGCCACTTTATACCACCCTGATTATGTAAATGGGACATAAAGTAAATTGGACTTTCACTCGCTCTGACACTCCCTTCCATTGCCAGAGTGATTTACAGAAGTCTTAGTGTAAATTAGAACAGGACCAGTGTCTGCGGTTCACGTTTTAGGATTTTAAACCAGTCGTTTCCCAAGATAATTGTGGTGCAGTCAAGACTAGGAGCAGCTTCCTAAAATTGGTTAACACCCGGATTTGGGTATCTTCAGTGGCTTAAATGGAGTGTCATATTATCTCCTCTATAGTCTGCCTAAAAGATAGATTTGATGTCTGCGAGTAAAGACATGAAATTGCCATAGGCTTCCACTCTTATAGCCTGCCACCTATTTGATTTATGTGATAAGTGATCTCAGATGACCCTCCAAGGCACTGAACCATTAGAGAGTTATGTTGCACAGCGATAAGAAATCTTCAGAGATACCTAAATCTTCTTTTACCACTGGGAGTTTCATCTGTTCTGGAATAAAGAACATTTTTATGTATGATGTTGCTATCTTGCTAGCCATACTAATATTCAAAAGGATACACAGACTTAAATCAATAGCAAAGTGACAAAGACCTTAAAACTGAAGTAGTCACCAAGTGGATGCTAGACAGCTCTTTTAGGTTTTATCTTTGTTCCTTTCATTCTGTTTCTTGAAAGATGAGTAGCTGTAAGGATTCACATTCAAGTTAATCTTTCCACCAGATAGGAAGCTGGCAAAAGCACCCTTTAAGTGTGGAGAGTCCTGGAAAGTCAACTCACCCATTTGGGTCTTCCTTATTGTAGGCTTTGTGAAACCATGGGTTGGATCCTTCCTTACTTTTTTCACTGAATTTCTCTAAATTCCCTGATCTAGGTTCCTCTCTACCTAGAATGAATAAAAGCACTTAGAACCGCAGGTGGGATGTGAATTCTTGACAGAGGTCAGGAAAAGCACAGATGCGTAATTTCTGTGGTTTACATGCGACTGTACTGTCTTCCCCTGCAGAGGAAGGCACTGCTGGCTCGTATTCCTCCAACTGAACCTATATCTAATGCAGTACTTAATAGAATTTGCTCTAAGTGCAATGTTGCAGCAGCACGTATATAGTCCATATGATCCATCCATCAGATTATCTTTGTATCATGTCTGTAGTGCATCAAGCATAAGGTATCCAGCAGTAAAGGATGGAGCTTCTGCCCAGACTTACAAGAGGAGGAGGAAGGCCAGAACCAGTCCCTGCTTTTCAGCAGAGCCCAAAGATGCCGGACCTCTTTGCAGATCCGCAGGGAGAGGGTGTTTGCCAGTCCACCGAAGGGATGAAGAGGATTTCGAGCCTGGCCTGCCCCCCTCCCTTCTGGCACATATGGCCAGCCAGCCACAAGTGGCTCACACTTGACTCTCCCCCTGAGCAACCTTTGCTGACCCTTTTGCTGACAAATGAGAAAAGTGTTATGATATTGGGTACTTTCCTGGACTGCAGCTTCCCATCTCCCTTGACACAGCGCTGAGGTTTAATGATCTGTGTGGCCAGGCAAGTCAACCTGAGGGAGGAATCAGACATCATCTTTTTCTATTTCTCCTTGATCTTGAAAAATCTTCTGGTCCTTGCAATTAGGACTACAGTAATCTCCTTCCAGGCTCTTTAATAATGGCCTTGATTGGTGAACCGTCGCATTGCATCCATCCAGCTGTGGGCATGTCCACTTGGTTGTTTTGTTCGCACTGTTGGACATATTGAAATACATCAGAGCAGGGACTGATGCCACAAAAGCTCTGGCAGCATCACAGGCATGTTTTTACAACAAGCTGAATCTATTCCTTGAAAATTCTCCTGCAAGGAAGTGATTTCTCTTTAAAATTAAATTAATGCAAGGCAGAGATGAATAGTCCCCACGTGCTACTTGGCTTTTTACTCAAAGCTGTTTATGAGGAGAAGCTCTTGGCAAAATTTAAATGAGCCTCCTCTTCCTCAAGCTGGCAAATAGGGTCAATGCTGGTCATCGTACACCTTCATAAATCTGCAATGTTGGCATCCCACATACACCAGGCAAACATCAAATTTTGTAGGGGAGCCGCACAAGGGTGCAATAATCACAGCTGTTTCATGTCAGCATTCAGAAAGCTTACAATAGGGTTTTATTCAATGAGCCATTCCTTTTGAAATGCCATTAGAGATATTTGCTAGGAGAAACTGGCCTCAACTAATCGTATTTAATTTTTTATCAAGTGCACTATGGGAGCAGCAGGGATATGCATGAGACAGAAACAAGCAAATGGTGTTTTATTTAGAATAAATAAACTTTGAGTAAGAATTGAATCCTTTCCTTCCTGGCCACGGTTGTACAAATACAGGGAGGTCCCTACAGAGGTCTATAGGGGATCATGTCCTGACTTAAGACCCGGATGCTCTTGGAGACCTCCAGTTGCACCTGCTGGAAGGAGGGAACTGCAATCAGATAGATGTAGAGGAGCAATGCTGTTCCTGTGAAACCATTCCCGTCCCATCCACTTTTACCCATGCTAAATGAGGTTCAGAGGGTGTGAAGGCTACCCATCTCACCAGGGGAAGCCTCCAAGCCCCCAGACTGGATGACAGCTGCAGAAAGCTTCTGAGGTTTCTAAGGGGTTGAGCTGTGCGAAGTGAGAGGCACGTGGCTGTGCATGGGCCCACGCCTCTCCTCACAGCAGTAGCACCTCGTCTGCAGGGCTGCCAGCGCTGCTCTGTGCTGGGCCCTGTGTTAGGGTCACTGCAACTGAAAAACTGGGGGAAAGGAAAGAAGCCAAAAGAGAATGGGAAGGAAGGCGTGACAGGAAGCAAAACGGGAGGTAAAAAATAAAGACGGAACTAGAGAGAGCAGCAGCACTTGGTGGTAATGTGAAACAATTTTTATAGTAGTTATTTACTGAACTCAGGGCACTTCCCAGACACTGATTTCATGCACTAATTAGACTGTGTCCAGGGCAGAATTGGAGCCTTCAGCACAAGGTGCGAGTGAGCTCAGCACAGGGCCTTACACAAGAGTGAGCAGTTTCAGAAGTGCTTCTTTCCTGTCCAGCACACACTCAGCATTGCACAGGACTGAAAAAATCATGAATCAGCTCTACAGAAATAATTTGGTTTTTAAAATTATAAACTTGATAGTTTCTGGTATTTATTATACTCACAAGCTTTTTCTCCACAGCCCTAATGCTTAGACGTACCTTTCAGAACAAACATACATAGAAACTGAGATCTTTATACATTGAGATAATCCACTGGCTGTGATTTTAAGAAAAAATATAACCTGAGAGTCACAGGAGAAATATGAGAGCTGGAAAACACTGCAAATTGAGTCTGACTAGCATCAAAGCAGTGCCAGGCTGTATCTACATGGTCTTTAGCGAGAAGATAAGAGCACATTTTATCAGCAATCTGAGCTGGCTGGATACATCTAGTTCCTCCCTGAAAACCCTGTTAGGTATTTGCATCACGCTGAAGTCATCCTGTTAATCTTTTCCAACACTTGGCTGAGAATGGCAACATGGAGGTACCCAGGATGGGACCTGAAGCAATATAAATGCTGGGAAAGGTGGTCTGCTTTCCTGGGCAGCCAGCTCAGGTACGACACAACCCCGGCACTGTTTAAATAACCTGCCTGCTGATAGCGGAGAGGTGGTTTCAAGGACAGACCGTTGGTGGTATGGAGAAACCCATCAAAGGCCCCTTGGCGTGAAGGAGAATATTTCAGGTCTCCTTAAGAAGTTCTGAGTCGGGTCCTGAGCGGGGTAGAGACACTGTTTTCTCGTGTGATAAGTAAATTCCCCAGCGTGTTTGTGTGTGTGAGAGAGAGCAAATTTGTATTTATTGAGATGGAGCCAGACAGCAGGGGTAAAGCAGAACAAGGCATGTCAGAGTTTGGATTTATTACCGATACAGTAGGCCATTTTCTTTTCATTTTGACCATAATGCTGTTCTGAGCCTCTGCCAGACTTCGAGAGCAGAGTCATTCGTGAGTCGACCCCCTGCTTCGCACCCTTCGTTTTTCTCACTTTGCAGGTTTTGAGTGAGCTAATGCTTTCAGGAAAAAAGACTTATTGATTAGAAGGAAGTCGCTTGCAGCATCTGGGCTTTTATTGGCCGAGTTTGTGAGGTGTTTTTAGCCTTTTGGTAGAGGTGTAGGTAGTGTTTGTTCTAACACATTTAGTAAATTCCACTGGCTTCTCTGCCCTGGTTTCTCTGAGCTTTCTCACTTCATCTACTCACCTTGTCACCTGTTAGGACTGAAGCATGTGGTGGGATCACCTCAGCTGCTCTGAAGAGCATTCGTCTCTTCCTCCATATTTTAATTTGCACGTCGTCTTTCATTCCAAAATACAAAAGTGGCCATCAACCCTCATCTCCACGTGATTTTTGTTATTACCTAGATTTTATAGCTAAAAACAAGTACAAGTGTATATCTTGTTAAAATGAGCTAGAGCAAGCTTTTTTTGAAGTTCTTCTTTCAACAATAGCAAAGATGTCCCACCACGAGGAGTCAAGTCAGAATCAGGGATTGCGATGAGCACGCATCTGATCACAGCAATCAAAGGAAGACTGCATAATACAAAAACAAACATAACAAATCATTATAGTCATATTTCTGTATATTCAGGTGTGTGGTGATGATGTTTTGTGCTGTTTCTTTGTTGTGTTCTGCAGTATAGTTAAAATATATTGAATAAGGATTATCATAATTGTGTTCGTAGTCCTACAAAGCCCCATGAGAACTGAACTAAGACTCTCCTGAGTTTGCCCTGTTGCCTTTCGAGGCGTGTTAGTGAAGAGAGGCTGAGAGATTTGTGTTTAGCCAATGTTGCCACCTAATTCTCTCTCTCCCTTATGGCTCACCAGCTCCTCTTTCCACTGCCATTTGCTCCTCAGAGTATGGTCCAGCAAGCGAGTTATCTGCATATCACTTGTGTCACTTAGAAAATAGGTGACGCTTTCTATATCAGATCAAAACTGTGAGCTGCTGTGCATATTCCTATCCATCCCATTGGAGCTGCTTGTCTGGAAATTGCAAAGAGTTTATTTCCATCCTGCCTTTGACGCTTGTCAGGCATCTCTGGAAGACACTGAGCAAGTTATCCAGAAGCTTGACCACAGAGATTTTGATGTCCATTTGCTAGAACAGCTAAACCACCAGTCATCAACTCTTAGTAGAGCCTGAGTCTGGGAAGCTGTGGGGATAATGTCATAGCATGATTTGTTGGGGTTGTAGCACCTACAGAGGACTCTTGACTCAAAGAGGCTGAAGTTTAAAGAGAAGGTGGATGTGTCTATACCAGGGGACAGTTTGGAGCTTTTGGTTTTCTACTGATACTCCAGGAGATAAGCACAGAGTCAGAGCAATCTACTGCTGTTACTTTCAGTCTGTTTTTTCAGCTATGGAAACAAAGTAAAATGTCTCCAAAATGTCCCTCAACTTGCAAGCAATACAAATATTCTTGAAATCACAACTCTCTGATGTGAGTGCAGTGAGAATGCCAGAAAAGGACCAAATGATTAAAACAGGGGCTGTTGTGGTTCCCACAGTCCATTGACTCTGTAAATTGTGTGTAGTGCCTTCCCAGCTAAAGAATTTATATTGCTTAGGAGACTGAGATAGCCTCTGAAGTGACTTTCAGATAATGTTAGTGACCTTCTAACCCATGTTAGCACATTTCCTTGAACTCTGGAAATTGCTAATCTTGCTAATACAAATAGGAATTTGCAGCTTAACATTTCTCAGTTGTGTGAGTAATAAGCGGTGGGCTTCAGCGATTAGCCTCCCTGGAGCCCTACTATGTTCCTACAGGGTCTTGGTGTTAAGCCTCAACAGTTGCTAATATGAGAACTATGTAACATGCAGGAGAAAAAGAGAATTGCACTCCTTTTATTTTTAGAAGAGGAATTCAGAAACTAGATTATTTCTGCTAACATTTTTTTTTCAGTTGAGATATGAAAGCAAGTGCAAATCAGTAAGTGCAGGGAGGAAAAAAAAAAGAAAAAAGAGTCACCTTAGAAAATGAGCATCCACTAGTCCTCAAGCTAAAAAGCAGCAGGAAAACTTGGGAAAATAACTCTTTCTAAGATGTCCACATTTATCAAAGCACTTATCTGAACAGCATGAAGAAAACAAGCCTCTGCGTGTGTCAGTCCTGGGAGTGGGTGCACGTGTCAGTGTGTGTGTTTGTCTAGGGAGAGAAAACACACCTTAAGGAAATGTAAAGAATAATATTATCTGTGGTTACTGAAAACAGAAGGAGAGAGAGAGACTAAGAGATAAACAGCTGTATTTTTTAATCATGACCACTGCATGCTCAGGCATTTAATGACAATGTGCACATTGATTATCGAACACTGGATGCAGAGCTTCTTCAGAAAAATATGAAAGAGTAACCTATTATTTTCTAGCAGAAATTAAGAACTGCATTGTGCCTTAATGTGGATGTTCCTCACTAAATCAGTTAGTTCTTTTCAACATGCTCAATCTTTCAAATGCCTTCCTTTAATGACTTAAGTAGTTGTTTTACTCAGCTTGTGATGTGGAACCGTGTGAAATCCCTGGTCAAACCACACCTGCTAGAAGGAAATATAAGGAAAGTGATTTGTAGAATAACCAAATATAAAAGTATAGCTCTTTTCCATAAAAAATATGTTTTCACCCTCCTGAACTGGAGCAATTTTTATATTCCTGGTAGGTGAGGAGTGCTCGGCTGTCATAAAAAATCTTCTGCCCATAGATCCCATCGTACTTTGCATACAGTCATTCGTTACAGCTCCCAAAGTATCTGCCAAATATTCTGTTCCCTTTTCACAGATGGTGAAACTGTGCCACAGCAAAGCAGTGTGACTTGATAAATCCAGATCATGTGTCCTGTCTAATATCTTAACCGCTAGAAATTCCCTGCCAAGATTGGCTGTCAAATTTATCTCCTCAGGAAAAAAAAAAACCACCACCTTCTAAATTTAAAATATAAATGAAATTTGGTGAAAACCCCAGGCCTGGATGCAGCTGCAGAGAAGTGGGGAGGAACTGTACAGCAGCATGAGGCTCCCAGTGCTGTTGGGTCAGGATCACACACACGGCACATGGAGATGCTACTAGCGTCCTTGGCACCCTGTCCACCTTTGTATGTTGGGTCTTATGAGCCTAAAGAGTTCCTCAGTCATTTAGGGAAACAGAAAAAACACAGCTCAGACCCTCCCTACAAAATCTGACAATGCAGTAGAACAAAAATCCAGACTATGTTTTCTGAGTTTCCCCTTTGGTTTTTTTGTGCGTGAACTTTGTGGATATAAAGGTGAGCAAAGTTCTACAAATAGGGCAAACCCTCTTTTTTTCCTTTTAGGATCATCAGAATGCTCATCATAGGTAATTTTTTTTCATTTCAATCTAGTCTAAATTCAAGCAAGACCGATAAATTGCTGCAGCATAGCTCAACATACCAGCGCTTTCTTTGACTGTATTTGACTCAGAGAAGGGCTTCTGAGACAAACGATCTGCCTTAGGTATTTCTGAAGTCTATATCACTGTAGTATCTAGGCATATCATGACTTTTAATAAACTTGTTTCCATGTTCTTTGTTGGTAGAAAGTGGTATTATTCCCATTTTACACAGTGGGAAACAGAACAGAGGTTAAATAACTTGTCCGGGGTAAGAAAGCAGGTATTGGGGTCACACTTTCTCTTTGAGGGGCAAAAGCCCTTTCTCCTCCAACAGCTTTGTGAAAGCTTGGGACTCTTCTTTCTTGAGTAAATAACAAAAGCAGCATATTCAAAGTCAGAGCACTCCAACCCAAGAGACTGCAGTAACCCCCAGGTTAATGGGGTCTCGTGCAGTGGATGCACGACATCAGGCAGGTGATTTGTCCCATCAGTGTCCATGGGGCTTCAGCGTGTCCACCAGCCTTGGCAGGCTGGACCCAAGCGTGCAGTAAGCCTGCACCGCAGCGCTGGCTCCAACGGGAAGGATGACACTGCAGAGGCTGTTTATGCAGGTAATATCAGTCAAAACTGATTGATACTTAAAATCTGGGTTGGTTTAATTAGTCTGTAACTGGCAGAAGGGTATCACTAGGTACTGTGTCTTGCTGGAAAGCAGCACCTATTGAAAGATATCAAAAGATGCTTATATAGTTTAATATAAATGTAGATGATGCATGTTTTGGATCTTTTAACAAACCCTCTTCTTGGTGCCTACCTTAGTGGTCTCTTTCTGTCTTTCAGTACTCAGTCTTCAACATTTTTTCACAGTCCTCTTGTATCCGTATTTTTATTTTCCCCTCAGTCCCTTCATGTTTTTGACTTAAGGCTCAGTTACAAACCTTACACAATTGCAGACAAGGGTGTTGACTTTCCTGGGTTTCAAATTTAACCTGTGCTGAAGATCGTCCCCTCCTCTGGACAGCACTAAATCTTTCCTGCCAGACATAACTAGTCCTTGGGGCTCATAACTGTACTTCTGAAGAGAAAAATGTTTTGCCTTTGGAATGGACTAGATTGCACCACACAGCAGGTAATTCCAAAACATTTTCGAGGAAAGCATCCCCTTGGGTCCATCTCAAGACCTTCACCAGTAAAGGACACAAGGCAGCATCGATGCTATCAATACACCTCCATTATTTTCCCAGGGAACAAAGCAGTGGGGCTTGGTGGTGACACAACCTGCCCGGGCTGCAGCTTGAAGGGGATCATTGTTTAAGTGGAAAAGGAGGAGGAAGGGTCTTTCTCCAGTTTCCCTTTTAACTCCATAATTCAGGGAATTTATTACTGACCAACATGGAAATCTCTGTGTTGGCCCCACTCAAAAATGCTGTCTGTTGGCCAGGCATCGGCTCTGGGAGCAGTACGTTAAGCTGACGTGGTGAATAGATTTTTCTAGAGAGAGAGAAGTGCTTTGCTACAGTGCTGTCTTTACTAATGTATATTCTTCTGCTTTCCATCAAACAGTCAATGAAGGCTCAGGTGAAACCAATCAAAAAGAGACATCGACCTGTGACATTTGCCAGTTTGGGGCAGAGTGTGACGAAGATGCAGAGGATGTTTGGTACAGTAATTTGGTCTACTCTTCTATTTTAATGAATGTTGTATTATTTAAAGGTACTGTGGTTTAGAAAGCATTACAAATATTAGATATTCAATTTTCTGCACCCAGAGATTCATCACACAGTGATTGAGGTGGTTATTACTCTGAAAAAATGTATAAACCAGTCTGGTTTATAATTTTGGAACATGCACAATTTAGACAAAGTCTAGAAATGCAGTTATCCATTTTGTTGCTGTTACAACTTATGCTATTCCATCTGGGGTTTCACAGCTTTATACTTTGGTAAAAATAGAATTGGGAAAAATAACTGACCTAAAGCTTTTCCAGTTAAAAAGTATCATCATGTTAATTCATGTGTGGCATTAGAAATGCTGGGAAATCTGACTGGCTTTTTCCTAGTTGCTGGAGTTGAAGACCTAACCCTCAAATGTTTGAAATAATTAGAGTGTGCATTTAGACACTTTCTGAATGGAAATTGATTAATTTTTTATTTTTTAAAAGAGGTTTCAAAAGTATTCAGGGTTTTTTTATTATTAAACCTTAACCACATAAACTAAAAGGAAATCATTCTATCTACTCAGAATTTTTTTTCATTTTGCCTAGAAACTATGCAAACATATATTAAGCCAACTTTAAACTAATCATTTCATTGTGATTTTTGAACAGCCAATAGATCAAAAAAGCCACTATGCACAGAGCTGTACTTCTAACACTGCCTTAATGCCAAGCCTCATATTTCTATCTAAGTAATTAATACAAATTTAGAGAGACAACAAAATAATCATGCAAATGTTAGAGCTGTTGTCTGGCTGATGCTTCTGAAGCTGTGGGCTGGGGGTAGCTAAAGGATGGATACAGAGCCTGGGCAGTGAGATGTCAATAAAGCAATATTGCCCAAACTCTAACTTGGACGGTAGGAATGGAGCAGAGAGGAGTCAATGAATGAATGAATGACTGGTGAACATGATAATTGGGCCCAGTGTTGGGCAGCTGACCTCCTCCAGGCAAGGCATCCATGCACCGTTGGTCAGGCATGAAATCATGAACATTTCTGCTTGTCAGTGAAGAAGCTTAGGAATATGGTCATGGTCACCCTTTTGTGCTTGTTTTGGTTTTGTCTTTCCAGGTTTTTAATAACCTCCAGTCCTAGTCTTTAAAAACCACCAAGTAAACAAACCACAGAGGCTTTGCTCTGGCTCCAATCATCAAAAGAAATTGTGGTGTTGAAAAACAGGAGCAAGATGCATTATGGTTGTAGGTTTGCAGTAATGTAATGAGATTTGTATGGAAGAAATTGCTTAATTTTGACTTTGCTTAAGAAAATTACCCAAGGTGTCAGGGTTTTCATTGTCTCCTTGACCGGTTGTCCTTGAGAGTTTTGGTGGTGCAGTGTAGAAACAAAACCATGCTAAAATTAATATATCAAAATTCACAGTCTAGTGCTCGTGTTTTCATAATTAAGTGCACTTCCAAATTGGAAGGCAGGAGAAGAGAGGGGCAAGGAATAAAATTAGCTACAAGATAACATTATTAATCATAAGCACTGAGTAGCAGTGTTTATTTTTTTCCAGAAATAGCTTGCTAAAATAGCCTGATCCAACTTACCCCAGTAATGTTCCTACTGCAGCTTTTGCACTATCTAATTCTTCCCCTTTGAAACAACTTGGCTTATATGGAGCAGCGTAATGACTGCAGGAGCTGAAGTTCTCAATCTTTATTGACAGGCGGTCTTTCTGCAGGGGAAGATGCTTCTCGGGGCAGGAAGCAGGGAAGGGCATTTACTGGGAAGATGCTACCAGACAAACTGTTAAAAGGCAGGAAAGCAGATTTCCAACCAGAAGTACAAAGACCATGTAAAGCCTGTTAAAGGTCTGCTTTGAAGTAAACAACTTCATATGCCGTAACAGAGCCCTGTTTTCCTGTCCCTGCCCCCTGATTAGTCTTGGATAAACGTCTTTCTGAAAAATGAGCCTTCTGGCTGGTAGCTCTTTGTTATTCTTATTTCTAGAATAAAAGCAGGCTATGTACGAGGGACCTAGATCCCTCTTTCAAATGTACGTTAATTGAATTTCCATGTTTGGCACCAGAAAGACATATTCCCCCACTCCCCCTGCCAAGATTTGGTGTGCAGAAAATGTCCTTAAATTAAGTGGGAAAAGAAATTTCAGTTTATTATTTGATCGCTATTTTGATGCGGATCAAATTTCAGATGTAAGCAAGGATCCTTTAGCTATCTCACCTGACCGATGAGGTTTGTAAAATCCAAATGGGGTCAGTGGGTCCCAGTGGCCCCGGGACCTGTTGTTACAGGGTGACAAGCCCAGCACCGGCAGTGTCCCCTATCAATCAGAAACACTTGGAGGGTGCGGGGTCAGTGCCTGATCCATTCCAGGTAAGAGAGATGCAAGCTGGTAGCAGAGACACACCACAGAGAGCTGGAGATACGAGGCTGGCTGTTTGCCTAATATTTCTAGGGTGCCAGAGAAGATCAGAGAAGAGAGCACAGGTGTGATAGCAGATGTGGTTGGGCTGCTGATGATTTAAAGCGACAATTAACATTATTCTGCATTGCCACAGTCTGTTATTTTGCAGTCCCTTGTCTCTGGTTTAACCCTTTCTCTTTTTTCTTTTTTTTTTCTTTTTTGGTTATTCATTGCCAGTTGTCACTCAGCTAAATTGTGCTATTGTACTGTGTCACTATTATTTTTAAATCTTCTTATTTGTGTAAAACCAATCTGTTAATGGCTAGACTCCTGGGATTCTGATAGAGGGTTTGTCATATAGAAGACTACTCAAAGGGGTAAGATATGTGTACGAACATTTTCTGGAAAGTACAAAGAAAAGGCAGAAAAGAACCCACTGTAATAACAGGTTTTCCACAGCATGGTAAAGCACACATGTATTATTATCCTATTCTGCAGTCTAATATCATGAGAGTGAATGCAATTTGGCATTGCATTAGTGAATCTCTTTCTCTAGGTTAAAAACAAAGACTGTTCAGTTGAAAGTCTTTAACATCTTGCTACTTTAATATGTGAAAGCTTCTTGTCACTAAGAGGATCGTGTATTACTGGCATTATTCCCACCTTTAATGCATTTTGCACCAGTGAGCTTCATGAATATTTAAAGCAGGGCAGTGGCTATGCTCTTTAGCACTGGATTGCAATCTATTGGTAAATCAGACATTTGGTGTTGCTTACTTTGGGTTTTATTTCTGAGCTGGCTAAGGAATAATTGATTTTGTAAGACAGGGCTACTCAACATAACACCCCGAGAGATATACTTAAAAGGAAATGAAGAATGAAGCATAACATTCTGAACCATGGTGTGTTTCTAAGATCTTCCAAAAAGCATCTATGAAATACTCACTGACTGTATATAAATAGTAGTCACCAAATGGAGTGCCTGCTCATCTGCTAAAGTGGCTTAGTGTCAGTGCATAACCACGGCAGAAACCTGGATTCCAGTATTAATCTCCTCCTTATGGGCCACTGAGGAAATGAGAGCACTCTTTACACTGGACAAGCCATGGCTGGGATAGATACTGGGCAGCTATTTCAGAGGCCCACGATGTGTCCAAGTAAGTGGAAGGAGATAAATAATAGGAAAAACCCTTCTGTTGAATTTCCTGTTGGAAAACACTGAGAAGAGAGGACAGGAGTATTTTCTTAAAACAAGATTAAAGCCTGCAAACCTCTGACTTGTAGAGTTAATCAAAATCAAAATGATGAATTGGGGTTAAATATGCATGCTTTTCTTTTGAATTTCAATATCAGCAGGTCAGCCAGCAGCAGTCTCAAAGTGCAGCATTGCCCAGAATAAGATGCAGTTTGCTAGCTGTAAGACAGACACGCAGACATGTATAACACGCTCGGGAGAGAGTGCTTCCCCTGCAGCCTGGCAGTGTCCGAGGAGGTGAGGAAGCCATCTCCGTAGATTGCTCCTCTGCCTTCCCCTTCCTCCCTCCTGGAGTCTGCAGGTGGAGGAGAAAGGCAGCAGTATCCCTAACAGGAGATGCCTGACCTTGAACGGGCCACTCAGGGATTTGCACCAGGGATAAAAAGGGGCATAAATACCCCTGCTGCTTCCCACAACTCAGTCCTACACACCCCAAGGACACCTCCGTGGCTGAGCGCAGGGGTTTGTGCTCTACAATAAGCACCGTGCTTGTGGTAGGCAACTTTCCTCGCTCCTCACGAGCCTGGCCCACGCTGGAGGGGCCTTTTCCATTTCTTGCAAGTGGACAAGGATCCCACCGGGCAGGTTCAGCTCAGGAGAAGATGCTGAAGCCATTCTGTGGGGACACCGTGTCTCAGATGACCCAAAGCTGGGAGCTTGGATGAAGGCATCCAGGCCTGAATGAAGGGGCTCAGCATGCTCAGTGTCTAGGTCAGTGGGTGAAGGAAGGAGCATTGGTCTCAGGCGTGCTGTGCAGCTGGGTGGTATTCCCAAGTGAGGTGCTGACATCGCAGCATAATTACAGCAGGGTCCTGCTCTTCTTTCCACATGGCTGGGACAATAAACTCCACTTACCTACAGCAGACAGACACACACACAAAATGTATTAAGAAGATGAACTGGTTTAGTCTTTTGTTTCATATTTTACTGCTAATCACTAATATATATAGTTTGGGTAAATGCCCCTATAAGACAAGTGAACAGTCTGCAACACATGAGGATGGTGAAACTGCATTCTCATGCAAATAAGCAGCGCTGTACATGGAAGATATTTGTGCAAATCATGCAGCTGCCATCTGCAGCGACCCCTACAATCAATATTGCTCTAGCAATCAATATTTATCTTTATTATAGTATAGAAGGAAAACATATAAAAGAAACTAATGATTTTGCCAGCTTCTCAATCCCCACAGCAATTAGGTCAGTCAGCTATGGGTCCCTTCCCCCTTCCATCAGTTGCTCTCAACCAGAGCGTCTGCAAACGAGATGCTGTACCACTATAAAGTACTAAAAGGTAGTTTGGAAGCTCACATACATTACACGGGTATTGGCTACTTCATGTTCAGCAGTGTGTATAATAACTATGTGTGACCTACTTGTTCCAGATGCAGAAACAACGAGCTGCTTTAACATCTGCAGCGTCCTGTGCATTACAGAGTAAATATATTGCCATTTTCTGCTGCTTTCCTCTCTCTTTTAGAGAAAAAGTAGATCTTTGTTCATGGCTACATATAACACTTAAACATACTCATTGGACTTGCGGTTCAAATAAACACAGAAATGGAATCAAATAATTAAAAAACCCACAATCTTGCAAACACTTAAATTTCTGCTTAACTTGAGATCGTACCTAAGGCATGAAGTGAAGCTGCTGCTGCATAAATCTTCACGTGGAGCTTAGTAGTCATGTCTAATAACAGTCCAGGCAAGGGTTTATAGAGGAAAGTAAAGGCACTGCAGCATGCAAGCTGTGCATTGCACAGCAGGAGACGACCAAGCAGCTTACACCCTCTTACACCCGTGTCGCTTATCTTAGCCTAATAACAGAGCTACCTCCAGTGCCTACCCAGAAATTAGCCCACTTCTGGCTCTGTTAACTGTTATTGTTTCATTTGGTGTGTGTTCTATGGTTAAAAGATTTAGAAATAAAGAAAACAGCTGACATCCAGTGTAACTGTTGAGACACCATGTTGAGATAACTGTAGAGATACCGTGCAGTGGGGTAAGAGTCAGCAGTACTGTAAAAGAGTACTCTAAGCAACTGGAAACCAGTCAATGAAGGGGGCAACTTAAGTTTCAACTTAAAACTAACCCGGGTGAAAAAGTGACTTTGTGCTTAACCGTAACCAGAGAAAGATCCCCACTGACTTCTAAAAGACCTTAAATCAAGCCAAAAATAGGTGATTTGCCTCTTTCTCAGCAGTGAGAGCACAGCAAGGGAAGATATGGGAACAAGAAGTTAACTTTATCTTCAGAGGATGTTTCTCTAAGAACAGCTTACCGTCCAGTCTTTTTGGGGAGTAGGAGGCAGGAATGAGCACACTGTATTTCTAAACTGAATGCACTACTAGGAAGTGCTCGGCTAGAAAGTTAATGCTTGGAAAAATGATGCCTTCTTTGGCCATCTGGTAAAATTGTTATACTCTACATACATTTTATTTGGTTTTAGTTAAACACAGCCATTTTTCCCAGTCAGATAAGTTTCACAAAATCACCTTACCATCTTTGCATCCTTTATCCTGTGCCAAAATAGCCTATTTAATTTTGAAGCGAGACTGATTCCCAACTCCCTTAGGGTGGTGGTTTGGAGAATTTGACCTTTCCATCCATTGAGTCAACACAATCCTTCAGAGGCTTATGTTCATTTGACAAACTCCTGCCTTTCCAGATTCTCAGGATTTATTTTCTTAATAACATTCTTTAAAAAAAAAAATGGTTTTAACATAAGCCAAGATTGTCTGGAGTTACTTATACTTCATAGTGTTTTATTACCAATACACTTTGGAACACTCTGGTAAATAATTCAGCCTACACAAAGAAATTGGCTGTATTTTCTCTATACATCGAAGAAGTCTGTCATGTAGACTATATATCACAGCTTTAAATGTTCTCAGATAAATGCAAACCCACATTGTGTTTCATCTGTACTATTCACCCAAGCAGGTCTTTTAGGGACCCTATACGACACATACATCTCTTATCCAAAAACTAGAATCCCTAATGTTTGGTTTTGTAATAAGAAAGACATTTTTTATCTTTTGCAATTACAGCAAAACTTGCTGTGTGTCCAGGGGCTATTACCCTACACAGTCATAAAGCTTATAGATTTTTTTTCCTTGTGCTCCTCTTTTCAGATGCTGATCCAAACTTGGTTTTCAGTTTCAGAAGGTGAACCTCCAGCTTATGGAAGTCAATGAAAGTTATGCTACTGACTTCAGTGAAACAAAAGTTCTGTCCCAGTATCATAACCGTGGAGTAACTCTGCCGTAGCCAGCAGAGCCTTTCACTGGCAGAAGGGAGAACAGACTCTGTCAGAGTGTAAATGCACAGTTGTTCACAGAGTGCAAAGGAATAACTTAGAAATTGTGATGATAAAAGCAGAATTCGGCTTACTGACTGCTTCCATTGCTTCAGAGGAAATATTGATTTGTGAAAAGCCAAAAATAACTTCTGAGATTTTTTGGGGGGTTTTCTCATCTTATCGTGGTGCCATGCTCCTGTAGGAGCAAGACACAAATTCCTCTGAAATTTAAGGGAAGGAAGGCTTGTAAGACATGTAGAGCTGTCATTTGTCTTCACAATTATTGGTCTGTCAGCATCAGAGTTGGAAAAAAAAAAGCTGCTGTAATTTTAAAAGCTTGGCTCAAAATAGCCAAATTTCCTGCTAGGTTTCCATGGCCAAGATGCCTAACCCCTACATTCAGCATGTGGTGTGTGGACAGGAGGCATGGAGGCACAGAGGGATGGGCGGTCATTGCAGAGAAGGCTGGAGGGATGGACTGGGAAAGGAAAGAGAACTGTGGAAGCAGGGAGAAAACCTAAAGCTGACTTGCAGCTAGTCCATTTTGCTGTTTGCTGGAGAGCGAGGAGGAGCTGCAAGCAGCTGCCCATGCACAGGGGCTCGGGGAGGGTTTTAGGGACACTACGTGAAGGTGGCAGGAGGTCCTCCTCACCTGCCTTCCCTCTGCCTGGCTGGGAGGCTGCAATGGCACTCCTGGCGTGGAGCAGGGGAATTAAACATTTACCTGGCAGGGACAGCTGGAGGATGTGTGGGGTAGCAGCTCGGCTGGCATCAAGGCGTTGTGGCCACACCAAGCTGTGCGTGTTACGAGGGTGTATGTGTGTGGCTGGGTATTGCGTGAGACAGCAACAGCATCCCTCTCTGTTTTCGGGAAATGTCCATATACAACCTATACATGTGACAGCATGGCAGAGAGCAACCATTTTACGTGCCCAGTTTAACGGGGGAGCAAATGAACCCCAGGTTTGTTTTTTATTCCTCTGCCACTAGCTGTGACTGCGGTTATCAGTCCTAGGTAGGAAAACGTAGCAGCCTTGTGAGTGCACACCTTTATTTGCATTTGAAGGAGTGGTTGTGGCAGTTTGTTCTGTGCTCTCGCTGTAATACAGGGTGTTGTAAAGATCATGCCCGGCTCCTGCCGCTTTGTGGGAGATACGCAAAAGGATCCCTTTCGGCTGTGCAAGGGCAGAGCTGTGTGTGGGTGCTCCGAGGCCAAGCCGTCACTTGGTTGTGTAACCCCATGGCTGGGAGAGCCTGGGCTCACCAGGTTGTGAAAGTGCACATAAGGGATAATATGATAATGCACATCAAATATTAATGTGCATTGACACATAATCGTCTGCGTACATCAGGGCATTACAGCATGAAAGAGCGAGTGCAAAGACCTTGGAGAGCAATGCGCTTTTGCACCTTTTTCCCCTGTTTTCTTTTCTCCTTTTTGTTATTTAAAAATAAGCTTTCCTCCCTCCCTGGCCCCCCATTTAGCCAAAGTCATACCCTAGTAGTAAACTGAGCGGTGCCTTCATGACGGCCTATTTAGTCGCAATAAAAAGCCGATTGGCCTAATGCGCAATCAAGAAAGGAGTGACATTTATTGCTTTGGTTTTATGATGCTGTGAACTGAGCAAGATTTGGAGCCTTACAGTGCCTTCAGGGGGCAGGAGATCACCAGCAATGAATTGTATTTATACCTTTTCCAATTTCCTACCAGCATTTTAGCAATAAATAGACTGTGTTGTTATTGAGTTTTATGTAAGTATGTTTACGAAAACAGGAATACAACTTTGTAGCTCAGAATTACATGTGTTGGCTAAATAGATCAGCAGAGAGAATAACTATATAAAGCATTGGGAAAGCACTTTCTAATTTATTATCAAATGTCTTAATAGAATGCTTCATCTCTTCCATCCCACTTTATGTTAACTATTAAATTAAAACTACATCCATTGCAGAAGGTCAGAGGCTCCTTCACAACACCCATGTTGGAACATCAAGGCCACGATTTGTTCACACATCTAAGCCATTAAAAATACATCCCATGCATTAAATATGAGCCTGAGGAAAACTCAATAGGAGCTGACGCGCAGGGCTGACCTCTGGTCCCACAGCCCCTGCGGCATGGCAGGTGTCCCTTCCCCATGGCGCCCATCTCCTGCCCAGGTCCTTTCCCATGTGGAAGTCACAGCTAAAAGCCTGTGCGAGATGTGCCCAGACGTACAGACTTAATTGTTGTCTCTGAGCCTGCCCGTTTTGTAGCGAAGCTTTCCCGTGTGGAGGAGCACAGGTGCCGCAGGGACGCCCGTCCCGGCCAGGGTGCAGTGCTTGCGGCGCGGCACGTCCCTTTGAGGAGCTGCAGGTGGATCCCACTGAACTGTGTCCCAGACCTGAGGAAGGTTACTCTCATCTCATTAGTTTGCTGGCAAGGACATGTCCTTGAGATGGCATGTTTCATTCATTCATTTGTCTTCCTTTCCCTGGCAGCGGTACTTTCTCTCGGGACTCGCTCCCAAAAGCAGCCAGCCACTGTGGTCATCATGAGACAGCAAGAGAAGCAGCAGCATCCCCAGCCAGTAGTAACGCCTAGTTTTGTACAGCAGCTTTCACCTACAGACCTGAAAGCTCTGAGGAAAAAGAGGGTTACTTCTGCTCTCTCCTTCTTGCACGTGCAGCGATTTGCTAGGTCCCAGGCTCATACCTATGGGCTGAGATCTCATTTCACCACTGTGCGAGATGACATGAGGTTATCTTGCCTTATTTCTGTCTGTGCAGGAGGTGCAAACAATGCCTGAAGGAAAGCCCGGAAGTATCCTCCTAAAATTTCATTAAATAGCTAGACTGGATTTCGTTTTGTAATTTAAGTCAGCTTACCAAGCAGGGTAGCCTGGAGTAGGCAGCCAATTCAGATGGTGCTGCCTCAGGCAGGTCTCCTCGGAAGTGGGAGGCAGGCGTGTTTGAGGACACAGCAGTTTATGGTGAGAGGTAGTCTGATTTTATGTGTGTGGAGGGAGTCTTTATGGGGAGGAATTATTTTGCCACAGTTTTCTTCTCACTAGTTTTAGGAAGGTTACTCCTAAGCCTTGCCTTTCCCACCAGCAGTGGATGGCTCGTGCTGCGTGGGATGGGGCTTGCAGCACACGGGGCTCTGCTAGCCCGCAGGCCATCATCCCTTTACTCTCACTGATAAATCAGAGTCCGCTTTTTGCTTTCAGAAGTAACTTCTAGTGTTAACAAAGGTGTTACCAGAAATTTGCCATTGATCCCAGCTGGTGCCGCAGTTCTTCGTGAGCATATCAAGCCTTCCTGCATGGCAAGGTCCATGCCAGGGCCTCCAGCTCGATGGTGTCCCATGCTTCTCACCAGACGTTGCAATATTCCCGCTGGCCGTTGCAGGCCAGGGCGAAAGGCTGGGATTTGTGGAAACAATTCTCATTATTCTGCTGGCTTCAAGATAGGAGCGAGCAGTATCAGCAGTCTGAGGCACACAGCGATAAAATGTTCATGAAGGACAGCCTCAAATGTTTACAGATGGAGAGAAACAGTCAGCAAAGCTTTGTTTTAGCACAGGCTATAGAGACGTGAAGGACACCAAGTGTAGGCAAACCATAAAAAGGCATTTATTTTATTCTATGTGCTTTAAATAAACTTCACACATTAGATACCTGCAGACACTTGAATTGGCATGTGAACAGAATTAGAATTTTCTTCTCTCGTCACACAGCTAGTGTGAGGATTTTTCCATCGCTTTTCAAACCCAGTCATCAGCCTTGTAATTCTCTGGTTTCTCTGTTTGGGTTTAAAGCATCCAGACTGCTTTACACAACTTAGTTCCTTTTAAATAGGAATGATATTTAAAAAAAAAATAAAATGAGACATTTATTTTGCCCTAAAGGTGTTAGCATACAATTCAATGTACTGTTGAGGGCACTAGAGGCATCGGAAAGCCACATGAAGGTCATATTATAATTGGTGCTTTGAATTGTAAGAAGGAAGCAAAGGTGAAGTTTATGATGTTTTTTGTCAAAAACTTAGTAAAGAAAGTTACGGGAAAAAACGAAAGGAGAATTAGGAATCAAGTTGCAGTGTCTTGCACAGCAGATTAAAGCAGTTTTCATGAGCTGCAGGCTCCAGGATGAAGCCTTGAAAAGTGGTGGAGCACGGGACCAGGTCCTCACCAAGCGGGTCCGGCTCTGGGAAGGAGCCAGTGCCCAGGTGGCTCTCCTCACCGCTGTAGGGGAAGGTGCCTCCGGGACTGCTCCACAAAACTGTTTAGAAACAACCTCCATGAGCTGTCATAGCAAATGTGCTCTGAAGAATCCCTACATATTTTTAAGCATTGCCAGTCCCTCCCTGCTATTAAGCAGCAGCAGCAGCAGCAGCGTGGCAGCTGTACGGCGATTGCCCTAGCTCCTGGCTCTGGGCTCCAGCTAGGCTCCCAGCGTATCATTTGGTATGCAAGGAAGGGCAGTAATAAATATATTCACCACTTTAGTGCATTTTAGCTTGACATATGTCCAGTAAACAATATTTTGGTCTCTCGCAGTCCAAAAAAAAATAGAAAAAAATCACCTGATTATTCAGCGCTTCCTTCTGTTATGATGCTTTGGGGTCCTTCAAATCATTTTCATTATGCACTACATAATAATAAAAATCTCTATGCAGTATGCTGATAATTCCGTGCATGGTCTCTGTGATTTCTAATTGTTTGAATAACAGGATGCTATTGAAATGCCATGCAGAAACATTGCGTCACCCTGAGGGAATCAAGCTTTTCTCCTTTTAGTACTGGTGAAGATAAAGATTTGAACAGTTGAAATAGGTAAAATATCCCAGGGAAGCCACTGTGAAAAGTAGACATGCTAAAGCCCTTACTGCAGAAGCTGGGCTGCAAAGGGCAAAAAGGAAAAATAAATTCGATAGATAGATAAATAAATAAATAAATAAACAAATAACACTGAATGGAAGGCACTCAGAATAAGCCATGCTTTTTCTTCTCTTGTGATCTTAAAGCAGAGGAGAAGCACTAGCAGGCCCAGGAAAGAAATATCGCATGCTATTTTTGTGCTGCCATTATAAAATATGTATTGTTTATTGTTCTGCACTGCAGCTAAAGTTTTGCATCGGCCTCAAAAATACAGCAAAGTTTGTTTTGAAGGAGACATGCAGCGTCTCTGTTCTTTAAGCCTTTTAACGATGTTCTTAAGAGTGCGGTGATAGGATTTCAATCTCCTGGCAAGCACAGGCAGGTTGTAGGGTATGATTCATAGAAAGTGTAAAATATTGTGTGCTTGTGTGCATTATGAGTATATGTTATATATACTATTATATGTATATGTATGTCTGTGTACCCGATGTTCAGCTGTGTGCGAAACCAGGCAATGATGGCAGGCAGTTTTGTCTCCTGGCTGGAGGCATCATCGGGTGCCACCCTCTTGGGCTGTGCTCCACATGCTACAGAGACCACTGTAGGGTACCTGAGCTTGGCCGAGCTTCCAAAAATCCCTGTTGACCATGTAGTGAGGGTGCCAGGACTTTACACTAAAACTTACCTCTCTGTAAAATGGGTATGGTAGTACCAAGTCATTGCTGCTCTAGGACTGTGTGAGATTACTGTAAAGTTTAACGGTGTGCTTGTAAATGGGCTGGTATTTACGTGGTCCTTTTGAGACTGATGTCGAAACGGAGGTGCATGCAAGCTCCCCGGAGCAATCCAATGTAGCTGCCTGTGCATGTGGGCAGGTTTGAGGATGACTGGTGTGGTGCCGAGGTGGGTAGCAGAGGTGACCTGTCGCTGCTCTCCAGCAAAGGGGCATCGTAGGCAGCGTGTTTTAACAATGCAGCAGCACACAGACGGTCTGAACGGACTAGCTGAGCTCCCGGAGGTGGTGGATGCGTGTGAGCCCAGGTCTGCCCAGCCTGGTTAACCTTGCCAGTCCCTGCTTAGAACTAGTTCAAGTATCTCTGCATGGTGTTGTGTTGAGACATATTAAATGTACTCAAAGCTGCCTGGGTAAATGAGCGCTCCCACCAGCCTCCTGACACGCGGCTGAACCACGGTACAATGCGTGTTCAAATGTTGAGGCGTAATGTTAAGCCTGGCTTCATTTCAACTTGCCTGCTGGTAATGTCAACAAAGATGCCCCGTGTACCAGAAAGAAAAACCTTGCAGGAATCCAAATGATAGAGAAGGCATTTGGGACTGATTGCCAGGCTCTTTATGCAGGCGTATACTGCCAGGTTTGCTTTAAATGGGCCTTTAATGCCCTACACAGAGGGGCAGGGGGCTTGGAGAGGACCACACTGACATCCAACCAGAAATTTGAGTTTCTGATCACTGTTTTCTGGTCAGAACAGAGGAAGATAAGAAATGTCTCTGGTGGAAATATCATAAATGTACAACAACCGTGTTTTTATTTATACACTGTTTTATGGCAAAGGGAAGGCTTTGGGCTTTTTTATGCTGCAAAATGTTGTTGGTTTTTTCCTTGCTTTTTTTATTTTTGCCTGAAGAAAATATACGACATGTTTAGAATGATTGCAGAATGGAACATCACTTTCCCTGTAAAATAGTGCTCACTGAGACATGGTGGGATCTCACACTTGACCAAATTAGCATATGCGCTCAAATATCAGAGCTCTGACTAGTAAAAATAACACTAGATTTGCATTTTCACATTTTTAGCTCTCGCTTCCCTGTCTGTTTGGTTTTATGCCTTTTTTCTTGACTGACAATTCTCTTTGTGGCAGATTTATTGCTGTTCTGCTGTTTGGACCCTGTAATCAACTAGACACTTGGCTGAAGACGTTAGTCATTTCATTAAGTACTTTTTTGCAGATATCTCAGACACAATTTTCTGTTGCTCTGGTTCCAAAAAGCAAATGACCCATGGCCAGCAAAGTCTGAATATGAATCTTTAATAAACAGAGGTAGTACAACAATGCTCTCAGGTTTCCAAACTGCAGAGGGCTAATTAAAAGATGTTGAATAGGGAAGAACTGCCATTGCCGTCTCGCTCCGACAAAAATGTGCCTGCATCTGTTCCCAGTAAAACCGCTCTTTTAGAAGCATTGTCTCATTTATCCTCCTTCCTTCCCATCAGAGCTACATATGAAATCTTCCTCATGCTACGGGCAGATACTGCATAGTAATTTTTTAAAAATTATTTTTCAGTAATACATTGCTGAAAACAAAGACTGAATAGTTGTCTTAGGAGTAAAGATAAAGCATGGAGTGGGGTTCTTTTTATCAGCGCTGTGTCACTAATGATTATAGTTTATTCATGAACTAAGGAAATATAATTATAGCATTCCTCTACACTTTATGGGCAAAGAACCATTCTCTCGTTTTATTGAGACGCCTCCTTAAAACGCAGTTCCTCCCTCCAGGGACAGTCCTTCATAGCCGTGAATCCTCTCTTCAGTGGCATGCTCTCCGCAGGCAAAGATACTCTCTGTGCCCAGAAAATAATACCATATGTTATTTGCAGAAGAGTGGAGAGTTAGGAGCCTATGTGCTCACCAGTGTACTCACCCGTGCCTGGTTTATTGACCTCATTAATTTTTACAGAGCCTGATTCAACAGAAAGCCAAGTTGGCTGCTCCAGCTTGGCCAAGCAGCTTGGTGCAGCACATTGCCATCACTGCTGGGACGCAGACCCCTCTGAGGTCTGGGCAGCTTTTTTTTTTTGTGGCCAAGACCTGTGCAGGAAATAACTACTGGTGTACTTCTGCACTCTCCTCTCGTTTCCCTGGGAAGGGGAGGAGCATGCTATGCGGGTGAAATAGTGACAACCATTCCCAAAATGCGCATGGGTTCCCCTGTGCTGTTTAGTACATTTATTGCAGTTACTGCCTTGACAGAAGCGCAGCGGCTTGCACCCCACAAGCCAGTAGTGAGGCACAAGGAGGTGCCCATCAGCATCTTACCTGCCACAGGCTTAGTTCCTCTGCTCCAGCCCTCCCACAGGCAGTCCCGTGGGCTTCTCCAGCATGTCAGCGAATGCCGCCTCTGTCTGCAGAGACCTTCCGGTTCTGCCTTGATGTGATACTTTCATCAGAGGGTCTAGCAATGTTGCCAAGCTATGCCGTAGGATGCACCTGGGGGAGTTAGCCCAAAATCCCCCAAGGAGGTGCCCAGGTTTGCCAGTTGGACAGTCTTTTTAGTTTGTGTTGATTTTTGCTTTCATGATCACAAAAATAACTAAGTGGATTGCTGGATGTTCAGCGCCTCCAAGATTTTCATCATATGAAATGGAATAAAATGAAGTGGAATTCATCAGAGACTGTCATAATGACCTGGAAGAATAGACATAAGAAAGTGAGCCTTGTTTAATGATTGTTTACAGTGACAGCCCAATTAACATATGAGCCCATTACTTGAAAGATGCAATGGGCCTGTGGGACAGCATTCAGTATTTCTCCCTTTCTCAGGGGAGCTGCAGGGTATCGGCTGAAATTTTGGAAGCACTCCTTCCTCACAGATGCTTTTAAAGCTGCTAGTCTGACTGCAGAAGGCATGGTTAAGCCTTACACGTGTATTTTTTGTATGGTCTTGGGTACATTTTCATCCTGTGACCCCCTAGGAGACCTCAATGACATTCTCACAGCTTCTTGAGCCCGAGAAAAGCTCAGTCAGCCTTTATGTTGCCAAGCCTTCTTCAGTGCTACACTTAGGAACACAGAAACCAAATAGATTTATTGATATAACTATAATCAGAAGTCATAGCCAGGGTGATAAAATGGTCAAATGATCAAATTACTTAAAATTAGAGGCGTACTGAATTGCTTCGGGGACCGGGAAGCTGCAGGCAGGCAGCCGGCCTGCCGGCCAGCCACACAGCAACGGGATGCATGGTGCCAGCCCTCTGCGGGCAGGAGGACGTGGGGGAACCCCAGGACCGGTACAGCCAACAACTGAAAGAGGAGAAGCCGCTTCAATTTTGTCACTTGTGAAAGAATAAGAAGGTGACGGGGCAGAGCCTGGACATGGCCAGGTCCAGGTTGCAGGTTGAGCGTGAGCGGGGAAGCGCCGACACTGGGTGCTAGCTAGGAGCAGGACAGGATTTCTGGACATGACAAGTGTTGGGGCGAGTCTCTCTTTGGGGTAGGGTATTCCTGTGTCCACAGGATCTGAAGTCTTGAACACCATTAAGACTCTCACCTAATATACGCCTTGGGGGCCAAGCAGGGATGTCACAGTTTGGTTCTTCTTGTTTAATAGGAGATAGTCCCACTTCTGCAGTTTATAATGCTTCAAGAAGTGAAGGCACCTTTACCTATAGTTACAGGTATTAATTCAATCAAATATGTTAAGTGCCATTCATTTGGTATTTATTACATTGCCGGTGGATCATGCTTAAGGATGATGCATGCTCTGTGGCCGTGTGTGCCCGGGCATGCAGGTTTGGAGTAACTGCCCCACCTTTTTCTCTGTAATTTACTTTTATGGACTTCAGGGTTATGGTTGAAGTGGCAGACTGCTTGTTCCTCTAGTCTGAAAAAATGTGTTTGAATATACTGTCATTTTCCCTGATAAGATGAGCGCTATAAATTAAACAGTCAGCAACCCAAGCACATTAATCTTCCTGATGCAATCCTACCTTTAGCATTTCCTGACATATATTTGATGTTGACTTAATTGTGCAGCCTTAAAGTAGGATTTGAGTATGTAAGTGCAAAAGCAGTAAGAAACTGCAGATGCAAGCTAGAAGCTGTCCACTGAAAACTGTGCAAGGGGTGGACGATGCACAGATCCTTGCAGTGAGGAGATTGGGGTGACAAGTTTATTGTAGTGGTTTTTTACCACCCATCTAGTCACCCCTGAAAATCAGGCTTCACATAGGAGATCCTATAAGACTTGAGCATATAGTGTCATCTAGAGGTGGTCCCTTTCTGCTCTCCTCACACACAAGCAATCTGACATCAGCATAAGTAGCGCACGGTTCATGGTGCTTCTATGGTGCATCCTCAATGCAGCATGCAGCTACCGAGATCTTGCTTGGAAAGAAAGGCTGTTCTCACAGTTAAAATTTCAGAATGGAGTTGAGAAAAATCTTGGTTCTCTTCTCAGTTTTACTGAAGGAGGTCAGAAAAGTAATTCTGGAACTTTGTTTTTTTGGAAGGTATCAAAAGATGCAAATAAATGCCTAATGGGCTCTGAAATGGTCTTTGAAACCTCAGTGGGAGATAGGTCTCTGAGATTTCAGAAATCCCACACAAAGTGTTTGCATGCATCTTTAAGCATCTAAACACCTTAAAAATATGTCTCTTAAGTGCCTAACTCTGAGCATAGGTTCCTACATCCCCTAGGCATTTTTGAAATTGCATCCAAAGTTGCTTAGATTTCCCCTAAAGAGCATCCTTTTGTTTTAATTTTCTCATTGACTTAATTTTCTCTTGACTTGAGACATAATATATATTAACCTACGCTCATTTTTTGTAGCAAAATGTAGAGAAGTGAAGCTGTTTCTGAGCTGTTTTATTACAAAAAAGAAGCATATGGCTGATTGTGTCCCATCTGAAATGCAAATGGTGGGGCTACGTGGAAAGAATTACTATTACTTGAGCAGTAAATGTTTCCTAATGAAGTGAGTTTGTCTAAGGTGGGAAGCTGGAAACAGCTGCAGGAAGAAATGACAGTGGTTAATATTTCGGTGGAGCAGAACATTCTTATTCCTCTGATAAGGAGGTTCTTAGAAAATGGACTGTATTTTTCTCTTATATTCTGTATGTTCATCAGGGTGGGAAATTGTTACACAGGGAGCCAGACTTTCTTCTTCCACTAGCTATGAAATCATGTAATTTAATTTATAACCACAGCTTTTCACCTTTGGCTTCTTTTTGAGCTGAAGTTTTCTGTATTTTGTGAACATTTGGGGAAAATAGACTTACCCAATGTAAAGAGAGTCTAAAAGAAGATGAGTACTGGTTCCACTGATTTTCATCACCCTGGGCACGTCTGCAGAGGCCAGAGGGCGTGATGGAGAAATCTGACCCACGCTGTCTAATTTCCACCAAAGTTTTTCTCTTGCTTATATCCCTCTACACTTCCAGTGGTCGAAGGTGTCCAGATGCCTGCTGCGAATGGGAGGTGAACTGACTTTTAAACACTTTCTTAAATCAAGCAGCAAGGCTAGAGGCTGACATTTCCATTACTTAACTTTCCAAAGGGAGAGCTGTGGAGTCGGCGCTGTGAGGTTCAGCGCAACCAGTGGGCTGGAGATAGAACATCGGTCACATTACTTTGCCTTAAATGTCAGAAGGAGCCGGGAAGAGTTTAGATAGCACCATGTGCAGAGTTACGTGCTCAGAAGAGCTGAAGCAGCTGCCAGGTTAGACCTCTGGCTTTGTCCCCGAGCAGAATCACATTGGTGTTAATGCAAGCGTTGCTGAGGCTGAGCTGTCTGTTACATGGCACAGTTGGGGGACAGAAGATTAGCATGCCTTTCCCTTGCTGATGCCCAAGGGTGTCTGACTTCGCTAATGATAATGAAAGAGGAGAAACCTAAAGAAAAAAGGCTGCAACCTGCCAGTGGTGGAAGTAATTAGGTTTCTCCATCTTATGAGCAATGGCGAGGCTTGCTGGGATCAGGACGTGTCCACGTTAGCGTGTCAGTTCAGATCCGGACCAGACTTTCAAAGTAAATCCCCCGCTGTGCTTTAGTTCACCTCTCAGGGCAGCCCAGGAGCTCATGAGCTGGGTCGTTGTGGCTCTGGAGATGCCCCTAAGCTCCCTGAGGACAGGGCTACCACTGCCTGACCCACGCTTGCCCACGCTCTGCTCTTGGCCATGGGAGCCTTCACCTCATGCAGAGCACGTCACTAGGTTAGGAGTGGGAGCTGACCTTCCTGGGTGACACCTGGATAAGGCTTTTTGGTTGCTGAGTTATCCAAATGCTTCAGAAAGTGCTTATGCACAAAGTTTCTCCTGAAAACAGCATTCCCCTGGGTTTAATACTGAGTAGCCCCAGCCTGTCCAGGAGCTGGGAGAGATCCCACCACCCCTAGGCACAGAGAGAGTACGATCACGTCACTACTGTCAGTCTCAGTCTTGGCAGGTGGTTTTATCCTAGTAGAGTGGGATGAGACTTCCGTATCACATCTCTTATTACGATCAGAGTGCCTACAGGTGCTGTAATTATTGTCAGAATTAAATCACATATCAATATAAAACCACATTTTTACAATGTTGCATACAATGGGCAGCAGCTTAACAGAGGTGAATTTTGTGGCTTCTTTAATTGTAAGAGCGCGCAGCAGCTGGAATTATCTGCGTATCTGCTTGGGTGTTCTTTGGTTTACAAGAAATTACAAGTGGTAATGCTGTGGCATACTTTTCCACGTATAACACTCTTTTTTATCTTTCCTTTTGCTTGCTTTTCTGTTTTGTGTCTCTTCCCTCTCCCCACATTTCATTTCCATCCAGAAATACAAATGACCTCTTGACAGAACTTTCCGCTTTCATTCTGTTGATTTGCATTGTGCAGTCAGGAAAATACAAACACTTTTATTTCTGAGATGTATTTATGATGTCATGAAAAAAGTTTCTTATATTAGCCTCTTCTTTTTTCTCTTTCTTTATCTTTTCAGGTGTGTGTGCAACATTGACTGTTCTCAAACCAACTTCAATCCTCTTTGTGCTTCCGATGGGAAATCTTATGATAATGCATGTCAAATCAAAGAGGCATCATGCCAGAAACAGGAGAAAATTGAAGTCATGTCTTTGGGTCGATGTCAAGGTAACTCTCATAACAAAACTCATTTCAAAGAATGTTTTCAATTTTTGTTTGGGGAAAAAAAAAGAACCGCGGCTGGCTTCTTATTTGGCACTTCTTACATTTCCATTAGACTCTTGCAATTTATACTGCAGAGCGCAGACTGCGGGAGGGGGCAGAGCCCTCTGTGGTACAGATGCCAAGTGAGGCATGAGGAGCGGTGTACATAACCCTTCCCACACCCTGTCCGCAGTGGACGGGGACTGTCCAGCCATGTGCTGATGTTGAAATCTGGCACCTGGATTTTGCCCAGAGCTCTGCCCTCCAGGTGGGAGTCAGAGCAGGACAGCCCTTCAGATACGTTTTGCCACCCAGGATGGATCCTCTGTTGCTCCCTTAACTGGAGCAGCACGAAGCAATCTCAGGATGCCAAAGATGTGCTCCCAAGCATGGTGCTGGGACTTGTTTTTCATCTGACCTGCACTGGGCCCACAAGATATCAAAGTTGCCTGGAAGGAAATTTTGCCAATAGCAGCTCAAGACTCTCTGTGTTTCTCCATGAATGCCATGCTTCTCTGTGCCCAGCTCATGGCCTACTACATCACCTGTAACCCTTGAGTTGACTTTGAAAACTCTGTTTTGTTCTAAAATAAAAATGAAGAAAATTTGCCTTTAAATAGCTCCCGTAAATAAAGTGTCTACTGAGGCTCATACTCTTAATAGCTTTTTTCCCCTTAGCTTCTGACCTATAAATCCTCAGTACATCTACTTCCAAGACCGTACTATACAGGTGTATTAAACACCTTCTAGTTTTTTCCTGTCTCTTTAAAGTTAACCACCCTACATGGTAGTTCATTTCAGGGTACATATTAAAACTCCCCAACTACTTCAAATAGAGCGGAAATGACACCTCCTGCTTCGTACTGATGTGTTTATCCCAGCTGCAATCTGTTATCACATATTGTTAAAAGAAAAAAAAATTGTTTTCTTAATGGAAGATGTTTCAAGTTTCATTCCAAAAAGCTCGATCCTGCTGTTTTCACCTGGCAGGCCCAGGGGAGCAGCCAGCAGCATTGCTGTGCGTGCAAGCAAAGCTACGTTTGCCTGGGCACTGGCAGCTGGGGCATAGTTTGTATCAAGCACAGGCTCCCCAAGCAATTCAACGTATTTCTTTTCACACAGATAATACTACAACAACTACAAAATCGGAAGATGGGCATTACGCAAGAACAGATTATGCAGGTACGGTTCCTGTTCTGTGAGAATGAGAATTCGCATGAACTGTGTAAGTCTCTTTTCTCCTCCGTTTCCTACGGTGAGGTGTCCTCATCTTCTAGTATGGTTTGGTTAGTTTACTTTAAGAAAACACTCTTTTCGTATTGCTCTTTTTGTTGCTAGAACCTACCTACCTAACAAATGGGCTTCTTCCATTTTTATCAATGCACAGATGTTGTGGCCATAAAACACCTGTTCTGACAATAGAAATAAATGTTGTAAACTATTTGCCAGGATTATCAGATGTTATTGAAAATTATTGAATCAGTGCACTAGTTTATGCATATGTTTGTCACAATATACAGGTTTAAGAAAGTGAAAATCCAGAGCATAGCACAGCTGTGATACCATGAAACATTGCTGTAACAGATAATATTACCTGTCTGTGTTTGACTGTGAAGTTAATAAGGTCTTAAAATGTTTTTTTTTTTAAGTGATAAATGGTTTTAATTTCTTTAGAAGCTACAGTAAAATGTAGTGGCTGAATAGCCTTATATGACACTTGAAATTAAAAACATGTAAATACTAGTGAGGTTTGGGAGACATTTTCTACACCCTTTGCCAGGGAGGATTGATTTAGAAATTGAATGTGTGTATGCGCGCATGCACGTGCCTGCAGATATTCACAGCTCGCGCTGAGAATTCAAGCCTTTGGGGAGGTATTGTGAAAAATGGGTCAGGTGATGCATTCGTTGCTTAAGTTTGTGATATTTTTGTGTTTTGAAAGTAGGTATTTAGAGAGAGTAGGTGCAGATCGCTGGGTTTACCTGAACAGCTTGCTGCATGGCTTAGGTGAAATCCAGCTGATGGTTTCACAGGTCTTAACATTTCTTACCAGGAGAGTCCTCCTGACATTAGTTAATCCAGCTTGTCATCTCTTGTGAGGGTGCTTTTGTGCAGGACATCCCTGTGTTAATAGGGTGTCCAGCCATTTGAAATGATTGTTCTGTTCCTACTTAAAAATGGTGCGTGATGATTAAAACATAGAGCTATGAATAAATGATGGCTCGGTGAGGCAGAGGAGTGCAAGGTGTTGGGGGTGGCTGCAGCACGAAGCAGTGAGTCTAGAAATTTCTGTGGAAAGTGAATGCTGGGATTAATTTCCAAAAGATCAAAGATGAGCCGTGGTCCAGGTATTTCCTACTGCCAAGGAGCCCTTCCCTGGTGAAGAGAGAGTCGTGCAAAGAGAGAAAAGTCTTCAGTCTCTTTTCCCCAAAACCTTGATTACTCTCAGCTTTTTTCTGGGAGGCAACGGTCAGGTTTTTTTAAAGGCTGGAAGGGCTGAGATTGTGTCCTGTGATGGGCCAGAGACACGGCCAAGTAGGCCAAAATGATTTATTTTAAGTTAGAAATGAAGGTAAATAATACTGTCGTGTTAAATCCTTTACTTTCATTGCTGGAGAACTGAGGAGAGCACTGGCATCCTCAAGTCAAGATGAAGGCCTGCAGCCCCTTTGTAAATGTTGTGCAACCTGTCCTACTCTGCTACTTTCTGCTGGTTTAGCTTTAGGATGGCAGTCACCAACATCACCTAGCGAGGAGACAGCACATTTAAGCATGAAGCAACTGAGTTGTAACAAAAAGGGAGGAAAGGCAGCTTGAGGATTAGGGAGGAGGAGGAGATCACAGTGATGCCAAGAGAAAGCCAAGTCATGGGTCATAGAGGAAGAGGAGCACAGAAGGCACCTTCAGCTCAAGTGGGCAGGAGGAAGAGAACAGCTCTTGCTTAAGAGAGTTGATATTTCAGCCCACACTTGAAAGGAGAGGTGGTGGGTAGAAGAACATTGATTGCAGCAAAGCGTTGTCAGGGGTTGGGAAACTAGCAGGGAACACAGGAGGAAACTGGGTTACTGAGCAGGGAGGAGAGCGAAGCTATGGCATGGAGAAGCAGGTCTGGAGATGGTCTCTGAGAGCCAAGAGGTCAGAAAGAGATGGTCCAGCGAGAGGTGATGGGGGCCTGTGGTGGGGAGACAGGGCACCTCCCTCCCCTAGAGCTGCAGGAGGGCTGGAGACATCCTGAATCAGCAGTGAGGTCCAGTAGGTACCTGTTTGGCACAGGAAAGCACCATCATTGCACCGTAGCAAGCAGCGTCTCGAGGTTCCTGGTACGGCTCAGGCCCATGGTATGTCTTGAGGGCAGTGACTGTGTCCCCTGGGGTGGGTCTCATCAGATACCATCCATTGATTTAACCTGAACCGCAGTCGCTTGCACCAGCTGATTCTTTTTGTGTACTGTATTGGGTTTGCGTGGCAGGGTTTTGGTAGCGGGAGGGGCTACAGGGGTGGCTTCTGTGAGAAGTTGCTAGAAGCTTCCCCTGTGTCTGATAGAGCCAATGCCAGCTGGCTCCAAGATGGATCCGCCCCTGGCCAAGGCCAAGCCAATCAGCGCCTCTGTGATAACATATTTAAGAAGGAAAACAAAAGAGTTAAGGAAACTTTTGTAACCGGAGAGAGGAGTGAGAAGATGTAAGAAACTCTGCAGACACCAAGGTCAGTGCAGATGGAGGGGCAGGAGGTGCTCCAGGCGCCGGAGCAGAGATCCCCCTGCAGCCCGTGGTGAAGACCATGGTGAAGCAGGCTGTCCCCCTGCAGCCCATGGAGGAAGGATGAGGGGGTGTAGCGATTCCACCTGCAGCCCGTGGAGGACCCCACGCTGGAGCAGGTGGAGGCACCTAAAGGAGGCTGTGGCCCGTGGGAAGCCCACGCTGGAGCAAGTCCGGGCCGGACCGGTAGACCCGTGAAGAGGGGAGCCCACACCAGGGCAGGTTTGCTGGCAGGACTTGTGACCCCGTGGGGGACCCCACGCTGGAGCAGTTTGCTCCTGAAGGTCTGCACCCTGAGGGAGAGACCCCACGCTGGAGCAGTCTGCTCCTGAAGGTCTGCACCCTGTGGGAGAGACCCCACGCTGGAGCAGTCTGCTCCTGAAGGTCTGCACCCTGTGGGAGAGACTACGCTGGAGCGGTTCGTGAAGGACTGTAGCCCGTGGGAGAGACTCCATGTTGGAGCGGGAGAATGTTGAGAGGAGTCCTCCCCCTGAGGACAAAGAAGCGGCAGAGACAATGTGTGCTGAACTGACCGCAACCCCCATTCCCTGCCCCCTTGTGCCGCTGAGGGGGGAGGAGGTTGAAGCCGGGAGCGAAGTTGAGCCCGGGAAGATGGGAGGGGTGGGGGCAGGTGTTTTCAGATTTGATTGTATTTTCTCATTGCTCTACTCTGTTTTGCCTAGTAATAAATTAGATGAATCTCCTCTCTACATTCAGTCTGTTTTGCTCGTGACGGTAATTAGTGAGTGATCTCCCCCTGTCCTTATCTCGACCCAAGCCTTTTGTTAGACTTCTCCTCTCCCATCCCGCTGGGGGAGGGGTGAGTGAGCGGCCGCGTGGCACCCAGCTACCGGCTGGGCCTAAACCACGACACGTACCTATTATTCTTGCTTAAACTTTTCATTTTTACATGTGGTGACATTATGTAGGGTGAAAGTTGCAAGTTCATGCAGGGCAATCCGCATGCCTCCAGTGTTCCCAGATGTCTGTGCCATAACCCTGCTGCGACACCCTAGGGGACAGGCACCGCTGTACCAAAAAGCTGTAACAAGCCCAGCCTTTCAGAAGCAGTTGGTGAAAAGGAAGGCAGCAGTATAAAACTGAGGCTCAGTGAACATTCAGGCTTCAACGTTTGCCAGGCAGGAAGCTCCGTACCATCCTCATGTTCTTTTAAGTGCAGAAATGTTTGATTCTGGCTATTATAAGAATGTGGTATGTACTACTTTTTTCCCACCTTCATCTCCTCAGAAGGGAAATGCTGCCCTGACCACGGGGAGCTTTGTGTGAAAAAGCAGCAGTTCCTCAGCTGTCGTGCCTCTGAAGCAATTTACCCAAGCTCGCGCCCTTCCACAGAATACGTTTGTTCTCTACCATTTAATAGCACTAAAACTCGCCGAGACCGTGAGCACTACACACTTTTAAAAACATTGACTCGTATGGACTGATTTTCCCAGGGGAGAAAATAGCAGTGGGCATAATTGATGTTGTCAATTATGCTAATGCAGCAGTGCCAAATGCTCTTTGCAGAGATTGTGGTAGCTGAGTGGTGTGGGTTTTTCCGTAAACACCCCCGCACGCTCAGTGTGGGGTCCCAGGAAGGCAGCAGCTTTGCAAACAACCACAAGTCCCAACACCCAGCTGGTTTTTTTCATATTGAACTATTCAAACCGTCTGTTCAATCAGTCTCTTTGCTCCCTCCTGTTCTTTCAAGCCCATTGACACTTGCAAATAACACACAAATCTTGCAGTTTGCAAAACCCAGAGTACTCTTTCTTTTGGAGCATCAATCTTTACATTGTTTGCATCGCCATGGCTTTTTAAGGGCTCTTTACACAGGCAAGATTTACTCTAGTATTGGAGATGCCTAATGCCAGAGACACCTGAAAAGTAGCGTCCCCCTTTTCGGCAAAGCAAACATGGGGAGAGTGAGTCGTAGGTGGCCCTTCTCTGACGGTGTCCACCTCTCCAGGTCCACCAGTCCCCTCTCGCCATGGCTGCGTGTGCAATACGTGTCAGCACAGTGTCTGTACGCATGTGTGTTTGTGTGTCTTTGTGCAATTCTGGCTTCTCTTGTTTTTCTGAAACCCCAAAGTTATTTACAGACTTGGGGGGATTTTCACTCTTTTCAACAAATGACAGATTGTTGACATTGATCAAGTTTGTGAAATCAGATTTGATTTTAGTTAGTAAATGAATGGGTGGGGTTTTTCTCTCAAATCCAATAGAAATATGCTTTGTCTTGCAATTTCCATGAAAGAGCATTTTTAAACATTTTAAGTGTAATGTATGCCTTGGATTGTAGTGTCTGAGCTGAAAGTCCTGTGATTGATGTTTTCTTGAATTTCTCCATTATATGCATAAAGAAGTTGGCTGTTTTGGTGGCATTTTTGCATTCAGAGTCTAGGCAATCAAGGAGTTTTCATCTTGTTTATTCATTTGCCTATTTATTTTTATTCTTCAATATTTATATTCCCTTCTTAAGATCTGGATATTAGCAATTATCCCCCTAACTGATTTTATCCTTTCTCATTATCAAATTACAGAGATTTTTTTCAAGCCATTCTGAGCACTATAAAGAGTAAGTCAGTATGGATGAGCTATATTTCAATGTTATATATTCATGAAAATTGTCAGCGAAGACACTGACAAATCTGATAGACCTATTCAATAATATCATCTTCCAGGCCAGACAAACCTCCCTATATGAGCATTGATTAGATCAAGTCTCAGCAGCCAAACATCAGCAGCGCAGTGAAGCTGATGGAAAAGGGAAGAAGGCATTTTAAGCCCTGATCATCCCCTTTGGTGAAAAATGCATATCCGCAAATGGTCAGTTTGAGCTGTATTTTTGGGTTCCTCGATGGCGGTAAATTCCGCCATGGCAGCAGCCTCAGGTGGTGCCTTCTGCCGTCTTGGCTAGTCCAGGGACTGTCTTGCAGGCAGTGCCATGGCCCCTCTTGCTGATGCTGTTGCTGTGCCCGGGAAACACTAACGAGCACAAAATGCTGCGCGTCTGCTCATGGCTGCTCTGTTCCCTGCTCTCCCCCTTGGTTTCCCATGGGATTTCAAATCTACGCGACAGTCTTGGATCATTTTCAGACCGCTTTCTGGCACTGAGGCCTCCCTGGCACTACCGGAGGTGCTCGGGCGAGTAATCCGGCAGATGGCTGTGTTGCCCAAGCAAACGGAATGCGCCACCAAAAAGGGCAGAATCCATCTGTGTCAACACGTCGTCTTCCCTTGGCGGGGCCAGGGCTGTGTGATTAAGGCCACGGGAGCCACCACAGACTCCCCATGCTGAGGATAAAGAAGAGCCTTGGACTCTTCATAGAGTCTCTTCAGAAGTCCAAGAGTCGTGGACTGCAAAATAAATACAACTCGATATTTATGTTTGAGAAAAGAAAACTATCCTAAAACTTTACCAAAACCCAGCACTCTGCATCGTTAACTTCTAATCCCTTTGAGCGGGAGAAGAAGCCATGCCTGTCAAAGAAAACGCAGAGAACTGGCCACAGAGCACTGACCTAGCACATGTGAGAAGCGCTGGGGTGTGTTGCATCCCTTTCTTCACAGGCTCGATACAGAGCCCACCGAATTCAGTCACAGTCGTCTTCATTGTCTGTAATAGGCCTGGAGAGTGGCCAGGAATCAGAACAGCAGCGCTGGATTTCTGTACAGAGTGACTTCTTTTATTTTCCCCCTAGGAATAAAATATGAGAACTTCAGACTAGATTCCTTCTCCAGATTATAACATTTTCAAAGTAGGTTAAGTTTTGAGTGTAAACCACTTGACATTGTCCCTTTAAATTAAATTTTGTGTCTACTACCACGTCAGCCATTTCCTAAACTGGTGAAGAATAATAAAGCCCCAGAGCTTAGCTGTGGGATATAAACTATCGTGCAGTTTCGCTCTGCCTTTGTGAACCAGGCTTTCCTTTCTTCTTAATGGAATTAGCAAGTGAGACATAGAGCTGAGCACCGCGCATCTATCACAGCTAGAGAGAAACCATTTCTCATCTGCAGCTTTGTAAAAACACTGGGAAAATTGCATCCTTGCATATGCAGATTTGCTTGGCTTTCGATTCCACAGACTCCAAGTCAGAGGTTGTCACACTAAACAAATAGATTATTTAGGAAGCGTTCCTGATTTTCCATCAAATCACTAAAAAATTGAAAAAAAACCACATTTTAATATTTTGACAGCTGTGTGGCGGCATGAATGCTGTCTAGCTGTGGCCTCCACCTGCGCTCACACACATAGGCACGCATGCTCCTGGCATTTGGGAGTACAAGAGTAATACAATTGATACATTTCTTTAAAAATGGGAAGCTTTCATATGTTACTGCAATTGTTAGTTGCATTTACAAGTGCAAGGTTTTATGAAAATATACGTAAGTTTTATGCACAGTGAAAGTCCACAAAAGGTGGCAGGTGAGCTCTACAAAACAAAGAAAAAAACCAGTACAGATTGTATTTCTGGCCGTACAATTTAGGGGTTTTTTGGCCTGCAACTTGAGGAAAGCAATGAGGGCATCTCCCTCCAGGAGATGTGACCATATGATGCCCCACACGCCTGAATGTCCTTTAAGATGTCTGATCGTTCAGAAACGTAGATGTCTCCAAATAGCTGAAGTCTGGGGCATGTGAACTTAAGGTGGTGTAAGAACAGAGCCGGTCTCCACTTATAAAATAATTTCCTAATAGAGTCAAGTGGAGAAGGCATTTTGGTCTTGTTTTGCCTACCTAATCCAGGCACTCCTGAGAGAAAAGTTTTCAAAAAGTGGAACAGAGAACATTTCTCAGCTCATTGCACAGAACCTGAAGGCTTCCGAAATCAAGCTCAGATTTACCATCCTGGAAAGCAATATAGTGTTTACTCAAGAAAAGTAGCTGTGTTTAATTTATGGAGTACTATAAAACACAGATAGGAAACCTATTCCTATTCTGGGATTCTTCTGAGGATTTTCAAAGGCGAGAGAGAGATGACCATATTCTGACAGCACGGTGGGCTCCAGCCCTTCCGCTGCCTCATTGCTCCTCGCTGCTGTTGATATTCAGAAAAAAAATTAAAAAGTAGAGATAGAGGCCAGCTGGTAGGTTAATAAATCTTACTGTCAGCTACTTCAGCTACTACTGAAAGTCTGAGTAGCCAACAGTGTCAATCCCAACTACTCACCTGGGCCCCCAAACCTGCACTTGTCCTGGGTGCTTTTTGAAATGAAAAATTGCAGCTGCTTCTTCTTGTAATTTAACTCCTGATTTTCAAAAAGTGGAGTGCAGAAAGTCCCACTCCAGCATTTTTCTGTGTCATCAGGAGGGCTGGATGCTTTATTTCTAAAAATCTGAAAAATTGGGGCATTAATGCAATTGTCTAGTGGTGGGCACTGCAGCATAGGCTACCCCAAGTGGTTTTCTTCTATAGAACACTCTCAAAATTATCTTTAGATCCTGCTTGGCTCCATCTTATTGAAATCCATGTAATTTTTTTTGGAATCAGGCAGACACTCTATTGTAGAGGTCACATGTTAGCCTCACAAACAAGTGCCACGCCAGGAAGGAAGCTGCAGCACTCTGGAGCGCCGCGCTGTGTGATTTAAGAGCACTTACTCCTAACAGTCTTTTCCTGAGGAGCATGGAAAATCAAAACAGGCTTATGGAGATTTTAAAAACAAGCAGTAGGGAGAGAGAAATATTGCTCATTTAATCTGCCAGCCTCAAGAGAATACCTCACTTTTTATGAGAGTTCTCCTTTAACTTTGAATCGCATATGCTAAGCTTGGTAAAATGTGCCTTGTTTGGTTTTTTTTTTTATTTCTGTTTTTTTGTAGTTTTATAATGGGAGAAATTGTGCCTTTTCATTACTCACGATTTCCCAGTGTCATGCTCATGGAACCTGTAATTGTTAGCATTAAAACTTAAATTAGGCCTCAGGTGAACTGCTAAACATGTCTTTACCTAGACTGATGTAGCTCAAGGAAAAAGAGCATTTCCATTTGTGCCTTTAAAGCTCAGCCCTTAATTTAGTCACTAATGAATGTGAATCAAAAGTTGCAGAATTCATTTGTGCTTTCTTCCCATAATAAACAAATTCAGTAATGTTGTGAGTGAACATTATAAAGAAAGCTATTTGATTTACATAGAAGCTCGGTAGCCTGAAAATTCAGTATGTCCAGGCTAGAAATTTGATTTGTACGAAATAAACAGGAAAAGCAAGGACCAACTTGTAATACTGGTATTGGCATGGGCAGCCTAAAAAATACAAAATCAGACTAGGCTATTTTACTGTGGTCAGCATCCCTGAAGTAGTTAAGTCCTGGAAATGAATTCAGGTGTAAAGCTTTGTCAAGATTTGGGGTGAGGGTGTAGTTTTAATGCAAGTATGTTTTTCCATCTGGGGTTTCCATCAGAACTGTGCAAAATTCATAAAGCTTGCTCCACACACTGGCTCCCACTTCTTCCGCTTCCCCAAGACTGTGTACCTTACTGGTCGGGTTTTCCCCTTATACTATCATGTAAGCAGTCTTCTGTAACATTTTGTTCTGTTAAAGGTTATGGATAAAAACAGAAATTGTATGTGCGCTAGAGATGAGCAGACTTGAGTGAGTTCACATAGGCATTTCTACAGATTCTTCCGTTTGTGTCCCCATCCCTAAACTCATCATGTATCATGTACATATGTTTTGTCTTATTTGGAGCATAGAAACCCGTCTTCCCGAGCAAATCTGAGCCTTTCAGCACCCGCTGATCTTTTTGTCTTCCGCTCAGTAGCTGTGTTTTGATCAGAAGAATGAATAAGCTCAAAGGGAGCTAGAGCTTGCAGAAAAAAAAGACACTTTCCTGCTTACACATAAAAATGTGATCCCTAAAACTCAACACAACTTGAATTGTGCCTGATTTCTCAAGTCGTCTTTAATCAGATGCCTCCTTTCTAAATAGGACCTCCAATGGCAAGGGATACCCAGAAGAAGTTAATGCAGGAAGGGACCCTCGGAAAGATACTTTCACGGTTTGCAGCCATCCTAGTTGGTGTGCTCTGGTTAAAGCCACTCCCAGAACTGGTTTTTCCCAGCCTTTGTTTTCAGAGGTTTATGGAAATAAAGGTCCATCAACATGATCTACACCCACTGTTCAGCTGCCTTGGGCATATGGAATATGCACCATAATACTTGGCCCCACAGAGCGTGTGGGCTGCACCGTTGTGAAAGGATTTACAGGTACCAAAAAAAGGTTGTTTTATATCTGACTAATTCATATTGTAGCACCTAGTTAATACTGTATCTTTGCCACTTCTTAGATGAGATACCTTCCACTTGTGGGCCCTCCTTTGACATATACCAGCATTAAATAACAGGGCTCTGTATTAACTCCATCTAACAATGCAGGAAGAGTCCGGCCACGAAGTGGCTCTCACAGATCTGTACTTAAATTTACTGCAGACAGCCCCAAACCCACTTCACATCAGAAGTCGCAGGGAAGCTTAGATTCGTCTCCCTTTGGGGTCTAGAAGAACCATGCAGCCTGGTCCTTCTGTAGGACCAACAGAAGCGTGTAGGTACAGTGTGAGACTTACTGTGAGGCAGGGTGGTGGCACGTGACTCTTCCCATACTCTGCTATGATAGCTGGGCTTCACCCTGTGTCAGCTGTGGTGCTGGTTTGGGTGTCGGTCTGTAACTCTTAGCACTTCAGCCACCTGCCAGGAAGATGGTAGATACCAGCCGTTTGGCCTTTTGACATCTTGGTGAAGGCATTTCCCTCTTGACAGCATCTTCTTTCCCTTCTCAACCCCCCTGCCTTTCCTACAAGAAAGGAAAGTAAAAAATGTATTTGAGACAAGACTCTGTCAATCCTCCCCAAGGAATAGGCCGGGAAAATTAATCCTGTTGTCTGGATTTGGGGAGGAATTTCATTCGCCCTCGGTTCCACCCTTCCTCTGGGCTCCAGGCACTTCGATTAGCTCAAGAGTTGTCCTTGAAGGATGCTGTTCGAGATGGTGCACAGCAGCTGTTTGCCGTCCGTGATGCTAGTTTGAGTGAGTTAATGGATATTAAGGAGTACCACAGTGTATTTTTATGCCTAGCAGCTCTATTTTAGGCCTAGTTTCTGTAAATCTGCTGTTAGGAATTACAGCGCCTTCCCAAGGATTTGAGAGTTAAAGTTATAATGAGATGCTAGAATATCCGTTTTCAAGAAACATCAACATTTAAATACTTGTGTTTGATCTAGTCTGAAATGTAAAAAAAAAAATATTTTGAAATATTCATAGAACTGAATTTCTTCAGAATTTTGTTTCATGGGATGTTTTGGCATTCTTTATGAAATGTTAGATATCAAAATACCATGAGATGAAAGCATATGACAGTTGTAATAAATAAGTTGAATAGTAAGGAAAGTTGCTACTTAGAACTGACGGAAACATCATCTTTTCTAGAAGGAGTATCATCATGTCAAATTACAATACAAACACAAGATAATTTGATCAATTAGACACTTGAAATGATAACCTGAGCCTTAAGATGACAAAAGCTTCCACCCAGACTCAGGAAGTGTAAATGTATGTGGTAGAATGAAAAGAAATATGGTTGGGGAAGAAAAGAAGGAGCTGGTGTATTTATTTTTAATAGACCTTCAGAATTAGACTACATGGAGACAAGTAGCAATTTTTGCCTAGTTTAATAGATTTGAGTAAAGAAAGCAAAGAGAGACAAATATCTTGCCACATCAGTTTCACTTTGCTGATGGTTCCACTTCTTTTCATTGAATACATCTGCTAAAACCCACATCTTGCACTGATTGTTCGAGCAAGGCAACACAAGTATTCTTTTTGTATTTCTTAACATTCAGTGTATGAGACACTGAAACCACTAGTGACAGAAATTTGTTACTTAAGAAAAATGGAAATGGTTTATAGGAAGTAGGAACTGCTACGGGAGATGCAGCATTTTGAATCTCAGCTATAGCTTCTCCCATACTTCTGCCCATAGCAGCATTTCTCAGTGTTCAGGAGGAACCCAGCCTCGGCAGTTTGAGGCGCACATCTGTACCACTGAGCAAGCGGAAGCGCTCTTAATAACTCAGGTTTGAAAAGCAGCAGTTACCTGCTTAGCAAGGTGACTTCTTACATACTTGGGCTGTCATTTTACCCTGTACTCATGAGCGTTAAGGTAGTGTGAAACTCTCTTCCTGGAAACACAGCAGCTGTAAACGAAATGTGCTATTACAGAAGCAGTGGCGGTGCATTTCGGAATGTTATCAGCACCGAATCGAAATGCACTTGTTTGCCTGCTGCTGCTATCACCAGCCTTAGCCATTTTTGACAGCATTACATAATGGCAAAATATTTTTCAGGAGAAAAAAAGAAACCCTCCCTATGGTTTTAATCTCCCTCTTTATTTTGTCTGTGGTTTAAAGCTGTGTCAGGTGTGCATCAAAAACACCCTCTCCCCAGGGTATTTCATTTACAATTTCATTTAATAATGGAAGTGTACTTCCATCTAGCTAGGATGGGAAAGGATTAAGTAAAAAACACTGTTCTAAAATCAAGTAGCAGAAGTCTAGCCTGTCTCTGTGCTCTGCAAATGAAGTAGCCATGGAAGGGCTTGTTATTAGTCTATAATATCAAAACTGATAAACTATTAGTGTTTTGTCAGGCATGATATATGCTAAACATTTTCCTCTGCAGATTGCCTCAACAAGAACTGTGACTGTTTTTAGACACATCTGGCACTGCGGATTTTTTTCCATCCTGCATTTCAGTGATTTAAAGGGCCTTGGCTGGGCAGAAGGATGTCAGCTGTTTAGTTTAAAATACTGTTATAAGAGTGAATAAGATTTAAAGAGGCAGTAGGTAAAATTCTGGCCTTGCTGAAGCTAGTGGGAGAATGGCCATTGAGTTTAACGGCTTTGTGATTTCTCCGTATGGCTTTGCCATCCATTTTTATTCTTAGTAAATTTTCCATTTCCCAAAGTTGCCCTTTCTTTTCCATTCAGGTTCTCCCATTTTGAATATGAGCTCTAGGAGTGAGCGCTAAGATAAAATGCCAGACCCTTTATTTACACAAATGCCACCTCTGCAGCTCACTTGTGTGGCACTGCTGTAAGACAATAATAATGGGTGCGGGCATATATATAAAATAACAAATACAGGTATTCGCTTAGAAAAAAGATGTTCTTAATAGACTTTTCTGGCTGTGTTTCAAAACGGGCTGTGTGACCAGTGATGAATCTCAGGACCTCTGTGGTGTAGAGAAGCCATTCTGCTCTTTATAAAAAGAAATAGAAGGGCGAGTTCTGCGCTCGCATTGCGTCCTGTCACACCAAAATACATCGACACGTAGAGACGGGGTGAGCCGTGGGGTCTGAAGAAAAGAGTTCGATGGGAGATGGACATCACAAGGCAGCCAGAGCCCATCTTTCAGCAGGCAGAGTCTGAGCTGGGTCCAGGGAGAAGTCACTTCAAGGACATAGTGCTTCTGGAAGAGGTTGCAGTCATCAGACAAGGAGAGGTGGTGGCTCCGTAACTGTGTCTTCAGTGCGACGCGCGCCCTGGAGGGGTCTCTTTCAGCTCTGGAGGCTACCAATAGGCACAAAGTATGTTCTGCAGCGCTGGGTGGTCTCCTCTCTGCATCTCAGAGACCAGTTATTGTCTGATAGACCTTTGGCATTTGAGTAATAGACAAAAAGCTTTAATTTGTACAGTGAGATTAGACCTTTTTGTTGCAAACCCGAGCACATGCAGAGGTTTCAGCTTTTTCCTTACATTGCAGTTTCATGACAGATGGGAAACAAAGTGTATCTTTGGTAAATTAGGTAAAAGTTTATAGCAGGTTTTGCTGCAGTGGTATTTTATATTGTTTTACCATTTTGTCCTACACTTAAAATTGGGAATAATAAGGGATATCTTTCCAGCTTCAGGCATGGGAAAGGAAACATCTTGAACTCCTGATTACTGAGTAGGAAATTTCTAACATATAGTCTGCTAAAAACTGATCTGCTGAGAAGCCACAAAAGATTTTAACAACAGAACTGGGCCAATAGAGAAAACAAAGTTGTAGACTTTGGACCCATTACCATCACAGTTTTACAGTGCAGGACTCAGGGGAGACAGGTGAGTGAAAATAGAGGCAAACTGAGCAGGATTCATCCCTCAGCAAGTGTAGTGCTTTGCTTTGTACGGAGAGGTGATCATAGTTTTGAACATGCCAATAAAATGTATTTACTTCTCTGAATAGCTCAAACAAAAAGCAGTGAAAAGCATGGCTGAAACCATGCTTTTAGCCAACAACAGACCTATTTCTGAGTAGTCACAGGCCGTTCGGGGTCATGTTCTGGCAATTAAAATAACCAAGATATGCACAAGGGATTTGCCAGGCACGTGATTCTGGAAGCATTCACAAATACCATATATAGGAGTTATGTATTTTTATTTCAGTCTCCTATTTTTTTACACACACTTCCCCCAAATTCTGCAGCTCTTTCTTCAGTTTCCTGGATGAATTCTCTCAGGCAGCATGTTTTTACAAGCACAGATGCTACCTTGGAAAAAAAAAGGAGCGAAGGGAGCCAAATGGGTGTCACATTCCAGCTTGGCAGCACCTTACTGACATGCGCCCCAAAAAAAAGGAAAAAAAAGAAGACCGCATTTAGGAATCAAAACTGAATATAAAATCAATGCAAAACTAGGGCTGTAAAACCTTCAGGTTGTCAGAAGGACTGAAGGAAACGCCTTGTGGCCAGAATGACGTCCCTGACCTACTTGTCTGTGCTGTCACGTACCGGGGTAACCTTTCCGTCTCCATGCCTTCCATCAAACCTCTCTGACAGTTTTGCCATTCATACTTGCTTTCAGTTGTAATTTTTTGAGTTCGTTTGAAGTGTGCAACCAAAAAGTAAATTCTCATAACATCGTGCTGGCAGTCCTAAATATAAGTCGGAGACCTTTTCAAATACTGCTTCTTGCCATCCATTGATTTCCGCAGAAAACAATCCATTCAGATCCAGAGTTCCTATTGGAAATTAGGGGACAGCCTGGTAATTGGATTAGGGTCCACTTTTATTTGCGGCAGTTTCTCAAAACGAAGCTCCTGTTTTGTTTCATTGATCGCCCGCCCGATCTTTCTGCCAGTAAAAGCCACTCACATAGCTGAAGAGACAGGGCGAGGATTGATGGAAAATGCAGCTTCGTGTTACATAAAATGTGCGTGTTCCTTTGACTATAGTCAAAAATGACGTGCATCTCCTTACAAACATGGAAACGTGCTTTGTTAATCCACAGTTAAATTGTTTAAAAGGAATTTTTATCAATGTAATCCTTAAAAAGTGGAAAAGCCGCCAGTTGCATCAATATTTAAATTCCTGCCCGCCATCTGCATAGGTGCCAAAGAGGGAATAGCTTCAGGATACTGGGATTGCATGTGTGAATTGGAGACCTTTGGAGTCTGCATTATTGCAGGGATTGGAGGGGAGAGGAAAAACTGTATTTGACTTCCACATTTCCAGAGACGGGTTGGAAATACTAAATTAAATTTGTAAGTGTTCTCCCAGAAACACACCAGGCTCGATAATGTATGGAGCATGAGTTAGTCTGGTGGGAATTGCAAGGCCGTAACTTAGGGCACTACAACGTCCTCTTTTACTAGTCCTCCAGAACAAATCTGCACCAAAATTGTTGTTTATAACTCTTACCCAATCTAGCATTTTCTTCTATGAGAACATATGCATATTTTATCCCATCATGTTTATGAACGATGTCCTTAGACAGTTTAATTCCCATATAGCCCTTCAGAGCCGTACAGCAGTAGCAGCCAGTTGCAGCCTGCCCTAGTGTAAGCCACGTTCCAGCCAGCCATGCAGAGTCCCACTGGGCACTTGCACCCCATTTCTCCCATTTCATCATTCCTACGGAGGAAGAGGTACATCCTACGTGGGCAGACCTGCACTGGCAAGCCAAATCTTTTTTTCTGGATGAGCACCAAAAGCGCAGCCCTCCCCGAGCCCCCTCCCCACACACCCGCGGCTGGGAGACGGGAGACATCATTAGTCATGCGACTGTCCCCCGGGGCCGTGCCAGCGAAACGATCCTGTTCCCTCCACACATCAATATTCTTGACACCCGTCTTAAAACTTAGGTCATGCATATCCATCTACTCTTCAAAAAGTGTCAGAAAGGTACAAATATCCCTTCACTATTTTTAGGGCCGTATCAAAAGTATTTATCAGCTTTCTGGCACCTCATCCCATTTGTCATATTTGATGCTATCCACCGTTTGGCAGGGGAGGAGGCTGAAGTCCTTTAGAAATGCAGTGGCAGATGGGTGAAACTCCGTAAGCTAAGACTGCAGTGATGGTGGCTCCTGGGGGTTGTTGTGCCTGTTGTCGCAGTCGGGAAGTGCTCGTCGCGGTCCCCCGACAGCAGGCAGAGCAAAGGCTCGAGGGAGCGGCTCGTCCTCACCTCGGCGTTTGCCCACCCACAGGGTAGCGGGGGTGTGGAGGAGGTCTGCTTGCAGCCGCAGAGCAGGGCTGAGCTGTGAGAGAGGAGGACAGCTGATGTCTGGTGACTCCACCATCCACTCTGCGTGCTATCAGCACTCCCACGCTGCCCGGTGATGCCGAAAGACCGCTTCCTTCAGCGCGCACCCTTGGCTGCGCCTCCTAGCGCAAACACGTACAAGGACGGGGCTCAATCTGTGTATTATACATAATTCATACTACTCGCGCTAGGTGGTACGTAAGATGTGTTGAGATTCTTGTTTTTCCATGCACGCGTTGCCAACAGGAAGCTCTTCCAGCTCCTCCGTAGCATATACCTCAGGGCCCTGCATCGGGTGGCTCTTTAATGTGCAGGTAACGTGTTCATCCGCCTCGTGCCACAAAATCGGGCCGTTTTCCTAGCACTGTTGGTTTTTAGAAGGCAATGTATTCAGGTTGAAACTTTGCCCACATACCATCTGCTTCAGCCTTATCGCTCTTTGACGAGAAAGCTGAATATATAATGTCCACTTGGCTTTCCCAGCGTTGCATAAGGTTGTGGTTTTGTGTTAGGTTTGCAGTTTCGGAGCTCCCCAGCAGCTCTTGCAACAAGCTCCTGCTCTTGTTTTCAAGTGAAAGATCAGTGACAAAAATCAATACCATCTTCATAGCTATAACAAATGTGACCCGCAGCCTTTTTTAGGACGACCACAAGCTTCCATCATATGTCTGAAGCCTATTTGCAGATATTGATTTGTATTGCAGATTATCTGTAGCTATTTCATATGAAATCTTAAGGTCTTGCAGTTTTGCTCTCTGCACTCAGTTTGGTATCAAAGGTCCAGCTATAAATCAAAAGACCTGCCCGTAGATGCTATTGATAGCCAAGGTTGCCAAGTTATGAAAATGAGGTATTTCAGGTTTTTTTAAGCTTCCTAAGGAGGATGGTTCTCAGAAAGCTCCAACTGAGTGAAAGCACTGCTTTGGAGTCACAGCAGACTCTGTTTACTCGAAGAGGGGAAAAAAAAAGTGGAACCTTCATATGCAAATGTATGGCATTTAGAAATGTCATATAGCCACATCTACATATAAATAAGCCGCTCTCCGAGAGCTGCACTAGCAAGGCTGCTTTGATATAGAAATTGCATAGTAGCACACAAAGGAGAAACAGCAGGACACCACTCGGTCAAGTTTGGGGAGTTTTGTTACTTGATCACCACTTAACTAAGTTAACTAATATTGCTGTGTCGCTGTGTGTTAGACCCAGACCAGTTGGGTTTGCTGCTAGGGAGAAGCGTGTGTTTGTACGTGCTGCTTGGGGCTGTGCAGTAGGGATGATGGTCTGGCTCCTGTGCCCCAGAAGGCAGAGTTGAACATAGAGATGCTTCCTACGTCAGCATCCCTCCTAGCCACCCTCTGCCTCAGTCTGTAGATCCATGCCTGCTTGCTCTGAAGGAGACATGATTTGGTCATGTAAAGAAGCATCTTCTGCTGCTAACATCCACATACTGGGATGGTATTTCCATCTCTGTGTAATCTGGTATGAAAGAGTAACTTGCAACTCTCAGGCATACTTTTTCAGAGGGAAGGACATAGAGAGGAGCCTTGGTCTGGTTCCCGCTGCTCATTTTTGATGCCCTCCAGCATTGGGCCTAACAAGTAGCTCAAGGAGAGGCAGATGGGAGGGAAAGCTGTTGGGAGGAAGTTCTCACAGAGGGGTGACACCCGTTCCGCTCATGCCGTGCCCTGTGTGATGGATATGGCATTCGTCCCTCTGCCTTCAGGCATGCAGCCTAATTGGAGGGAACCTCACAAATCTCTAAACTGACACCACAGAATTACAATAATAATGCTTAACTCATCTTTTAAGGACTCTGTCATGAGCTGCCTAAGGAGATTGTATGCAAGGAGAAAAACTACAACGTTATTCCTTTATGTGGCTGTTTTCTGAAGGGGGAGGAAGCTGCTCCCATGGGGCCGCCAGTGTCTCTCTTAGACAGGGGATCTGAGTGAAGGGAACGTCAGCGGCATGCCAAAAACAAATACTAGCTGAGTTAGCACAAAGAGAGATTTAATCTATTCTAGGAGCAGGGTTAACACAGATTTATTCAATCCTGGCACAAAAGAAGGAAGCACGAACTGTAAGGGCCCTTTTACCCAGGGCTTTGATAAATCCACAATACGGCCCCACATCATTAAATCACATCTGTAGCCATGATTGCAGGCCTCGAGACCGGCCCCTGCAGTGGTGGTCTTAAAGAGCTTCGTCTGTATTCTTTATCCACAAAAGTATTGAGAGATGACTTAGTGACAGCTAACACAGAGACGACATGGGGAGCTGAAGACCTTTCCAGTCTACCGGACTGGGAAGCAGGCAGGTGCCGTTCACACGCAGCGATGAACCACTCCAGGAAGCTGCTGAAGGAAGAGGTCGGTGCGTCATCCCTTGATGTCCTCAAATCAAGTGTGGAGGTGCTTGTGCAACATCTGCTTTAAACAGCAGTGACCGCTGCTTTTACCAACAGCCTCGGTAGGAGTCAGGGGATGAAATGGTTTGGAGCAAGACGTTAGCCCACATGGCTTTTTTTCCTTTCCTTTTTCTTTTCTTTTCTCTTTCAGCTTGGCTAATATTGCTGGGTATTCCTGTTCAGACATGTGAGCAATGGTTGCTAGCGTGTGCTATTCTGGGGTTGTATTGCACCTTGTATTGCAGTAGCTACTTGGTAGCACCTACTCGTGCGTGTAGGAGCCTCAGCTGCTAGAGGTCTGTACGGTCTCTAAGGTAAGGCGTCTGTGCCTAGCCAGTGAATACAGGTGGACTATGGCCACTGAAAAAACAAATGAGGGTAAAAAAAAAAAAAAGATTACTTTTAGTTTTGAGTAGACAAATGGTCTTGTTATGTGCAGGAAAATGATTAACTAGTTGCCTGATTTCAAGCAGTCTTCTCAAATAAGGCAGATATGTTCACAGATGTTGTAAGTAAAAGTGCTTCTCAATTTCAGAAGTTCAGAGATAGCTTTAACATATATAGCATAGCCCACATATATATATGCTGACAAGCTGCAAATATTTTGTTCTCCATTTGAACATCTGGGGATTATTAGTGTCTTAATTCATTGGTTTCTATTATTAATTATGGCAGCAGGCTGAATAATTACGATACATTGCTGCAAAAGACAGAGCACGATATTTTTTTTCCAAGCGCGCTAGGACATCTTGCCATCATCACAAACATAAAAAGCACTAGATTATTTTTAAAAAGGAAAGTGGATGTTATCTTATTTCAGGGAGCTCATTTGCATAGGGACATTTAAAATTAATAAATTACTGTGTCGAGCAAGCCTATTTTGTGCCTGAGAAAAGAAGCGAATGTAATTTAATTCACAAAGTTCCATTTCCTTTTTTTTTCCTCTCGGTAAAGTAGCTAATATGGGGAGGGTATTTTTTGTGCTGTTTATGTAGAAAGACTAGCTTGAAGTTCGTACTTGGAGTGGCTGCCGGATGAATTTAGGCTAGGGCTGCAGCATAGTGGTGCCAGACGTTTTCAGCTGACATTTGGTGTCTCACTTTCCACTAGCTCTCAGGGAGAGTGGGCTGGCGAGCTCCCCCCTGAGCGGCAGCAAGCAATTCCTTCTGAATTTTCACTCCAGCGCCCACCCAAACAGTGATTTTAAGGCAAGTTGCTTGCACGCATGGTCTTCGTTGTAAAGAGACACTCTATATTCAAAAGATCAAGAGCAAGGCTTTAAAGATTTTAAAAGGAGGGAACATACTGTGTCAAGATAATTAATAGGTCAGATCTGAGAAGCTGTTAATGGTGAGGTATGCCTGTGTTGGTGGACGGTAGCGTGGTTGCTGGCACCTTTGTCAAGGGCAGGGTGTCTGGAGCTGTTGAGTGAAGACTTGGCAGAAACCTTTTTTCTCTTATCAGAGCTGGGTCTGAGCTGGGATTTATCATCACGGTTCTTCTTTACAAGTAAGTAGGAAGCCTGCTTAAGGACTTCATCCTCATAAGTTGCTGTGGGACCTCAATTCCTGTTAGATGCTGTTAGAGAGGAGGGAAAGTACCAGAAAACCTGTAAAGCAATTCTACACTTTCAGAGGGAGCAACACCATTGCCACTTGACTTTGCAGAGGGACCTTTGAACCATTCCTGCAAATGTTCCTGGACTGAGGAAGCTCCCTTTTACCCCAAAAGAGCAGCATTTGCTGACTCTCTGAAGCCTGCAGATGAGTAACGTAAACTGTCCCTAGGCTCATCCACAGGATTCGGATTCCCACCCCTAGTCAATCACTGAAGCTCTTCCACAAAACTCAGGGCATCCTCTACCTTTGCTCCACAGGTTGATACTCTCTGGACCTTTATTTTGATTTCAAACAAGAATTTCCACAGCAAGTCTCTGTCACGCAGAGCAGAAGAGCTTTGTTAACTAAGTTCCCAACGCTATGCTCTGCAGCATATCTTTGGGAGAGATGCCAAGGAGGTAAAAAGAGGGGGGACACATATTTCCAAAAGGGGTTGAGAAGGTTAAGAACATACATTTGACCCAAGAATCCCTTTCCCCCGTCATAAATCCTCTGATAACGTGATGTATAAAGACTCACTACCTCAATATCAGCCAGAGCTTTTGGCTACAAATTTGACTGACTTCAGCAGTATTAAAAGATTATATTATTATGTAAGTCAATTCTCCTTAACCACTGTTTCCAATCAGATAGGTGTCAAAATAGCTTCTGCTGCACATCATTCACCATCTCATCCCCTATTTGATGACATATATGTATATATACAAATGTATTTTCAGGGCCTCCCTTGGTCCAGTGATGACTGTACACTAGGAATTAACACTGTACATGAGCCAGTATTTTCTCATATGGGCATGACGTATCAGTTATCATTTCCCTAAGCTCCAACATTATGCGCTGTACAACAGTGAAAATGCTAACATGAGAATTTACAGGCTGAGGCCCTCTACTTTGCTTGCCTGAAATCACCTAGAAAGTCTCACTGATTCAAACGTAAAGAGCGACAGAATTATCAGCCCTGCAGAACTGATTGTTAAGTGCCTGGCAGTCAATTTTTGGACATAAGAATCCTATTTTTTCCTAGAATTTTATCTAATTTCTCCAAAGTGGATTGCACGAACTTCTGTCTGGAAAGAATTTTCTGGGCACTCCAGGCAGTACTTCATCTAATCCTCATCAAGGGCACTAATGGATTTACTAGTTTGTCAGTGGCGCTACTCCACATGTTCAGTTGTGTAACGGTAGCTCCACGCTAGCTCAGACGGGAGCTGGGGACCGGTGAGGGCTGCCCAGAGAAGAATCTGGCTGCGTTGTTTTCATCACTTGCAGAGTTGGGCCCTGCAACCGGGCACACTGTTTCGGCTTTTGAACTTCAACCTTCACTGAAATATTTACCTCAGAATCCTAATGGTACACATTCAGCTTCCAAAAACAGAAGGAAAGGCATATAGCTAAACCAGAAATTCAAAGAATACAAAATATGTTTGAAATTATTCTTCCACTCCTTCTTAACGGAGGGCAGGAACAGCCATAGATATTAAGGAATTTAGACAAGATAGCTTTAAATAATTTATTTAACATTTCAGAAGATGATCCATCAGGAAAAGCAAGATCACTGAGTGGGTGGTCAGTCACACTGGATAACTTCTCAGGATCCAATTTCTTACCCTAGCGAAATAGCTCATCATCTCGGCATCTCCCTGCCATCCACAGAAAGCTTGGAGAGCAAGTGTTCAACTGGGAGACTCTTCTAGTAAGCAAGATGATAAGCTGTTTCAGTCTACGCAAAGTAGCATCTGGCCTCAATGCATTTAAAAATAATCTGTTTTGACTAGTATATCTTATATGATAGGCTATCATGTCATGTTCTGGCACTAACAAAAGATGTGAACAATATGAAATGTCATGTTAGGCTAAAGATGCAAAAAGTGTTGCAGAAATGCAAAAGATGTTGGCTTCATCAAAGTGGCGTTTTCTATCAGAAAAAAGCTTTGAGAAAAAGATTTCTGAATACAGTTGATCTGAAGGGTGAGGGTGTAGTTCTTTTTAAAATAAAAAGGAGAAGCATTTTGAGAAATGTGGCAGGAATTACGTTTGTCCAGAGATAGGAGAGACTGACCCAGTCAGTCCCATTTTTATCTTTAGGCTTTACAGCTTCTGTCTCAACTTCTAGCCATCACAAGAAGGTACAAATCTGTCTTTTTGGTGCAAATAAAACTTTTGCGCATAGTTGCCAATAACAATGCAGGAAGTCTAATGTTTGAAGAGGAGTTACTGAATTTAACATTACTGAAACCTGAGTAACTTTGAATTTGGTCTGTGTCCTTGCTTGATGAGTACTGATCTGCTGTGCTTGGAGAAGGGTGGCAACTCTGTACTTAAGCTTTGCTACCTGTAGGCGTGAGGTTCCCGTGGTGAAGGGGCTCCTTAGTTTAGCGATACTATAATCTGATTTGTGCGGATTGCCTCCAGGACTGAATTTATAAATAATCCAAAATTATAATAAGGGGGGAAGTCTTTATTTCATTTAGTTTAATTTTTTTTAAACTTTGTACAGTTCTTATTTCCTTCATAATTTAAACATTCTATGTTTTTTTATTCATATCCTCTCTTTTTAGACATAATTTATAGTTCTTGTTTCATAGTGATGTAAACCTTGTGATGCATTCATGAGAGTTAGTATCTCATCGGCTGGATTACTGAAAAGTGCTCAGATCCTTCAGAAATGAGAGCAGTCAGTTTTAACATACTTTTAAAGCATATCTTATCTTGGTGCTTGGGTCTCTATTTTGAATCTGAAAAGATGTTTTATGTAATGAGAAAAATAACCTGTTTTGAGGCAGGGAAATCTTTTGGGTGAATTAAAAATGTGCTGAAAGAGGGGAACTTCTTAGTCTGAGCTAAGTGATGCTTTTATCATGGTCTGTCCTTTGAATGACCAAAATGGCAGATCAAACTAAAACCAAGGGGTTTTTTTCCCCCGCCTCTGCCTTTATGTTCAATCCCTAATGTTCAATCCCTAAGTCTTTTAGAGGAGTCATTAGTCAAAATGAAGGACTACATACAATTCGTGTCTTAAGTTTTGTGGTCTCTTCCTAGCCAGATGACAAGCATTTATCCTATGAAGTGCTAGCAAAGCTTGGGCCATCTCATTTTTGATTCAGTAAAGCATTTTTCATCATAACATTACACTTAGAGGTGTAATTACAAGTTCTGCAGGATCCTAGATTTACTTTAAAGTATGCTAGAGACCTTTTTTGAAGAAAACACGGTTTCTACCCACATGATTGCAGGAGGAGGAAAAATCATTCCTCTTTTTACCAGCCCTACAGCCTACACACAGTGAGAACATCTGCAAGTCTGGGAGAGGTCCTGGTCCCCCTTTCACGTCCTAGCGGATTAGTCTGTCCTAAAAGTAACTATTATTTCCCTCACCATCTGGAAGTATGCCTTGAAAAAAAAAAGAAACCAAACGGTATCCTACCATTTTAGCAACACTACTGGCTCATCTGAGAGAGGAGGGATTCTCACGCTGGTTGGTGGTGGTGCACGGACATCACAGAGATGTCTTGGTACCTGAGAAGGAAGAGATATATCTGCACACCCACCCACCCACCCCCTGTCTCCTGTTCTTCAGAAAGGAAGCAGACTCCCACTAATGGAACAGATGAAGGAAACGGCATAATATTTTCCACAAAAGAAAAAATGTGTATTAATAAGGATCTTATATTTCTTGCTACAGTTTTCAGAACAGACATATATTTGAACGTGGACCATAGCAGAGGTCCAGCACACCCAGAAGCCATCGGCACAGTGCACAGATGATCACTGCATGTGTGTGGAGTTCAACAAGTCCTGAGCACATCAGGATCTACCTCTGTGCACTGGGCTGGCATATGTTCTGTTCCAGGAAGATTTCCAGGTGGAAAAAAGGAACATACATGAGTCCTGGTGGGATAATAACTCTATGCATATATTTCACATGCTGGTAGCCAGCGCCTCACCTAGAGGGTGGTAGGTAGCCAAAATGTTTAGTGCCAGACCAAAGGGACCTTCTACTCCCAGCTCTTCCCAGTAGCAGAAATTCCTGGGCAAGCTCCCAAAGGAGGTTATGCCACGCCTACAGCATGCCTCCTGTCATCCTGCCCTGCCTGTGCCGTCCCAGAGACAGCCGTCAGCCCCAAGCCCAGGAATCGGCACTGCACCCGATGCCCGCTTCTGCGCTGCATTGTCATTAACAGCCCTCATGGCGCCTCGCACAGATATCCCGACGTGAGCAGGGAACCAGGAGAGGCAGGCAGGTTTGTGTTCAGCGTACATGCGTTTGAAAAGATGCAGTAGTGGTCCATAGTGCAGAGGCAGCTGACAGAAAGCTGACAAGCAAGTAGTCCAGTGCCACTTAGTTCAGTGCCGGTTGTACCTCTCTGGGGACCTGCAGGCTGGAGTATCTCGTGGAAGCACATGAATGAAATTTCCTCTCTTTAATAAAAAAGATGGAATTTAAATACTGTTTGTTAGGTTTATGACTTCATAGGCTGTGCATTCATGTTTGCTGCAATTTTTTTCCTGAGGTTTAGAAAACAGAGCCGGGGCTGTGACATAAGTCTAGTATTGCTGCCTCCCATCTCTTCATCCCTGTTCTCTTCATCTTTCCCAAGAAGAGAATTTAGCACTCTTGCTGAAATGTCCTGACAGTCCTAACAGCGAAAGAGACATTAATGTTGTCTAGAGGGATGTAGAGGTTGCCTTGTCATTCTCGTTTGCTGAGAGCTTGTCCTCGCCTGTTTTAACATAAGGACAATATAACCAACTTTATTAGTGCAAGTTGTGAGAGACTCTTAAAACTCTTGGACAGCAGCGACAGGAATGAAATTCATTATGAAAATCTGAATCTTGGATCTGCCGCACACACTTTTCCCAAAGGTGGGATAATACCTAAGCATACCTACTGCCAGCATGACTGGCTTGGAGGCAGAACACAAATTGCAATTGTTTCATAACACTTGGAGACTTCCTTTGGAAGACACAAATGCTTCAACTTATTTGTGTGCAAACTACATTTCCTCAGATATCTATTTTTTCCTTCTGTTTTTAATTAATTGTGGCTAGATGATACTATCACAGAAAAAGAATTTCTACCATTAGAGATATCATAAGTATTGGTTAAATGGAAGGATTTGCCAAAATTACCCAGATTAATTAACACCTCGTTGGCCTGCAAAATTCACACGAGTTTATTGCAGATAACACTCTGCATTTCAGCCCGTGAGGTGTTGAGCACATACCTGTTTCAAAACTAAACGAAGCCTCCATTTTCCTGGATACATAGAGGGAAATATTTTCCAGGATTTGCAGTCTCGGCGACTATTTAACAGGCACAGAAAGTCAAACTAGTTTAAAGGTGCCCGTGCTGTGGGACGGGGAGGAGGCCAGCAGGCTCTGGGGTACGGGCGTGCAGCACTGGTGATAAACTTCAGCTCTGGACTCCTGCTCTTCTCCTTAAGCCATAAAATTACCTTTCTGAATACATTGTATTGAATGACCAAATATATTGTAATGGTATATTGCATGCAAATATCCAGAGTCTTCCTCCTAGCCTTGCCTGGGTGCAAGGAGACAGTCTGTAGAGGGTAACAGAAATGATCAGGCATTTTTCTTGTGCTGTTCTGTAATCAGCTTTTGAATAATCAAATTATTTTTTCTGGTATCTCATTTGCTGTAACTTGACAGAAATTAGACATGCAAAAGAACAACAGCAAACCTTGCAAAGCTTTGCATCTACATTGGCCTACCTGTTTCAAGGTGCACACCCTTGCTTTTGCTTCCCATCTTGCACATCTTGTTCTTCTGATTTTCCTTTTTTTTTATACGTTGAGTTCTTTCCATCATTTCATGTCGTCCTGCATTGTCAGGTTAATGTTCCCTTCACCTGTGTTCACAGAGAATGCAAATAAACTGGAAGAAAGTGCAAGAGGGATCTACATCCCTTGTCCAGAGCATTACAATGGCTTCTGCATGCACGGCAAGTGTGAGCACTCCACTAATATGCTGGAACCGTCTTGCAGGTAACTGTTCTCCTACCAAGGGGGAAAGGCTACACACATGAAAATATTGACATACAAAACCACTTAATCTAGACAGACTGTGGAAAAGAATGGTAACCACGGCCCTTTGCGCTACAAAACCCATTAGACTTAAATTATTCAACAAAGTCCCCATTTTACGTGGCAAAAGCGTATTGAGTTATGCACATGTTATTTGATTATAAAAACATTCAGTAACTTTCAGCTATATTTAGATGTATTTTGAAAAGCACTTCACAAAGGGCTCAGACAGCCGCTAGGTAGCCTCCTCAGTCTGAAGAGGCGCGACACCAGGGATGCATCCCTGCTGTGGCAGGAGTGATGCTCGTGGGGCAGCGAGCTGGGGCAAAGGTGGCTCCTTCGTGCAGGGGGTGGCTTTGGAGGAGGTCAGGGCAGGGAGGAGGCATAATAGCGAAAGCTCGTGTTTCTGCAGTGAATGCCTCCCTGCAGAGGTGGGGATATTACTTCTGAAGTCCAACCAGCGGCCTGAGAGAGCAAAGATACGGACCAGACTTAGCCCCCAGGGCAGAGCCTCAAGCCAGCTTCTCCCAGCTCCCACAAACAGCCAGGGCATGTTTTGCTCTTTGCAGCTGCTGCGGTTTAGGTTCTCCATTCAGCTGGAAAAATGTCCTTTCCTCAAGCTGCTGGCTGCTGTGGGAATGCAGGAGACGAAAAGGGTGGAAGCCCAAGGCTTAACCCACCAGGGTCAGTGCCCCACCAACACTTCTGAGAGGAGCCCAAGCAATCTGGCGCAGTCTCTTGTGGCTGCTACTGCCATTTTTGCATCTTCTTGCTGGGGCTTTTTAGGGGAAACAGGGCAAGAGCTAAAATGGGAAAACCACTATTTGTCCCCCAAAATCACAGAAGGGAGATGTCAGGCTGCAGGATGGGAACCGGTGAGCAGCACAGCAGGCGGCATTGGGGTGGATGGTTGCAGCATCAACAGAGGGTTTTTTTATAGCAACCAGACAAAATGTAAATGATGTATCCACTTGCAGGAACATCTAATCACGTTTCACATGGAGCTTGGATGATTGCTTATCACCTCCTTAGGGGTAATCTGCATAAGGAGCCACAACTAGATGGCTTTTCACCCTCCCCCACCTCCCAAAGAAAGAGATCTAAAATATGTTGTGCAAGGAACTAAATGGATTCTCATCACAACGTACGAGTGGCTGCACTTGATGCTAGATGAGTCCCAGTCCCTGGGCACCTCCTGGCACTATCGCAGTGCTGTTCGCTCTTGCAGACCGTGGTGACACTGAGGACCTGAAGTCCTCCCTCTGAGAGGTTGAGGAGGCACCGATGCTGTCTCTGGCGGAGGCCCATCCTGCAAAAAAACACATAAGCTTATGCCTAGGCTACTGATTTTTTTTTTCAGATATAATTTTGTTTTGCATTTTTTTAAAGGAGCAAGTATAACTGGGAAAAATATTTTTTGTTTCAGATGTGATGCCGGCTATACTGGACAACACTGTGAAAAAAAGGACTACAGCGTTTTATACGTGGTTCCAGGTCCAGTCCGATTTCAGTATGTCTTAATAGCAGCTGTGATTGGAACCATCCAGATTGCTATCATCTGTGTTGTAGTCCTCTGTATTACAAGGTCAGTATCTCTGGTACTTTGCAATAGAAGAAAAAAAGACTTTTGTTTTTCCTACTTTGTGCGCTGATTATACAGATTTCTGCAGTGACACTACTGATAACAACTGCTGTTTAATTCACCAACAAACAGAAGATAGTGTCTGGTCCAGCCAGCCAGTGCTGCTTCATTGTTATGACTGAATTTTTACTTCCATCTTAATCAAACTTAGGTAGCAACAGTGCCTACAGCAAATGAAGTTTCCTATTTTGTATTCAGATGCTTGGACAAATATTGTTCATATAAATAAGGGGAATATAAATACAGCAGCTGGATCAACACTTAATAAAACTAATCATATCTCCATCTGGCTTCCTCAAGGGCCCATTCCCTTAGTCCTAATCAGGCAAAGCATGCAAACTTTTAAGCCTGTTTGCAACCCCATTGATTAAATGATTTCATTAGGCTTGTATAGCTGTTCAAAGGTACCGCACATGTTTAAGGTCTTCACTAGATGGTGACACACCAAGCCATATACAATTTATTTTTTTTTTCTTTAATGAGGAAAGGGTGGTTTGAATGGAAATGACAGCCCCTCAGAACAAGAGGGGTAAATGCAATCCTTCCCCTCCTACACGTGCTGCTCTGCTTCCCTACTGAACTGTGTTACTCTCTCTGGGAGGGCTTGGGGTAAGTTCTGAACTTCAGGCATCTTCAGGCTTCTCTCAGAACTCACGAGGTTAAATTCACTCAGCTAGCAACACTGATAAATCACTCTTTTAGAAATAAATTTCTTTTAAAAAGACAAAAAGATAAAAGCCAGGTATCATACCTCTGCAGAAAATAAAACCTCAAATATATCTCAGTCCCTATGTTGCACTACCTGGTTGGAAGACAAGTGTAGTATTTGTCTGAGAAAAGACCAAAAAAAAAAAATCCTAAGTCCTTCTCTGGCCTAACAGCATAAACCAAAAACATCTAGTGAAACTTAGCTACTTTTTTGGCCAAGCTGAGTCCATCAACTCAACGGTAAATGCCAGATGAGGCAATAGATTATATTGTGGTGATATTCACAGAAGTAATTCAAAGAACCAAAGGTGTAATGTGTAGTAAGAAGATGGTGTAGTAACTGATAATGGAACAAATGCTCTGTATCATTTTGTCAAGTGACTCCAGTTTTGTCACCTTGACGCAGTAACGCAGAGTACTTTATATTGAAGAATGAAGACAGTGTGCTCTGAGTGATGTGGTACTGTAATGCAAATTACCCATCACGCTGTTTTCATACATAGATGGTACCTTTTCCCGCACACTTTGTAACCAAGTTAATATGATCTTTTGACTTTTTCTGTAATGCATGTAATTACTGCAGAGCATCCTCCATCCCAGCATAATGATTCAAGATCCATTTGCAAAAGTGTACTCTTAAGTGGCCTAAGAGAAATGCACATGACAAGAGAGCGTTGTGGCAGCATATGCATAAGTAATTGAGGTTCTGAAGTCATCTGCTTTGGAGAACCTGACTCTACCGGTTTGAACTCCACACCCTGAAGCCTTGAAAGCAGTAAAGCCACCCTACCAGGTTCCTAGGGGAAAGAAGGGCAACTTTACTCAGAGGCCGCTGCGGCCAAATTCTTTGCTGCTCATTTCAGTGCACCTTCACCTAATTAATTTATCAAATGAGTGGTGCATTGTGTCCAAACCCTGCATTCGAGCTTCATTAGACTACCATTGTAAATCTTTTAGCTGTCATTACTGTTGTTCCTCTCAAAATCATACCTGTACAGTGGTGCAAATCTATGGGATGTCTTCCATTGCTGGAAGGCTCTGAGCATTTCCCGGGCACTTTCAGGGCCGCTGTTGCACAGCCACTTTAATCCGGATAAATGAGCTGTGCTGCTGACAGGGGCCGGCTGCCCTTCCCCTGGCCCCTGGGCACTTGGTCCTGCCAGCGCTCTTGTGCCACCATGAGCATTTGTGTAGCCACACAACGAACCCGGTCGGGGACAGATTCAGCTGAAAACTCAACCAACAAAACTGATGATTAGTTTTTAAGCAGCTTGATTCCTTGATGAGGTTGGCCACCTGGCTAGTCACGGCTAGTGCCAGCGATGGGAATAAGCGGCTAGGGTGGAAGAGAAGGGGACCAGAGGCCAATAGGTGCGGGGGGAAGGAGGTGCAGCAGCGAGGCACAGTCCCTATGCCCGAGGACTTTTAGCTCAGGGGTAAGGCAAAAGAGAAGCAATGATAAAAGTGAAGGAGGATGGTAAATAATATAGGTATGGCCTAGTGTCATAATGATTCTCAGCAGTTTTCTTTACAGCTTTGCATTTTTAGTGCTTCCCTAATGTTTAGTCACAGCAGCTTATTTATGTGGAGAAATAACTTGATTAAAAATGAATGCATAATGTGTTTTACCTGCTATGAATCACATTGTGAGTAACTCAAGCTTGCGAGCAAGCTTCAATGGAGGGAGGGCAGGCAGCCTGTGCTCCAGTACCTAGTTTACATTGATATAACTGCTGCGTTCATAAATGAATGAATCCCACACACAGAGCACTACAAAGAACTTTTGATTAAAGAGTTATGGACCAAGAAAAAGCTGTCACTCAATTTTAGCAAATGATTAAGTCTAAAAAACTGGTTAAATGCCAACGCCCCTCCTAGGAAACTCAGATGCACTTCAGACACAACCTACCTGTAAATGCAATAGCATTTCATTTTGGCAGTTATGGTGTCAGTACTTGGCCCTGGAGCCTTCCCAGGCTTCCATCAATTGGTAGCATACTGTACTATGTAATTAAAACATGGGCATTTTTGGTTAAGAGATGCTTTTTCATCCTCTTATTTGTAGTAATCTCTAAGTTTGAATTGATTTCTCTCAACCTTGGACTAAGCGACTGTATAGATACTGTCAGTGTTGGTTTTGGGAAAGCACCTGTGAGATGCACATCTCCTTGCTTCCAGCTGGAGCAGTCAGTATCCACCGTTCTGTGGGAATGCACGTCTGCATCCCCTGGGATTGCTGACCATCCTGGGCATCCCCCAGCCACCTGGTACCTCCACGTTTCTTACAAAACCAGTCCGGTTGTGCCCACTGTGGTTCCCCAACTCCGCTTTGCTTGGCTGAGCGCTGGGGCAAAGCAGGGCTGTGCTTCTGCTGTAAATCCTCATCCTCCGGGACTCGGGAGGAACCCCTGGTAGCTCAGTCGGTGCTGCCTCCCGTGGAGCGCTGCGAGGTCCTGCTGTGCGGTCCTGCTGAATGGGCAGGAGAGGCCGCCTGGGGACAGTCGGGGCTGGGAGGCTGTCAGCGTGCACATGACACGCGGCTCAGTGAATCAGCCCTGTGTTTGCTAACAGCAGCTCCCTGACTCACTCAGAAAGTTTGATGGCCTTTTTAGGAACACGCAGTGAATTATGAGTTTGTCATGAAATCGCAAACCAGCTAAAGTCTGCATTAGTTTCATAATGAAAGCTTTGCTGTGACCTCTGAGAGCGCTGGAGATGCAGGCTTATTTTTCCTGGAGTAATGATAGCAGCCTACTTTACTGCTTCTAAGAAAGGAACGAGGCAAAATATAGCGCACAGCCATACAGTTTCTCATGAGGGGGTGGTCCTGTTGGCTTAAAAGTGAGGCGAGTCGGGACAATCTGACCCATATTTTGTTAGACACTTATATAATTGTATTTCAGCATTTTGAAATGCTTCAAAAGTCCTTATGCTCTTGTTTAGCCTGTCAGTTGACGTCACAGAACTATAGCATCACTCCCATTCAAAAGGACAATAAATGGCCTGTTTCATTTTAAGGGATTAGTAAAAATTTATTTCACTCTATTTTGCTGTTAGTGATTTGACACAGCACTGAGAGGTGCATGACTCGTAGAGTTTCACAAGGTGCCGCTGAAAGCCTTTCTGTCACAGGAAAACAAGTTTTGCTCAATATAAAGGGAATTTTTTCCTGTGTCAGTATGGTCTGGAGTATTGTGGGGCTTTCTGTCATGCCACTCCAAGAGAGTGTTTCAGACTTTCTTATGTAGCTGCCCACACGGAGGGCAGAATGAGGCGCACCCAGGCTAAAAATTCATGCTGAGCTGCAGCTGAAGAAAGAGGACAAACACGTGGCCGAATTAGGAATAGCTTGTTCCTCCTCCTGTGCAAAATGTTGACTAGATCACCCTGGGTAAAGGACCATTTTTATTGCTGGTTGTTTTTCTGTGGCTCACCATTTTCCTACTGGTACCACAAATGCAAAAATCATGAGCATTTTTAGCGGGTGTTGGTCACCCTGCTGTGGTTCTGCTTGCCCAACAGTTTCTGCCGTAACCCCCTTGGCTTTCAGCTGCTTAGAACCCCCTGTGGCCTCCACCTGGGGCTAAACGTCTCCATGCTTTCTGTTTAAGGGTGCCTTTCCATGAGAGGAAACCAGAAACACGCTATTACCTTTCCATTAGGGGGAAACGCTTCGTAGCATCCCCATAGCTGACGCTGCTGCAGGTAAAAGCTCGAAACGTGCCCTTGCTGAGGAGCACTGTGAGGTCCTGAGGCAGAAGAGATTTGCTTTCGCAGCCATCCAAAGGAAAATAAGATTGTGGTCTTTCCAGTGCGATTACTTTCCACACTAAGCCGAGCAGCCGTGTGAGGAGCGTAGTGCGGTGCAGGCACCCGTAAGTAAAGTAGCTGCTCGCTAATGAGCTGAGCGTGGAGCATTTCCATGGAGACTAATAGGGACTGCGGACGCTTAGCTCCTCAGAAAGGCAGCCCACACATCCACTTTGTAAATACTTCACAGACCTGGGACGCCGAGCAGGTGAGCGTGAGACCGTCCTAAATCTTCCACCTGCGCCTTGCTGAAAATAAATGCAGTGTTTACAGATGGGAGATGCGGTGCAGTTGGGGCTCTTGTGATGCAGCAGAGTCACCACTGCTCACCAGTAAGGTGCAGGAATCTTAAAATTTCCCTTGCCGTATTTTTGTTTACAGTATGTTTTGTGGGGTTTGTGGGGGTTTTTGTGGTACTGTTGGCTTTAGCCAGCCCATTTCATTTCATTGAAGAGGAGACACGCCGAGGGCCAGAGGATGCCTCGCTCGCCCTCGCGTCCCCTGCCACCCATGCCACCTCTCGAGCAGACGCGTTGTTAAGAGCCGTGTATTCTCACAACTCTCTTTTCCAGGAAATGTCCCAGGAGCAACAGAATCCACAGACAGAAGCAAAACACAGGGCACTACAGTTCAGACAACACAACAAGAGCATCGACAAGGTTAATTTAAAGAGCGCATGTTTCCACAATGGCAAAACTAACTGCAGAGAGCTTGGACTACAAAATACAGTATTATAGACAAAAGATTAAGACAAGATCTACACATGTTGCCTTGCATTTGTGGTAATCTACACCAATGAGAACATGTACTACAGCTATATTTGATTATGTATGGATATATTTGAAATAGTATACATTGTCTTGATGTTTTTCTGTAATGTAAATAAACTATTTATATCACACAATATAGTTTTTTCTTTTTCATGTATTTGTTATATATAATAAATACTCAGTGATGAGAAAAAAATTGCCTTTCTTAAATTTGCTGTATCTCATAGCTGTGTAGAGTCTTGGGATATTGTATATGGACACTAACAAATCTCTTCTTTTTTTTTTCTTTTTCCAGTTCTAGTGGCAATTTTGAGTCTACTGAACTCAGTAGTAGGGTTTTGAGTTGGTCCAAGATCAGCGACAATTATGGATGTGGGAAAGGTGAAGAATAATTTAACCTACATTGAGGAGGGATAAAATATTTCAGATCCGGAGTCAACTACATTTCATCAGCTGCCTTCTCCCATACCATCTATCTTTACTCTCCCATAGCTTAGGAAGTCTTTGCCTTCTAAATTAAATCCTAACCGAAGGGGAAATGGAAATTCTCGGTAACCATGATGAGAGTGTTGGGGGTGATGTTTCGATTTGGGAGGGAATTAGGTGTCTGTCAAGGTGAACCCTACGAGAACGGTTTGCAGAATCTCCAACTCTGGTCACTGGAGTGGGTGAAAATTGCTTCTTACTGTTGATTGAAAATTATTAGGTTAAAAAAGTTAATAACATAATAACAGCTGAAATGCCAGCACCATTTGTACCTCGTGAACACGCTGATATAATTTATTTTTTCAAAGAGATGGTGAAAACCACTCAGAAAATACCTTATGAATAACTTTATGGGTGACCCTACTCCATTAAATGTAATGAACTCAAATGTTGGCTATAGCTCAGGAAAATAAGGGCATGTGTTTTGTCACATCCGCATGATGGACAAGATGCAAAGTTATTTCCATGGTAGCTGAAACTCTCCAAAACACATTCTTTCAAGAAGCTAATATTACTGTAGTTTGTGCTATGAATTTTGAGGACAACAGAGTGAGACTGAAGGGCAGAGTGTGGTAACTTCACTCCTGCTGGCCAACATCGACTCCACTAATTGACTACTGGAGTATACTAGTCACACTAAGTAACATAACCGAACTAAAAAACCCCCTTGTAACAGTATTCCTTGTGCCGCTCCTTTCCAAAGAGACTTTGCCTAGGCAGAAAGTACCCATGACAAGAGTTAGGCGTATTTCTCACTGTCATCACCACGTAGGAAATTGCATTTGGGGCAGCATCAGATCTGGGCTTACCTGGGATGGTGGCTCTTGAGTGTGTTTCCATTTCCTGCTTCAGCATCGGTCTGATCACTCACAACAGTCACCACCACCCCACCGGTGACAGTCCACCCAATCTGGCTTTCAGACACGGGTGAAGCAATACTTCTACTCTAACATGGCTTTTGGTCTCCCCACCCACCCCTCCCAGCCTGCTTTAAAGTGAATCCATTGCATGATGTTCACACGCTCTCAGTTTTTGTCTTGTTCTGGGTTTCTTGGCTTTTTAAAGGTAATAAAAGGCAATTGGCAAGAGATGCTTCCAGGCACCTGGTCTGTGCTGATTGATGGGAGTGGGAGTGCGGTGCTTTCGCAGGCAGCGGGGCAGACGATGGCACGTGGTGGCCCTGCAGGGACCATCTGCTTCCCGGAGCCGTGGGCTGGGGCGAGTGGGGGGGGCTCCCTGCTCCTCAGCCCTCGCCCCCCGCTCGCTGATCGTCGAGGCTTCTTTTCCGATGAGAAGAGTGTGGTGCGGGGTAGGAGTGCGCAGCAGAGAGGCAGCGAGCAGGCGTGATCCTGGACTACAGGGACGTTTCTGTGCTCAAACCCACTGTAAAATACTCTCTGTCCCAGTCCTTGCTGGTTTTGTCTCCCACGCACAGGCTCAGCAGGGGTGGTACGACATGGAGGGCAACCCAGGCACAGCAGCGCTGGGCTGTACAGGTCTGGTGGCACAAGATCCCTTCTAGGGAGACTTTGCAAGCTCTGTTAATTAAACTGACACCTAAGCAGCATTATAACGCCCCTCTTCACATCCCTCCATCAGTGAAACCCAGCGCGGCAATGGCAGCGAGCACCTCTGAGGAGCGCTTCAGCGTGGCGTTGAGGATTAGGTTGGATGTGGCAAACGTAGCTCTACCCTGCAGCCCCTCGCCGGGCCCGTGCTTTGTACTTTCTGAGTGAGGTGCTGGAGTCTAACGAGCGTCAAACTCACAGATTTTTGAGCTGAATCCAAATGTCAGTCCCCCCACTGGGACTATCAGATCTGGATTGTTTATTTCAGTCACTTACATTAGATACAAAAATCAAATGTTAACACATACACACCATCATGTAGCTATAGCAATAAACCTAATTAAAAAAGACAAGGCTTGGCCAGGCCTAAAATAGCATAGCATCGCCTAGAAGTGAAAATAGGAGTCCGACACACTAGCTCTAAACTTCCCAAAGTTATTTGCCTTGCTTTTACCATGCTAGACCACATTTAATCCCTCAACAGCCTGTGTTTGTTTGCAAGGTGTTATTAGCCGCATCCCCAGCTGCAGTGCCTGTCACGAAGCCTTCACACCTCCGAAAACAAGGCCAGTTTTTAAGTACCTGCTGCAGACAGGAGGGCAGAGAGGGGAAAGTGATGTTGGTTTTAATGCACAGAGGGCAGGCCCACCGAACGTTAGACCTCTCGGGGCCTTTCAAACTTAACCTTCAACATGCTGGTATAGGCACACGGTCTGACAATAATAGTGTCTTGGGTTGGTACGTACAGGAATGGAGATTGCTATAGAAAGCTTTTGTGGAACTTGTACCAAATGCAGCAGCAAATTGGAGATGTGGATTTGGGGTTGCTTTTTCCTTTTCTGAAGGGACTGGAAAGTGCATTTGTTAGAGTCGTACGCTGGCCAGAACTTGAGATGTGACAATCTTTGTGCAGTTTAACTTCACAAAAAGAAGGGATGTCGGCTGGGTGAAGCCTTGGCCGTGGGGATAGTGCCATGCACAGAGGCAGAGCCCAGCTCCTCCACCCGGACTCACGCGGAGGGGTGCTGATGTGCTGCCGTTCCTCCGCTTCTCAGGGCTCCCTTACAGCAACAAGAGCAAGGCCCCCTGCGGTGCCAGTGGGTGTGGGCTTGTTCCTTATGCGGGGGGGGGGGGGGGGGGGGCGACACCTCTTTCATAGGCTTTTTTGTCATGGCACTGTGGCATCTGTAAATAACCTCAAATACCAGCACACACTTATTTTATAAACCACACGAGAGAAGACCTAGATGTACAAAGCCACTGACAAGACCAGTAATACCACGCTCAGGGCAATTGCTTAGGGGCAACGCACACCACCAACGTTCCAACAGCCTATGGTCACTTGCCAGCCTGGCTATTACTTCACTGAGGCCAAACCACTTGGTAAAAATAGGATTGCCGACACACCTGTTCCCCAGGGCTTTTCTTCTCAGCCTGTAACCTTTTTGGAGCAAGAAGCCGTGTGCTTATTTTGTATGACGTGATGCATTTAACACAACAGCATCCTGACCTCAGTCCTCAAAATAAAGCCAGGGTCACCATGGGCACGCGCCGAGTGCTGGAGAGCAGAGCTCACCCACCCTCCCCAGTCTGGGATGCTCAGATGATGTTCAAGCCCTCGGTGCCTCCGGATGCAGGCGACCAAGCCCGCTGTGCTGGAGCCCAGCCCATAGAGAAGCTGCCCATGTAGGTACCATACAGCCTGACTGCAGCGGGTGGGTGACACACGACTCTTGCCTTGTCCCACCCTGAATGCTGCACTACAGGACAGGCATAGCTTCCACACCTCTCCAGCATGATGCTTTTCCTTAAAATCAAGTCCGATCACATGTTCATTATCATTCCCTTTCATGCAATAATAGTAAGACATAATTTACAGAAAGTTATCATTACAAAAATATTATAATTAATAAAGGGGGGGGCTGGACATCCTATTCTAGCTGCTGGCCCCCTTAGCTTGCCTGCCTTGCACGCTGAGGAGCCATGATCACCTCAAACAAAAAGACATTGGGGTGGTTTTTCTTTGCTGCTATAGCCATCGGGGTCTCACTGCCCCGGCAGCACTAGCTCAGCTCAGCTTTGCAGAAGTCTCCTGGGTGCCCGGGCAGAGGCCCACGTGCCGAAGGCAGGGATGTGGTGTGTGTGTGGCCCCTGCCAGGTTAACCGACAGGGTGGGGGGCGTGGGCAGAAGGTGGGTGCCGTCTATCACTGCCTCCTATTTTCCAGAAGCAGCTCTCGAAAAGCCTCATCTTCAAAGAGCTCTCTAAAGCTTCTTTGAAAACAAAATGATTAAAGGCTATCTTCCCTCTCATCCAACATCAGACACATCTCGTGCCGCATCCTTGCTTTCACCCCTTATTATGCATGCAGCTTTTTCCGCAGCTCCCAGTTTTGCATTGGGATGGAAGTTACAACCCTGAATTAGAAGCGAAGTTCATTACCGCACATCAAAGTAGGCACCGTGCCTCGGCCAGGCCTGCCCTTTCTTTTATTTATAGGTATGAGGCCAGGCTGGGGACAGGGCTGAGGGGTTGGTTGCAAGGTGTTTGCAGACATCAGACCCTGCGTGAATGCCCATGTCTGGTGGTGCTGGTGGCTGGTTTTTCCCTCCAGACTAATCAGTAACTGGACTTAAAGGTAGATGGAGATACAGTGGTCATTACGATTAGGTCTTTAGAGCTATTTTATTAATTGTAATAATATTTTAGCTCTAGTTCTGGTCTGGATGGGCCACAACCCAGCTAACTGAGCCTGTTAAATTGTGCTCTGTTTGACATGAGCCAAGTCTCATGTGCCCTGCCAGTGCCATCAAAGCAGCCTCTGCCGGCATGGCAGGCAGGAGGGGCTTTGCCTTCAAAATGCTTTTCATATTAGGTGGGCTTAATTTATTTTAGTTTCAGTTTAATTAACAGTTTTGTCACAGCAGGAGGGCTGTTGAAAACAAAGATGCATTAAAAAAAAAAAAAGCAGGATTTTTGTCAACTTTTCCTTTTTTTTTTTTTGCCATATTGAATGCGAGCCACAAAGCAGTAAAATATTCTGCAGTCTCACACAGCAGCCGCCAAGCTGCATAATAAAAAAGCATGCGAGGAATCTGTTCTATAATGCTAACTAGGTGGCATCAGCCACAGCTTTGTAAATAAAACGTGAGGCCCGTTTTGCTCAGCTTAGGAAGAGCAGACCCCCACCCCCCCGCCCGGTACCAGCCTTTTTTCCTGTTGCTTTCAGGTCCCCCTCCCATTTGAGTTTCCCTTAACTGTTAATCCTGGGCGGCTGCAGCGCAGCAGGGCTACACGGGGCGGAGGGGGGGATGAGGGTGGTGGGAGCGGGGTTTCATCCCACCAGTGACCAAACCCCACAGTCGCAGACGTGACCCTGGCTACTGCCGTCCTCTGGCTCACTTTTCAGGGGTCACAGCACCTTCACCGGTCACCACCCCAGCATGAAATAAAAATGATTGGAAGGTGAAAAATGTTAAGAAAATGTAGTAACACCTCATAAACTTGCCATGAAAGATGCTTTAAAAGGGGCTTGCTTTACATCGGGTCACTCAGAAATGAAGTGCAATTATTCAGGATAAAAATCCGGTTTCTAAATGCAAATGCACGCGCTAGACCATCACCCCTGACCGGGAAGAGGGGCAGCAGCGGGTTTTATGGCGAGGAGCTTTCAGCAGAACAGGAATGAGCTGAGAGGTGAGGAAGAGCCGTTTAATGTGAGCTGAATTAGCGGCTATAGATAGTGCTTCCTGCATGTTTTACATTTTCAAATAAAAAGGATCTTCTTGTTTAATGGTTAATAAAAATGATTAGTGCTCCCAGGGCACGGATCCTGACAGATGCAGACCATGCTGGAGGGACCAGCTACAAGACACAAGAGAAGATGAAACCGATTTTTTTTTTTTTTTTTTTTTTCCTGTGGAACACATCTCTACCAGCATTTGCAAGTTAATTTGTAATATAATTATATGTTGCTTCTGTCACAGAAGCAAAGCACGTGTGATGGGCCAGCGGCCCGCCACTGCCACTGGCAGCCTGCGACAGCCCAGCAAACACTTCTGCAGTGTAGAAAAGCCAACAGCTAAGAGGAGGTGTGTCTGTGTGTATACATAAATATACATGTATATATGTACGTATATATGTGTATATACATACACGTGCACATATATACATACACTCATAGACACACACATATATGTTTATATACACATGCACATATAATTTTATAGATGTGTGTATCTCTGTGTGTGTGTGTGTGTGTGTGTATATATATATTTGTGGCACAGATCCTGTACAGGAGAGCAAGCTGATTGCCTTGGAGCATGTGATGCTTTAAAGCCATCCAGGCTAACAGGCCAGAAAAAGCTTTGCCCTGCTCCCCACTGCAGCACTAGACTAACAACTTCCTAACAAAAAAATCACACCTGCCATGCCAGCCTCTTGGCAGCTCTACAACCTCACTCTGAAAGCTGGGTTGACTTTTTTTTTTCCTTCTCATTATTTTTTTATTTTCATGGCATGCCATGTAGAGGATTATGGTCAGTAATAGTTTTCTAAGAAATAAAGTCTATGAAAGTAATTGTTAGAAACAAGCAGCAATAGCAAATGCTTGCTGAGTGGTTGCCATAGTGCAGGAGCAAAATTTAAGATTTAATATCATTACTAATGATATTTACTTGGCCTGCAGGAGGGAGTGAGACTTGTGCTCCCTAAATGTCATTTGACTGCTAATATGTCAGTGAGCGCACCCAGCTCGGCCCCAGGAAGGGACCTGGCGTGACCTGGGGCACCACTGCCCGCAGAAGGGCGGCGCTGCTGCCATTGCTGCCGGCGTCCCCCTCGTCAGGTCACCCCCCCAAGGAGCCCACATTTGGCAGCAGTATGAGCCCCACACGTATAGCCACAGTGCTCCTGCTCAGCTCGTCCCTGGCACCCACGGGGCATCGCTGCCCCAGCCTCCTACTTACTGATTTTTTTTTTTGGCTTACACAGACTGTGAGTTCAGGCTTCCTCTCCTGTTGGGCTTCTCCATGGGAGGGGGAGACATACTGCGTTACTGTAAAGTGAGCCATTTAGTTTATTAAACGCTGTTAAGGGTGCCCTGAGGTCTCTGCACATGTGGGACCATCAAGGCGGAATCGTTATTATTATGGTTCTTATTAGTCATAGTCATTTTCCCAGCGATACATCTCATGTCCAGATGTCTTCCCATCTATCTCTTAAATTTTGCGATGCCAACGCAAAACTGTTACAAAGATGGACTAGTCCAAGTCCTGCTTCACATGGTACAGGAGCAGAACACTCGTGCAAAAATAAATATATATTCTTTAAAATTAAAAGACAAACGAAAGAAAGGGTCATAGTTGGCTAAAAATGAATTGCGCAGTGCATAAAAGAGACAACAGATTAGAGAAGATAACGTTTTAGTTTAAGTGTTCCATCATTATTAATTCATTTGCTGCTCTTTATGATAATACCAATCATTTGGAATTCATTTGGTGTTTATGTGGATGTCATCTCGACTCCTGCAGAAATTCCAAAGTAATTCAGCATTAATGTGCTATTAAAAATTGTTACCAGCCACTACCTTCATTACTTCACCAGCACAGACTAATCTTTCTTCCCTCATTCTCTACATTCAAATTTCAGTGTTTATTTTGCTTTTATCTTTATTAGGGTTTTAAAAATGTAATGCTTCTATTTAAAAATTCTCCTTATGCTACATGAATGTTGTCTTTTTTTGACAGCATCAAAACTATGCAAATAAAGGAGGGGGGTTAATGGTGATTTTTCATTTTGTTACTGGCATATGACTGAAAAACAGCCAAAGAGGTTTCAGCTTATCATTTACAACAGTGAAGTTACCGAGCTGGTATTTATGCTTGCAGCAGATGACACCAAACCAAATCTGTATGAAATACCATCTGTACCATGTGGAGTTCTTTCTTTTGGGGCACCGTAGATGCCTCCGAGTCGGGCACGGAAGGGATGCGGCTGTCCCGGCCCTCCCGGGGCGCAGGGTACCCAGGGGGGACCGCAGGGACCAAAAGGGCCAAGCTGCCAGCGACGACCCTTTTCTGGACTCACCTCATCGGCGGAGCATCATTCTCCTTCCAACGGGGGGGGAATGCTGGGATGGCGGCTGCAGTAATGGATATTCTGGGTCCAAGCCCTGGCAATAAGAGGAAAAAAGGCTGCACTTGCACATAACATTAAAAATAAAGCCCTGGGAGATTAAATGCAAAAAACTCTGCATTAAAAGAGCATTAATTAGTTTTTATAGTCAAGGACTCGAAGATTAGAAAATGCCAGATTGCTGGGAGTCTGGAAAAAAAAAAAAAAGAAAATACAAAGGCTGGGTTCCATTTCTAGCTGTGCCTGTCTTGTTGTGCAGCCCCCTAATTACGTGATCACATACTATTTTTCCCCTAGACACCTGCTTCTTTTGGACCACACGACAATGGCATACAGGGGCAGAGCGAAGTTTGGGCTTGGCAGCTATCAGCCTGGCATCTGCAACTGGAGTGCTTGACCATGCGACCAAATGACACTCTTTTAATGCTGCTTCTTAGCAAATATTGCTTGTCTGAAATCGCAGCCCACCACAGACCCATGTGCATGTGAGCAAAGATACAGGGGGTGGGTGTTATTCAGTGCTCTGTAGCCCAGAGAAAGTGGAGAATACCACGTAAAGCTCCCTGTCAATCACTTTAAACACACTTTTCATGGAAAGGAGGGATGAAGTCCCCCTAGGTGACCGATGAAGCAAAGTCCATCAGCAGGGTCAGGTCTGTACCCTGAGGGACAAGGGAAACGGTGTGGGCTGGTCACACCGGGGCTGACACTAAACACGCCCGGCCCATGGCGGGGAAGGAGCCAGCACCCACCTGGCTCATGGCCATGGAGGAGAGAGATGCCACCACCATCCTCTGGCACCACCAGGTCCTGGCCAGGGCTGAGCATCCTCCACCACTCACACCGACTGCAGAGCACAGCTCTACATGGAGAATAAAGCCCGTCACAGAGGAAATTTCCACTTAATCAAAATCCTGCAAAGAATATGAATGCTTATAGGTTAAAGGAACCTGGCAGCTCTTACCTGTCTGTCATGTCTTTAAGGATTGCCATTAAGTCATAAACGTGACAAAGATTAAAGAGTTTATTAATGTTATTAGAGAGTTGAGATAAAATGCTATGCCTTGCAGGGTCTCTCTCCCTCTCTCACTATTTAATGAAAACATTTTCATCACTTTCTGAATCTATAATACCAAACATTCATTTCAGGAGTCCTAAGATAATTTTATTTTAATTAGAAAAGATGTAGCAACCACCTGAAAGTATTACAGTTAAAAATACCTTGCCACAGTTCCCCTTCTCCCCACTGCCAGCAGATGAGTGTTTCTCCAGCTGTGCCACTGTGGCAGAGCAAGCCCAGGGTGACCGAAGGTGCACAGGGGATTTTTGTGGCATAGCAGGATCATCACGTCAATCCCTCCTGGAGACCCTGAGAGCTAGCGGCGCTGGCCTGCCAATGGCTCCGTGCGTCTCCAAAGCCACTACGTCAGCCCAGGTTAATGGGTAATGATGAGAGCCGCCGCATCCACAGGTTGGGCCAGAGGTATGTCCCTGGGGAGCAAGCGAGGGGCAGAAGCACCTTCTGCAAGCACAGGAGATAACATCATGTACTTGCCAGTGGAGAAAAGCAAGAGAAGGAAAGGGGAAAGGGGAAAGGGGAGGAAAGGGGAGGAAAGGGAAGGGAAGGGAAGGGAAGGGAAGGGAAGGGAAGGGAAGGGAAGGGAAGGGAAGGGAAGGGAAGGGAAGGGAAGGGAAGGGAAGGGAAGGGAAGGGAAGGGAAGGAGAGAGGAAAGGAGAGGAGAGGAGAGGAGAGGAGAGGAGAGGAGAGGAGAGGAGAGGAGAGGAGAGGAGAGGAAAGGAAAGGAAAGGAAAGGAAAGGAAAGGAAAGGAAAGGAAAGGAAAGGAAAGGAAAGGAAAGGAAAGGAAAGGAAAGGAAAGGAAAGGAAAGGAAAGGAGAAAGGAAAGGAGAGGAGAGGAGAGGAGAGGAGAGGAGAGGAGAGGAGAGGAAAGGAAAGGAAAGGAAAGGAAAGGAAAGGAAAGGAAAGGAAAGGAAAGGAAAGGAAAGGAGAGGAAAGGAGAAAGGAAAGGAGAAAGGAAAGGAGAAAGGAAAGGAGAAAGGAAAGGAGAAAGGAAAGGAGAAAGGAGAAAGGAGAGAGGAGAGGAAAAGAAAAGAAAAGAAAAGAAAAGAAAAGAAAAGAAAAGAAAAGAAAAGAAAAGAAAAGAAAAGAAAAGAAAAGAAAAGAAAAGAAAAGAAAAGAAAAGAAAAGAAAAGAAAAGAAAAGAAAAGAAAAAAGAAAAGAGAAAAGAGGGAGGTTTGTGATGGTCTGTGAAAGGGGCATTATCCTCTGCAAACCTATGGCAACTGTTCACAAAAACAGAAGCAAATAAGCAGCCAAAGTCCTTCTTGGGGTGGCTGCTTTAACTTCAGTGGGCAGTACACCATGGCTGAGTTTTAATCCAGATAGCTGAGTTTAGCGCAGGTCCGGTCTTTGATGATAAAGACTGAAAAACAGTCACTTCGAAGCAAAGCCCAAACAGTTACATTTTCCTGTGTGAGCCTTCCCTTCCAGCTCAAGACTTTTTAACTGTATTTGCTATGCAAGCAGCTCACAGCCGCTCTTTCTTTTAAACTTTCCAACTAACCTGATTTGTTAATTTATTCTGTAACCTGATTTACTGTTAATTTATTTTGGTGAGTAAGATATCCCAGTTTTAAGTTCCAATTAATTAAAGGGGAGGTCTTAATGTTTTTGTTACGCAATAGCTTCATGCCACATTGTATTCCATTTTAACACCACACTGAAGCATTTCCAAAGTTTATTGCCATTAACTAATATAAATCCATACATCTGCAAATTAATTTCATGCACACAAAAGATTACTTTTTGCTAATGTACCTTTAAGAGGGGAATATTGGCTATAGCAATCATCACTTGTTGCTTAGCAACAGCCATAGCATCACTTACGGCAGGTTTAGCCTAAACAGCAATGTAAAACGCAGGGATGTGGCTATCCACCCCATGTTGCCCATCCCTGCAAGGGCTGCTCAGCTCTGGGTTAACAGATCCAGCCTTCGCTAATTTTTTTTTTTTTTTTTCCTGGTGGGGTGTCTGATTTTAGGACTTTTAAGAACAATAAAATAACCCTCAGCCAATAAAGTAATTTTAAGCAGCTTGGTTCTGAGTGTGATGGCAATGCCAATGTAAGTCAACATGAGCTTTTTCAGGTTGCGGCTACGCTACTGCCAGCTCAGCATTTTGCAGCAAAGACTTTTACAAAATTTACACATAGTTTGTTCCAATCAACCCAAGATTAGAAGAGGGAAATCAGATTATATTAAGACTGTCCTGAGGGTATCCTGAGGCTGTTCTAGTCTTCCTGAAGCCTGGGGAAGCCCCTACAGCCAGCAGCTGTCAGCTCTCATCTCTATTCTTGTGACTAGCCGGCACTGCCACAGATGACCTTTGCAGTGGTGCATACATCCCTGCGCCCATTCGTCTGTCCGTCCGTCTGCCTCTCTGTGCCTCCTCCAGCTCCTCCCCTCGGCTCACTGCCTGCCAAGCAGCTCTCCGACGTGATGCTCCCGCCTGCCTTTTGCCAACTGTGGGTGCCAGCCAGCTGCTCCCCTTGGCCAAAAAAGTGGCAAGTAAATATTCTAACAGCATCCATTAGCCCTGCCTTTGGCATCCTGTGAAGAGGGGCCCACAGGCTCAGGCCTGGGTTTTAAAGCCATTATGCCGTATCTGTAGGCACAGCTAATTCACAAAAGATGAATGCAGGGTTTGCAATCAAGACAAAATTAGCATCTCAGCCAGCGAAGAGGGTGAACGCGCAAGCCAGCCAGCACTGCCAGCAACCTTGATTCCCTTTTTGGCAAAGCCGGCTGGCTTGGCAAACACAATGGTAATGAGATAAACTGAAATACCAGGCAACAGGGCTGCTCTTTGAAGTAATTATCCTCCAGGGCAACAAGGAACAAAATGAAAAGGTTTTTAGAGACACGGTGTGGATGCACAGGGAACATTATTTGCATTCCTGAAGTCAGCCCTCGGTTTGCAAGGCTCAGGTGTGCCGATGCCAAGCAGCCGGAGAAATGGCAGGAAAGGCCCAGAAGCAGGTACAGCAACAAGGCAACACAGCAAGACGAGGAGCTGTGCAAGGAGCAGCACTGCCCCGTCAATGTCAGTGTTAAACCTTTATTGTTCTCGAGAAATGCTGGTCAGGGTGGCCACGCTGTACCCAGCGTACTGACCCACAGACAGAGGCTGCACTGCAAACATTTAACTTTCAAAAACACATATCAGTTTAAGGGGTAGAGCAGGGACTAGAGACAAGGAGAAGGATGAAATAATGCACTGTCAAATCTTGTAGTCGGGAACCACAGGTGAGCAATGCTGTGCATGCACAAAAGAAAGGAAAAAGCAAGGAAATGGTAATACATGGCACAAAACGCTCCCTTGGGTCGCTCATGACTAACTGGGTAAGCTGCTGGCATTTTCCTATTGGGATGCTTGACTCTAGTCTAAATTTGAAGTCTTAAAATTATTTTCAAAGCAACAACGTAACAGTTGGCATGACCGATCCCCCATGCACAACGTGCTGTGACAAGTGGGTTTCATTTGTTAGAGACCCGGGGTTAAAGCTGCACCAGCAGCAGATCGTCTCTCGCTCCCCAAGCAGGCGGGCGGGTGGGCGAGCATCTCCCCAGGCCCCGCCGGAGGGGACAGGCTGAGAAGGATGCAGGACACGTCCCGCTGCTCCCGGGCTTCCACTGCAGACAGCAGGGCTTGTGTGATACTCTTCCAATACTTATGAGCTAAAAATCTTTTAAAAAAAAAAGAGGCTGAACAGGTGAAAGCTGTATTTTTTTGCCCACAGTCTGGAGGAGGAGGGAGGCAACTGCCCAATTCCTGCTGAACATTAGAAACTTGCCCTTCATGCACCCACAGCAGATTTTACAATTTTATTTTATTTTTTTTAACAGAAAGGCCATGAAAAGCAAGAACGCAGATGAGGACTGGGAGGTGGCGAAAGGGAAAGCAGCGGGGATGGCGGCCGGGCAGCCACAGCAGGGACACGTGGAGGCGGCAGGACCGGGAGCAGCGTGGTGGGACCGCGGAGAGGGACACGCAGCCCTGGCCAGGGGATGCTGCAGCTGTCCCAGTGCCAGTGTGCCCTCTGCCCCCCCCCCCCCCCCCCCCCCCCCAGGCTTTTGGTGAAGGAGCTGCAGACAGAGAACCAGAGGGCGAAGCCCAGATGCACTTCTCCCACCCAGGCTGGATCCCTGCAAACGGTGGTTTCAGAAAGAAAAGCTCTATTCTAGACAAAAGCTCCATGTTTCCTTCTGCACAGCAAATAGTCCCTGTTAGCACAGAGCCAACCAAGGCAAAAATGTTTATTACAAAGGAGAATTATAAGAGAGGAGAGCCTGAATCCAGAACAAAATGTAAAGCAGGGGAAACAAATGTAAAAAGCTCTATAAAAGTTTTAATGCATCCTTTCAGATGTGGAGTGGCATTTTAATGTGATGTTTTAAATGATTTCCTTTTTTTTTCTTTTTTTTTTCTTTTTTTTTCCTTTTTTTTTTTTTCCTTTTTTTTCTTTTTCCTTTTTTTTCTTTGTAGCTTTTAGGCAGACCATTAATCTGAGGGGCTCATTCTGCCTGCAGAGGAGTAACGCGTCAAAGCAGGGACCTACCAGATGCCTGCTGGTGAGCAAAGCGCAGCTGGGGTTGGAAAAGTCAGGGCTTTGCAGCACAGGGAGCTCCAGCCCCAGAGGATGGTCTCCCAAACACCACGCACCCAGCGAGACCCAGCGCTACCCAAGCCCATGGGAGCTTTGCAGCTGGCTTGAAAGGGAGCAGCACATGGGGCAGGTCTGGTGCGGGGGGACAAACAGCCGGCACAAAATGGAGCGTGTACATCTCCCGCTGCTTACAAATGCACGTATATACAGTGAGGCAGTCCTAGCTAGAAGCTTCTCCCATACTTGCTTTTTGGATGTCAAGGACCTACTTTCAGGATTTGACTCCAGCCTACGCATTTCCAACACCTTAAAAGTCTCAAACTGTGTGCTTAAATATCTTTGGCCTATTGCTGACCTTTCTGAATCCTGGGAACAGCCATTTCTTCTTGCTGATGCAGATGCAGGAAATTCTTAACTAAATCCTAACTGAAAGCCAGAAAAGGAGATAATCAGGCTAATCCTGCAGCCCGTCAGACCCCGGGCTCCCTCGCACTGCAGGTCGAGTCCTCAATCTGCAGACCAGCTCAGCAGTTTGCTCGCCCCTATCTTGACTCTGAAGGTGTGTGCTTCCTTGGGGCTGGGGAAGAAAGCGTCCTCGCTTGCCAAAGAGGGAAATATTTTGCTGCTGTTCATTCACTTCCTGACATTTGTGGTGCATGAAGCCGGTCTCTGGCTGCTGCTCCCTTCACAAAAGACCTTGCAGAAGTCTACGGAAAAAGGCGTTCAAAGAAACGGACATGGTTCAGGTGGTGGGGTTTGTGTGTATTTGTTAGGTTTTGGCTGCATAAAGCCCTCTCCTCCTCAGAATCCTAATTCTCCCTGGAAATATGTGATGCTAGTCAGCCAGGAATAGCAATACGGAAATGTCTATGTTAGTTAATAAGGGCAAATAGTTTCAAATGCAGTAGACAAATAGTTTCAAATGCAGTAGCACCTTATATGCAAAAAGTAGTGATTTTGATGCCTTCAGAGACTCTGCTCTGGTTAAAAGGAAATAAAAAACAATGGAGATAAAATTATCTAGAATACTGTAGTATCACTTTTGTCTGAATTTGGTCTGCTTTCTCAAGAAGGGGTCTGGAAAATCAGTACAAGGGGGAAGATGAAATCCCTGCCACTCACTCATTAATGAAACAGCAACAAACTCATTTAGAGCAGCAATTGCTGCCAAGGGTGCCCCGGTTGCACCAGCTGCTCCGCACGGCAGAACCCTGCCGGGAGCCCCAATTATGCTGATGGCGCTCGCTGGGCCGGTGGGGGGCCAGCCTGCCCTGGAATTTAGAGGAGCTGAGCCCATGTGGGACTGTCACAATGACAGAGACCCCACCTATATTAAAAACAACACTACTGATCATTGCAAAAGCTGCTGTGGAAGAAACCTGTGCAGAACGACTTGGTCAGGAGGGCAAGCGTGCTCAATGCTTGCCTGCAGTGCTTTTTCATAACTCACATACGCTGACTCCTGTCTCCTCCACCACCAAAGGCTAGAGGTCTCAAATCACCCCTTTTCCCTTTATTTCACACCCCCTCTGCTCCCGGGCAATTCTCCCTGAACCTGCAGGTAGCACTAAAACCACAGGTAGTACGAAGAGAGTGAGAAAACGATGAAGTCAGTTGAAAATAACATCAACAAATTAACCCCCTTGGAGGTCAGTTTTGTCCCCTTGCCTTTCAGGCATAGACCGCTCTTAGCAAGTCTCCTCATCACCACGAGACCCACGGTCTTTGCAAACACCAGCAATCACTTGGTTTTCCTGCCCTGCACTTGCCGGAGCCCAGCCCTAACCTGAAGGACAGCCTGGCACAAGCTCAAAAGACAGGTGGGCAACCATTCAGTCTGGAGTCATCTACAGCCTGTGTCCCAGCAGTTGACAAGTCTAGTTGTGCTGGAGGTGGAAGCCTGAAGGTCAAAAACCCTATGCCCAGACTGAAGAAGTCATTTCAGAAGAGGATGACATTTAGGATGTGCTGCTCAGAGAGGTACGTGGGGCTGGGGCTGCAGGACAGCCTGATGAGTTGGCCCTGCTCTCCTCAAATCTGGGGAGAAAGGCGATCCTCACAGGACAAGAATACAACATATACAGCTCTGTTGTTTCAACAATATTATTTTCTAAATGCATTTGTCCTACCAAATGGCACTTAAAAGCCTGGCTACAAATCACCATTGTCATGTCTCCCCCAGGGAACCGAATTGCTTCATCCCAACACACGTCACCTGCTGAGGCAGTCACAGCTGCTATGCCAGAGACTACATGAAGGACACAGGACCCCCATAACAGACACTACACAAGGAGTGCAGGACCCCCACACACTGGAGGCTACACAACGAACATGGAACCCCCCTCACCAGAGACTACAGGAAGAACACAGGACCCCCTACACCAGGGCATACCAAAGGTCCAGCCAGCCCGGTTCCTCCCCTCTGACTTTGACCAACAGCAGAGGATAAGAACGTCGGGTCCCTCACCAGGGCTCCCCTGACGAACTCTTACTGCTGCTGGCTTCCAGCAGTCACTCGTAGGCCCTCGTCCATCAATGCTACACTGGGGAAAGACAGCCTGGGGACTTGGGGGGGTGGGTAGATGCTATGGTGAATGACCCACAGCTGTTTTGAGCAGTAAAAGCAAGTGCAGGGACCTTGACTCCCCCCTCTCTTTCTCCCATGTCCTCCTGACTTCTGCTCACCTGTAACCAGGGATTCACTAGAGCGGGAACTTCTCCCTTCTGCTCCTGCTGCTCCTGCCAACAGTTCTCTTGCTTCTCCCTAATTAGTTCAAATTTCAGACTCAAGGTTTTCCCTAAAGCCCTTCGCAATTCTCCCAGTTCTCCTTGTATACCTTCATTCTGTCCTCCGTCAAGGACAGCTGTAAAATCACTTGCAGTATGTCTTCACAAATGTTGGAGCATGCTTGTTGAGTATTAAAATTGGTCTATATTAATGTTGCCGTAATTAGTACTTCAATAAAGTGAGCAAAAACTAGAATACTAAGAAACACTAAGATGTCTCAAAAACAGGAGCTCAGCAGCACAGCTGAAGTACTTCCAATCCTCTCCTATCAAAAATAGAAAGACAGTGAAGGAATCTCTTGACCATGTCCTTATCTCACCCTTGTGAGAACTTCAGGGACTAAAAGGTGGTGGAGCTTTGTGTGCTTTACACACCAGATCATGAGAGTATTAAAGGTCGGTTCAATGGATGCAGGATGTTTTTGTATACTGCCTATGTTACATTGCCAGAGCTTCACCAATATTCATCCACATCAGTGAAAACAGTATTGCCTCCCCGTGAGTGATACGGTCCTCTCGCTGGCTTGACCTGCCCTTCCACGTCTCCGTACTTTTGGCTGCTCTATGGACTTATTTAGTGTTTCTAGATGAGACTTTTTTTCTGGTGCATATTTGCATTCTCTGATGACAAAACACATTAATCGTAGCATGGTGGAGTAGCAATACCAACAATGTTACACACCACTATTCTTCACCAAACTAAGATGTATCAGCCTGTACTAAATCTTTGGTCCCATCAGAAGAGTATCAAACATGGATTATCCCTGCCCCTGTACAATTTTTTGTAGTCATTCCCTGACGGGAACAGCAGAAAGGCACCAGCTCACTGAGCACCAGTCTCAAAGAGCAAATACCTCATGCCAGAAGATCTTTTCTGAGAACAAGCTGCAACAATGTGCCAGCCATCAGACAGGATTTGGTTGCTGGCCCCTAACTGAGCACCACTTACTGACTGCACCACACTGCTCCCTGGCACTCCAGGCACACAGAAAATTTAACTACTGTAGGGTCTGTAAAGGAGAACACATCATGGCCCCTGATTTTGCTGGACATACCCAGAAGAGTCTGGGGACACTGAATAATCTTTGATGACAGCTAAGACTGACCTGGTCAACTGGTGAAGCCATGCTGAATTTGATTAATACTTTTGATGAGAAAACAAAACCCTGACTCCATAAATAAATAAATACTTTGAAAAATATTTTGACATTTTCTAGAACTTTGAAAAAGATTTTGACATTTTCTAAAACTTTATTTTCTTACCTTGAATTTTCCTAGAAAGGCACACACAATAGATTTTAGACATCCGTCCTTACCTGGGTAGTCTCTCTCTGTAACCAAAGGAGAGATTTCTTTAAAATGCTCTTAAAATTAGGCTCTGAAAAGCCTCTGCAGACAACCATCATCCTCCACAAAGAAAGTGTCAAGGGACACCAGCTAGCTCTTCTAGACACTCCGCACTGCTGATGGTGAAACCTCTCCTCCTGCTGTGTTTGGAAATTCCCACGCGTTTTAATGTACCTGGAAAGACTGCTGAAAGGTGTTGCTTGCCCTTTAAAAGCAAAAACCTTTCAAACCTAAAAATTAATTACATGGATTTCACATGAAGTGACACTGTTAATATATTTTTAGATAGAGACATACAAGGCAACAGACAAAAATACTGAGATTAGAAACCGACTAATCCCCAAAAGCCATTTTTACAGGAGAGCCAGAGGAAAGAGGAAGACAGGGAAAGATAACCACGGTCTGAATAATATCGGAGAGAAGGTACTGGAAGGTGCAGAATTAACCTTTTCCTAATTAATTACAAGTTGTAAGGCAAAGGAAATCAGCCAATTGAAAGCAATTTCAGTGAGACGGGATTTCAACACTTAAAACACTTTGGCTGTCCTTAAAAGCAGGAGAGGAAGGGAAGTGGCTGGTGTCAGGAGAGGGGGGTGAGACGGAGCTGCAATACCACCCCAGCACGCCAGCCACGGTCACAGCCCAGCCTGCCAGCTCCAGAAGGACTGCGCTCCGAATGATGGCGGGAAAGATTTCATTACAGGATATAAGCCCGCAAGATAACGATCAGTAAATGCATTCTAAACAGGGTTATTTGAAAGGCAATCAAATTTTTGCAAGAGGAATATTATTTGGGAAGTTGGACTTCAAAAGACTCCGTTAACCTCCTACAACCTGATATTTCGTATGCTCCATATTCAGCTCTTTTAATTCTTTAAATATTACCATATTTAGCAATTGGAGAAGATATAGAAATATTTGCTGAGGGTATTCAGTGAAGAAAATTTTATTATTTTCTTTTTATTCTGGATCTTAACTTCTCAAATCACCCAACAACTCACCACAAACCTCCTGCAACATCCCTATGGCAAATACCTTGAGTGCAATTTGACCAGAAGCTTTTTTTTTTTCGCTTTTTTTTTTTTTTAATCCACTTCATTTTTATTAACACCCACACTTTTCCATCTCAAGATGGAGAGCTCTCATGGATGCAGGATTCTCACAAATGCAGATATGGCAAATGACGTAGAGAGGATTCAGGTGGAGAGCTCTGTCTGCCTGGTCCTCTTCAACCTCATTAAAGCCACAGAAGGTGCAGACCTGCTGTCTGGCCAAATAATGTTGCATGTGGGAAAACATACAGCTTTAAAGCATGCTACTTCTTTAGACTGTGCTACCTTGAATTATATGCTATGCACTACAGAAAATTGTGGACCGATGTGATGATGAACAAGGGAGAAATGTTTATCAGCATTTAAGAAAAAGAAAAAGAAAAAGGATGGCAAGAGAGATATGTTTTAATGCAGAATTTAGCTTGCTTTTTTTCACTTACACTTCCCATTCAGCTGGGCGTTGTCCAAGAGCAGAAGATATTTTTCTGAGTCCCTTGAATGATATTTTTCATCACAAGTCAGCTAAAGAAGCCAGTATTTCCAATCATATTAGCTCTTGGAGTTACATGTAGCTAATTTACAACGGCCAGCTTTTTTTCTTTCTGTGCATGAGGGTTAAAAGCTAAATAGCATGAAGAATAACACTACAGCTTCTTGCTTGCCTTAACCCACTGGGGTACCCTCAGATGCCTAGAGATCATTCAGAAACAAACAAACAAACAAACCCGCCACAGCACTGTAAAGCAATACACTGCAGAATAGTTGCTATGATGCCCAGTGCTAAGAAATGTAGTAGAGTTATTAGTGAAGCTCTGAGGTTGGGCAAACATGTTTAGCAGTCAGGAATCAAGCTTTTTTTGTTCTTTTAAATGTACTACATTTTAGGATGCACTTTACTAAAGCACAACGCCAATTGAAAGTATTTGGGGTTTTTAGGCCCTATAGGTTTTATAAAAGGGAGTTTATCTGGAGAAAAAAAACAAAATCCTGATGCAATCAGGCTTTTTTTGTTCTTTTAAATGTACTGCTTTTTAGGATGCACTTTAGTAAAGCACAATGCCAATTGATTTTTTTTTTTTTTTTGGTCCTATAGGTTTTATAAAAGGGAACTATCTGGAGATAAAAAACAAAATCCTGATGCTCCATTTCTTCAATCACAACTTTCCCCTTCCATTGTCTTCCTTGCTCCCATTCAGTATTCGATTTGTGGCTACTGCTCCTGGAAAGGAATGAAGAAGCTGGAAAGAGAGATTCTGTAGAGAAAGCAAGCTAGGAGAAAAAGCCCTCCCCAGATGAAGATTAATTTTCTCAACCCTTCTTTCAGCAATCTGCAATGCTGTCTGAAGATTCAGAGAGGAAAATGCTTTAGTTTTGCCTTTTTTTTTGGAGGGATGATGTCCCTTTAACAATAAATCTGCACTACCAAAAAATCCTATGCTGAGGAAAAGTCTAAGCTAGATGAGATGCCCACATACTCCTCCCGTGCCCTAAATCCCCTGTCCTCCCCTTCTCAGCGATGAAGAGCAGAAGAGACGAATCTCCATTCACAGGGGAAGCCGTGGGACCTGGGGAGCTGCCTACAGCTGGCGTTGTGCAGACGGGGATAGGTACAGTTGCTGCTGATTTATGTCACTTATGAGAAGTTTTTCTGAAATTATTCAAGCAGCACCGTGTGGGTATGCAGCCAGGGTGAGAGCCAGTCGAAAAGCAATGGCATAGCAGCTGGTTGGTTTGGAGGACTAATTATGGGATGGAGTCTTACACATCTGGGTCATCGCTCCACATCCATCTCAGTTGCATACTAGTGACAAGGTCATTACTCTTTGATAGTTCCTGGGTGACAGACACGAAATGGCTCTGCAGGTCCAGACCAGTTTGTAGTGCACTGGTCTTCTCCTTAGAGTACCCCACATGACGGGGACTAATTGATCTTTGCGTTGGCAGCGTGAGCAGAGATCTCAGGGATGATCTGCTCGGGACCGGCATCCAGATTTGATGCACAGCAAGAGGCCAGCCTGGAAGAAGGCTATCTCACCAGCTTCCCTGCCACAGCACTTCTGCACCCACACAGAGAACAGAAAATTCTTCCACAATCTTGTTCAAACACATTTGACACGGCAAAACAAAAATGGGCTTTGGCAAAGGCTCATTAGTGGCACAGTGCACCCAGTGCAACTGCTTCACCATCCTTTCTCACAGCATGAGTAACCTTTACGTGGCTGCAACCCTGAATTGCAGTTACAGTCCAAGAGATCTCCAGAAAGCCTGGCAACACAGCCTGGAGCCTGTGGACAGAGTCAAGCCTTAGTAGTTAAATATCCACGACTTAAAATAAAAATACAATGTTTGCAGGAAAAGACACACATCCGCTTCACAGCTGCAGCAGCCCCTCAGTGCATCTGGAGTAGGCAATGGGAAACTCTCTGAGATGACAGCTGGAAGAGGTAGGCAGCACTGGGGTGAGTTACAGGCTGCTGCAGGGCACAAGCAAGCGGTCATCTGAAACACTGAACAGCACCACGGGTTCAGTTCTGCAGCCAACACATGTAAATAACTCCTGGTGAACTGCGCTCGGGTTAAAAACCAAGTTCACCTCGCTCATGGCTTTGATTTGAACGTGGGTTCACCACCTGTAACCTAGAGCATGACAGCACGCAAGCGAGCGGGTCTAAAATCCTCGGTGCTCGCTCTGTAAACAAACTAATTTGCAGCCTGACATTTTAGCCGTGTCCTGTGTAGATGACTTTCTGCTTATTCAATACTTCTGAATAAAAAACACTTAATAGCTGTGCAGTAATAAATCAGGTATTAATACTGTGCACTGCAGACGCTTGGTACCTAATTTAACCTTCTTTTTTTCTTCTAACCTCAACAGGGGCTCTGAAAAATATGAAACTTTTTTTATATAACTAAGTTAATAATTGTTTTCAGTCGCTGAAAATAATTACTATCAAGAACAGACAGTTAGCAGCATGCATAGGGCATATATAAGACAGCAAGGGGAGAGTGCAAGAAAGAGACAGAGAGAACAAGAGAGAAGGATACAATACTGTCAAATACCCAAGATCCTTCTAGCCTAGATCTCTGTTTTTTATGTACAAAATTAAACAGTTTTCAAAATATTCCTTTGCAAAGAGGAAGTAACTCTGGAGGCCCAGGATGCACCCCCACCTCTTGGAGGCTCTCCGACCCCAGCTCTCCTGGGGGGCCCGAGAGGCTGGCTTCTCCCTGGAGCTCTGCCAGATCACACCAGATGCAGTTTTCATGACAAACTGGCTGGTCGAGGTTCAAGTCCCAGCATGTTTTTTAATCATTTGATTTCAACAGTTCCTCATTTATCCAATTCACACAACTTAGCATATGTTTGAGGGTTTGTTTTTCTTTCCTTCTTCTTCCGCTACCTTAACACAGGCACGCTAGTGGTGACCTGAGGATAAAAATGATAGAGAAAAATCAAGAGTCCTGCGGTGGGCAGATGCTATCACTGAGGCCAGCTGCCTTGTGACGGATCCCTCTTGACTATTTCTCACATCATTATCGTGCTCAGCCCCACAAACCTCACCTTGACCAGGTACTCAGAAAAGAGCTCTGGATGCGCACCCGGAGTCTGCTGTTCTTTCATCCTTTTTATGCCATCTTGTCCCATCATTACTGCTCATCAGAAACAGTAACTCAGGTTGACATCATTCCTACCAGAGACAGGAGCTATTGAATTATCTAAGGACAAACCTAAATACTAGCTTTTAAAGGATAACTGATCTACTAAAAGCAAGTATTGTTTAGGACATGCCATGTCATATTTATCACGCTTGGCTTTGCATTGCACTGTTATCTCCTGCAATGTCATTTGAACAACATGAAGTTGCATGGCACAACCTGACAGATGCGTCTGCAATGAGGGAAAGACACTCTCTAGATTCCAGGTCCATTATAACTCATCCCAAATAAAAAATTCAAAGGATACGAATGGCACTGTGTCTGCAGACCGAAAGTTACTCAAGTCTCCCCAATTATCTGCAGAAAACAGATCTCCTCAATTCACCTGCTTTTCACATAATTAATGTTCTATTTGCTTCCATTAAATGTGATTTCATTACCATCTTCTTCCAAACAACCTGTTTACAAAGTAGGAAAGGCTCTTCTTTCAGCTTTTTACCAATAATGACAATCCTGAGGGATGTGCCAGATAGAGGCAGACTCCTTTTTAGCACAATACTGATCAGAATCTTCAATTTACCACTAGAAAACGTCCCCTCCGTTAGGAAGGGGCATCACTGTGAGCAATCTCCATACAGCAACACAAGAACACTCTGCCAGTTTTCACAGACCATCCTTGTCTTTTCCAAGAAGGTTGTTCTCTTAAATGTTCCTTGAAAAATTTTCCAAAGACAATAAATAATTGAGAATGGATTGTAATAAAAAAATTCAGCTTCAAATTCTTAAAAGCATTCTAATTTTTACTCTCTTTTAGTGGAGGAGGAAAAAGAAAGCAGCCTGGCTATCTCTGCCTTTCACTGAAAACTACCTCCTGTTTTTCCAGAAATATCCAAAAATGAAAGGGGAGAATAGCTCTGTTTACATATACTGAAATTTTTTATCTGAAACTGGGGGAAAACCCAGCATTGTCTTCAAAAGAACCCGGCACCTTTTGAACAAATTAAAAACGTCAGTGAGCATTTTAATCACACTTCCATAAAGCCCATCTTCCAATCGGAAAAGGCTTTCGCCAAAAACAACAACATAAAAACCCTCCCTCAGGCTCTGGTTCCCTGGTCCTGGGTGACCTTGCAGATCCTTGCACCCACCACAAAGGCCTGGCCACGGGAGCAGGTTTTGAGAATGAAGCTGGTTCTCTGCTATAAAAGCAGAGCTAGTTCCCCATAGGTAATCATTGCCCATCCTGCAGATCCTGCCATTTTTCATGTCCTTTTAATATCACCTCCATATCTTTTTTTATACTGATATTAATGGACTTGCTTATCGTGGTCCGTGCCCCACATATTCGCTAGATGAATACAATAAATTGGCAAGTCCGGTCTGACTGGCCATATGCTGTTCAATTGGTATCTGCTGTGTCCTGACCTCGCTTTTGTCCGAGCTGCTAAAAAGTCCAACCGAGCAGCTGAAATATTCTCCTTTATCTGAAGCTACGGAAACTATTCTTTCCCCTTTCACAAAACTTAATTTGCTTTTCAAAGAAAAAAAAATATAGTAGTTTATTATTTTGCTCCTCAAATGTCTGAGGAAATACACAGAAAATGCCTGGCACATATGGTATTTTTATGTGGCTTATTTTTTTCCTTGTCTACAAGTCTGCACAGAATTATTACTATTTGGCACACAGCAAAAGGAAGTCTCCTGTGCATAACATGATTTAGTCTGGCCGATAAAGTGGAAGTGGATTTCTTCGTTGCATATTAAGTTCCGCTGGATACCATTTGCACAAGAGAGCAAAATTGCAGTTTCATGTTCTTTTATGATGATACATTTCCCGTCAGAAAGCCTCATCTCTCTCTTTCCCGAAATATTAAAATTTCTCCCAGCAGTGACTCTCCAAATTTCCCACTCTCACATATTAGCTCTCCAAAGACAGTTACTCTTCTTTGCATGGAGTGGCCAGCTAGGAGCCAGGCCCTGGGGGGTCCCCTCCTGCGGGGAGCAGGCTGGATGGCCGTCGGGACAAGCAGAGCCCTTGCAGGGAGGGTACGATGCCCCGCACCCCAGGGACAGTGCAGCAGGAGGGGGTGGTCTCTGCCCAGAGCCTCTTCCAGCTGGTGTCTCACCCACAGCCGCTGCTTCTCAAAGGCTCGTGCTGCCAGTGCACTGAATGCGTTGATGCTACTGCATCCTCCTTCTACAGCACATCTGTTGCTTCTCCCCAAAACCACAGCAACTGCCCGTCGGCCTTTTCATCAGCCTCCTTGTCTCCCAGCAGAAGTCTCAGGGTCCTCATCCCACCAAGATCCCAGTCCACCTCGTACACAGGTGGTGGGTTTCCACTTGTTCACCTCATGCTAAATATTCTGCATACCCACCATGGCGTGTGCAGCCTCCCGGGCTGAACCCCTCGCCCCGAGAGCTGGGAAGCAGTAAGAGATTTCTCCTCCCTGGCCCAGTGCTTGCTCCTACATGCAAAACACTACATGACATCTGAAATACTGATACCTTCTCAAAATGTAAGTACTAGTAACTATTGCTAAAGGAGAGGTCGTCCATAATCCGCTGCATTTACTGCAGGGTTGAGTCAGTTGTACTGGTCCCAACTGATTGCTCATGCCAAAAGCAATGCAGTAAAGCAGTCACTGTTTCTCTAACCCTTTACGTTTCTTCTCTTATGGTTTTACAGCAAAACACAAACTGGGTGCTGCTAGTGAAACCAGCTCATAACAGACATGTAATTTAAAAAAAACAGCAAAAGGCAATGTTAAGGGTTCTCTGTGCTGTGCCACTGGAAGGAGCAGCCTGTGGCCAAGGGGGGGAAATGCCTTCTGCTGGGACAAATCCCATCATATTTTTAGCCTCCTTGCCTAATAACAGAAGATTCCCTCCATCATCACACGCATTTAACAAATTGGCCAGTCTGGCCTCCATCTCCCCAGAAGCTTTTGGACAGTTTCAACCAACCCTGGCTGAAAGGCTGAGGAGGCTTCAATGACCTAACAAACATCCCTGCGACAGAAGGAGCAGACCAACAGGGGGAAATGTTAGTGCGACCCAGGACCAGTCCTAAGAGAAACCCTCCAGCAAGAGGAAGTCAAGTTTCATGTCTTCAGCCACTTGCTGGCTGCAGCCACGGCTGGTCCTGTTGCCGGTGGACGCAAAATCGCTTCTCCCCATCCCATAAGTATTCATATTCTCTTTTCTCCCCTGGACCCCCTGGAGCAGACATCAGCCCCCCCAAGGCATCCTCCCTTGCTGGGCTCTCCTCTCATGCTTCCCACAGCTCTTCTCATTAACCAGCTCTTCACCTACCTGCGCTCGCACAGTTAGATGGCCTCACGCCACACCTTGAAAGTCAGTGGGAGCTTGGACATGAAATTCAATAAGCTGAGGATGACCTGTATGGTCCCTGCCATTCTTCCTTCCCCTATTAAATCTCCTCTCCATCCTTTCCTGTCATATTGTTTTACCTATTACTCCATGCCTAATAAATTATCAGTAATGTTCCAGCATCAAACATTTATTATCCTGAGCATCATGTGACTAATGAGTGAGTTAACCTCCAATTTCTGTCCATATAATTCACGCACATTGATTTTACATGAAAAGAACTCTTGACTTACATCGGATGACCCTGGTAAATTTAATCTCCTTAATGCTTCTTTCTAAATAAATGCAAAATGTTTTCCTCTAGAAACTTTCTCACCAGTAAAACCTGCATTGCAACTCGGCAAAAAACTCTCTCACTACCCTGCCGGTAATCAATAAAAATAAATAAAAAAAAAAAACCTGCATAAAAAGTCTCTGATTCCTCCAAGTGCTGGCAGCTCAGTCAGCCTGACAGCGTTGTTACAAACGCAACAGGTAATCAGAGCTGACAGCTGGTGTCAAAACACCCAGCTGGAATTTAGCAGCTGGCTGGAAGAGGTACCCATTTGGGGCCATCGTATTCCGGGTCTCATCACCCCCCCTTCTCCCTCAGGGCTGGTGACCCGAGCAGCAAAGCTGGGCAGGGAGCACAGGGGCAACGTGGCACCTCCTGAGCCCCAGGGAACCCGAGGAATCCCCAGCAGTGGGTGCTGATGGACCTTGCAGCTACATCACTGCTGTCCCTGGCTTCGCTTTACCAGGGCAGAGGACTAACTGGGAAACCATACTTTGGATTTTGTGCCAGCTACCGTGGCGGGTCGCAGCTTCTCCCTAGGATGCACAGAGGGCTGGGAGTTTTAAACACTCAAAAACTTGCAGAACCTTTGCAGAAGGCTTGTAACAGGAGGCAGGAGACTGTTTATTTACAATGCAAAACCAGGATTCCTATCTTCTCCATTGTGCAAATGTACCACGTACAGTAGAAAGCTGATGCAGAAAGGCTCAGGGAGACAGGCTCTAAAGTGCAAACCAGAGATGGGCTGGAAAGCCTGCCTGTGCAGCAGCCGAGACCACAGCCAGGCCAGGGCTTCACCACCAAAACTCAAAATTCATCTAAACTTCAGCTCATCAAAAGTGAAGAAAAAATTAATTTTGGGGGGAAAAAAAAGAGATTTTGGTACAGGAAAGATATGTAGCTGGGCGCAGCCAGAATCGAGTTGCTCCTTCCATGGGAAAAAGGAACAGGAAGGACCAAAGCTGAGACAGAGACAGGGAGACCTGGGCTTGCCGCTCTCTGGCTTTGCAAAGAAGGCTGCCGGCAGAGCAAGAGCCACGAGCGGTACTGCTAGAGGCAGCGGTCTCTCTCCATCCCTCCACTCCGCCACAGCAGCCAAGGCCCGGCTGCTCACGCCTCTGCTGCGGGCAGGGCCAGCAGCAGCGTGCTCTGCCTCTGCTATACACTGTGACTGGTTTAAACTCCTGCCCTCCTCCCACCCGCCCGCCAACAGCCCATTACACCCTGCCAGAGCAACGGGACTCCAAGCTCCCAGCCAAAAGAAGGGGAGAGAGCAAGAAAGCAAGCTGGGCAGGATCCAGCACTGAGAAGGGCAGACACCGGCAGCCCTTTGGAAACACGGATGTCTTAGGAAGGGCGTATCAGGCTGCTGAGGAGAGCCAGAGGAAACAGAAGGGTTTTGTTTAGGTTGTTCCTTTAAAATACGTCCACTCCCCTCTAAGCCTGCATATTTTACAGTCTTGGCATACTTTCCTTGTTGACAACTCTGGCACACTCGGTGGTTTTTTTTTTTCCTAAGTGAACTCACTCACTGAATGCATTTTTCAAGCTCCCACAACTTGAGAAAGAGAAGTTGCAGCCTGGAAAAAGCAATGACCAAAAACCCAGGGGTACTAATGGTAATGCTGTTGAACATTCAGGGGCTCCAACATGCAGAGAAATGGCTAACTTGTTTGCATTATTCTTGAGTCATTAATTTTTATTCCTTTTCATGATAAAATTCTTAAAATATTTTGTTTTCTGCTTACAGAAAAAGAATGAGGATCATGGCCATTTAGACTCCAAATAATCCATATTTTTAATCTATAGGATGCATGAAAATCGTGGAGGAATTGTATATACACAAGTATTAGAAAATATTTCAGTTACCCAAGTATTAGAATTCTTTTGATATACCCAAGTATTAGAAACATCTGCGTTGCAGCAAGAATTCCTGTTACCAGGCAAATGTCAAGAACAGAAGATAAAAAGAAATTGACTGTGCTTGAGAACTTCAGCATATGGATCAGCAACCCAAGTCCACGAAACTTTGTAATATTTTACCTGATGATAACAGCTTTAGATCAGACCTGGGAACAGTTATGTATTATTCTAAATAAACAGCTTGGTATTTCCTCATGCCAAGTAGTTCCTTTCGGTGCTTTGCAAAAGCCTGAAAAAAACATCCCTCCACCATCACACCCAGTTTATCGCTATTCCCCCAAACCAGCCATTCTAGCCCTATGATTTTTCTAATCAAAGAAACGCTGAAGAATCCAGTCAGGGCAATCAAAGTGCCCAGCTAATGTCCACATTGCAGGCGGTGAATCAAATCTCCTGGCACTCCTTCCACCGAGCGAGCAATCCATGCAACATCGCGTGTGAATATAAGTATGTTAATTATTATGACAATTATTATACAACTATAGTAAGCAATATGATATTGTTATACATAATTATTATATATTACTATATCATATATTAATATTAATGTATTATAATTGTATATTGGTTATAATAATAATTTGTTTTTGTAAATAATAATATTTAATTTTTTTTTCTTTTGCATTATTAGTTTAACCCCCTTCAGATTAAACGACAGGCTTTAACTCCAAACTACATCCACAAACTCTCCCGGACCATCAGCACCAACATCCTTTTCCTCCCATCTCCCAACCCTTCTCCAGCAGCCTCTGGTTTTCCTCCCATCTCCAGCCGCATTTCGCGGTATCTCCTGCCATCTACTGATGCTTACAAGGAGGCGACTACTGTAATTCGCCAAGTGTGGGACGAGCATACACCCCTTGCTTTTAAAAAAAAGGGGGGGGTGATATGGGATGGAGGGAGGCACCGGGGGCCCGGCCACGGTCCCGGCCCGCCCCGGGCGGCCAGCGGCCGCCCGGGGCGGGCCGGGGCCGGGGCCGGGCTCAGCCCGAAACCTCCCCGGGGGAGGAGGAAAGCGCAGCCCTTAAGAGCAGCGCCGGGATCCGCCGTCCCATCCCGGCGCAGCGATGGGGGAGGCGGCGGGAGGCAGCGCGGTACCTCCGCTACCGCCGTCGGAGGCGGTCGGGGGGCAAGTGAACGCCCTGACCGTCCTGGCTTTGCTGGAAAAACTGGTATCGATGTTGGAAACGGTGGAAGGGCAACAGCGCCAGATGGAGCAAAGGCAACGGGGTTTGGAAGGGGCGGTGCGGGGTATTCAGGGAGACCTGGGGAAATTGTGTCGAAGTCACGGGGCGACGGGGGAAGCGGTGGAGAAGCTGCTGGAGAAGTCGCGGAAGGTGTGCGCCCACACCAGAGCCGTGCGGGAGCGGCTGGAGAGGCAGTGCGACCAGGTGCGACGCCTGGAGCAGCATCACGCGCAGCTGCTCCGGCGGGACCGCTTCAAGGTGCTCATCTTCCAGGTGAGAGGCCCTGCGGCCACCCTGTGCCCCCCACACCTTCCCCCCGAACTTGGGGAAAGAGCCCATTTCTGCTGAGCCCTAGCAAAGCTGGGGAAAGAGCTGACTTTACTAACTCTTAGCAAAGTTGGAAAAAAAGACTTTTTGCTGACTTTAAAAAGTTTGGAGAAAACCCTTTCAATCTCAGCAAACTTGGGGAAAGAGCAGCCTTTTTTTGCTAACTCCCAGCAACCTTGGGGAAAGAGCCCTCTTTTATTCTTAGCAACTTTAGGAGAAACACCCACTTTTAGCAAACTTGGGGACAGAGCCTGTTTTGCTAACCCCTAACAAACCTGGGGGAAAAGCTGTCTTTTTTGGTAACTCTTGGCAAACTTAGGGAAAACGCCCTTTGTATTTTTGCTAACTTTTAGCAAACCGTGGGGAAGGAGCCCTCTTTTACTCTTGGCAAACGTGGAGAAAGAGCTGTCTCTTAAGAACTCTTAGCAAAAATGGAAGGTGTCCCTGCCCATGGCAGGGGGGTTGGAACTAGATGATCTTTAAGGTCCCTTCCAACCCAAACCGTTCTATGAAGCCTGAGGAAAGAGAACTAGCTTTGCTGTCTCTTAAGCAAACTTGGGGAAAAATCCACCTTTTATTCGCAGCAAACTTGGGGAAAGAGCCATCTTTTACTAAGTCTTAGCATATGTGGGGAAAGAGTTGTTTTGTTGTGTTTTGGGGTTGGGGTTTTTTTAAGCAAACGTGAAGAAAGGGCCCTTTTTTTTTTAGCAAACTTAAGAGCTCATTTTTCTAACTCTTAGCAATGCCCCTAAAAACCGCCCTTGCATCTGCCCTCAGAAGCAGGAGAGGACAGCGCTGCAGCTCCCTGTCCCACTCAGCCTCTCACTCCCCGCTTTGTTCCTCAAGCTGTTCTGGCCCATTCAGGGATGAACTAAGAATTCAGCTAAAAATTCAGCTTCCTGGGAGTCCATCCAGTGACAGCAGTAGTTTGCATATTTTCCCCTTTTTAAGCAATGATCTGGACAGAACACGGCGTGAGCTTTAACTAAACACAGGACGTGACTTTTACATCTTTAAAGAAAAAAAAAAAAGACCTCCATAACGCACTGGGGGAAGGAAGGAGAGTGAGCACGGGGTTGGAGCAGCCATAGGTCGGGCACATCACCAGCTCCTCAGGCTAAACTTGTCAGCTGCATGTTACATCTGTCAGTAGCTAACTCTACTCCTTGGGTTGTTGGGGATTCTTCTATTTAAACAAATCCAAAACAACAGAGCAGAACTTGATTTTTTTTTAAAAGTTGGCAGGCCTGGTTAGCGCACAGGCACTTCCCCCCAGAAAGGAAGCCCCCACCTCTCTGCTTATTGTTCTCCCAAATTACCGTCCAGGCTTGTCAAGCGAGAAGAGGAGGAGCTGCGGCACGTACTGAGCATGGTGGTTTCCACCCTAGAAGGAATGTGGAAATTATTCCAGGGACTGGGTAAATGAAAAGACACATGTTCTCTGGACTTCTCCAAGTAATTTAAGATCTGTCACTGTAAGCCAGAACATTGCTATCTCCCAGGCAGTGTTAGTTAATGACTGGCTCCTGCCTCGAGGTTCAGACCTAGACCTTGAACATTTCCTGTGGGGAGGGTGCACCAGCTTGGCCTGTGAGAATGTAATTTTGTGGCATTACTGCTACCTGCGAAGGTGAGAATTACGGCCTTGCTATTGCAACTACAGCATCTTCCTTCAGAGAACCCAGATTTTAGCATTTTAAGATGACATAGTGTGTAGAGGAAAGACAAAACCACAGCTGTGTGCGGGTAATGATGGTTGCCTCAGGTAGGGACCCCCAGTACTGCTGCCTATTGGCAGTGACTTGCAGACACTGGGTAAAAGTACTGGTAAAACTGGCCAAGAAGGGTTTGAAGGGTAAAGCAGCATCCTGACAGGGAAGAGCTCCTTGCTTGTTTCCTGACACTAAATAGTATTGCAAACCTAAGCCTATTTAAACCTCTGAGCCTTTCCTTAATACTGAGTCCTAAAGTGCACAACGCAAAGAAAACAACACAGGTGCATATCCCAGAACAACAGCTAAAGAAAATCCACTGCTTCTCCACTGCCCATCACTGGCATGGTACCTTTGGACAGGAGGTCTGTTCTTCATTGCTTTAACAAGGTTCTAGTTGACTGTGTTGCTGTCTGTCACTGGAAAATATGTTGCCACGGTGGGGGGGGAGATGAACTTAATGGATCCCCAGCCAATGCAGATCAGGAACTCCAGCCTTAGAAAAGAAACACTGCAGTTAAATTTGGTTTAAAAAAAAAAAAAAAAAAAAAGGAAAATCAGCTGTCAACTGGGAATTGCTCCTGGCACTGGCCTGTTGCTAAAAGGCAGCGTGGCTGTCTGGAAAACCAGGGCAGCTGGCAGAGCTTCCCGGGGCGTGGGAGGGTGGCTGGGGCCGGCAGCACCCAGGGCTTTCTCCAGCAGAGCCTGGGAGGAGCTGGGATTTTCCACTGGGGAAGCAGCCGTACTGGAGGGACGGCGGGTGCTCACAAGGCCGTGCCTGTATGCCTGCTGCATGTCCATCTCCTCAAAATCTCCCTGCACGGTCTCCTTACAAGGTGGAGGTGGGATGACCTGGTAGTCAGCAGTGCCACCGCCTTGCTAGGATAATTGTACAGAGGGAAAAGAGCAAAAGGCTGGCTGGGTTTTGGTACTGACCCAAGCAGGAATCCATGGAAAAACAATTGCAGGAAGAAGTCATAGCAATAAGGCCATATTGATGCCAGATTTCTGTAAAAACAAAAGGGAAATCTGGATATATGAGACTTTTCTTCAGTTGGGGGATTATCTTTTCCACTGAAAAAAACAATGCCAAACTTCACACAGCATGTTTCTCATTAGGACCCACTTTTCCAGCTTAGTAAGACAGCTCGGTATGAAAATAAAAATACCCATCTATGATTCAGTTCTGCAATCACTGTATACCTCAAACTCCCTAATACTTGGTGGGAGCACTGAGCATAGCCAAAACACATGACTGAGCTCCAGCTCTGCATTTTATGAAACCGTGCTGCCACTCGCTAGCATCAGCTTTCCCTCAGCGTACACGCTGAGAATGAACTGCGTTTAGAAAAGTTCAGCTATTTACATATTTTCCATTAAAATGCTCTTAGTTTTCTCTCCCTAGACTGTCTGCATCGTTCCTAGTTTGCATAGATTTCTTTAATTGGTGACATATTTTAATGGAGCTCCATTCCAAGCATTTGAGGATGCAAAAGTTATTACAAATACCACAAGTGACACAGCAATTTAGCAAAACACTGAAGTGACTGTTTTAAAAATCCTTGTTAAGCTTTGGCATTGTTCCCCTCTATTTTGTTCTTGCCACATGACCAGCTTTTTGGTTCTGGTTTGGTGGAGTTTTTGTTTGGTATTTTAGCTGCAGAAGCAAAATGCAAGATAAAAAAGGCTCATGTTTAATTTTTCAGTTAAATGTCATGTTTACTAGTGAATAGTACAGATAAAATAAGTAAAAATTACAGCTTGGGGTCAAGCATACTGATATTCAGCCCCCTTTCAGATGCTGCCATTTGCAAATGCTTCATTCTGAGATGAAGCAAGAGGAGGCCAGAGGAGCTTAGCCATTTGGTTGTATCTTGTAGTTTGGGTCACTGTAATAATCTTTTGAAAAAGCAACTTCAGACTCAAAAAATGAACAAGTGAGGGAAACAGAAGAATTACAAACCAATAATGCTATTATTTAACTACTAAATTTCCCACTGGAGCCTTGCAGGGAGAATACTTTTATATTGATTGATAACAAAAATATCTCACATGGCTCTTAGGACTTGATCCAACTGTGCAGTGGGAAGTCAGGGGGACAGCGCAGCCAAACCCACCGCACACTCCCAAAACACCCCGGCCTGCACAAGACATGCAAATGGGCAGCCAAAAATTTCCTTGTCTTTGCCCGCAGTTCCAGCCTGCTCCCTGCCCTCCTCCCTCTCCATGCTGACATCCAGGTCTGAAGAGCAGTTATTTGTCTGAAGGAAAGTAGGTGGAGTTATAGGTGTTTTTAGAAGGATTTGTCATCTTTTGACCTATTTTGTGTAGCAAAACAAGTTCTAGACAAGTAATCATTTAGGCTTCTAACAGTATCAACAAAGTACAGAGGAGCCTGGACTGCTATAAGCATGGGAAAATGCCATCTTCCCTTCTTGAAGGCCACGGCCTCATACCACAAATCTAACAAAAATCCAAACCAAAGCACACCAATTTCCCTTATGCAGCATCAGAGATTCAGCACTCCTGAGTAAATTAACTACCAGCTCACTCAGGCCATCTGTTTTTGTAGTACACCATTACGGATTTTCTCTCCCTTTCCGGTAAAAGATAGGGTTGAGATTATGACCTATGGAAAGCGAGTCCAGAGGAGGACATGAAGACAATCAAAGGGCTGGAGCACCTCTCCTATGAAGATAGGCTGAGAGAGCTGGGGTTCTTCAGCCTGGAGAAGAGAAGGCTCTGGGGACACCTTACAGCAGCCTTCCAATACCTGAAGGGGCCTACAGGAAAGCTGGAGAGGGACTGTTTACAAGGGCATGGAGTGACAGGACAAGGGGTCATGGTTTTAAACTGAAAGAAGGTAGATTTAGATTAGATATAAGGAAGAAACTCTTCACTGTGAGGGTGGTGAGGCACTGGAACAGGTTGCCCGGAGAGGTTGTTGATGCCCCCTCCCTGGAAGTGTTCAAGGCCAGGCTGGATGGGGCTTTGGGCAACCTGGTCTAGTGGAGGGTGTCCCTGCCCATGGCAGGGGGGTTGGAGCTACATGGGCTTTGATGTCCCTTCCAACTCAAACCATTCTATGATTCCTGAGAACAGCTGATCAAAGCCACAGGGAAGGCACTCATTTTAACTTTGCAAGTATTATCAATATTCGCAAGAGTTGTTTTACACGAAGAACTCGCACAAGTCTATTTGGCTCCTACATGGAAAAATAAAATTCAGAGGAGCTAGCTACCTACAGTCAAGCTCAGCTGAGAAAATGCAAGTGCTGGTTTTGATATGGGATATGAAAATTAAAAAGGTGCATTGCTTTCTCAGAATTTTAGATTAGATCAAGAAGAAAAGATCAAAGTTCTACTTTTTTTAGCATGGAAAATAGTTTACGCAGTTTGTAACAGTTGGCATTTTCCAGCGTATTGTTCTAGTCTTCCTAAATGAAATACTAGGCTGCTTGAAAAATTATATCAAAACAAAATACAGGTGTCATATAAACTTGTTAGACCAAAAAGTTACCAATAGCCCACCTACAGCATGTTGTCAGTAACTGTATTTGAAACCAAAACGTCTGTTCCACCACAGAGCTTTCCTACTATACCACTGTATTTCCAAAGCATTTTACATGATTTGTTCTCATTTACATTTTAATAGTTCCTGTGATCCTAAGGTCTTTTAGAAACGTGAGATGGGAAAGCATGTCATTCCCATTTTACAAGCAGAGTAATAGATGCCCAGAGGCTGATGTTTTCCAGAGTCACACAGGAAGCTTAGACAGAGAGGCGATTTCTTGAATGCCAGTGCTGACCGATAGCCAAAGACCACTTGGGATCTGCTTTTAATTGAATCATTATCGCATTATTACGTAGTATATTTTTGTTTGCTTTTCTTTCTTTATAAATACAGACAGTTTGACAGCCTCCCTTCTACTCAGAGTCACAAATTTGATAAAAATTGAAATAAAATCTATGTCCATATTCTTCTAGAGACTGCATGCAGTACTTCAGTTTAATGTGAATACTGTAGACACAGAACTAAACTGACCTTGAGATGAGGCACATAGGCCCATGTCTGCCTTACACTGCACTGCGATCAATCTCAAACACCACCACTTTCCTAGACTAAATACTTTCAAAGTTATAACCCATCTTTACTCATTAAAGTCAAAGTTTTTCATGCGATTCAGGCACCTACACCTAAATGCTGAAATGCTTAAAACTGTATGAGATTACCTAGGTTTGGAAAGAATGCACGAGATACGTAAATTACGCTTTGTACTTCATGCCCTGGGGAATAATTTAACACTGCACCCACTCGTGTAATCCACATTTCATTACCTGCAGTGGAGAGAAATATAAATATTTGTACTGCAGTTACAGCTGTTTTCACTTAAAGCTGGTACAGGTTTTCTTTGTTTTGTTATCTTGGTCAGTGTTGCCGATAGTTGCAACAACATTATAGGTGTCGGGAGAAGAACGCTGGCTTTGCTGGATGTTCCACTGCAGGCAAAGGGCTTGGAAAGCTTCGGCTGTGCCAGTGTATCTGACTGAGGCCGCTGGTGTGCAGAAACCATAGAAGGAAAGCACATACAAACTGTCAAACAGCCATCAATTTTTTTATACTTTTCATTTTTATATCCCCAGTGGATATTCATCAACACATTGAATCGCAGTATATATGATTGTATACATAGTATAAAGTGATTCTGCCTGTCCACTTGCACATTCTTGAGTTCCAGGAACACCGCAAGGTAGTCAGGAGTATTTTGTTTTTAAAAACGACCATGTACAAAGCACTGTGGTATATTCACAAAGACATCCTTATACAGTCTTGACAGCAAATTTAACCAGGGACACTATTCTCTGCAGTGTTCACAACTGTATGCTCAGTCCTGAAATAACGAGCATGAACTTTAAAGTGTATGTGGCCTTTTTTTCCCCTTAACTGTACACTAGGCCCACTAGGGACAGATCTGAGACTATTACAACCATTTCACTCAGCACTTAACTGCTTTTCTTATCTAAAGATAAATATGGGGGGGAATAAAAAACATCCTTCCAATCCATAACACTAGGCGATATTGTATGCATTCTGTCTGAAGGCGATTAAAAAAGGTAATAAATAGAGAATACGCAGATCTAAGGCGTAACGATTTTGAAAAGAAAAGGGAGCGTGCGAGGAGCCTCGTTGGCTTTGCATGGGCAGATGCCTGCAAAACCTACCACAGAACAGAGCGTTCATTGTGCTGCCTCTGAACTGCTTGGGGTTGCAGAGCTGCTGTGCAGTCACAGAGGTCTTTCGTTACCAGTTGCAGCTTCTGCCCTTGTGCAGCCTGTTTGGTTTTCAGATTCTTTCTTTCTTTCCATACCCCTTCTTGGTGTTGTTTCTAAAAGGCAATAATTTTCCTCCTAGCTACAAGTGATTACTAGTGTTTTCTATGTGGTATAGTGTCTGTTTATTTTTGTATGCCATAAACTTTTTATTTTTCAAGTAGTTTTCCTATCCATATTTTCAAAATTTACCAATTTACCAACCAAATTTACTATTTTTTTCTGTAAATAGCTGTTAAATAGCACATAACTCTAAACATCATGGACTGTGTGGCTTCTCAGTATCAACAATCCGTTTTTAACAGCAACATACGTTTTTCTGAAATACAATGAAAGTGCTAACTGCATTTGCCATCTAAGGTACCTCTCAGGTGCAACCAACATCTCTGCGGAGATATTCCCAGTCTTTGGCTAGAGAAACTGAAAGTTCTGGGGGGTTGTGTGACTTCTGTAAGTCTATGCAGGGGTCTGTAGTATGACCTTCTAAGCCACCTTACCATCCCTTCTCCCCAAGGATAGGTCTACAGCTTTACAGCTAAACTCTTATTAATGAGTATCTAATTTAAATGCCAAAGAACAGGATTTTCATTCTGTATACATTCCAAGTCACTCTGAAAGAGAAATCTTACAGCTGACAGCTCATTAGTCTTAAACTGTACCAGATAATGGTTCAGTGGGCTTTGAGTGGCTTGTTACTGGTTAAATATACTGAAACAACAAGAAATGTTCAGCATCCTTCATCACATTGGGGGGGGGGGAGAAGTAATTGTTCAGGGTTGTGCTTTGTTTATTAAATTTGTGTCCTGTGAACTGTGAAACTCAAATATTGTCAATTCTTTCAGGAGGAAAATGAGATCCCTGCCAGTGTTTTTGCAAAAGAGCCTATTCCCAGTATTACAGAAGGAAAAGAGGAGCCTGTGGATGAGAACAAAACACTGGAAGAAACCTTGCAGACAGTGGAGTTGTGCTCAGATGATGAAATGTTTCACGAGGAAGATGATGTGGATGACAGTGCAGAGGAGAAAACAGAAGAATCTAGAGCTGAGAAGATTAAAAGATCCAGCCTCAAGAAGGTAGACAGTCTCAAGAAAGCGTTTTCCCGCCAAAACATCGAGAAGAAGATGAACAAGATCAGCACAAAGATTGTCTCACCTGAACGGAGAGAAAAGATCAAGAAGTCGCTTACTGTACATCATCAGAAATCCTCCTCTTCAAAGAGTTCGGCTTTCAAAGTATCTCCCCTCACGTTCAATGTGAAGAAAACCCGTGAAGGAGAAAGCCCTGCTGAAGCTGAGGACAGACCAACAGAAACTACAAGCAACGACCAAGCGGAGAATGAGGATGAAGCATCATTCGCCGACATGCACTCAGACATGACACCTACCACCTCGCTGACCGAGGAGGGCAAAGCAGTAGCCGATTCTCTCGAGAAGGAAGCCAGAATGGAAAGGAACACCATGATGAACAACAACATTGAGCTGTCCATTGTTGAAGATGATGAAGAGTATGGGATGCCTCTAGAAGTTTCTAGCCAGAAACTGTATGATGAAAGAAACAACCCAGTCGGCAGGGAAACGGAACAATCTGATGAAGAAACAACTCAAGCAGCTGTCCTGCAGATAGACCAAACAGCGTAATCAACCCGAGCCTTCCTTCGCCTTCCAGATACACACGGTTTTACTTAGGCGAGTAACTGGTTTCTGCTACATAGGCGGTAGTAGCGATTCAGTTTCTTCCATCCTTTTCTCTGCAGTGGTAATTTATTGCATCATGTTAGAATGCAGAGTGAACAAGGTCAATGACACGAGCTGCAACATGCTCCGTTTTAGGCCAAGTCACTGGTGTTTATTAATTTAGAGATGCTGTCAGCTGGCGTAAGAGACTAGCAGGAGAAGAGTATGTCTAGTAGAAGCAAGCCACTCAGCTGGCTTTCTTATAGTTAGGTCAGAGGAATGCTTGGAGAGTAGTCAAAGCCCAAACATTACTGTTCTGTTTTCTTCTCTGTCAGTATTTCACAGCACTGTGAGTAGTTTTATATGTAAATGTAGAAATACCAATGAGAACATTTGATTTCGGTTTCTGTGCTATGCTCCGTGAATACTAACAGCCTCAGTAACTGCGCGTACGCGCAGTTTGTTTGGGGCTTTGCTCCATGATGCTGTAAGCCTGAAAAGTTGGTTCCATCGATTTCAGTGGGGGAAAGATTTTTGCCAGAAGCCTCTCGCTATTCACTTAGAAGAAATGACCGTGTTTAGGTGGAAATGAAAAGACGTTTTTCATTCTACCAGAGTTATGGAAATGCATTAGTGACAATGTATGAATGTGTGATCAGCTACTGTATCTTTAAGGGATCAGAAATTGAAAAAAGGAAAAAAAAGGAATTTGATAGAAACATGAAGATAGTCTGAAGAAAGTATGAAATGCAATGAAATGTAAAAAAAGCAAAAATAACCCTCCCACAATACTAAATCTATACTCCCAGCTTAAAGAATATATACTCAGATAACACTAATTAGTTAATTCTTAGCCTTTATAACAATATACTATCAAACTTGCACCTGCACAACTTTGTATCTCAGAGTATTTTGAAAATAGCATAATTTATCTTTTTTACAAACTATTTCATATATAGAGCTATATCTACACAGAAGAATTAGATAATTACAGGGATGTAAGGACAATTTTTTTCAAAAAGGTGAAACAGTCTTTTAGGCATGTCTAAAGGGAACAATGTGTTATGGATTGAACTTCACGGCAGGGATGAGTTTACATAAGGATGAGTCTGCAAAGCCTCAGGATTTGATTCTCTGCTAATAAATTTCATCAAAGCCACCTACCTGCTTTCAAAACTACAAGTCTGTAAGTTTTCAAAATTCATTGAAAACGAGAGGTTACAGGGTAGTTTATTCACCATTGAATGTTCATTCCCGTCACTTAACAAAGGTAAGGGAGAGGTGAGGAAAGGGAAGCACAATACCCACAACAGTTACCTTACATCCTTGTTTATGCAGTGGATTGGTTTCTTTTATATATATATATATAAAATGTTTATATATATATAATTCTACTGATACTTAACATTGCACTAAAAGGTTGCTTCCTTCAACTTGTATTTAGAGTCACAAATTACAGGGGAATTAAAAACTACAGCAAGAATACCATTGTGAAATGATTAACAGATATTACTCCACAGGGGTAATATCTGTAACCAGTAAATCACACTGGAAGTTAGTCAATAAGAGCTTAGTGTAGGCAAATACTATTAAGAGTTAAGCTCTTAAGTGTATGGTATCATATAGGAGATACTGGTTTTAAGAAGAAAAATGGCATAACCCATGCAGCTATATTTTTATTTTGTATTAACTACAATGGATTTCAATTATTTGTACTTGTAACTAACTACAAATATGGCAAATAAAAGCATAACATAAAACACAGTCATGTCAGTCTTTGGGAGAAGCAGCCTGAGAAGTTGGCAAAGATGAAATTTAAAGGTCAAGCTTTTATTACTTCAGTTCATATCCCCTTTGTACCTATACCATTTTCTTTCTCATCCTCTGCTGTTATTTAGCAACACAAATACCAGGGCTCAGACTTTGCTTTCCAGACATTCGTCAGATCTGTAGCACATCTGAATGTAGTCAGGCACCTTCCAAAATCTGCTAGCTCCATCTGCATTTTTTATCGGACTGCAGCATACTTCTAATACTTTAAATCGTCCTGAAAGCATATTTATATTGAAGTGTATATTCTGTTTATGCACACAGATAAATTCATGTCTTCTAGAGTGCCACATAGTCTTTAGGAGGCTTAATTTTACTGACAGACCAAAGAATGCACGTTTAACCTTTATGTAACAGCTGTCAACTTCCTGCGGCCACCAAGCGCTAACCAGAAATCCCAGCATCATGTTTACATTTCGCTTTCAGATATTCCTGGTTTGTTTGTCCTGCTAAGCTTTAATTTAAACAATACCCTTGGCCACGCTTTATCCAGTTTTAGAGATGCTGAAACAAATCCCATGCGCAGTGTTTTAAAAGCATTACAATGCTATCCAGTAAAACCATTGGAAATGCAGATACTGAGCATCTGTGAGAATTAATTCAAATACCCACTTCAGGATACACTACACACACAGCCATCAGTTGCAGAGCTAGAATTAAACATTTTCTCCATCACAATCACACATTTACAAGGATGAGTGGGCCTGTAATCCTAACAAACATAAGAAAGCATGCTTTGCAAGAGAGAAAAAATGTTTATGCAACTCGTGAATGTCTGCTTTTGCGCTACCTTATAAACCAGAGGACAAAGCAAACTCAGGATCCCGAGATGTCCCCCAAGCTGTTTCTTCCCCTCTCCTTCCATTCTCAAGTCCTGACTAAAAACATTAGTCTGCAAAACTTAGCTTCAGGGAGGAGACAGACTGCAGCACCAGCAGCACTTTCAGGTATCTGAGGTACGTGCCTGGATCTTGTCAGGCTGGCAGATGTCAAGCATATGCATGGGTATTCCATGCTTGTGCTGACAGGTTTGCCCACAGAATTGCTTTTTTTTTAAAAAAAACCTGCTTGTTAACCCTTCTTGACACGATAACACAGGTACAGCACCCGCCTGCAAGCTCCACTCATACCACGATTCTTTGGAAGACCTGACCTGTTAGCTGCTGCATGGATTCAGAGTTTGACCTCCACTGAAATCGGCGGGAGCTTTGCACAAAGAAAGAGGGTGTGATAAAGTCCTTATGGTATAAATATTTAAACTAGCAGCACTCAGCGGCTGCTGATACTTCCATTTTCAATGCCAGAAAACCTGCTGACATTTCTGTCCCCTTTTAGGGGAAAGGGCAAAGAGCATCCTGTTGACCCTCACGTGCTAATCCATGAACTGGCTCCTCTGTGAAAAGGCATAGATACGGGATTTCTGGACCACTCCACCGTCAAATAAGAGAGTGCGGTGAAAGCCCTCGTACGGGCCTGACTGAAGCATGTTTGATGATTAAAGAGACAGAAGAAAGGAAACAAAAAAAATCAGAAGGTAAAACGTACCTGTAAGCCCTTCTCGCTGATGCACTGAAAATTGTTGTTATAGGCTGTAATGCCAAACAGTTACATGACTGATAGTCACACACTTAAAAAAAAGGGTAAACTCAGAAAAATTAATGAAGTAATGGCAACTTGTAAGAGGGCAAATTGTTCACCGAGGGACCAGTCCAACCCTGAAAGTCAGTGAAAAGCCTTCAGCTGGCTCAAAGGACTCCCGGAGCCATACAATGGTTTGGGGCCACACGTACAACTCCTGTGACCATCAGTAAGAGCAGGACATGAGATCTGTGTATCTCCCCAATCCAATCTGCTTAGCTCATCAACAGAATAAAAAGTTTTACTGCCATCAGCATGGCAGATGCATCAGTGTGGCAGAAAGGAAGGCTGCAGCCTGCTTTGCAGGGTACATTGTGAGCAAAATTTCAAGCTAAGTTCTGATGGCAAGGTCTTTGCTGTAACTGCATACAACGGAGCAAGTGTAGCTCCAACTCCTGAAAATAAAGTCAAGGACGCAGGTAGAAAAGTTTACTGTGACCCACTAAGACACACACGCACACTCTGGGTGTCAAGAGGAAGGGGTCAGGTAGTTTTCCTGCACGCAAAGAAACAGATTCACCACCCGAGCAAAGCAAGCACACAGCTGTTTGGCCGCAGTCCTGGTTAGGGTTTTGCCTAGGCAACTGAACAACTGGCAGGAAAACAACTGCCAGAGCAGCCCGAAGGGTGCTGACTCAGCACGTAGGTATCCACCGCTCTGACTCACGGCCCTCGCTTTCCCAAATAAACGGAAAAAGGCTGACAGCCACTTTCCACCACTTTAAACTGCCCGTTCCCAGGGGTTTGTTTCAGGATCTGCATTTGAACCGGCATCAACCCCAGGCTGAGTCTAACTGCATGCATAAAGACATTTTAATCAGCATACTTGCAGCTGTCGGTGGTGGCTGATCTTTCCTGCCCTCCTTTTGATCACAATGCCTTTTTTCCCTTCCTCTCACTCCGCCAAGTTGTTTGCGGGAGTCTGAACTGCACACTAATTCAAATAAGGAACTCTCTCTAAGTGCATGTTGAGAACTGATAATCAATGTCATCTTTAATTTTTCTTACATGGTTATCGCCTTTAATGGAGTGTGCTGCAGTAACTGAGAATAAATCTGCTTTGGGTTAAGCTAGAGATTGTTATTTATTTTTCTTTCAGATCGGAGATTAATATTGCTGTATGACCATTGGCACTAACCTCTTTTTCCATAGCAACACTAAAGAGAACATAAACTATGAGTCATAATTTCTCTCTGGAGGACTTTTTTGTAATTATGATCATTCCACAGTTCCTAAAATATATTAGCTGATATATGGCTCCGGTATAACAGCTTTGATTTTCCTTCATTTGAACACACAGGCAGAAAGAGAAAATAATGGAAGTCTCTTCTTTCTCAGGCTGAGCTAAACGCGACACAAAGTACCATACATTCGTTATTCATTATAACCGTGTGGCTCCTAAAAACTCCATGGCAATGTTTTCCTTATAAAGGTGAAACAGGTTTCCTTGTTTTCAATAACCTCAAATGATACAACCTTCTAAAAGAAAACTTCCCAACATGTTTAGTACATTGGGGTCTAACAGCTGGAACTGATCCAAACGAGAAATCATATTATACTGGGTGGCAGCAAAGTTGCAAACTAGCATTGCTCCTCTGGCAGTCAATAGCTTTAAACTCTCCAGCATTTCCTCTCCCACAGAACACAGCTGCAATATATAGCCCAAATTCAGTAATAATCGTGATTCTCTTTACTTTCTTCAGTGAAAACCTGGCCTTGGAACAACTTACCCATAACAGCTCCCTGGCATATCTCACCAGATTATCACAAGAGATTGCAAGACTTTTTTTTTGTGTGTGTGGCTGTCTCCTACATTTCCTTTACAACATAGTCTGCTGCGTGCTGGTGTGAAGCGCTCAGAAAACCCATAATGTCTGTTGCAGGAGCAGAATTAGGAAAAATGATAAGCAAAACCAAGGACACCCATGTTCAGTCAAAACTCATAATCCAAAACAGAGGCAGAACAAGGTTGCGTCTCTCACTGCTCTGCAATGTGATCGCCAACAGCTAAACCAAACCCAGACAGCACCAACACAAAGGATATGTGGCTTGTTCTTGCCTTGCCAGTATGAAGCAGTACACGCAGGCTCAGGCTTGTGCAGGCACACAGCTGAAGACCAAAACACCAACTAACATAGTATCAATCACTATACTGACTTGTGTACTCCTCCCTAAAGGTTTGGGGAGAAAAACCAAACCTTCAAATTCCTGAACACAGGGAGCAGAAGGTCATTGTAGTGCCCTATGCCATTAACTCCAGCCAGGAGTGTCTGACTCTGCCGCCTTTACTCCCTCCCATCGGGCTTTAGCTATGTAGAAGTGTGGATGACGTGAACTGTGCTGGATACTGAAAATGGGCAAGACAGTGCTAGGAACAAATAGCACACAGGGGAGGTCTGCACTGCACACCACGTACACATACCTCATTTAGATCAAGTACCAGGCACAGCCTAACTACAGAAACACAACACTCGATTCAAGCAAATTTATCTTATTTCTCAGCTACTTAGCTCCCGATGTCCTATGCTATTCATTTAAAGCAGGCTTCAGCATCTTTTCAGTACGCTGCCAACTACAGTTATATATGCCCTTATATTACTTGTTCCTTCTGACATGCCTGTAGGCAAATGAGCCCCGTGAGGGTGACAACATGAGCTGCATTAACCAGCCGCCTGGTCCCTGAATCATTACAACTCAACACAGTGCTGTGAAAGACATGGAAAAAGGGACAGTGAGAACATCTGACTAGCAGTAAACAAATTATGAACACAGAGAAGTTGTCTGCATTTGCAGAGCCAATTGTCACTTCCACACTATCACAGTGAAAGCTATACGCACTGTGACATCTTTTAAATAGCCTTCATTTTCCTACAAGGTTTACCATTTTACTTTTGACAATTGCTGGAGATTGAAAGTCAGTGAGCAGGTTATGACTGAAAACACTACGAGGTGGTATGTCATGTAAGACCTGTGTAAGTAGGTCCTACATAAATTTGAAAAGAAGGAGTTTTCTGTTTGCATGTCCAGTCATAAGCTTTTTGGAAGAATGGCTGCATCCTCTGCATGCCACTGCATACCTCTTCAAACAAAAGACAACCCTGCCGTACATGGAAGTATACAGTTCTGGCTTAGGTGTAACAGTATGCAGATCTCAATTAAAACAAGCTCATGTTCTGAAGTAGCTGTAAAACACTGTGTATGACATATATATGTAATATACATGACATCCAGTTTCAAATAAGGTGAGAAACTGGAAAAGTTTTTATGGATTTTGGAATAGTTTTAAATTCTTTTACTAAAGAGGAAATAGATTGACAGGATCCTATAAATCCAATCTCAAAAAAAATCCATCAAATTGGTTTTTTAATCAGTTGCCATTACTACTTAATGATACAATAGCTGACATTCAGCTGGGAGTGGAGGGAGGAATTAAGACAGGGAGAAGCGTGTGAGGAGAGAAAACAAATAGGAAAATGTGGGTAAGAAACGGAAAGCGGGATGTGCAAGAGAAAGAGAGCGTGAGAGGGAAGGAATTGTTGGGAAGGGTGGGGAATGGGGAGGAAGGAGCTGAAAGGCTGCTGAGAAAGAAATGCCGGCAGAGCGCCCAGAACGGAGGCAAACCCTCAAAGCAAAGGATGGGACAGAACCAAGAGGCACCAACACCACAGGGAAAACAAAGGAAAACAAGAGTCAGTAAGTTCTAGGGTTCAAAAGGATGGAAATGAGAGTAGGGAATCGGAAAAGACTGTGGGATAGCTGCCATGTAAGAGACAGCAACAGTGAGGAAAGAGCACAATGTTTATTTTATCATTTCCCTACCTGCCAATCTGTATTGCAGAGGCACTGCCCAGGGTTTAGGTCTAGAAGTGATTTTTATTGTGCAATGTTGTCAATGCTTTTTGTTTTGCTTGGATTTCTTTGTTTGTTTTGAGGGAGCGAAGTTAGTCAGGAACAGGCAAAAAGCAACACCTTATTCACACACATCAAACCAGCTCAGCGTGAGCCTGCAGAAGCCGATGCTGGAAACAGCCCCTTCCCAGGTCTACAGCGCCTATGAAGAAAATAATTCTGGACTGAATCCTGCTCATCACTGTATGCTCATGCAACACCACACATTTGCCATGCCTACTTGTTTCCAAAAAGGCTTGGGGGACGAGGGAGACTGGGGGGAAGAGGATAGACACTGCTAACAGCAGGATGTTCAGACATTTAGCTAACCTCCCACTGAGCACAGACCACCTGCAGACCGGGGCAGGCAGGATCTGCTACAAGCACGGAGGAATGCATCTCCAACAGCTGGATTTCACTGCCAGATCACCAAATCCTAATGGTGTGCTGGAACAGAGCCAGCGGGATTTCTTTGCTATTGCAAACAGGTTTTTGGGAAAGCAAACCCAGCTCTCCTCCTCCACCGGGCCTCACCTCCTTGCTTTGCCAAGAAGCCTGCTATATTAAGATACGAGGCAGCCATGCTGGCTGGGCCACTTCTCCTTCATGCTTGGCCTCCCGTGGGAGTTGCTCCATTCTCACATATCTGCTGAGAAACAGCCTGTTCTTTCTGGCTTTCCTCAGTTTCTTTTTTTAGTGGTGCCTTTCTGCCACTTTGCACAGCAGAGGCCAGGTTCTGCACACTGATGCCAGCACAAACCTGCCCGAGCCCCATTCTTACCGCGCACCCCTCAAATCATGAGCAGCCTTCTCCTGCTCCACTCCTACCATCTCCTGGGTTGTTTCCTGGCATTTCCTTGTACTTTTCCAGAAGTGCTCCAGTTTGCTATATAACTCTCATAAAATGAAAGGCTCTACTATGAATTCCTGTTAACGTGTCACAGGATGGAGGTTAATGCATACAGGGTTTTTCATATCTGCCATACTTGGATCGTTTTCTACGCAGAAGAGGGAAACGTAGGGACAAAATTATGAAGAGCTTTGGAGCCAACGGAAGGAAAACCTGGATTAGGAGTCTCCAAAAGGGAAATGTCTCCTTGCCTACTTTGCTGCTGCTGTCAAATTTCAGTGCTTAAAAAGAAGGTCTCTTACAGAAGAGAGGAAGGAGGAGATGTATTGACAGATGAAAATGACAGTGGAAAATCAGGAGTTGTATCGCTTTTTTGCCACGCAACTCTACAGCGACATATATGTATCTCATACATGTGGACATATATATGCATGCACATATATACACGAGGCATATGTATCTCTGTATGCATACTTGTATATCCATCCTTATTATTTAGTACAAGGATTAATTTGCTAAACCCTAAAAAAAATACTTGGTATTCCAGTCCCATTAGTTTTGAAGACATCTGCAGACCTATAACTCATTCTGTAAACTAATAAAGACAAAGTTCCTCAAAAGTTTTCCTCCTGACGTTTCTTATAGTGCCTACGCTATCAGAGTATTCAGCATCCATCCTGAAAAACTAAACAAATTCAGGCAGTTCCCTCTCACATGATGTGACAGTAGTCAAAATCTATGCCAGCAGTGGGAGACTAACAAAATCCAAATGTGTTTAGAGAAAATTAGGGACAAGAGAACTTGAATTGTTGGTTCTTGATCATATGAGTTACTCAAGCTGCAGCTCTAATAGGAGCAATTTCATATTACAGAGCATTTCACTTTATAAGCATTTCACAAAATCACTTCGCAAGTCTTTCACACACAGTTTTGCGCAATATTTTTCAGGCAGAGGCAATGTTCACACTGAGACAGACACAAGCTCGCTCTGCCCGTGCTTCAAGCCAACTGGAAGACATGTTAAATGTCAGACATTGCCCCAAGCTAATATGCCACGTCTCTTATTAGCTGAAATGGGGCACTGCACTAACTGCATCCATATGACGCCTGGTCAGCTCAAAACGCAGACAGGATGAGATCATCTCTGCCTGTACAATACTGGTAGGCAACACGGCCAGAGAGTTTTGCCTGCACGAACAATGCAGTTGCAGGGAGTATTACTCCACTGTTGCTCTGTTAATGCCTAACCTATCCCAAGTAATAGAACAAAATAGATCTTCAGACTATAATTTTTTATTAAAAAAAAAAAAAATCTGGTAAATGTTTTACCTGTAGTAAGTACTGAAGTCAGAGAAAAAATTGTCTACTCAGGACTCATCTGATTTGCTTGTTACAGCAGAAAGCATGGCAAAATTTCCTCTTTGATGCCATCCTACTGGAGTAATCTGACAGAGTATTTTGGCTCTATAAATCTTAATCATCACACTACAATACAGCGCTTGGCGTCTGCTCTCATTTTCGTTGTACAAGGCTCCAATATGAGACTAAAGAAGGCATCAGCTAAACTCAGCAGTGGTTTTCTTCTGGTCTAAATCCTCAGGGGAAAGTGGCACGAAATACTGCCTGGGGACTCAGCACCAAGGCATGTGCCTGCCCCACCACAGTCAGATTTGTTGCCAGCAGCAGTTCTCCTGCCATGGCTCCGCTATCCTGATGACCACAGGGACTTGAGGTGGAAGAAGTGGCAAGACATTTTTCTGACATTCCTGAGATCCACCGAATTCAAGAAGCTTATGCAGAATAATTAATTTGTGTAGGTAAGGATGAGGCTTTAGCCTACTTCCATATCCCCACTGCGATGGAGACATTTTATTCTTTAAGATTATATATTCAGTGAGTTCTGCCATCTTTCTCCAAATATTATTTTCACTCAACAATGCAGCTGGCCAAATAAAAAAGCACTAGCTGAAAAAATTGTTGAGGAAGTAGGGTTTCCTTTTCTCCACCTAATGCATTCCAGCCAGTTCCACCTACATTGCTTCCTCCCAGCATTTAACTTGACAAAGCATGTGGTGGGCCTGGCAAGAACCTGAAGACATCAAATGTTCACGATTATCAGCATTAACAGTTGTTATTGTTCTTATATCAATAGTTAAAGCTTGCCCTTAGTAAGAAACAGTTCTTTTTTCCTGACTACTAGAAATTTCTTTTGTACAATAATCCTCTTTACATAGCATCATGATATTTTCAGATCTTCATGTTCAGCCTTGAATGCTGCATGAATACTGCCTGGTGAGGAAAAGCCTGCTACATTTAATATATTTTATAGTTTCATTCTTAACTGGATTTAGTACAGTGATCATTTGTTGTTGTTCCTTTCCCAAGTTGCATTGCTGCAGCTGCTGCCTTCTAAGTTTCTTGCTTGTTTTCCATCCATATTTCACTACCGTTATCATCATGATTTGCATTATCAGATTGTTTTTCACCAGGCTTCTACTAATCCATGTTAAACCTCGCAGCCACCTAACTAGACTTTTCTTTTTTTATTGGTGGTGGTGGTGATGGGAGAGGTGGGGTCCTGACATCCAGCAGCAGCAGCATCCTGGAATCATTTGTTGCACCATCCATTTATTTACAATTATCCCCATTATATAGTAAGAGTGCTTATGTTGCTGCTTGCCTTCGAATCTGACGGAGTTTGTACATAAAGTGCCATTGTCAAAAGTGCCATTTTCAGAAACAAAATCATCAATGGTTAAACTGAGTGAGAGGTAAATATGGGGACCTTAATTCTACTTTTGTATACGTGGCTGCAGTTTTACAATGAATGCACTGAAGCCAGTGGAGCTGTGTAAACTCTATATATGCTGTGCAGCAGAAAAGATGATTGTGGACCAGACTCCCTTGCACAGCTAGGCTGGGATTGCAGAATCCTTGTTTGTAGGAATACAGAAGCCCTATTTGAGCTTCTTCAAAATACAGTCCCTTTACTACTTTCAGGACTAAAAGCCTGACCTGAGAGCCAATTGATGGATTCAAATCAACTCCAGCATGCTTTGCATTTGATTAAAACCAAGATCCCCCTCTTTGCTAGAGCTTTCCCAAATACTTTCATTACATAAACTAGCTTTTAAGAGAACTTTCTCTGAACATAGATTGAATACACATCTGCAAGATATTTCTTTGGATTCAAGGTAAAGTACCCAGATAGTGTTCCGAGGAGTACGATACACAATATCTTAATTCTCAACAGGACTCAAACAGGTCCTGTTTATTTTCATGGAGGAGTAACGCAAATATTAGCTTTTGTATTTGATAAGGGACACATTAAACAAACACTGATGCCTGTATCATAAAAAAGCTGGCTCTCGGCCAGATAAGTGGAGCACTGCCTACAAGTTAAGTATTACTATAGTCAGGCTTTGCTTGCAGTGGTATTTTCTTCTACAGCCTGCATTTTTTTTCAGTGGTGCATAAGCATATCTAATAGAGTAGCTTACAGGGAGATTTCCATCATTCCCTAGCTCATGACAAAGGAGACATTTCTTATGCCAGCTCAGCTGCACGCAGTACTCCTCTCCCTCCCAAGAACTCCAGTAAGAACTTTGGGCCTGAGACACCATTTTGTTACTCCATTATCATGCAGTGATGAAAACAACAACACTTTAATTGTTTTCTATCTGCAAGATAAAGAATTACTCAACTCTCTAAAATAGAGAGGCAGCAAAAAAAGGAACATGAATACTCATTTCCTTTTCCAGTCAACAATTAAAACTCTTGTCAAAAAATGTGACAATCAGTAAAATTAATGTAAAATTTGGTAATAGCTTGACACTTTCAGTATTGCAAGAACTCTCACCTAATACTCTCAACTAATCGGCCTTACTAAAGCTGAATGGTTCCTTGAAATTAATGGTGCTTCCTGCGGACTACACTGCTTCTCTGCGTGAATTAGACAAGCAAAAAATCCCAGTGCTTTACAAAGAGATTTTGAAGTAGATCTACAGTAATTCCCAAGGAGCTGCTTCTGATTTAAAAAAAAAAAAAAAAAAACCAACAACTAACAAAGCAACCAACAAAATAAAATAGAAAAAGAGAGGTAAGAAAAGGTCACACAACAGAAAACAATGCAAGTTTCCACAGGCATTTACCAACTTCCTTACCCTGCACCATGCAAATGTTTGAACACACTCTTACTAGATCTTCCAAGAGATAGCAAATATTTTGCCCATGAAAAGGACTTCCACATCTTCTCAAACCTATGTTTTATGTCAATATTTTCTGAAACCATAGGCATAGGGTAAAAATACCAGCATTTGCCACTGAAATGTACCACCTGAATGTAGTAACACTTTTGGAGCTTGGCTTACAAGCTCCTCTTCCCTGGACTCAGCCTTCTGCTGATCACATCCTGAAGTAAAATGCTGAAAGGAGTTGTATCACTCACGTTGGCCATAAATACTGACAGCTCTGTCACTCATTTAGAAGCTAATGTATTTTTCCATAAAACTTGGGAAAAAATACCAAACTTCACCCATCCCCAAAGAACCGTCCCCTCTCATCCCAGTCCCACTCATAATCAATTCCCTGCACAAGGGGGCTCTGAACCGTGACTGTGGCTCTCAGATACTACCACAATAAAGAGTAAATAGTGGAAACAACAACAGGTTTCTCCCCGAGAGGATTGCATCCAGGCACTTGCCTCACAGCAATAAGCGAGCATCCAAACAATCAGAGGCACAGACGGCATTGCTCTGTGTTCCTGAGTCTCATGAGAGGTGAAGGAGAAGATTTCCCTCTCAAGGGCCGCTGCTATGCACACACGCTTTCCTGCACCCCAGCTCACCCCTGGCCCTCGCTGCTCAGCCTGCCCTGCTCTCCAAACAATTCAAACAAGAAAACGCCAGAATCGGGAGCAGCACAGCTCACTTGTTTGCTGTTTGCCATAGATTTAGTGTGCTCTCTAACCAGCTCCCAGGTTCAACAGCATTGGTTGTACCTGAACACTACCGTCTATGCAGGGAGCGTTGCTGAAATGGGTCATTGCTGATGAGGGTCACCTCTCAGGGAAAAGCAGCACTCTATTTCAGAAAATCTAGCGCTAGCTTAGAGCCTAAGGTAGCAAGAAAGAAAGGATGAGTACTGTCTTTTTCCTCAGGCAGGCAAGTATCCATTAGAAAGCTATTTCCAAAGGTTTAGGATAGACTGTGATACCTGCCAGGTGAAATAAAGCCCTAAGCATCCTCAGCAGATCTTGTTCCACAAGCAGGTAAATAAGCTTCCTGCAGCTGAAGCAGCACGACACCCAGCTTTTGGCTCCCGTCTAGTAGAATCACCCAGGAAGCAAGATTTATTTTGCTTAAGGGTAAAGAAGGTCTGTTCCCACAGGTGAGCTTCGCTTCCTGCTTTGGGAAAACTAAATAGGTTGATTATGTCTGCTACAGCCTCATAAATCCACGTCAGCTGCTGCCTCAGGGAGAGCCATTGCTCCTCTGGGTGATTTTCTTTCCCACTTAGAGAAGATGAACAGCTGGTTACATATATCACAGCTACAGCAAAACACTTACCCATAGCCTTATGCCACTGAAGGAGCAGGTTTCTGTCATTGAGACCACAGGAAAGCAGGAGGCAAAGCAGAAGCAGCTTGTTTTCTTTTGCACCAGCTTTTTCAGGTCAGAAGACAAAATGGTGGTCAGAGCAGGCTTTGGTAGTTGGCTTCCTGAATGGAGCTAGAATCAAACCAAAGAAGCCAAATTTTAAACCTGCTTATAAACATCAAAGTAATTATAATTTGCATGCACAAAAAAAATATGAACTTATATACTAAAAAAATGCACAAGCCTAGATAAAATAGATTCTGTGCTGAAGACGGAGGGCTGCTGCAGAGAGGGAGAGACTGTGCCTCACGACAGATGAGCTTCCCATGCAGCTACCCGTTGCTCCAGTGCTGGAGCCATGTCACGCGGCCAGCATCACTGCTCAGGATGAACAGCACACCTACACCAATGGCTATGGTGCTGTTGAACTTCACGCTGCCCATGACACAGCACGCACTGTAACCCACCCCAGTTCAGCTGCAGGGGCAGGCAGCAGCAAGCCGGGCAGCGCTGGCTGTGCTCAGGCATCTGGATCCCACGTGGTCCAGTGCAGCTTCATGATTCCAGGGTTTTGTCTCCACGGTCAGCCTGAGCTTTAGGGAACTCGGGCTCAGCCCTCATGATACAGACATACGGACAAAAATATTAATCATCATGAACAGGTTTAGTAAAACCAGGTCATTGCAAAGCTCCAGGTACTACACAGCTCTGAGGTTTTTTCTGACAACACATATAGCTCCACCGATACCAACAGAGATACATCAGCTCATACCCACTGAAAATCAAGTGCAAAATACGTTAGGGTGACGCTGGCATTTAATAACTCAGTGCTTATAAGATTTTTTTTTTAAGACACACAGTTTTGCAGCCATATGGCAAGTTTCCAAGGAACATAAAGTTCCTTTATACTGGGGCAGAAGTATTATCACAAGAGTTCTCAACAGTCTGTTTTTCCTTTCATAGCTGGACGTGTCAAACAGACCACAACCAGCAGATAAGAAATGCCTACAAAATCAAAGCACAGATTAGAGAGGCAGCAAGAGCAGCTGAGAGAACCATCTACCACAGCTGTGAGACAGATCAAGGGAGCTGAGAAAAGCTAAGTGCAGTTTCAAACTTTACATGACATTCAATCTATTACATAAATAAATAGGGCATTACAGGGCTGTGAAAACACTGATTTTCTTTCCTGCTTGTTAGCTATGGACTCTGCGACATCAGCTGGGGCTAGCACTGCTGCTCATGATGCTGAAAGGTATGAACGTAGAGCAAAGATAAATTAGCCTCTTCCCTCAGCTTAGAGGGAAATTTTCATGTATGGGTGTTTGTGACCATGTATATATCTGGTTTTCAGCACACTGTCACAGCAATATTAAAACCTAGAACTATTAATATGAGAGTGCTCTCTGATTCAAAGACATGCCCGATGTGTAAATCTTTTGCTCTGATACATGCATACCCTAGTACTAAAAGAAGCACAACTACAGCAGAGTTTGCATATCCAGGAACGAATTTATGTCACACAGCGTCAATGTAAGGAATGCAATAAACAATGCACGGACAAGGCCTGCAGTATTTTCCAACGCTTTAGAGTTACAAGTCAGCTCTCATCAGGGACACTGGCCAAACCCTTTGTGTAAATGGAGCTATGCAATATGGAAGTGGTCCCTAGTAGAGAGGCCCAAAACAGGTCATGAGATCACAAATTTCCCCAATCAGACAACACAGGGCTGTGATCAGGCAGCCCTTGCCCACACTGGTGAGCTTCTGAAGCAGCAGGATCTCCCACCAGATGAAGATCAGCGTTTAGGGGTACTCTGTGGGCTTCAGGCAAGCAAAAATACCACAACTATGGGAAAACGAAAGCCAAGCATCTGCTCTCTGGGATCATGTGGGCAGATGAAAGCAGTACCAGCTAGGGGAACTTAATTCCCTTTAATAAAGTATTGCTTGTTAAACCAATTGATTCATGTTTGCAAGTGAGGAAAATTAGCTATTAGGCACCAGGTAGTTTGGTTTAATGTTCCTGAATTTCCAGGTGGAAATTTCAACCAGCATTTAACTAGCAATCCCTCTCAATTTGAGCTGGGTCCATGTAGCTGCATGCCAGCCAAATTCTGGCAGAGGCTTATCACATCTATAACAATGAGAATATCACCTGACAACCAGTGCCCTGTAACACCAGCTAATATTGAAGAATCTTATAACAGCCATTGAGATTTCTTAGCTGCTCGCCAGAAGGCGGGCCACAGAGCCTAGCTATTTTCTCTTAGCTTTGTTATAGCTAGAGACAAGAGTACCCTGAATACACATGGCAGAAATCAGACTGTGCAATTTCTGATTTTAGTGTCCAAAGGGATATGTAAATAACTAAGTAAAAAAAAACCCCTTAGATCATCTTCCTCTTCTTCACCATTGTAGCCCTTCAATCTAAAACAATCCCACTATCTGAAATTCAATGCATCTTTCTTTTTGCTATGAGAACAGTGACTCAAAAGTGAAAATATCAAGTGAATGCAACTGTGTCCCTGACATCAAAAGAGGAACAGAATCTAAAAGTGAACAAATAAAATTTACATGTCATTTGTCCTTCCCTACAAAAGAGTGGCATGATGCACTGAGGTCCATAATGCTCCACAGCGTAGCTCCTTTTTGTGTGGCTTGAAACACTGCACTTTCAAGGACTGTATTTTTCCCCACTCACAATAAGCCATATAAAATGGTTTGTAATAAAATTGCCAAGCGTAACAAAAACTTGCAGACCCATTGTTGCAGCTTCCAACATCCACCCCATTTCCTGCTCCATCTCAATGTGGCTGAAGACAGGTTTATGCCACAACAATGACACTACTACAATGCACACACAGTACAAGAACTAAGAAAAAACATCCAGGGTGTTATTAAGTATCAGTAGAAAATCTTACAGCACTTAAAGTATCCAGTTATTTTTACCTGGGGTTCTGGTGATTAACAAGCTATGAATGTCAGATCCATCTAACTCACCCTGAAAGTACAGGAGAGGGAACCAAGGAACAGGTCCTTAGCACCACTTACCGAAAAAATACAAAAGTAAGAATTATTATTATTGCTAGTTCCACTATTGCACTCAATTCAACTGAAAATCTGCCCTCTGATAGCACAAAGGTGAGTCAAGTGCCTCAGGAGATGAAACAACTAGCATTACTCTCCAGCTTAGCTTATATTATACCTTGCAAGATGAAACTGTTAGAAATCAACATTCTTTGTAGTTGTGACATACGCAGGTGCTTTTAATTCATAGCTCTGCCTCCTCCCTCCCCCCCCCCCCATGGAAGAGCTGGAGGGTTATGAATATCAATTAAGATAAGAATATGGTGCAAAATGCTTAACATGCCTCACTACTATCAACAGATGCCTGCGCAGCAAAGCATCAGGCCAAAGCAGGAGACAGAGTCTGCTTCAGGAAAAAGCGTGTAGTCAGGAATTACCTTTCAGTGGCAAATATTTAACCAGATGGAAATGTTATTTATATGTGATGCTTTCTGCTAGCGGCAACTAACATTCATGGTATGAAATCTCTTCTTATTACAACGCTAGAGATATGCCACACTTTTAACAATTAGTAGCACTATTCTTTTTTTCCTTCCCCAGCCAGTAATTTCAAGTTGTCTATGCAAAAACCACTGAACTATTAGAGTCTGGTGATCTGCTTAGCACAAAGCAAGGCGGTAGCCAACAGATAAGTAAGGGAAGAGGGGCAGTCGCGAGGACTGGAATTTGTCACTGTGTTATGATTCATCACTAATTTATGTGGGATGCTGTGTAGCACAGACAAAATCCAAGGACGCATTGACGTTCACCCTCTGCATTTTCTTTTCTGCTAATAGGTGGGGCTCAGTTCACAGGATTTCCCCTTCCTCTGCTGTTACAGATCTTCAAGGTCGCCTATCCAACAGGGACCATGGGTTGGAAGTGCCTTGAGAAAACCCAGGTTTCACCCCAGCTAAGGGCAGGTCAGTGCTATGCCCTTGGGACAGCTCAGGCTGCTAACGCCTCAGGACAGCAATTTTTTGGACCTGCAAAATTTGGAGTGAGTCAGTACATGTTCATGTAAAGGCTATACCTTCCTTCCACAGATCTTGTGCTTAAAATTACAGTGTGTTAAGTACATGCATCTTTTCTAAGAATAATATTTATTGCTTGTCCGGAAGCACGAAGTCACAGTGCAGCCATTTCGCAGGCAAACAGCACCCAGCTTCCACAGCTGGAAAAGCCCAGCCTGACCCCCATGAGCTCCCTCCTCACCCAGCTCCAGGACGGCTTGCAGCCTCTCCTCCTCCAAAGCGCCTGCCCCTCTGGGAGAAACACAGCCCCCCTCCGATACAAGCTCCCCATACTGCAGTGTCAAGGCCATCCGCGGCGTACAGGTCACGAATGTTCCCGGGCTGTCTTTCCACAGAGGAAACAGAGGTGGAAGCCTTCACCCGGCGGGCCCCCAGCTGGCTTTTGGCCCTGACAGACCGCACCGGGCATCGCCCCGACGCGCGCCGGGGGGCGGCGGCAGCCCCACGGGCAGAACCCGCGCGCGGGACAGCGCCCGCTGCCGCGGCACTGCGGCGCCCCCTGGCGCCTCGCGGGCAGCCTGCACGAGGCCGCGCCCACCCGTCCTCAGGCCATAGAGTCACAGAATGGTTTGGGTGGGAAGGGACCTCAAAGCCCACCTAGTTCCAACCCCCCTGCCATGGGCAGGGACACCCTCCACTAGACCAGGCTGCCCAAAGCCCCATCCAACCTGGCCTTGAACACTTCCAGGGAGGGGGCATCAACAACTTCTCTGGGCAACCTGTGCCAGGGCCTCACCACCCTCACAGTGAAGAATTTCTTCCTGATAACTAAATCTGCCCTCTTTTAGTTTAACACCATTACCCCCTGTCCTATCACTCCATGTCCTTGTAACAGTCCCTCTCCAGCTTTCCTGTAGGCCCCTTCAGGTGCTGGAAGGCTGCTCTAAGGTCTCCCTGGAGCCTTCTCTTCTCCAGGCTGAACAACTCCACCTCTCTCAGCCTGTCCTCATAGGAGAGGTGCTCCAGCCCTCTGATCATCTTCATGGCCCCTCCTCTGGGCTCGCTCCAACAGGTCCACATCCCTCTTGTACTGGGGACCCTAGAGCTGGATGCAGTACTCCAGGTGGGGTCTCGTGAGAGTGGAGCAGAGGGGCAGAATCACCTCCCTCGACCTGCTGGTCTTTTGATGCAGCCCAGGATACAGTTGGCTTTCTGGGCCGCAAGCGCACATTGCTGGGTCATGTTGAGCTTTTCATCAGCCAACACCCCTAAGTCCTTCTCCTCAGGGCTGCTCTCCATCCATTCTCCACCCAGCCTGTAGCTGTGCTTGGGATTGCACCGACCCACGTGCAGGACCTTGCACTTGGCCTTGTACTCAGGGACGGCTACAGACGGTGGGTGTTCAGCCTACAGCTCCTCCCATTCGCCTCCCTCTGTCCATGAGGGTGCCGTAACATCTGTCCTGGAAGCAGCGAGGTGTTTCCTCCAGCCTCCTCCAACCCCGGGGCTGGGGGCTCCCGCTGAGGCCTGCCAGGCACTCCCTCTGTCACTCTGCAGCAACAGGAGCCCAAACATGGCCCCTGCATGCTGCTCACTCCCATCACCCAAGGCCTCTCTGAGGAAGCTTACCCTACAGGCTGGAGCGACCCTGGAGAGGGGATGGGGCAGATAAAGTGGCTCCCCTCCACTCCAGGTCATCTTCCTCAGTCCCCTCTGTGTCTCCACAGACTGCAGGTAGAAGGGGCAAAGGCCCGTCTTACTGTGTGGGGCACCAGCGGCAAAACCGGCCAAAAACGACAGCGGTTATTCGGCGGCTTTCCATCCACTGGCAGCACTGTTCCCGTCATTAAATCTCCTTTTAACACGGCCCTGCTGAGACGGCAGCTTTCAGAGCTGGTGCATTTTCTGGCTGCGTTTCAAGTCCTGGTTGAAAGCAATTAAAACCGCTAGCGTGGTGCTGAGCTCCCAAGGTCCCAGGCCTTGTTTAGTAGGTCGAGGCTGGCAGGGAAACACAAGAGCGTGTCCAGTCAGAGCCATAGTGCCTTGGGTTTGTGTAAAGGCAGCCTGGTCAGGACGTGGTACAGGTTTACACCTAAGGAACCCAGAGAAACCACCTCGCCTACAGGCTGGCTAACATGAGAATGCGTTCTTCTGTCTTAGTCATCCAAATCCCATAGGGCTCTGAGGAAAAGAACTGTAGAAAGGAAAATCCCCTGTGCCCATTCCTTCCACCTTGTCCTGTCCATCAAGTTTGTCCCTGGCTTAAAGGGATCAGATAATAGGACAGCACAAATCTTGCATGACCATCCATGATGGTCTTGTGCTCCCCTTCTTATTAAAAAAGGAGTGATGATACTGCCTTCAGCAAGGCTTTCTTTGCAGATATAATAATAAAAAAAGAAGGAAATATGACCTAGAGTGCAGAAGAAGCTCTGTCCTCAGAGCGCAGTATCAGTGGTTCACTGTCAAATTGAAAGGATATTTTCCATGATGATCTGTCTTGGGTGACTTGAACACTTTCATAAATAATTTGGATGATGGAAAAGAACATGCTTACTAATTCTGCAGATGACAAAAGCTTTAAGGAAGTTTGAAGACAGAGCTAGAATGAACATGATCTTGGCAAATCAGAAGAACAGTCAGTCCTAAAAATGTAAGTCTTAAAAATGTTACCCAGCTTGTAATCTAGTGAAGAAAAATGCAGTGGCCTACAATTAGACAGAATAAGCACCTGTATGAAACAGGGAAGGGCAAGGCAGTGGTGCAGAACGCTTCTGGGATGTTTGTATGGATTCATAAAATGCATAAAAGTCAAAGTGATGCTGCTGCAAAAAGACTTGCGTCATAAAATGCAGTATCTATAAGTAATCCCTGTGGAGTAACAACAACAGCAAACCCAGCAGTCCTTAGACCTCAGCTGAAATACTGCATTTGGAAAGCTACGGGCCAACTGGAGAGAGCCAAGAGTGCCAAAGGAACAGAAAATACATGATACACATTTGTCATAATTCTTTTGACCTTCCTGCACAAAGATCAGAGGAAATCTTACTAGTGGTCAGTTATGAGAAGGACTTTACAAAACTAGGATGGGATCTTCTAGTTATTATCACCCTAAAGGAAGGGAGAAAAGTAATGATCTATGGTGCCAACAAAGAGAGTTAGAGTGAACATCAGAAGGGGTGAGGGGATGCTTTTTAACAGTAGCCACCATGAAGCACTAGCGAGATTGCTCAGGGAGGCTGAGGAGTCTCCGTCATCGGATGCCGATAAGAGCAGGTTGGACAAATCCCTGCCAGGAATGACATACCTGTCAGCTGGACGAGGTGGTGGGACTAGATCCTCTGAAGACCCTGTGCAGCACTGAGCCTCCAGTTCTGGTCACTGCCAAGGGTGGGAGCCAGGATGCTGCCGAGTCAGCCTGTCCCCAAGTTGTCATCAAGCGTCCACTCAGCTTTTTGCTACCCGCAGCCTGCAGGAGCAGAAACACACAGTGAGTTTTAAGAGGTTGATCAGTCCTCAGAACAACACTGTTTAAAATACCACCTTTCCTCCCAGGGCTATAAACAATCTCTGCATATGAAATGCAAAACTGGAGTTAAGTCTCTGACTGGCCACAGGAAACACGAAATGATAGACTCTGACTTGAAGGGTTTATGTGAATCCAGTCAAAACTTTCTGAAGTGGAAGCCTCAGATCAGGCCATTAAGTTCCTACACAGAAGCCTAAATCAGTGGCCTCATTTTCAAACGCACTCTGAGCGCTCAGCAGCTCCTGTAGAGTCTAAGAGGAGCCAGTGATTGCTCGTCACATCTGAGAACTCATGCCACTTGGCTCTGAAATGTGGACCTGAAAGCAATTTTCTATGCAATTTTTCACAGTCCTAATCCTGATGTTTTGTGAACACTTTCCCTAGTTTTTTTTTTTCCTAGGCCATTATTTTCTTTGTAATGTAAAAATAAATATTTCACATTAAAGCAACTCCAAAGCTCCAACTTTGGAAATCTTCAATGGGTGCAGAACTTCAGGCTGAGAACTACAGCATGCCTAAGATTTTACCATATCAAACGCAGTTTGCACTCCCACAGCCCCTCCTGCATTCATAATTATGTTCTGACTCACATTATAATCACATTCAGGTCCCAGTCCTGCTTTGGAAATTTCATGGCTGCAGGCAGGGACATATCTTCCAATGCACAGCACCCATCTTCGGTTACGCCGTATGCAATCATTATTGCCGCAGCCAAGAAACCAATTCTTCACCATTTGAATGCACCAGTTACCGCATCTGGACTTTTGGCTGCAAAAGCCATATGGTACAGAATCCTCAACACCTTCTTTATTAAAGAAATGCAAAAAAGGAATATGGCTCCAGCATTAAATGGAGAGATTTTGTTACTGTCACTCTCAAAGACGTTATAATGCTTGGGTCTTTTGGAGCTTAGCAATAGAATAAGTATGCTCTATCTCTAGGAGGGACAAGAAGTTGTGGTTACCTACAATTATAGTAGAACGAGAAAAATCAGGTTTACCCCCCAACTCTGAGTATTTTATGCAAAATGCATCAAACGTGATTTTTGGTAAGCTTTGAACAGAAAATTCCCAACTTTTCCCAGAATTCATCCTCAACAAACTGCAAGAACAAGTTTCAGGAATTTTGCCAGAAGGATGCATAGCCAATAGCAGGTGCTTGCAACAGTAATTAAAGCTTAAGAATAGGAGAAAAGGATTCACTAAAAATCTTATCCTAATACTACGGAGCATATGACATATGTGGTGGGATTAGTCTCACCTAACTTCGGATAGCTACAAGGCAGACTTGTGCATGGAAAATAGTCACCCTTGGCTGGCACCGTAGCCAGAGAAACGAGCATGTGGTACCGAATGGAACCGGCTTCCCTGGGGTAGCAGTGTTTGCACAGTGAGGAAAGGAAGAACTCCCACCTGCTTTAATAACTGCTTTTCCTTGCATTATCAATTGGCTTTCTTTAGTCTATTGCATTTATCTTAAATGGTTGGTTTGATTTATTTTAAAGTGTTGCAATTCATACATCTCAAAGTTTGCTCTACTTTGTCCTTCCCTTTTTCCTCTCCACAAATCTTACAGTTCAGAGATTTATAGGGAACTACAAACGTACCAGAGAATAAGAACCCTTACCTGACCTAAGCTGCCTAGATTTCAGCTATCTTAAATCAAGTACCAGTTAATTACTAAACCATTTACAGTATTTAAAAGACATATTTCTTAAGAAAGCTTTATTTTATGTGTGTTCTTGCTGTCCTCTCATTTCCTGAACCAGAAATCAAACTATCCCAATGATATCCTTGAACTATGCTGAAACTGGAAACAGCCAAACAAGTACCTGCTGAGCCCAGTTGGGTCAAATGCAAAGATCATCAACTTCCTTTATCTCAGCAATTTTTTCTTCATCACTATTAAAAAAATGAGATTTTTCTTATCTTCACATTAAAAATCCTACCTACCAATGAAAAAAAAAAAAAAACCAATCCGTCCACTTCCAGTAAGTCACCCTGACATGCAGCAGCTATAAATTTGGAAGCCATTGCCCACTCTCACATGCGACACCTCCAGTTTCTCAGGAGAAAGTCAATCTAACATCACCCGGTGGTCCCAGCTGCTTAGTCAGAGTGACTAGGAGACACCGTCCCCACGCCTGCAGGAGACAGATGGAGAAAGCCACGTGCCACCATCATGGGGGACATGCGAGGTGCTGTGTTTCCATGCATCTGCTGAAGCCATCCTGCGTGCTGCTGACACAACTCGCCTCTGCAGCATCCGAGAAGGCAACAGCCCACAGAGCCAGTGAGCAATCTCCCAGCCTTAGCCCTCTCTAGTGCATTTTATTACCTTCTGAAAACAAATGAGCAGCTGAAAACAAACCAACAGCTGAACCAACACTACCGACAGGCATGTGAAGCAGCCACAGGTCTGAAGAGCTGAGGACGCAACAGTTCTGCGGGAGGTTAACAATGTTAACATTATTTTGGGGTAGAATTACACATATTTCAAGAAGCGAATTTGAATGCTTCATCTCTTAACCAGGGAAGCTTTTGTTATTGTGAATTCCTTTGTCTGAAGTTATAATTATTTGGGGTCAGAGAAAGAACTGTCAGTGGGTTTCTCTCCGTAAGAATTCGGTGAGAAAATAAACCCGAAACCAATTACATCTATCAGCTACTCCAGTTAGTGATGTTAAAACCAATATAGGCAATAACTAATCACGAGCGTACAACCCTCCATTAAATGATAAGACAAACCATTTGTGTTTACCCTTAAAAGCAAGTGCAAAGCACCGAGCGCACTCATCACGGAGCTGTTCCCAGCAGAGGAGTCGGGCTTCGCGGTCCGCGCCGGCCCTGGAGACGCCGCGCCCGGGGATCCGTCAGCCCGGGGCCGGCACGGCACGGCACGGCCCTCTTGAACATCCGCCGGCAGCCACAGGAGGGCAAACCGAGCCTAGCCAAACTAACGACACCGCCTAAACCTGCCGGGCCAAGGCAGGCTCACCCGTGGTAAAGGGGAGAAGGTGTCAGGACCAACTAAAGGAAACACAGAATATTTCTAGACATCCTCCAGACCACAGCGGGGTTTTTTTCCCCAGTACTCGCCAGCAGCAGGATTCAGCGCGGGAAGGAGCGGCAGACGGCGCAGGGGGGAGCAGCCTGGCCGGGCTGCCGGTCACCGGCAAAGGGTCTCCCGGGGACCAGACCTGCTTTGTGTGAGCCAAATCCCAACCAGCAGCACCCTGCGCACCAGAAAAATCAGGCCCAGAAACCTCAATAGCGGTCGAGCAGTTTGCCAATCAGAGCACCGTGCACTGATTTCAAAGTAAACTTATTCGGCCATCGCAGACACTGCAGCTATTCATAATTCCCCCTCAATCAAAAACAATTTTGTGATTTGAAAGAATACTCGTTTTTCATAAATGCTGGCATCTCCCCAGCAATCAGTGAACTCCCTGGCAGCCAGCCAGACACATCCACTGGTAGCAGCAGTAATTCCTTCTCATTATAATGTTTATATGTGCATAAATCTGAGCCAGGTGAATTCACAATATGCAGCAGAATGACAAATGTATCACAAACAGGGAAGGGTCGAGAAGGTGACTCTGGAGATTTTTCAGCAGTGGATGACGGCATGATCCAAATACACAGTTGTCAAGGTTTTCGAGTTCACAAACTCATTGCCAAGTTTCTGCTAGACCTTAACCTTTTACTTTGTCCACAGATTTGCTTTAGTTTTCATTAAACAGATAATAAAGGTAACGCATATATGGATTTTTTTTGTAACTCAATTCAAATGGTTTTTTAACTTAAGCACTTGAGAACATTTTTTAAAAAGTAAATCTTGCTTTTACCTTAGAAAGATAAGACAGATCTTTCCCAGCTTTGCTGCAGGACCTGTGGGAAATAAAGGGTGCTTATTTTATGCATTTTCCATCCTAGCTTAGAGCCATTATATACAGGTTTGTTTTCTTCCCCACTTGGACACATTCTCTTTTCTCACTATCAAAAAATCAATTGGGGGGGGGATCCAACAGAACACGAAGGATGCTCAAGATTTTAATTTGTTTGTTGTGTGTTCACATGATCCAAAGGAAAAATTACTTCAACACACACATGTTGGAGACATGACCAGAAAAAAAAGACAAAAGGCTGTCTCCACCTGCACTGGTAGTGAGGGATCTTTAACCAAGGTGCACTCTCCTCAAAGTGCACGTGTCAACAGCCATGATCAAAACAGGTTGGCTGAAAATCCATGTCTTCCAGTCTAAGAAAAAAAAAAACCATTTCCAATGGAAAAGTCATACAAAACAAAAAGACTTTTCAAAATGATCTTTTCTACCCTGAGATCTATCCCAAAGAAGCAAAACCAGGGGAAAACATTCTCTCAAGTGCCACCTTAAAAATAAAAGCCAGCTGTGAATAGTTGCCAATAGCACACCAAAATTATCACCCTGGTTTCCTCCAAAGAAATCGTGACCTCTAAAGCCAAAAAGCTTTCAAATGGGGAGTTATGTACCTTTGTTTTGTGGTTTTCAAGCCAGTTGTGTCACCTGGTTGCACGCCCTCATGCTTTCAGGCCAATTTTATTTAATGCAAGCAGTCTGATCCCAAGACCGGAAGCTTGAGCCTTAAGGAAAATAGTGTAGACTATCATGGGACTCCCTAGTAAAAGAACAGGACTGGACTGTGAAGTGCAGAGGTCTTTAAACACAGAGGCTGTGTCTCATATCTGTGCCACTTGCCTGTTTGTGCAGGAAACTCGTGCCTGGTTCCTTCCCTCGGGTGGCAGGCAGTTGAGCTTTCCATCTGAGAACTGAATTTGCAATTTCCAGGTGTATTTCAAAAGGAATTTGAAAGATCCTCCGCTTGTCTGCAGGTATTTCAATCCCATCACTCAGGCAGGAACTGAACAGCTGCTACATTAAAGGGAAAGCCCACGTGTCAGAAGCAGAAAAGAGGAAGATGTTACGAGCAGACCTGAGCAAAAGGCAGCTTATGATTAAGTCATGAGGATGTAATTAGGGGTGTAAGAGCACTGGAATACCCCAGCAGATACTTTCTTTGAGGCCTCCACCTCAGGAAGGCAAGAGGCTCTGCCGTAAATGCATGCAGGATTTCTGTCAGCTCTTCTTCATCACAGATCCCTGCTAACTTCCCGGGCTCCTGCAAGGAGACGGGCTAAAGTAGGACTTTGTGAAGGTAATTGGAGCCACCACGCTTGTGTCAAATTAAATCTGAAGAACAGTTAAGTAATAAGGAAGACTGAATTTTATAGCACTTGGGAGAAGGTAATGAGCCTGTGGTAGTCCATCTTGATGCATTCAGGTCTGCTATTAAACTGCCCCAGTTACACCTTCCCAGGCGAGGATTTTTAGCTCATGGTTGCAGTGGGGCTGCAGACAGGCAGGAGAAACGGGATGCAGCAGAGTGCTTAAGGCAGGAATGGAAAGAAGGGATAAGGCAGCAACTGAAGAACCAGGGAAGTGCTGCTGGACTGTGAGATGCAAGACCGTGCACGTGGGTGGAAGAGCATTAGTTGAAAGAGAAGGGAGGGACAGGAACAGCAGGCACAGAGAAAACAGGAGTCAGCAGGGGAAGGAGCTCAGGGCAGACAGATGCAGGGGGACACTGCCATGGAGAAGTTTAGTGACAAAGAGTGATATTCGGGTTAGCAAACACAGGAAAAGAGGAGGAAGTCAAAGAGTCTCTCTACACGAGGCTGTTCTGAGCAAGGTCAGGGTTTGCTTCTTGCATTTGGCGGGGGGGGGGGTAAGAAATGGGTTTTTTAATCCTTGAGCTGCTTTGAGGTCTTCTGAGTTAACTCTGGCTGACTTAATGCACTATTTGCATATAATGAGGTTTTGCTGCTAGGTGGTCATATTTGCCATTTTGAGTCTAATTAGTCATTAAGGCACCTGGAGTCTTTGTACCAACATTTGAGAAATTCCATATGTAAAGGCAGGTTTGCTTTGGTTTGTGTCTTTGTTGAAAACAGACCTGCTCGCCAGGGACAGAGCTGACACCACCCTAACACCGCATGCTTATAGCCTTCAAACCTTCACCATCAGGTGTCTTTATGAGCATTTCTTATGTGCGCATTTCTTATGTCAAAGTCTGTACTTGGAATATCTTTCACTGCAACCACCTATTTGGTGCATAAATAGATATTAAAAAGCCAAATACACACAAAGGATGTAAGGCAGGGAGTAAAAAATACTTCCCTGTCTGAATGTGCCTAACCAGGGGGCCTAAGTTAGGTGCCTTCTCAGCCAGTCATAGCCAGTGAGATGGGCCTCTCCAGAGAAGGATTCAGCATCGCCAGGGTCAGCTGTCGGAACACGTGGGACGGCACACAGACTCTGGGGAATGGCGCAGCTCAGGGGACTAACAGCAGGGTAGAAAACCTAGGGCTACAGGTTCAGTTCTGCCCATTTTTACAGGGAGCAAAATGTAGTATCTGCTAAAACCAGGTGTTCCCAAGGGGCCGGGATGCAAACGGTGCGAGGAGGAGGAAGAGAAGAAGGTGTCTTGAACCTGGGTGGACTCAGCCCAGCGGAGACCTCGAGGAGACCTCACAATGCCCTTCCCAAACTTTGGGCAAGTAATGAAGTATTTTGAATAAACTAATAAACTTGCATTGGTCATCTGGGTAGCCAACAGGAATTAAAAGGGTAAAATTCATAACAGAAAGGTCTGTGAATATCAAAACTCACAATAAAAACTTCAAGTCTTCCTGAGTGAATTAGACAGAGGAAATGAGGCACATTGCTGTCTAACACTGATTTACTAGAGCTGCACTTTGCATTTTTGCCATTACCATTAAAGTAATGGTTTTGATTGACAGGAGCTCATTTTTAATTAGCCAGATCAACCAAGGCACAACATCAGCATTTCTGAAAGCATCTGAAAAAGCAGCCTACTTCTGCAAGAAAAGCTTATTTCCATTTGAAGATTAAAGGTTCCAGACAGCAGCAATATGTTTCTATCTGCCATTTCAAAAGGAAGACTTGAAAACATCAGGCTGTACCACATGAGAGATTAAAAGATACAGGGAGATAACTCACAACCAATCCTGCTTCTCATAGGTCTTTCTTCCTTAATCCTGTCCAGCAACAGCCTTTAACAACAACAGTATAACCGCATTAATCAAGGATTATTAGCAAGAGATCTTAATGCAGCATTTTCACCCATCCATCTCAGATGAGCTCTGAGTTTCACTGGACAGTGAAATTCATCGACAAGAGAATCTCACGCCATTAAGTGACCTGTCCTGCTTGGCAGAGCGGGTCGCATGGCAGGCCGGAGCAGGACCTGGGGACGACGGCAAGGGCTGCTCCTCGGCTGCGGCAACCGGAGATCACCGCGGTTTCTTCCTGTGGCTTGACTTCCACAGCAGCAGAGAAAAGCTGCCGCCCCATTCAAAACTGTGCTACACAAGGAGAGGCAGCCGGGAACGGGAGGGAGGATGAATGACGGAGATACCAGAGCATGACCTGCCTTCGCTTTGCTCTTCCATCCTATCTGGCAAAGGCCTTGATTAATCCACTAACGTAGCAAAGCGCCAACATAGCAGAAAAGCTGTCTAAACCCTGTTATCTCCACGAGCGTTCTTGCTGTTTGAGACAATTTTAACCAAGCAACATTTTCCTGAAGCGTACTGCTTTTCCAGAAAACATTGCAGCTTGGAGATATACTGCTTTCAATTAAAGCTGCTCGGGAAAGCAGGCAGGGAGACTGGATGGGGTGCAGGCAGGGAGGCTGGACGGGGTGCAGGCAGGCACAGGCACACACCATGGGTTTTGCCGGTCGGTTCCACAGTGACTGGGGGGGTCCTGAGTCTCCCAGTAGTTGCACCTAATGCCCTTGCACATCGGGACAAGCAGAAGCAAAATGTGCACTGTGTTGAGAACACACCAGAGCTATTTTTATACCCAAAGCAGATGTTTCCATTTTGATGAAAGTGGTCCAAAAGAATTTTTTTTGTTGTTTCAATATGAAACAGACACAGTTAAAAACCTTGAAAGCAGCAGCAAAGAGAAATCATCATTCCCTGGACAGCTGTGAGCAGGATGACTGCCAGCTACAGGGCGTGGAAATAAACCCTTGTAGAAAATATTCCTGCAGACAGACTGCACTGCTTACATTACTCTCTCCTCGACTTCTTAGTCTCCTTACATTAAACATTGGAGGGCCTGAGCATTAATTTCTTCTGCTGTTGGGTGGACCTGCAAACAGCTATCCATAGGGATCTATTTTGAAGAAAAAGCTGAACCAAATATTTCCATATAATAAATTTAGACTGCACAACCCCACAGTTAACCACTGGAAATGCTAGGTCAGAGCTCCTCTGGCAGTGGAAGTCCTGATGGCCTCGTGCTCCTGCAAACCACTAACTCTGCCTCTCTGATTTACAGCAGATTTCCCAGACCTGCAACACAACCATTTGCAAACCTTACAGGACACGTTTACAGCCTGATCAGCAAACTATGCGATTGCACATTCAGTATGCACGGACTTGTTAGACACTCAGCTTTGGTTTAGATCCTCTTGTGTCTTTTTGTTTAGCAGTCATAGCTGCTTTAGCTGACACCAGGGGTTTTGTCGCTTCTGCTCAGCATCAGCAAGGTTTTCACTTTCCGTCATAACCACTTAATGCTACGACGGAACATGGAGACTAACGATCTAATTGCTTTGCTGTCCTCCCTGCTGCAGCCTTTTTTCTCTAGGAGCTCATTTTGAGTTAGCGAGGCTCACCCCTCGCGGCTGCAGCAGCGGGGCTGCGCGGTGAGGCTGGGGGAGCCCCCCGGCAGCAGACCCGGGGCTCCCACCAACCTGGCCGTTTCCCTTGGGAGTTCACCGCTGTCTGCCCCGTCCCTGTGCTGCAAGACCTGTCTAAGTGCCGTCTACTGGGCACAACCCCGAGCGAGCACCTATGGAAGTTAACGCACGTGACGTGACACTGCCTCTGCTGTTTTGGTACTGCCCAGACTATTGAGAGTGGTTATATTTAAGATTCAGCTTTCGCTTACAGCTGGTGCAGCGTTTAGCTTCTCCTTCTCCGATCCCACTATTAGCCTAACGTGCGTACTGCAATCTTTGAAAAAATGCTCCAGCTTTCCAGAAACTGTAGCAAACGTGCACCACCTATCGACACGACAGACCAGACACAGCAATTCAGCAGCGCTCCTTAGCACGGAAACTCATCATCGTACTTCCAGCATCTCACACTATAGTATGCCTCAAAGGAGCAGCGCTCGATCTTACCAGCTGTTTGGCAGACACCGGGGTGCACCTGACCGGACTGTATCTTCTGCCCTCCTACACGTCCAGCCATGCCAGCATGGCGGGTGAGCCTGGAGGCCCCGGGGCAGCCGAGGCATGCTGCTGCCCCTTCATGAGCGACTGTGCTTTGCAGAGGAGGTCCTGAGACGCCTCACCTCCAGCTCAGGCATTTCTGGATTCCCTGTCCCAAAGAGCCCTGGCCACAGAGAACTTCCTCCGCTTGAAATAAACTTTCTTTCTCCTTCCCATGTATTTCAAGAACCCAAAGACATCTTCTCCGATTTATTCTTACCATATAGGAAACTCTCAGCTTACCCCTACCAACCAGCCCTGCAGCGAAGGGATGCCCATCCCTTGCACAGGTTGCAGACAGCCCTGGCACCTCCGCACCTCTCAGCCTTTTCTGCGCACTTCACAGCGGGCACTCAGACATCGGTATCACTATCTAAAACTTTTTCCCTGTATCATTTGTCCTCTGCGTGCAGCAGAGAGCTACAGATACTTTGGGAGGCTGTCCCAGGCGGTGACTTCTTTGAATACCAGTTGCAGCTACGAGCAGCAAACACGATGAAGAGTCAGCATAATGCCTGCCAACGACCAAAGGATGCTATTTCTTCCTCACCTTTGCCACCACTCACTGCCCTCAGGCCATGGTCTCTGCGGAAGAGGCATCCTGGTGACCCCGAGGACACGGCAGCCTCTCAAAGTACAAAGCTGGTGTGACCGAGATGGATATCAGCCCTGCCCCGCACACGGGCGCTGGGAAGCTTTTCTTTTTCTTTTCCCTGGAGTGAGAAAGGAGATGTCAAATGCTGTCAGAACAAGAGCTCAAAAGGAATATGGGTTTCTGGCTAGGCTCTTCCCAGACGATTTAGCTGCTATTCAGCATGGCCCACATTTTGACCACAGAAATAGCATATTAATTCCACTGTAATGCGTTGTGCTTCCTGCTGTGGATATTGTGGATTTGCTTCATATTATAACAATTTTAACTTGCAGGCTTCAGCATTACCAGCACACATTACACTCTACTCCTTCAAAGCCGTGTACTCACTGGGGAAAGCTGGTTTTATTCCCACTTTCCCCATTCTGCCTGGCCGATGCTCCGCTTTCTACGCACTCTGATTTTTTTTCTGAGAATCAAATCAAGGCAATGGTGTCAGTATTTTCAGACTAGGTCCAGGTGTCTATGATCCTCAACGATTCGTTTCATTTTCTTCACAAAAAGGGGCACAGGGGAAAGCACTACTGCATGAACACCCCGGATTTGTACAGCACCTCCCCATTCCTCATCACGGATCTGTTTCTCAGACACACAGACTAGCTCACATCCCTAACAAGTTTTAAGTCACATCAGTTCCACTGAACGTAAAGAAATAGAGACAATACCCACCAGGTGAGGATTTGCCCAACAACTATGAAAGACGCGGTGCAGAGTGGAAAGACAAGCTGCTGTTTTCCCCTGTCAGTGGTGACCACCACTGTGCACCTTCCGCAGTAACCGGGCTTTCCTTCAGCCCTCGCCAGGACTCATCCTTCTCTCCCACCCCCACAGCATGGGTTTGCTTTGATCTCCTTGCCTACAAACCTTCGGCTCTCAAGTCTTTTCTAACCTCATCGACAATATACTGAAACACACGTAGCTGACGGAGGCTAAATACCTACGTGGTTGCAGCTGCGTTGCCTCAAGCTCAGAAATTCTGCTTTTTAGGGCATTTTGACACTTAGCAATTAGGTGGAGCTTCCTTCCCTAATTGCAATAACACACAAATTCTTTCAGGACAATTAGCAGCTGGGGAAAAAAAACCCATTGATTTGGGAAAATTTGGAAGCTTGGGATTTCAAAGTTTAGCTTCAGATTTTATTGAGGTGCAAAACTGCTTCAAACCTGTATCAATTAGGAGGCAGTTTGCAGGAGAGCGCCAAAAGTACAATTCAGTTCTACTCAGTGCAATGTCTAGTCGCCACTAATGACCTTTATTATAACAGAGACTATTTCACTGTTTATGTTATATTGACGTACCACATGCAACTACAAGGGATCCAAAATTTGGAAACTACTTTTTTTGGCAGTTTTCAAAGACAGAGGGAGAAAGTCCACTTTCACAACAGAGCTTGTTCAAATAAATGAATAAATAAAAAGCTATTTCAACCTTACTGGCCTGATCTACTGTGATGGGAATCCATCAAATCTTTGAGAGAGCTTGAGCAGCTTACTTGTACGTTGTATGCTTACCCCCAGGGTACACTACTTAGCACTTGGAAGAGAAATTGGTGGCATCCAGAGGCAAATTTATGTCCTTTTTGCAAAGGATTCAGCTTTATACCAGCTTTGACGTTCAGTTTTACATAGCGCAACATCTGCCAAATGAAAGCAATCTCCAAGCACAGGTAAGAATCCCATACCAAGAAAATACAGCAGTTATTTCTTCAACAGTTTCTAACAAATATGTCTTAGCTTTTCAACATATTATTAATATTACCCAGTCCATTACTCTGCATGAGCTCTACAACTTGAAAGGTCTGTCAGAGTTGAGGTACTTTAATCCATTTTCTTCCAACTCTGTTTTTGATATTTGGAAAAAAAACACACCGATGTCTTTCTTCGTATATTATATATCAGTAGTTAATTGCAGAATAACCTACTGTAGCCTAGAAAACAAAATAATTGTTGTCGACTGTTTCTCGAATGTTCCTTGCCCAGAACACTCCCTTGACTGTGACAAAGCAAGCACCAAAGAACTGCAGTGATCCAGAAAGTGCTTGCCAACTCACATGAGGGCTAGAATCTCATCTTTATTATAATATTTTTTTTTTCCAAAAATTATGTATGAGACAAGTCTTTTGATATTCAATAACCTGTTTACGGGAAATGACTTTACACAAAACATCAAATGAGTTGACAGCAAATTGAATTTAAAATATGATTTTTTAAAATGCTCATGAAATTCATATTGCTTTAAATATAAATTAGCAACAGTGCCAGAAGGGATGAATGTATTTCACTACTTGACTGCAGATAAGTTAAATGTACAGTTTTACCTCTGTTCCCTGTATACATTGTACTTTCCTATGAAGGGGTGAAGGAGCCTTCTTAGCTGCTCTGCTGCCTGGTTCACACGCATTTGCTGGGAACTTCGGGAGGCGTAGGGGTAAAAGTAGAAGCCTGTGGACAAGCACAGTGCCGTGCCAGTGCCAGACCAAACCCGGCTATCCTGGATCCACAGGACCCCAAAAGAAAACCAACAACTGCACGAGATGAGGGATATCATTTTGCTTTCCCAGTCAGCTTGTTACCTTGGTACTGAGAACATTAACTGCACTTCTGAGCGTGCATGCATCCAAATTGAAAGAGAAACTACATCCTTATATCCTCTAATCAAGGTTCACGATGTAGTATTTTCCCTTACTTAGAGCAGTATCGTGCATCCTGGTCAAATTCCAAATCTAATAATTACATTCGTCCTACATAAATTCTTCCCACACCTTTAAATGGAGTCAATATTGTTTATTTTCTGCCCATAAGTACTCTGTGCTTTTAAAGATTTGCTGCCTCATACCCCAAAGTGAAGCTGAAGTGATGCATGCAAATTATTTTGAAAAGTCTCTGTGCTCCTAAGAGAAAATACGCTCAACTTCATGATCTTACCATCATTAATAAATACATACAGGAAATAACAATAATATACATTCGATAGTTCATACTACTCTGATAGTCGCCTTAATAATCACACTCTCACAGATGAACAGGCTTGCATAAAATTATATCCAAAATCTCACTTAAAATTTGAATTCAACCTCTTACATGAGCAATAGCTTTCCCTTTGCTTCCTTGCTTGCCAAGCACACAACCAAACGCCTCTGGACTTCCTATTTTTGCAGTGGAAGCAAATCGTGAGGCAGCCACCATGATCAGCCAAGCAACAGCCTAGCTGATCTCAGAACCCACGTGCTTGAGTCAGAGTCCTCAAAGTCCCAATACCGGCACAACCGTGCGCTATCTACACGCCGGCTCTTGCTTCACCCTAACTACAAAATATTTAAAGACATGGTAAAGTGCCGCAGATGTGCAAAGTTTAAGAGCGCTTCAACAGAGAGTGACAACTAAAATAAACCTCTCTGCATAAAATCAGCTCTGTGTATTTTTCCACCCTCTATCAAATTACAGGAGCCCCAAATTATGTTAAGAGAAGCCCTGTCTAAAATGTGAGTTGCTGTATTTCATCAGCTATCAGAGATGACTCAGGATTACAAGTACTGAAATAAAATGAACATCCTGTTCCAGTTTCTTTAACTAAATTATCTCCCTCAAATAGCATCAACAAGTGACTCAGTACAATGTCATAACAAACAGTACTTTTGCTACAGCAATGTACTTGGCAAACAGCAATTCTCACAAATAGATCAATCACATTTTACTGTAGCTGCTAATCAAAAGATCTTCATTTTATCTTTAGGGGAAAAGAAAAAGGAAATAATGTATAATAACCAGATGGCGAGTAAACAATGTTATTTCCATAATAAGTGGGAAAACCATTCGTCTGCATTTGGATGAACCAATGAATAACGTTTAGGACTACATTTGGCTTCAAGTTGTGGCACCAATGTTATAGTGAGAATGTGTCACGCTCTGATCTCACTGAGACCAGCAAAAGGGACATCCTCTCCTCTTTCAGACTCTGGTTCAAACATCCCAAGTACTAATGCCAGCCAGGTGAGGGAGAAGGGGGTTTATGGCACAGCAGCACCAGCCGGCTCTAGATCAGAATCACCTGTGCAGTGAATTAACCTCATTTCAGGGCAGCTCACAAGCTGCACCTGTACACTATTCCAGGGTGGGGAGGGTTAACACATCTCTTCCAAATGCCCACCTCCAAGCAGTGACTTTATTGTCACCCTCGGTCACATCACTGCTACCAAAGCCTAAATATCTCTGCACTATCGTCTGCACTCCCAGTTTCTTACATTTGGGAATCCTAGTAAAACACAGGTCGTTGCTCAAAGCCTCTTCTCAAATAGCACTCTTTGCTCCTCAGCAGTCAACCAAGTCACCCCACATTACATTTTGCATTATATTTGGAAAAAAAAAAACAACAAATGAAAACACAACCTGCATCACTATGGTATCCAATTTTTGGTAAATAATTCTGGATGAAAGGGCATGCCATTTGCAGAATCCATTCACTTCCATCAAATAAAAATCTCATTAAAAATAAGCTCCTTCTCACCTGTAGCTAACTCAATAATTAGGTGTAGCTACATTAATTAGGTATAATCCAGAGATTACAGGGGCTAATAGCATGCTCTAATAAGGAAAAATGATGTTCGACTTTTGAACAAGTGGGTTTGCAGCAGTTTCCTTGGAGGGGAGCGTGCTTTACAACAACTGTGGATTCTAACAAAACAGCAATTTTAATTCTTTCCTGTGAGAAATGAATACGAACACAGTTCTTAGAAGCCCAGGAAACCAACCTTGCTGTTTCTTTGGCCACTCTCTTCCGAACGTTGGGTAGTTATTTTGAAGCTTGGATTGTCACCGAGCAGCGGGAGCCCCGGGCTGCCCCAGCGCAGCGAGGAGAGTGGCCGCGGCCCCTGGGGAGAGAGCAGAGCCCCTGCCGAGGCTGGGGCAAGAGCAGGCAGCCAGCCCTGCCGGGCACGCTGTGGGCAGAGGGTTCATTTTCTCAGCAGGAGTGCTGCAAGCAAGGTGGCAGGACCGTGACGGGATCGGCAGAGGTGAAGGTTTCCTTTCTTGCTGCAGACCAGGAGAATCAAAGCAATTAGCTTGTGTTTCCCTTCTTCACAGCCCTCAATAACCTCGCTACAACACCTCCCCCGGCTCACCTGCAGCTACCCACCTGCCTATCGGTTCATCTTCCTGATCTGCACCGCGTGGTTATGCCTGGTCATATATACAAAATTCAAGCAATACACAAAACCTCGTTTCAGCCTGACAAACAAAAGCAACATCTGTACTGCTTCCCCACTCGACCTGCCAGTTTTCTGCTAGATTTTTCAACAGCAGAGTTTCACCACGAGACAGAATGCACAGCAGTCTCCCTCAAAAATTAAACGGGCAGCAGGGCGTTGGATTTCACCTCAAAACAAACATAATAGTACTAGCAATGAAAACTGAGCACAGATTTTGGGGAGGTCGATGCCAGGTTTGAAGGTTTTGGTGGATGGGGTTGCTTTTGTTATTCTGAGTGGTGACCTATCCTCTGTGCCAGTGGAAAGCAGATGCCACCCTTAGCCCCACAGATGCGCAACACATTCTTTTTACGTCTAAAATCATGCAGCGGTGGTCCAGAAATTCCCAGGGATAAGCATTTGGCTTTCAACCCTCTCTTTTTCAACTTAAGAAGCAAAGTTGTAGTCTTCCAAATAGTTTTACAGTGACTTCATATTTAACTTGCAGCCCAGCAGGTCAGAATACTTTTGGTCATCTTTAATACACTTACTCACACAGTGCAGATATGATCATATCAAAGCAAAGGCAGTATTTGCAGGATGCCTTCTTTAAATTACACAAACGTTAGTTGTTTTGACACAAAACAATTATTTGTTCAAACCCTAACAAACTTCATGCTATGGAACTATCCACAGAAACACGACAAACGTACACCAAGCCATTTTAAAACACTTATTCTACAATGATGCTACCAAAGTTAGGTGTTTTCTTAAGCAATTGTAGAAAGGCAGATGCATGGAAACAGATGTACTTTTATCATGTAAAATTAAACATTTTTCTGCTGAAGAGAAAAACATACTAGACATACTATTTTTAATGTAGACCTGTTTTGAAAGGACACAGCTGTTGTTCATTCAGTCGCCCCACTGCTGCCGTAGTCTCCAACAGCCTCTAACTGCAAATTCAGGCTCAGTCTCAGGAGGTTCAGATTTTGTTTGGGACCCTTGAATGGGAACCCCCATGAAGGTGGGCTTCCTGCTGCCGGGGCGGTTAGCACGCTGGGATGCCCCTCGCTCGCCCAAGACTTCCGGATCAAATGGACAAGCCAACTTTTTGATAGTTCAAAGGTTTCAAGCTGTCCTAGAGTGGTATTTGAAGTCCTAAATGCTGCCATCAGCCCAATGCGTTATTTCTGAGCCCTCCCCCAACTGCCCACACCTGGGAGAGCCCAGGAACGGCTCCCTGCTCTGCTGAAGAGTCCTGCTTTTAATGGGTTTCTTCAACAGTTCCCTCTCTCACTGCTGAGTAGATTAAAAAAAAAAAGAGATCAAACTGAGATTAATTACAGTAATAATTAAAAGCTGACCTTCCGGCAGTTAAGCCTGACATCTTGCCTGTTGAAAGAGCCTATCCTGCAGGTGCAAGGGGACAGTTTTGATGCTGTAGTTCTTCCCGCTGAGTTACTCTTCACCTAATTACACATGTGCAATTTGACTTATTTTATAAATCACTGCCTCAAAACAAGACCAAAACAACCCAAACCACTCTCATTTTCCATTTGCAAGACTCAGTGCTTTTTCAGAAAGCAGAAAAACATTTGTTTTGGTGGTAGAGGGAGAGCAGACTTCGTTTTCTCCAGTACTAATCACTCCTGGCTTGCATACAGAGATACAAATCCAGATGCTAGAGATAACCAGGAGACACAAAACTTACCCACTCTATATTTAATTATTTTATAGCACAGATTAGAAAAAGATCCCCGTAAAATAGCTTGAGCTAGCCTGGAGTTAAGGCAACAGACTGATGTCCCCACTTCCCAGCAGAGTCCTGGTCCCCTGGACACTGTGGGCAGGAAGGACAGCAGGCGACCCAACCCACTGCCTCCTTCACCCCGGCCACATGCTGCCTTCTCTCCACGGGGCCTCGGCCGCGGTACGTACCATGCAAATAGCCATGAACCCTCCAACTCTCCAGCAGCAGAGCACTACATGGTTTTCTGGACAGCAAACAGCCACCAGCGTGAGCCACAAGTCCAACAGCCGCTTCTCCCCCCAGCCTCCCCCCTCCATCACTTCCCTCAAAAATTGGTGTAGCAATAGGCATTTCCAAACCCAGCCGGCCTGGTGAGACAGACTCTGGGCTGTGGTATTCAGAAACACGGCAGTCTTGGTATTTTGTTATTTGTTCAGCTCTTTTCCTCCACATCTTGGCATCTCGTTGAAATGGGCTTTACTAGGCACTTACATAGTAGAGCTGTAAAAAACCCAGCTGGGTAATTCAAGAGAGTGCAGTCCTTAGAGTATTCCCCTCTGGGATTTTCTTGAAGCATGCAAAAAAAATTAACGTGAATCACTTTTTCCTACCACATCATTAGTTTTATTTCCAAATCCATTTTCTGAGGGGAAAAAAGTCGCAATATCCCTTCTGCATTAGGCTACAAACACTGCAGCACAAAAGGGGCAAAAGGATCTACTACAGTATGAAAAAAACCCGGAACAGCAGGATTACAGTCCCACTTGCAATCCAAAGCCATGAAGACATCACCATCCCTGCCAAGAGTACATCTTATCACTAAAATGGTTGCTCCCGCATGTCAATGTTAGTCCAGCTCAACCACCTATCAACAGAGAACATATAAGATATGTTATACAGGTCTTCGCTGCAGCCCCCTGGAAGGGACAGTGACAGGCAGTGCAGAGAAGCTTCTATGGGGCTGGCAAGGGGGCAGTGAGTTTAGGATGGGGCAAGGTACCGAGCCCACGAAGCTGATACAGGGCAGAAGGAGCAGAAAGACTTGAGATCTTGAAAGCCCTTGAATGTGGCAGGGGAATGAACAGCTGAACCACCGTAGCCACAGGAGTTTTGACAAGCTATGAAGCAAGACTGGAGGCAAAGGAAGGCAAAAATCATCTACAAGCCTATTTTCAGCTGAAGACACAAGAGCAAGAAGAATTCGAAGGAAGAAAGGGAGATATTGTCCCATGGAAATTATGTATACGTACACATACAGCTATTCTAGTGACCCTCTTTTAGTAGTATCAGGTATTGTTTAGACAGCCTGAACAGCAAAACCTTCCACAAGGCCATGAAGCTAACCAACAAACCCTCATCATCCTACCCTAAAAGGGTACTCCACAGTTCTCTCTCAGTGTCCTGCACCCAACCTCCCAGTGCAAGGCATGACGGTGACATTCAAAAGACATCCATTTCCACACAGGGCCGACCTGCCAGATGTCAGAGATGCAGAGCTACCCCAGCAAGTCGGCAGAGTATTTACAAAGCAGTTTGCTAAATTATACAAAGGGAATAATTTGCAATGTAATGGTGTGTTTGCATTCTGAATATCTGATTTCCTGTTCAACAAATAACCTAAACACTCCCAACCAAATGAAATGTAGACAAGACTTAAAACGTTTGAAGAAAAGCACTCATCCAGAAAATTAAGGTCAACACGGAACAGATGGTGCATCTGAAAAATGTGGCTTCAACATTTATCTTTATGTAAAATAAAAATCTTTTAGAAACCTCCGGCTGTTTGGTGACAGTCCTACTTGAAATATTGAATCTCGCACTCCACGGATAATAAAGAAGCACTAAAAAATTACTTCAAAATACTAAATCTAAATAAAGTTCTCTCAACTACTATGCAATAAGATTTTTGTGGGCATGTAAATACATATCAATAAAAGATAGATTCAATCGCTTCTGTAACCGCTATAAATATTGCAAGTGCTCTCCCCATTTCCATAAATATGACCCAGGACTCCCAAGTGAAAAGCTTTTTCATTTGCAGCAGTCAGGAAAAAAAATGATCCTTTCTTCTTTATCAAAGTCTTTTGAAAGGCTGAATTTGAAGCCCAGCGCCCAGGGAGTTCCGAACAACTTGTTACCATGATGCATGAAACGCCTTCTCCAGCCTCGGAGGATGTGCTCCATGGGACTGCAGAGGATCGCGGTTATCCTGGAGGGCAGGCAAGGTCATACCCACCTGGGGAGGGCAGCAGGGGCTCTAATTGGGCAGGCCTGCAAATTGCTTTGGTAAAACAGAAATGAGCCGTAACGAGCAGAAATAATAAGACAGACCTGTCAAAATAGCACATCAGAGACAAATCAGAATTATGTTAAGGAAGTTGAGGATTGGCATAAGCAGCAGTGCAAGCAGTCACACGGCGAGGTGAGCAGCGGGCAGGGGAAGGCTCGGCGGGACAGCAGGTCAGCCCCCTCCGCGGCTGCCAGCAAAGGCTTTCTCAGAACAGGTAAAAGAGAGGGCAGTCAGAGAAAACAGAGCTGCACAGCAGGGATCTTTCAAGTTTACCTGAAACAAGGAAAAAAACCAACCTAAAGTCAACACATCCTGGGTCCAAGTGAACCAAACGTTTTTGGAGGAGATGGAAACACCCGCAGTACCTAAACATGCAGTGCCAGGGAGACCTCCTCCCGTGCATCACCGACAGAGCACCCTGCTGACAGCCAGGGCCCTCTGACAGGGTCTTACTGCTCATCACAGGCTACGCACATCACCCAAATCCCTACACACATCACCAGTCAGTTCATTCCTAAGTGGCCACCTTCATGCCTGGACTGAAGAAGTAGCCTGTGATAACAACTGCGGCTCACCAGCTTTGGACATCAAAATAGCCATGGCCATAGAAGGATCTAATAGTTTGTAGCACCTCCCAAAAAAAAAATAAAAAATCAAAATTAGCCCAGTGAGAATAGACTGCTGAAGCACATCCACAAAAACACAAGGTAATTACAGACCTACTACCATTTTTTGTTCGATGGTCACCAGACATTCAACAGAGCAACCATTATCAATGCACCTTTTTTCCCAATGTGGCTTCCAGCCATTTGCATCTACTAGAAAGACAGATTTTTGTAACTCACTCCTTCAGCTACAACGCCGATGAAGTTGCGCAGAAGGCTTCCACAAATCCGCTTTGCTAAAAAAAGCTATGGGACGCTTAGTGCAGCAATTTTCCCAAGTTGACACATCCTTCTTACTGGCTTCGTGACACTGACTTACTGATGTTTTGGGTCCTGCTTCTTCCGGAAATTACCTCTGATTCCCTGCACTACTGGGGAAAATAAGCTCAGCAAGACCACTTAGACTCACTGTCCCTAGCAATGGGCCCTGCTAACAGTAAAGCACAGCCAAAATGAAACTAGATTGCATGTACCGGTGAAAAGCTTTCAAGAGTGGCTTTTGCACAGGGCTTTCTTGCTTCAAGGTCATCCCAAACCACATCACAGACAGCTCTGATAAGGAACAGCACAAGAACAGCTCACCAGAGCCTTACAAACATTAAGAGAGTAGATCAAGTTCTCTTTCCCTCCTTACCTAGGGCTTTTTTAAACTAAATTAGATCTTTCCTTTTTTTTTTTTAAAAAAGAAGATTGTGTTGATTTTGTCGGTCCTATTACATAGCCAAGCACTGCTGCTGCTGCACATAGAAATGTCTATCTGCATCAGGCCTCAGCTCACTATTTCTAAAAATAAAATAAGTCATATTAATTTGTTCCTCCAGCACCTGGTGTTTAAAGTTATTTCTTGGCAACTTCTGTCCTTGGCATTTAAATATTTTTCATATTCAGCTGAAGTCTGACAGCATTATTGGTTATCCTTCTCTGCCTCGCTAATAATTTGGTTGATGGCATGCAGGTGGGTTTCTCATAATTAAAAAACCCATTTACAAAGTTTGCATTAGGTGATCTGAAAAAATAGAGCACTCCATTCAAAGGTTAAATATAAGTAGGCTGCAGAGCTCCATGAAAATATTGCATAATTTAGAGATAAAAATAGTTTTGCTTTATTCAAGCTAGACAGGATAGGTAGATTTTTACCCCAATCAGCCTAAACCTCATCTCTCCAAGTTACATGCTCAAGTTGATTACAGAAAATTAAATTTAGTATCAATCAACCTAGGAAGGAGGAAATTACAAAAATTAAGCTAATGCATAAATCATAGAAAATAATGGTGGAAACGGCTACAGGAGATAATTTAATGCATCTTCATGCTTGTTCCACACCAGAATGAACTCCCCACTCCCTGTCCTCCTGACAGGTATTTGTCCAACCACTTTAAAAATTTACCCATGACACAGGTCCCAGAAGGTGCCAGCAGCCACCAGCCAGAGCCCTCCAGGGCCCTGCCAGCCCGTCTGCTACAGACCTTGCCCCAGCATCCTCCAGCTCTCCTGATTTGGGGTGTCCCCCCACACCTGCCCTGGTGGGAATGCACGGCAGGACCTGACCCGAGCAGAAGTGCCAGCTCTAACAGGTCAGTTGCTAATGGCTGCACTTTCCACCTGCCAGGAGGTGTGGTTTTTCCTTTGCTTCAGAAAAAATAATTTAAAAAAAGGCAAGCTTCACCGACAGGTCCTGCACAAGCAATTTCTATGCTGCAGGACCGCTCTGCCCGGCAGGCAGCTGGTGTTGCCACGTCCAGAGCCGGAGTTTCCCCCCGGACGCTCACAGGTACTGGTAACTGGTGCTGGGGCAGAAGGGACATGTTTGCCTTACCTGCTAGGGGGCCATACACGTACCCATGGACCCGGCACCGCGAGAGCCGGAGCTGTGCAGCCGAAGCACAAACCACTCCTCAAAGCAGCATCGGCGGGCAGCAGGGGAGCCGGTCTCCACGACTGGCGGATCGCTTGCAATTCTGGGCACAGAACTGCAGCACTTGGCACTTCTGGAAAAACAGCAAACCCAAATACATAACTACAAAGAATTCGAGTTTAGGAATATATATTCTTAAATATCTCGATTTTAAAAAAAAAAATCTACACATTGGCCGTGGCTTTCAGCTTTTCCACAGCACTCAGCATCTTCATAAATTATGAATTTAGCATCTGATAGATCTGCCCTACCACCTTATCCTGGTTTTACAAATAAGAACGTACTGCCTGCACAGGACCAGATCCAAACCATGCTTGAAGTCGGTGGGATCTCCCAGCCATCCCCACGGGGCATATGGCAGAGCTGGGCAAGCGTGGTTCTGGATTTCCCAAATAGTTGTCTTTGCAAATGACAATGCAAATGAAATGTCTTTGCAAGACCATTTCACTCTCTGGCCATGAGCCTGCAGAAAGCTTGGTAGAGGGCTCTGCTGACACACTACAACATACAACTACACTCCTGTGGAGTCTCAGTTAATGACTTAGTAAGCCAATTTTACCTTTTATATGTCAATTCATCTAGCACGTAGCAGCTAGTCAGCCCTGCAGCGATTGCACTACTTTGGGTTCTCCATTCCACAGAGCAGACACCATCCCATTTAAACTCGTATAGCCCTGAAGGTACACTTACAGCACAAGAATTTTCTTTTCTAAGCTAAATCCTGATGGTTTACTCCTTCCCTAATCTTGCTCCCTAGGAAACGTACAAATCCAGACAGTCTTTATCAGCTGGGGGGGTAGGTGGGCAGTTTTAGATGAAGCTCTTATAATTGCATTGCTTTCTTCCTGAGAAAAAACATCAGCAATTTAGAGAAATTAAAAAGTTAAATGAAGTCCTTAAGTGTTCCCTTTAGTCACTTCCAAACTTTTTTTCTAATCCCTTTGAACTCCATCCTTTGTAGTTTAGTCAACAGCTTGTTTAGGATTAATTTTTTCCATCTCAATTACAAGACGCTGTGTATGTTTATACATGTTATATACAGACACAAATGTCCATCACAGAATAGATTAAAAAAGCATAATCCTTATAAAGAGCCATAACAATTTCAAATTCTATGGAATCAAGAATAAAGAAATTAGTAGCCTGATTAAGGCCAAAGTCAGAAAGTGCATTTCTGAATGAATTCCTGAAGGGCTTTGCTGAAAACTCCAATCTCAGTTTGGAGCCCCTGGTTTGGTACGTGTCTTCCAGTGGGAACACAACGGCTTTCTTCTGGTTTGATTTCATCGAAGCCTTGTCCCCACGAGTGGTTTCCCCCCTTCAGCCAGCTTGTATCTCCCTAATTACGCAGAAGCCAAAAAAAGCACACCAGCAAAGAGGCTGTTACGTCAGCCGGGCACACAGCGTAAGGCCTGGGTGTTTCCCTGGCCCGAAGCAACCATCTCCCCCACACAAACCAGAGCAGGCCCTGGGGACGTGGAGCGATACCAGCAGTGGCTGAAGTACCGCCCAAGCCACTGAGGCAGGCAGGCAGAGCCCCTCTGAGCTCCCCAAACCCAGCACCTGGGGCTGCTGCTCTGGTGGGGGCCACAAGCCCCTGCGAAGGGCCAAGCGAACGCAGCGGCCCGGAGCTGGGGCCGTGAGGGGACCAACACCCCCAGCACCCACACACAGCCCCTGGTCAGCCTCCGACCGCACCGCCAAGCCCCTCGCTCTACCTGCAGCACAGAGGGGACGGGGCCGCTGGAGAACCCACCCTCGGGGGATGCTCCAGGCTACCCCAAGCAGGTAACTCAGCCCAGGCTGGGCAGGGGTCCCCCGGGATCCCCACGCTCCCCAGCACCATCGCACGGCAGGGGCAGCGTCTGGCTCAGGCACAGCAATCGTTAGCTCCGCCGCAACCGGTAACAGAGCTTCATCAGAGCCAGAGAGGGAGCCACGGCCCTGCAACCTCCTCAGTAACCTGCACCAGACTAAGGGGAAACTCCCCAAATCGACCAACTCTAGCTCGAGAGCTGGCCACCTGCAAGAGCTGTGGGGAGAAAGCAGTGCACCTCCCTGCCCCCCCCCCCCCCCGCAAATGCACTGCCATAGACCGCACGAGGCAGTGCAAAGAACCGCTTGGCTCGAGGGCTAAGAGTACAGTATGTCTGAAAGGGCACATCTACGGGCATTTCAGAGAAGCAGGGGAACAACCTGGCGGCTGAGAACACACAGGCCACGAAGCAGCCCAGGAAATGTCCCCAGAAACACTCAAGCCACCATGACTTCTACTGATTCCTAGTCCTAACAAAGCACTTGGGGAGCTGCTGATGAAAACTGCCTTATAGAACAGGAAAGGATCCTTCATTTTGCGGGTATGGACACGAGTTGCAGAGGATGACCATAGCACAGCCAGGTCCTTAGCAAAATACAAGCATTAACACCTACGAAAAATTTAAGGCCCCAACAGGCTGCAGGGAACAGCATTTTTCTGCCGAAGGCTTCCCTGTGCCCAGAGAAATGCACACAAAACCAGAACGTGGCTGATATCCCTGCAGCACTGCTAAGGGCGTCATCCATACAGACAGCACTGGCACAGGGACTGACACGTCAGCCAGCCCGCCGCAGCTTCGCACAAGCAGCGCTAGCTGCAGATAGCCTTACTGGAACTCGTCAGATGCTGAGGAGCAGCATTACTGGAGCACACAGGACTGCAACTTGCCCGTTTCAAGCTAAGGTCAAAGCTAATTAAATGAGTTGTGAAAGCAGTGATTATATATCACACGCCTTGATCCAGCATCTATATTTGCTCTTACAGCACCACCCCATTTTCACCATGGACATGGAGTGCACGACTCCACCACGCAGCCCAGGTTAGGACAGTGCTTCACAGTACAGGGCTACTTTTCCACTTTCGGGATCAAGGTGAAAGATTCATGCCGAGGACAGACAGAGGGAACACATGGAAGGCCGCAGCAGACGTACAGCAAAACCGCATGTCGCTTTGCTGCAGCCTGCCATCAGTCCCTGTGCTAGGGTGGGGGAGAGGAGCGGGGTGGTGGGGGGTGATGAGAGCCGCGCGTCTTGTGACTCAGTGTGTTGGGATTACTCAACTGCATGTCAGCACTGTGCAGCTGCGTCCGGAGACGTGAACACATTCCAGAGGTTTTTTCCCTTTGGCAGTCTATTATCTGGAATGAGAGTACCCTAGCAAGCAGCCTCACCTTTAAATCTTGGGAAGACATCTGTAAAGAGACTCCCTTATGACCTAACCACTGGGCACCCTGAACTGCCTTATAGTGACAGAGTAATTCATGACAACTGCTTGTTTACACAGAGAAACACAGCTCTGTCTCGCTGTGCACCGACGTGGTATGATCCAAACAGATGTAAGGCAGGCTCCCAGATTCCGCTGCAAGCTGAGAACTCACTATCTTGACACTGATACCTCTGAGGGAAACAAGTTTCTTGTCTTAGGTTCACTGGAAGATCAGAAGACCTTGAAAAGTTACTATGATTATATTTAAGTCCATGTGACTTTTCAGGGCACAGACTTCCCCTGCAAAGAAGTAAAAATTTATTAATAAAAGTGAAATAGTTTCACATAAGAAACAGGGAGGCAGGAATGCTACTAACCTTGAAAACACGAAGACCAGCCTCTTGCTTTTTTCCTCCCAACTGCAAATCAAGCATCCACTTGACAGCAAACTTTTGTTCTTAAGCCACTTAGCAGTAATCAGCTCACTTTTTATTTGGAATGTGTGAACAAGTAGTCTGTTTATTAGCTTAAGAAAAGCTCAAAAGCATAGAGCTACAAACATCAGGCACCTCAGCACATACTAACACAGCGTTCCTCCCATTTCAACCTTCTCGAGGCTGTACATAAGACCGCCAGGATTTGAAATCCATGGTGGAGATACCCCATGAGCATGAAGTGCCCACCATCCCACCACTTACATGTTCACTTGCTACCTTTACAGTTACTACTATAAACCACGCCTCTCACCATACTTACATCTCATTTACCTCTGGAACACGTCATACATACTTCACATGTTTAGAAGTCCTCTTGGCTTCCTTCTCCCAAGCGTATCAAATGTCTTAATGCAACACTGCATAAGAGGCTGTCCATGCATCTACACTATACATGACTTATTTAAATAAGTAAGCAATTTGAAGTCCCTGAGTTACACACCACCTTCTTACGCCATTTCCCCAGAAGCCACTGCGTGCTTTCTGCTTTACTAATTAGCACTGCTCTTCCATAACAGCAACCATGGGTGATCTCAGGAGGCGTGCCACCCTCTTGTGTCCAAAACAAGTTTCAGTAGTCCCACCTGGAAGCAGGCAGCAGGATAGCACTAGACCAGACCAGAGGCCAACAGCCCTCAGGCAGATGGGTGCACAGGTCTCTCTAAACCTCCCTTCAGAAGTTTGTTCTTGCTGCTGCTTGCGTTGAAAAGAAAGTTCAGTATTTCAGACTAAGCAAGGAACCTTTGCCAATTAGAAGCAATTTTCAACAAGTGATCATGATAGAGTACCAAAAGCAGAAGTATCAAATGTAAATAATTTGTAAACATTACTGACATAGGAGTAGATTCAATTAACACAAACGACCACAGAGACAACTCGCAATTCAGCAACAGCCTTTTGTCATCAAGTCTTTATGGCTTGACAGAAAGAATGTTAGATTTGTTTCTGAAATTGTTAGTGCAATTTTTTTTTTTATTTGAGAGGTCAGCTATAAGAAGAGTTAAACAGATGAATCCAGTATGACACCTCAGCTTCCAAGTTGTTTTTGAACCTGATCTGAAATTTGGCACTGGACTCTTGCCTAGAGTCAAGGCATTTGTGATCTCAGAAATAAAACTACAGCTATCTTCCCCCGGGAGATGGTGGTAGTGGGGTTAAGTTCTGTAAGGGATAATTCATATTTCATATAAAACAGAGGGAGGCAAGCTTAGCAGCTTAACAGCATCAGAAGTGCAGCTGTATGCTTGGCCAGTACCTCTGCAATCCACACATACAGCTTCATCTAATACATAATTAATTTGGAAAAGTGAATGAGGGAAGGAGAAGTAGGCAGCCTCATTGAAGAGATAGGTAATGCAGCATTTCAACAGTTCTTTCCTGGACACTCAGACTCCTGCAAAGTAACCTTGGGCATTTACACCAGCAGTGGCTACAAACAGCATATTCTCCAACGCTGTCTGAATTTAGATTCTCCTCTCCTGCCATTTCGTGCAAAGCAACAAAGAATATCCACACTTCTATCCAAAGCAAAAATCAGTGTCACTTTCCTTGACAGTGATAATGGTGTTTATAGATAATTTTTCTTTTAAATAGCGTACACTTTTTTTGGAATCAGAAGTCAAGCTTCAAGACACTCACTGTGTCTTCAACTTTCATCTGAGTTATCCATTCTCTGATTTAGGAGATACCACTAGGTGCTGGCATCACCATTTCCTTATACTTACTGCTTTTACAAGCTATATTCATTCCAAGGACACCCAGCTCACTAGGGCATCTTTGCTCTTCCCCCTCATTTCTCTTCCAATAGAGAATGGGAAGAACTCTCATTAACCCTAAAGGAAGTCAACATATCCGTGCACAGGACATAATAGACCTTTTAAGGCTATATGGCTGACCAACAGAAACAGGAAAATACATACATGTAACTGAAATTTTCTTCCATTTAGCAAAGGGTACCAAGATTTAATTGAGACTCTTCAACCCGTTACCCTTACTTTCTTACATCCACTGTCTCCCCTTACCCCGTTAATTTATGGGGAAGACTCACTGTGCTTCCCTAAGCAAAACAAGGAATAGATCACATCAAGTTTGCTCCATAGACCAAAAGGTAAAAAACAACAATAAAGGACAAACTGGTTCACAGTTAACTATAAATAAAAGTGCAATAAGTGTTCAAGTAGAGTGTAGAGTTTAAGCAAGCTGTACAACCACATTTGGCATAGTCATCTTTTAAAGGCTCTGCGTGGGTCCCTCCCGTTACTGACAGGAGGAGGAAGAGGCTGAACACTATTAGCTGGTGATGGATTTACAGGTCCTCGTCCATTGCCTCTCCCACTACCTGCATAAGCATGGCCGTGATTATATGTAAATGGAAATCCACTTGATTCAGGTCCAGTTTGTAAACCATTTCCTAAAAAGACAGAAAAAAGGTTATCACCCATTCCACTGACTGAAATCACTGCTCCCTTACACAAGTTTAGCAACAGGGAACACAAGGAGTTTGCAGCAACCGGCAAACCTTCAGCACCAGAAGGAAGAGGTAAAGCCCCTCTGGCCCTGCAAGACCCCAAACCACAGCTTACCTTCCCACTGCCTGCCCCCAACTACCTCCTCTCCATCCCTACTCCCCACTCTCAACTGAAGCAAGGAGAGTTGCATGCCGATTCTTTGCACAGGAGGGAGACTGGAGTCTCACGAAACTAGACTGGTGCTTTCAGGAACATGCGCTGTGTTGTGGGTCACACACCAAGACATTCCAGAGAGACAGCAGAGCAGCAGAAGTCAAGGAGAACAAACAAAAGAAAAGCACGCTACACAAAGCCCCTTGCGTCATTCCCCTCTACCAGGCACACAGAAACAGAAAGCTGCCTTGTGAAACCCAGCCACAGAAGCGAATCAGCTAGCATCAAGTTCTCATGAACTTGAGCCTCCTAAGCGTCACTGCTCATGTTTTGCTGGTAGGAAGAGGGGCAGAGCTGCAAAGGCAGAATGATGACAGGAAGCATGCGGAGAGAAGGAAGAGACAAAAGGAAATCATTGCATTTGAAGACTGCACAAGAAGCGGGAAGAGAACAAAGTTTCAGAAGGCACACACCAGCTCAGTGAAAACAAAGCTGTCCACCACCCAAAGCAGGGACACCAAGGAGGTGCCTACACACTAATTGGATGAAAGCTACTCGCCCCACCCTGGCACTGAGGAAAGACTGGCCTGAAAGCACTGCCCTTTGCTCAGAAGTATTTCTTTTCAAAGGAACAGAAAGGGCTCGTAAGAGAAGTAAAATAAGAGAAATTAAAATCATGTTGCTAAAGAGGAAGCAGGCAGTCCCTGAACTGAAGCAACACAGAGCTTTTTAACAGCAGGTTATGGATCAGTTTGCTGTCATCCACCAGCAGAGCTCAGCTACACAACACCAGGTACTTAGTCTGGACATCATTAGGCAGGCTAAAACTAAGGTTCCCTCTCAGCTTACACCCACTCAAGTCTTTGAAGCATTTTCTTATTTAAGCTGCAATGTTTAAATACATCATGAAATGATCCAGCCAGGTCAAATATTGGAATTCTGATTACTACTACTTCTGTTTTGGGGAGCTAACTTGGCAGTAAAGCCAAGGTGACTGGCAAGATTAAAGTAATTTTTAAAGCCAAGGTCTTGGTCCATTTAAAAAAACCCCAGAATTTCAAGTGCTGCAAAAACTCTTTGAAAGCATCAAACAATTTAGGATTAGTCAAGTCCCTTTACATGATACAGGCACCTTCAATATTCTGACCTCCTCCTCCTCTAGGGAACAAACCCTGAAACCATTATTCAGGAAATGTTCACGCTTATGTGCTTGCAGATTCAGGCCCCATAGTATGCTTTTGCCCCAGAGTGGAGAACCCTTAGCAAGATAAATTTCTTTTTTATTCCCATTAAGTGTTTCTCATCCTTTCACTTTCACAAAATGAAAAAACTTACCCAGTGGCCCAAAAGTACAAGAACCCATATTACTTGATGCAGAACTATTATTCTGTTCACCCTGTGCCTTCAGAGAAATGTAGAAAAAAAAGAAAGAAAAATACATGAATCAAATTTCACATTTTTACAGAAAGGGGCTGATTTTTTTTCCTGTATTCTTATAGTGGCTCCACATGGAATTTATCTGCTACTCTAATTATTGGCTCATTTTTATCTATGTATCACTTCAAGTCCATTTTTTCCAGAAGAGTCACATCTGATCACAGCCTAGCATGAAGCATTCAGAACAAAGAGCACTTTATGCCAGAAGCCTCAGACAAGTTTAACATACCAGTTTGTTCTGCCCGATGTGTTCTGAGTTGGGCTCACTGAAGTTTGGCACTTCTGAGTATACCATGCAGAACCTGGGGAGAAATTAGGATTATGAGGAAGTTCTAAAGCCATTTTTTAACAGAGTTCTCAATGCCACAACTCAAAGAGTGTATGTTCTTGACATATCCCACCACCTAGAAGTAACTAATCCAGACCCCACTGTTCAGAAAGTATCCATAGGTATTAAAAGGCTCTTTGATTCCTTTATAAGCTTGTGGTGGAAGCTGTCACATCTCCCTGGTGAGGGTGTTTCAGTCAAGCAGAGGCAAGTACACATTTACTCTAGGAGGTAAAACGGCCTAAAGAAAACAAAAGGCGATGAAAGGGCTCCCTTTGCCTCTCTTCCAGCTGCACAATCTTGTCCAGCACCCACTCACAAGGTCACCTGAGGCACAGAGTCACCCAGCCTGCTCCCAGACTCTGACTGCATTAGATCTCTAGGGAAAAAACACTCCCCCACACTCCCATGCTATGGGGTGCCCCATTAACGTAACAGCACAGAGGAGTCCAAAACAGGGAATGAAATTCAAAACATCCTTTTCCACTCAAGGGGACTACAGAAGAACAGGCCCATCAACTCGCCACACAGGAATTATGGCAGAGGGCAACAAAGATCTGGCTCATTACACAGCTTGGACTGGGTAAGCAGAAGCGGAGCTCCCATCTCCTGCTGAGAGTCACAACCCAGATGAGAACTCACCTCACTCCAGCCTGCTGGAGAGCAAGCCCACTGGATGACACTTCTGAGGGGATGGCATTACACCGAAGAAAATCTACAGGTCATCCCTCACAAAATCCGGCTGGGCACTTCTGAACCACCCCGAAGAGAGGTGGCTGCCCCACAGCCCCACTCCCCTGATAACTACAAGGTCTCCCGCTGCACTTTGTGCAACAGCACAAGTATTCTTCTGGTTAGAAAAATGGTGCTATTTCTCCTGTTGCTTGACGAGTATGTTTGTTCTTAGTCAGGAGGAGTCACCGCCTCACTTTGCGGGCAGTTTAAAGAAGGTTTAATGAGGCTTGCTTCTGTTTAGATATGATTCACTGGAGTTACCTTTGTCTTCCTTCTTTGCACTGCCTGTCTCTCAAGCAGGATATACACAAAATAAAGTGGTTATTCAAGCTGAGGCCTAGGTAAGCAATGCAGGTTAAGTCCCTTGTCATTAATACAATTTCCCCCCTCTAGGTAAAGCCCAGACCTGTGCCATGACAGAGGCCAATTTTCCTCAATATACCTAGAATCCAGAGGGGGTCAGAGCTCATTACCACAACAGCACGCAGAAACTCACACCACAGCTGCCTGTACTGTACCTATCCATGACCAGTCAACACCCTTTTGCTGCCCTAGAGCTTCCATTTACCAAGAGCCACCACATCTCATACTTACCATAATGCTCTGCTGAGAAAAGGACATAACACCGCAAGTATAAACACGCAATACTTACTCCCCAATTTTATGCAGCTCGCCTCCTCGTCCCGTGTAAAGTGTCAGGCATCCTTTCCACAGAGATGCGTACCTGGCCAAAGAAAGGAGAAGCAAAGGAGGCTGTTAGCAAATGAGAAACACTACTGTCGAAAAAAGGAAGTAGAAGCACGCTATCTTCCAAGAGTTATCAAGTATTACATATCAGCATGAATGGACTAAAACAATTCCCAGGGACCCCAACTTCACTGCACTAAACGTTTATAGATCCCCATGTTTTACTTCAAGCAAAAGGTACTGGAAGCTCAGTTGACTCCTTTGGCAATTCCAGGAAAGTGGCCAATTATTCTGGGATTGGGTGCTTTTTGCTTGGCTGGAAAGACAAGGCATTTTGCCAAAAGCCATATCTGTGTTACCATTCAGTGACAACTCTCAGTTCTGCTTTCAGGAGGAGCCAGGAAGAATTACCATTCCTCACTGGAGAACACAGATACTGCTACTGAATGTGTATAATAGGAAGTGCTTACTTTTTTAGTATGGGTCCTTAACAGATTTTTTTAAAGGCACAAGTTTGACCATCGTATTCCAAGTGACATATAGAAATGCAATGAAGTAATTTTTGATTGCAGAAACATTCACTTACAAGACAGCATGAGTGCCCTACAGTCTTTGTAGTCACACTTGACTTCAAGCATTGGAATTTGAGTTATGCAAAACCTTCTGTATAATTGTTCCTTTCAGCGAGGGGCATCACATATGTGAAGAAAACAATGAAAATACAGACCAGAAACCCAGGTGCAGTGCGAGGGTGTTAACAGGAATATGGGTGTCTTCTAGCAAAGGCATAGGGAGCCCCAGCAATCGCACTCTCATAGATAACCTGGACAAGTCACCGCTTCCTTACGCTCTGGGTCTATCTCTGGAACATAGATAACAAACCTTCCTCTTGCCCTTTGCCTTATCTGCCGAGACTGGGAGCCATCCGGCCACACACAGGGCCTCGAACAGAGGCACCAGGGAGGAGTCAGGTCAGCAGAACAGGACCATAATGCCAAAACAACGATAACCACCTCTGTACTTCAGCACGAGCAGTAAAGCATAGTACCTACAGCTATGGTGCCAACCTCAGAAGTTTTCCATCCAGAGGCAGGATTAATGCTCTTCACTTCCTGATGCTGTGACTTCAAAGATTCCCCTCTATGCCCAACCTTTCATAACCAGCCAGTTGGACAGTCTTATGGCAGAGCACAAAGGAAAAGAGCTACCAAATAATAAATGTAAGTGAAACATACATCTACTGGGACAAGACTCAGCAAACCATGGGACTGATAACCTCCAGCACAAAGTTATTCCACATACACAAGCATTGGTTTTTGTCTCAGAAAGAGCTTGCCATAAAGCACTAAACTCCAGAATGAACTTCAAATTTAGAAATATTAACTGCAACAACTTCCTGTAAACGAGTTAATTAGCCAATGACAAAAATCAGCAACAGCATCTGCTTCTGCAGAGAATTGCATCTACAGCTTGAAATTCAGCAGAAAAACACGTTTACATGTAGGGCCTGGCTAAGCTTTTCTGCTTGTAACAGTGAGCTTCCCACACACTGAAAGTCAGATTAGCCTACTGAGCTGAAATTTACCTGCCTTGCAATGGCAACATCACACAAATTAATCCTATTTGGGTTAGGTATAAAATTGGGTTTGGAGAACCTTGTATGCCAGCATGAGGGCATTTTTCTTGAGATCCAAACCAGAATGTATTTAGCTTTTTCCATTTCACTCATTACACAGTCCTAAGTGAGCATACAATTCATGTAAATGAAGGTATGACTTATCCACCCACCAGGAATAGCGATGTCAGCTCATAGATTTAATTCATACAAGCCAAACTCACTTTTTGACATGAAGGGATGCAATGACCCTCCCATTTGTTGCCCTGAAACACCAGAGCAGCTACAGTAAGCTCTGGTAACAGTGCTGGACAGTATCGCTATTAATTTGTTTCAATGGGATCTACACACAGGGCTTTGTGCTGGCCCAGAGCTCCAGTTTAGTTCCACCCATGTCAGCGCTCCATGTGCTCTCCACGCAAGCAGGCTTCCCCAGAAGCACCTCTGCTGAGGAGTCAGCCTATTTCCTGTCAGAGGACATTTGCATAGGAGGAAGCAGCTGTAGTTTTGGTGGCAAGTTCATCCAATTTCAGTCCAAACCCAAGAATTACGTTCAAATGAACGACTTAAGAGCAGCTCAGTTAGCAGCTCCACTGAGTAACCTTTTACCTACTTTTTCATAAAAACAAATTAAAAGGGCCTTACGCACGCTGTAGTTCCACTGTCTCCTGGAGCACTGCAGGCCAAAGGATCGGCATAACGCATTTCTAGGTGTAACCTAACTGTCATGAAGAACTCGAACGAAAGTGACTATCACTTTGCTACTGACAATTTAAGTGACATGGAAAAGGATTTTCAAATTGAATCTAGTAGTCTCTCACAACAAACATAAGTTTGTTGTTTGGGTTTTTTTTTCCAAATTAAACCAGCTCTGAGATAAATTAATTGCATTTAACCAAACATGCTCTACAGTGCAGCCCTAGCATGATTTTTTACAGTGAAACTGAAAAGGTTCTCCTCCTCTGCCTGTCATTTCTGTTAAACCCACCGCAATGAAAAGCAACTTTTCTGCATGAGAGACATTAATCACTCCCTCCTTTCATTAAGGAGCGGACCACTAGAGTAAAGAATTAGCCATAAAAATAAGAACATGCTTTTGATTTCCCTGCTTGATTTACAGACCAGGACTCACTTTTGCATCCCCTCCCCATCCTAAAATAAATATTTTCCTAAGGAGCTTTTTTAAAGCCAAACCAAGTCTCTTAACCACCACCTCCTCATTAAAAATACAAGCCCCTCCTAGCCTTTACTAGGTCGTACGCTCTCGCTAGGCATGTTCGGGAGGGAAAAGGTGGGTTTAATTTGGCAAGTGGTCTCAGGGTGCTGCCTCGGAAACAGGGCGCCAGTCCAAGAGGGGGGCGAGCTGTGTCATCCGTGCCTCTGGAAGGCGGCCGAGCCTGCTCTGCTCGCAACCCCGCACCTTCGCCTCCGTGACAAAGGGCTCCCCCCGAGCCGGCGCTGCCCCGGAGCGGAGCGCTGGGCCGGGGAGCGGGGCGGCGGGCCCGGCCCCATACGCACCCTTTGGTCAGGCGGATGATGTCCCCCGGCTGGATGAGGCCGCCGATCTCGTCCCACACGGAGATGGTGATGCTGCCCGTCTTGTCCGCCACTTTGCAGGACCTCACCTCGTGCCCGTCCTTCGTCTTGGTGACTCGCCCTGCGGGGAGAAGCGCGGCTCAGGGGGGGCCGGGGGCACGGCCCCGACAGCCACCCCTCCGCGCGGGACACGCGTGGGCGGCCCGGGGGTGGGGCGTGCCGGGCGCCACTTACCGATCTCCAGCACAATAAAGACGACATTTAAGTTTTTCAGTCCGGGTTTTATGTCTTTTATAAGGAAGTACGTATCGCTCGCCGCGCTCATGCTGCGGCCGGCGCGGGGGGCAGGGCTGGCGGGGCGAGCCGAGCCCGCATGCCGCGGGGAAGCGGCGGAGGCAGCGCAGGGCCGGGCAGGGGGGCACCGGCAGCCCTCACAGGGGACGGGGACAGGCGCACCGAGGGCTGCGCGGTGACTGTGCGGCACGCCCGACCCCCACTGCTCTCTCCCGACTGACACCACCGACAGAGACCCGATCCCCTCTCCCGCTCCCGCCGGCACTAAGGAGCACATGTGCGCTGCGCTCCTTTTTATACCAACCGGGCGGGCCCATCCTGGGCGCCGGGCGGGGGGGGGAGGCGGTACCGAATGGAACCGTCCGGGGCACGCGGAGCGCCGGGACTGGGCGACAGGCGGGCGCGAGCCGCTGCCGCGCGCTGATTGGGCCGCGTCGCGGCCATCTTCTCTTTCTCGGGGCGCTGCGGGGCCAGACGGCGCTGCCGCCCAGGCGGGTGGGGCTGCGCCGGGGCTGTGCTGAGACGAGCCCTTCCCTGCCTTGCCGGGGCTGTGTCACCGAGTACCTGTGCTCGGATCACTCATGTCTTCCCCCAGAAAAAGCCCTGCAGCGCCCCGATGCGCGGCTGGCAGAGCAGAGGGGAGTTAGGAAGTGATTCGCCTCCTTCCGGCGCCATTTTAAGACCCGGTCGTAACACTGAGAGGGGTCTTGTCATAGAGATTTCCTGGCGGGCGATTCCCCAGTAGTTCCAGCCTCTTTCACTGAGAAAAATAATAGACATTTAGGAGAAGTATGCGTCCATTGGGACGTCAGCTAGTGGAGGTTTTGTTGTTACTCGGGGAAGTCTGATCTTGCTCTCCATCAAGCAGAAATGGCCGATGGGGCTGAAGGGAGGAGCAGGAGGGCCATGGTGCTGCGTGGCACCCCGTGGTTTTACAGGGCTCCACCACATCATAATGCTCCTGGAATCAAACGCTCAGTGGATGTAGGGAAGGTCTAGGATTATGTGGTACCATGCTTTGAACTTTGCCAAAACCACAAGCCTAAAGCCTATTGAGCACTAAAAAGGCCATCAAAGCACCCTGAACTCTGCCAGGAGCCACCTGCAGAGAAACCACTCTTTGCGCTTGGCTGCAGGCTGGGTCAGACATTGCAGGGGGCCAGCTTCTCCAAGGGGAAAGCCACCAAAGTGGTGGACCCACGACAAGCCCCCTTAGCCTTGCAACGTGCTTGGCTGGAGGGTTCTGAGGAAATAGCTCCCTGCCACAGAACAGCGCAAAGACCTGAAGATGGTTCTGTAATTCAGCTCTCCCTCTTAGAAAAGGTGGCAGAACACTGTACGTGCACTTTGCTTCTCCTTTTCAGAGCCAGACTTAGAAGGCTGGGCTTTCCCCTTCTATTTCTGTAAGCAGAAATCCATAGATGACAGCAATTGTGAAATGCTTGGCCACGCGTTCTGCCACACTGGAGCTCTGGTACAACAAGTGTTGTGCAATGCTTATCTGTAGGCAGTGGAGCAGCCCTGCTGGGTGCAACTCGGTGCTTGGAATAAAATGTGCTGCTTGCAAGAATCGGAGAGGAAGGCAACATGAGCCACAGGAGAATTTGCTTAAAGACCCGAGAGCTTAATCCACTTCTGTCCCGAATCCTTCAGTTGGTGCCAGATAAGGGGGATAACAGACTCCTTTGGTGGCCTCTCTCCTGACTGGCTTTATAATCTGGTGATGCTACAACCATCAGAGTGATCAACTGTGTGTCAATACATGAATGGTGCTATTTTAGTCACTTGGAAAGAGTTCAAACCAAACTCTAGGAATGATAGTGTCCATGGCAAAGGTTGGACAAAAATACTTTTATCCATAGAACTGGTAACATTTTTCCATATAGATAGGGTTTTTCTGCCTTCCTCTCCACCTTTTGTCTGCCCCATCTATTTAGATCCCTTGGGAAGGAATCATGTTGTATCCTGTGTTTTTCAGCCCCAAGTACAGTAGGAGCCTGTTCTGGATCACTCACCAGGCCCTACCAAAACCAAGCATGACTCTGGGTACTAGAATGGCTGGGACAGGACAGCCAAAGGCCATGTGCTGCTCTGCCTCATGGAGAGTGACCCTGGGGTAAACTTCCACAACCAGTCCCAGCTCTTGCTTTGTGACTTACTAGGAGAAAAAAAAAAAGAGAAAGTGGATCATACAGCAAATCTCATTGGAGATTTGAGGAGACTCCTTAATTTTTCAAGAAAAACAGTTAGAAGAATACTCACCTGCCAAGTCTTGGGCAGAGAGGAAGTCGCAAGGGTGGTTAGCTCAAAAGCAGAAAATACTAAAAAACACTTCACCCAGGACCCACTTCTAGTTCTGTGTCACGGGTAAGATAGTTTCAAGTGAACATCTGTCCAGGAAGACAAGTGTCAGTGTAACACAGCAGCTGGGAGAGGTGCAAAAGACGCCAGATCTTGGCCGCCAAGCCACCTTGCTGCTGTAGTCCGTATACTTGCAAATAGGCAAACAGGCTACCTTTGGGCCAGTGAGTGCGACCACTTCTCTGCATCACATCACGCCCAGGCTGCCTGGTGCTCATCAGCCAGCAGAGAGCCACCAGGCCTGCAGAGCAGGGAGTGTGGTGACCAGCAGCAAGCGCAGAAGGAGGTGGATTTATTTTATACTAAGGTCAGGTTTAAAGCTGGTAGGAAGAGGTTTAAACTTGAAATGATAATACAGCAGGGCCCAAGCAATCTAGGAGAGTTCAAAAGCACATTGCCAACAACTGCCTGGCACAGGTGATGGAGGGGCTAACAAGGAAGGGTGCTCTCCTGGACCTCACGCTTACAAACAAGGAAGAACTGGTTGGGGACACGAAGACAGAGTCAGCATTGGGTGCAGTGACCGTGAGATGGTGGGATTCAGGATCCTAAGAGGGGAGAGGGGGGCAAAAGGCAGGACCACAACTCTGGTTTTGAAGAGCAGACTCTTCAGAGATCTGCTTGAGATACGGTCCTGGAGAGGACAGGGGTCCAGAAGAGCTGGCTGGCTTTCAAAGATCTCCTCCAAGCTGAGGGAAGGTCATCCCAACAAGGAGGGAATGAAGCACAGGCGACAGGAGGGCGGCAGACTCTTCTCAGTAGTGCTCACTGACAGGACAAGAGGCACAAATTGAAACACCTCGGATTCCATCTGAACACAAGAAAACATTTTATTTCATTTTTTTTTTATTGTGAGGGTGCTCAAAAACTGGAGCAGGTTTCCCAGAGAGGTTGTGGAGTCTCCATCCATAGAGATACTCAAAACCCAACTGGACACCATCCTTGGCAACCTGGTTTAGCTCAGCCTGCTTGATGGAGGTTGGACTAAATAGTCACAAGAGGTCCCAGCCAACTTCATTGACTCTGTGAAATATTTCCTATCAGTCTTCTCAAATGTAAAAAGAGACACGGCTCCAGAAAGCTTGATTGCATGGAGGAGGAAGGCAAGGTTGCAAACTCCCGCTGTATCCCTAAGAGGCTGGGACTATGCTGGGAAGACAGAGCTGGTCATCTTCTGTGTTACCATCAGGGACATACGTGTGCCTTCCAGGTTTGTTTTAAGGCAGTGTGTACAGTACCTGTTCCACCACTGATGAACAATTTTGCTCTGTTTGTTTCACAAAGAGACACTTCAAATCCTGCTCATATTTTTTTAATCGTCATTCCAGTTGCCAACCCCTCAGAGTGCCCTTGGTATTACCCAGCAGTGACTGAAAGGCTCCTACTTGCTGTGAAGGTGACCTGCAAAGCAAAACAGTTTTTTCTCCCCTGCTTCTTTATAATGTGTTAAGAAACTAGAAGAATGATTAATTTATTTTGTTTCCTAGCATCTTCTTTCTTGCTTCTTTTTTAATCTCAGAACCATAAGGTTATCAGGTCGCAGCTGTGGGTGATGGAAGCACCGGCTTTCTAACCTCCTTGCTGGAGGTGTAGTCAGTCTTCTGCAAGCAGGAGCACGGAGGGCTTTGATGCAGGTGTATCTTCAGCCACAAGAGCTTCCAGAAGACTTGCAAATACCCTGTAACAACGGGTAGGCCTAAAAAGAAGTCCGGAAGCCATGACAGCAACGTGCAATGGAAAGAAGAGAGCGATGCATTGTCAGTATCTAGGGTTCCTGCAATAACCTGGCCTTAAAAAAATGCTAATGAGCACTGACTGCATGAGTGGGTCACACCAAGAGACAGCACCAAAACTTTGCTCATGCAGTTCAGAGGAGCAGCAGGGAGCGTGTTGAATAAACTGTGGGACTGCAGCCAAAGCAGAAGCCTTTCCATCACTGAGGGAGTTGAATGTCTGTGTGCCACTCAGTCAGTGTCTTACCACACAAGCCAAATTTAGCCCACAATGAGTGTCTACAGCAGGGGTTCCACTGGTGAAGTTAAATCTGTTTCCAAGCTCATGTGCTTGATGCAGAACATTTTTCTTCTGTGTGCAAGAAATGTGTTTGTAGGCTAGGACTCACAGGGAGGTTTCAGTCCAAAACAATCAGGGTTGAGTTGTTCAGAGTTCTCAGCAGTCAGAAGTCTGGCAAAAATCCCATGTATCTCAGCAGAGCTGGGATTTCACCCTCTGGCTTCAATGGACATTGGTCCAAACTCCCTCTTTTCTTTCAGTTGCTCAGTATTCAGTGTTCTTGGAGTCCCAGAACAGATCTTCCTGCAAGAAATCTGCCAGCAAGAGCTACTGTTTAATATTTTATTGTACACAGAGATTAAAAATGTACAGAAGCCCCCAAACGCCACCTTTAACCAGTTCTTACCAGGCCATTACCATACATCTGACAAGCTCCTAAATTAAGCTACAGGTTCGATCAGCTGTTTTTTAACACAGATGACACTTCAGTGCCCGTTTAACAAGCTGGCAGCCAGTCTGGCATTCTGGAGACCCCAGAAAACAGTGATTTGGTGCCTTCAGCATTTTTTGAATGCACCCTATTTGGCCAGCGGGGTCAGGATTTCCCCAAGGAAATACGAATGACTCCAGAGGAAGCCATACAGGCTTGAGAGGAACCTCAGCCCAGAAGTCAGTGGGACGGATGCAGTGGGGAATCCCCACTCTGTTGCGGTCTGGGGTAGTTTCATGCATCTAGTCATGCTCCTGAGTCAGGAGCACGGATCCGAGTTGCCATGTACCTGCATGATGCCTGAGGCCGGCAGGACTGCCAGGTGTCTGACGCCAGGATTTCAGACGGCTTTGTCTGCCTACCTAGCTGTTCGCTTAGCAAGCTGACTGCAAGACTCAGTACTAGGGCACAGTAATGTACCACCAAAAAAAAACCTAATTGCAAAGTAAACATTCTGAATTTGCAGCATTCTTTCAAAGGAGCCGCATGCTTGTCCTGCAGCACTAACATAGCCTTTTCTTCCCGGGCTCCATACATTTTAGCAGATGTTTTCATCATAGGACCCGGTCCTGCAAGGTGTTTATGGAGCTTCTTTACTTCCCTCATTCAATTAATCCCACACTCATCAGTAGCATGACTTACATGAAATCTCTGATGTGGGGCAATTCTAGGGCGACTCTCCTGCTCATCTGTGGATCTGGGCTTGGACTAGAGGAATTTGGGTGTAAATTTGCCCCATAGAGCATAGGAACAAGTGCCTCCTCAGCTTTTCAGTTAGAGATCCAAAGGACTATGCACAACAAGTCACAAAGATTTGTGGGCTTAAAGCCCACTAACATTCGCAGTTGCTGTTATTTGGGGTCTCCAGCGAGTGCTATAGCAAAAAAGCAGACCTCACAGCCTTGCTACTTCATCAGGCTGATCTTCACTGAAAAGGTTTAACAAGTGCAGATGGGGGGATTAGCACTTTCCCACTGCAGCTATGCCAGAATAACCCCCACTCTGCTCACAAGGACGCCAGTCACGGTTGCCTAAACCAGCTCAGTAACTCCTGTTTACATAGGGGAAATGGATACCAGCTTTACACCAACAAAAACATGGCGTGACCCCTTCAGCTGGTCCCACTGCCATGGATGGTTGGCTGATACAAGAGACAAATGCTTCAAGTCAGAGGAAGAAGGCAGTTCCAGTGGGGCAGAGAGCTCTGCACACCCCTGTGCGCCTCCCCAAGAGCGAGCCGAGTCACTTGTTTCACACACACTCATGGCTCAGCGCAGGGCAGCCAGCAGTAGGGAGTTGTCTGAAGTGGCTCAGAAACCCTGAAACTACCAGCAAGGCAAGCCCTTTCCTATCGGTTTTAACCATTTCAAAAGGCTTTGCAAATGCCTTCTTCTGTTGCCAGCCCTGTCTCTGCCAGGGCTGATTCCTGCAGGAATTCCTTGCCCATGAGTTTGGCCCGTGACACCCCCATGGCAGCAACACAGGCCCTTAGAGGTGAGGAGAATCTCTCAACTCTTTCCACCCCAGGAAGGGTTTTACTTCTCACCCCTTCTCCAGTGCCTGGAGGAGGTATGCAGACAGACCACATCACCCTGTCTGCCGCCTGGCTCCACAGAGGCTAATGGGCTGGAAGTTCATTGTTGGTCTTGCATCACCTAATGCTGACCTTCAAAAGAAAAATAGGGGATTTATGTCCACGAAGGAGGCTTTGAAGATTTGATTTGGTTTGGATTTATTTTTCATAATGGGGATTTGGGTTTCTTTTCTGTGTTCTTTTTTTTTTTTTTTCTTTTTTTCTTTAGCAGCCTCTGCTTTTTCCTGAAAGTTTGTTGGTGATCTTAACAAGGTGGATTTCTACCTTTCTCAAATCTTCATAAGCAATAGGGTATGCTAAAGATGGAAAAAAACCAATCTTCCGGCAGGTCTGTTCCCTAGGTGGAGGAATCACCTTTTGTTCACACTGCCACAGAGCTGGAGGAAGATGTGGTGACCCCCACCCTGCCCCAGGTAGTCACCACCCCTCCTCCCTCACCTCCCAACCCTGCTCCACGTGTGACCGCTGCATTCCTGTTACACAGGCAGCTTCGCTAACAAGTCAGAAGCGGCTGCAACACCTGGTGGAAAAAGCGGGGGGTGCGGTGCTGGGATGAGTAACTGTGAGAATATTGGCCCTACCCTCCGTGCTGTGCAAACAACGCGGCCACGCTGCCGGTGATGTGGCTTGTAGCTGGCAGGCACAGGGCACAGAGCAAGCTCGTATCTGCAGAAGAGCATGCAGACGCAGTCTCAGTTGTTTAGCTCTGTGTTAACAGCAAAAACCAAATCCGAAGCGGACTAAACAAATCTCATCGTGGCAAAGTGCTTCATAAATTACTAATTCAGCCTCCTGGAGACTAATAGGGAATCAAGCTGTTTACCTCAGAGTATGACACATTTTTCTTTCTCCCCTTCTCCCTGTGGCACCTGTAGATAGGTTCTGATGTGCAAAGCATTGTCAGTGACTAATGAGTACCTAACAGTTGCTGCAGATTTCCATAGGCTGCACATTATCACTCTTAGTTACGACATCAAGAAAGGACCTAAGAATCATCTGTCTGGGCTAAAAAGGGTCAGCAGGTAAACAATGTTCTTTCAGAACATCAAACCTGGCAATGCAGCACATTTCAAGTGCCATTGGCAACACGAAGAGGTTTTCTAGCACGGCTTTTACATTTCCACTTACATTTTCTGAGCATATAGAAAATCAACATTCCTGCCCAGATGGGATAACAAAGGAAGTGTTTCCTTCTGAAAGCCACCAAATCAAACGAGTACTCTAAGTGGTCTTTTGAGATGAGCACCTCTGGGAAGGTACTGCTTGAAACTGACTTGTAGTTTGGGATATTTTAAAACAGAAAAAAAAAAAGCGCCGAGCTCATAGTGATAACGTGTTTGTAGGAACCATTTTACTGCAGTCGACATTGTTGCCCTGTGTTGTGTTAGGGTGTGGGAGGGAATGGAAAAATAAACAGAATACAGTGAAAGCTTCCCAGGGCTTCCCGGCTCTTGGGCTTGTTGATAACGTGACAGTTCAGGAACACACATTCCCAGATATTCCTGAATAGTCCAGGCAGGGCAGCTCAGAATAGCACCATCCATGCTGCACTTTGAATTCAGACACAACTGAAAGGCATGCACTCGGGAGGGCAACACGACCCAGCTGCTCCGGCATCGCACAAATGGGGACAGAGCCGTATCCCACAGCAACTCCAGGCAGGAAAGCTGAGCAACAGGCTCTCAGGTTACTGCCTCACATCATCTGCTGCAAACCAGCTGGGTGATCATTCCCTCCTGGCATCTCACGCCTACCAGCAGGTTAACCTTTAGAGGCCTGATTTAGTTCTCACTGCAGTCCCTAGGAGCTCCTCTGAGAAGGCAGTGCCAGTGGAGTAGGCACCGCGGAGTCACAGGAGATTTTACCCAGGCTTAAAAAAACCCCGGCCAACCCGTATCAGATGTCTCAGTGAATGCAACTTCACTTTAGGAAAGATGAGTGTGATTCCTCGCTGGCACTGCTAGGGAAATGGTTATCCCAAGGCACCAGATGCCTTCACGGCTTTTATTTAGAGAGGCTTGCCAATTGGGTGCATTTCTGCTATTGTAAAACTTGTACTACCATGAAATAACTATTGTTTCTGTTCTGCTAGGGCTCCTTGATCAATCAAAGGCTTTAATAATGTTAAAATAGCAAATACTGTCTTCATGGTGTGTAGCAAGTCACTCCATTCCTTTCCTGTTACTTTTGGATATATAAATGAGAGCTAAAAATTCGATTCTTTCATGTAATTTTTCTGGTTTTTTTTCTTCTGTGTATTTTTTGTGTGTTTTTAACCATTGGTGCTGCTAAGTAAACTTCCTGTTGAGGTTGTATTTATACCATTTCTAAGAGTCTCATCTTTACTGCATGGTGGTATTAGATAATACTGAATAAAATATACTTTCTGCAAAAGGGTAATTAATTATTGGAATTAAGCTTAACAAGCAAACATAAATTAAGAAGTCTTATATAGCTGGAGGACCAAAAATTCCTCCAGGTTTTTTCAGTTTTTGGTTATATTATCTGTTGATGCTGTAGTTTCATTAAGTTCTCCAGTCAAGCTAGACAATACTGAAAACATACAAGAAAACTATTTTGTATTACAGATATTTCAAGCTTCTTTTGTAATTTATAAAAAAGAGAAGCCCATCAGTCTGACTGTTTGATGAAAGTCATCTTTACTGTAGGTGGGTATTGACCTCCACCTGATATAATCTGACGGTTGTGTCTGGCACCTTGAACACCACGAGGAGCCGATCCATAAAAATACACCCAGCCATTGCATAAAAATACCCTTCTCATCTACTCCAAAGGCTGAATATGATGGCAAGAAAAATCTGAAGGACCTTACTTGAAATTTGAAACTTGGTCATCTTTTTTTCTCATATCTCTGGAATGATTAGACTGACCATATATGGAGCAAGTGGTGTCAATGACAGCAGTGACAAAAAGAGATGTTCCTAAAGTGGCAACCACCCGAAGGCAACTGGTAAAAGTTTCAGGGGATTGTTGACCAGCAGAGCTTTTGCTGGGCAGATGACCGTGAGCCTAGAGTATGGTTCTTGCCATGTTGAGTTACTTCATATGATGAAGGCTTTACTGTAATCAAAGCCTCTCATCAATTGGGCTTGCTTCTGTACCCTGGACTTCAGTGTGAAAGATTAAAGCCAATACATGTTCGTTATCAAAGTTCTGTCTTACTCCTTCTACAGCAGTATTTCAGCCCCTGCTGTGTTCTCTGATTTTTCTGGTACCAAGAGGGAATTTTTCCAGTACGTTATGCTATAGGTTTGCTCCTGGCATTGTTCTTTTGAATGTCATCTGCATTCCTGGGTGTTCAGACTACTGTTTCATACACTGTTAAATTATTGTTAGGTAAACTAAACAAAATCGTAGAAGAATAACCCACTTATCTTGCAATACTGATGAAACGAATAATATTTTATACCTGTGTAGCATCTTCTATTGGATAGAGTCCAGGCACATTATCAATGGTATATTAATTTAACTTCTTGAAATGATTGTAAATTAATGGATATTATATTTGGTTAACAGACGAAGAGATATTAAGGAACATGGGTGCCTTCTCAGTTGAGACTTGCTAGATCTGGGAGTAAAATCCAACCCCTCCCATTCTGTGATTCTGTGAAAAATCTGCATTTCCTCAGTTGTATTGGAATGTGTGCTATTTCTTTCCAAAGGCAGCAAAGAGCAAACTATTAAAGTGATCTTACCACTGGCATAAGTAGGACTAGTACTTCATTCCTCAATGAAAAGTATTTTCCTGTGATACCCCCAGCACATTTCACAGGTCGGGGTAAAGTCAATCTGCCTCTCCCTTCCACGTGGGCTCACGCACGGAGAGTCTGACTGAGAAAGTACTTACAGGGACATACGGAAAGTCTTCCATTCGGTCCAGTTGGTTTACTTCCTGCAGGATCACTAGGACATGTATCATCTGCTTGTTGTCTACACAGTCATGTAGTCATCAGTCCCTTCTGACCGAGCTTCTGCTGCCGTGATGCAGAGTTGAGAGACACGAATACCTCAGTAGCACGGTTCAATAATCCCCTAAATAAATTAGATCCTGATCATCATCATCAAATGTCACGTAAAAGAAAGTACATAATGACACGTTATGAATATTTTTGTTCAGGTTTTCTATATTCAAGCTCATTTTTATCTCGTGATACAACAAAGAGTTCTTCAAACATTCATGTACGCCAGGGTTTAACCAGGTGTTAATTTCAGAAGCTCGATGGCACCTTTCTGATTTTGAAAGCCAGCCTTATATTGGAACTATAATGAAACTCTGCAACGCACACATGCTATTTTAAGAAAAACTCCTCGTGACGTTTGTCAGCCTAGCTGCCGAGGTGAAATCATGGTGAAACCATGGCCAGTCCAGCCTCACAGAGCTGTGCGTCTGATCATCCCTGCCCATCGGCAACGCACGGGGACGGTGGAGCAATACCAAGGACGCATTGCTGAGACGGAGGGGTTTGTTTCGCCTGACGGAAAGCCTCTCTCAGCACAGCCCCTGCCACAGCTGCTCACCCCCAGGAAACCGCGCTGACTCCCCAGCACCAGGAGCCACTCCTGCAGTTCCTTCTCTGAAGCCCGCGGAGCAAGGGCGCTCCCTCCCCCGACGGCCTTTCTGCGAGCCAACAGAACCACGGCCGCGTCTCTCTCCCCGCTGTTTGTTTTTCCAAAACGCATCTGTGCCAACACAACTGGGTTTCTTTTCCAGCTGGATGAGCAGAAACGGCTTTCCCTAGAGTTAGGAACCGTAACGTTTCCATGTATTTATCCCAATCAGTATTGCTGTATTTCTGAACAGGAATAGCAGTAAATCCTGAAGAAGATTAAAAAGAAAAAAATCCCACAGTTGCATTAGGCACTCCAGGTTCTCTCTTTATGAAAATTTTTATCCTCCACCTCCGCATTCACCAAATTTGGTGGTCACTACCCCAGATAACACACCTCTCAACTTTGCAGCTCTCCTTAATTAGCAGGTAGCAGAGCAACACATAATTAGCAATAAGTGCTGTCTGTTTTCAGCCAAGTGATGCACCAGAGGAGGGTGCAGACAGCTCACGTGGAGCATGTGTCACACAAGCCACTCCATGCTGGCATGATGGCCACGCAGGCTCTTCCTGGGAGAGCTCATCAGGTACACGTTACCCAACACCTCAATAGAGAAGTGTAAGAATGATGTAAGAGCATCATTTTCATAGCCACCCTCTGATTTCATGGGGTTGATTTGGCATGGAGGTATCTGGTGTGCAAATTGCAGGCCAGGTTAAGGGCTTTATAAACGGCCCCAGGCTTTCGATCAGCCATCGCTCTCGCCATCCCAGTAGCAAGACGTATAACAGTGGCAGGAACCCCATTGCTAAAGGTGCATCAGGCAACTGAAATCAGGAGTGGTGGCTAGTGCAAAACACTTTCTTTCATGTCAAGATCTAAGAATGGGAAACACTCAGCAAAGCACCTTTACCAATGAGCAAAGATATGGCAAAGCAGTTTCAGGTCTGTGTGAGTTTAATCAAACCGCTTCCATTTGTCAAATGGAATTAAAAAAAAAAAATCAAAACAAAACAGTTGGTTTTGGTTCAGCTTGGCATTTACAGGTATCTACCCAAGTTGCCAGAGTACTTCATAGGAACTACAGTTAGATTTTTTTTCATGCCCCCGTTCTCCTAAATGGACCATGTCCCCCCATTTAATGTTCCATCCCGCTGTCCCCTCTCAGCAGCGACAGAGCCTCGTGTGGTTTCCCTGGCCAGGACGCAGCACAGGAGATGCTGCCCTGCTGGAAATCTGGGCCACGGAGAAGAATCAAGAACACGGGGCAGCCAAGCCACGGTTCCCACGGGCACTGCTGCTTCTCAGGCAGGGGACTTCTCTGCCCAGCTGATCTGGCAAACAGGGCTTCAGCATTTTGGAGTCATGGTCTTTTTCAGAGAGGAAAATGCCTGTCATTGTCCCTCCCCTGGGGGAAAATAAGAACCAGTGTTCTCCGTGGGACAAAATTTTGATTACCAACTCTGCTGCCACAAGCCCGGGGCCGCTCGGCCCTGCCCGGAGGTCTGCAGGGTGTGATGGCAGCCCTGCACGTGCCCTGCCAGCAGTGAAAGGGACGGGCAGCAGCGACGACTAGGAAAGCGGGGTTAAAACAAAAACCCCAAACACAATCTGGCATTGCATGCCAGAACACCATCAGTGAAGCTTCCCCTGACTTCCTTATCAAGACTGACAATGTTGCATGAACGCTGCCAGACCGTGCACAGCACCGCGGTCCCCCCGGGACTGCCTCCCCCCGCTACACGCAGCTGTGCTAGGCGGCCCAGCACACGGCTGAAGGCAGCGCCCAAAGGGTTAATTCTGCTCAGGGAAGTACCACTCGTTTGAAGAATCAGTTACTAGACACCAGATAGTGTCCATGGCCGGTAATTAAACCGATTTGGACATCCAAAGGGCAGTTCTCTTGCCAAGGTGTAGCACTCCTGGCAGACAGAGCTCCCGGCTTTCCTGCATCCCGGCGTTGCCATGGCAGCACAGGGGATGTGCACCTTAGTGCTTATTAGGCTCCGAGAGCCATTTCTCATGAGAATTGGGCTGCGCAGTCACGGGCACAGAACTGTTAAACCATCACGGTATGAAAATTAGCAATGGCCACAATTACACAAAACTCAAAAAGCTGGAAAAGCGCTTGTCATCTTTGTGCATTGGCTGTCCCTATTCAAGGCTTTATCGTTTGACTTCCAAAACACTCCAGTGAGCAGTGTCTGCTACGTGAGGGCATCAGGTAAACAGACATCCTTTGACTCTGCGTTTGACAAAGGAGCCCTCCTTCCTTTCCACTCCTGTTACAGTAATTCCTTTAATATTTGCCCCCCATGCAGTGTTTATTCTGCAGTCAGAAAGAAGATTCATCTGCTGTGCCTGTGCTAGAGACCCCCTGGCATTGCCAGCAGCGAATGTAAACTCCCGCGTGACTTCCTGGGTCTATAAAGCCCGTTGCCCTGGATCACACTCTGCTGTTTTAGTTTTTTAGGATTCCAGAGATGCCAGAAGTAATCTTAGTTTACATTAAAGGCAGGCAGGTCAAAGACACTCCACTGAAGCCAAGAGCACTACTTGCATGAGTAGGGCCTCCACATAGGAAGAGGATTATTGGTAGAAATAGGGATTAAAAGACTGAGGCCATCGGACCATAAGTGTCTTTTTTGCTGTGTGAAGCCTTGAATATGTAAACTGGTCACTGGAGCCGAAAGACTCCCAGGATGACGTTGCCTGGAGATCACAGCCCCACCTACATTCCCCAAAGGTTAAGGCTGGGGCTTTTGAAGTTTCTGCCATTTTGGAGGACGCCCAAGCCTAATTACATCAGGGACGGGGTGCTGCCAAAAGCACAGAAGCTGCTGAAAAATGTCTTCATAGTCCAGTATTGCAAAAGCAGCTCAGTGAAGCTGAGCAGTTGGCTCGGGCTCCCGGCACAGCGCTGTATTGAGGAGCGAGGCGGTGACAGGCGGCGATGAAGCACCCACGGCAGTGACCCTTTCAGGGCTGTCAAACACCCTGTACCAGGACAGAGCGTGCGCTAGCTGGCTGGCACCCGGGCCTTCCAAAGTATAAGAGGGGTGCAACCTTTACAGTCGGTAATAGGTTGAGGATGACCCAATGTGTTAACTGGAGACATTCACCACAGAGGGGGAACCCTGTGATGTTGAATGATGTCACACAGCCGCTGCTGCAGGCCAACGACTCGGCTACGGCCTGGGATGCTGCCCTGTCTCCCGCTTGTTGGCCGTGGCACAGGTAAGAGGGGTTTGCCCAGCCTGCGGCCTGAGAGCGTGAGACAAAGCGGCTCTGGTCTCGCTCGCTCTGTAACTTCCAACTACAAGCAAGTCTGCCTTTTACAGCGTGTCCACCACCAGTGAACTCGGCAGACTTCTGTGATGGCTCCAGCGCTGTCACACGCTCTGTAGCGGTGGACACCACAGCACCAATGTCTCTGCAGGATGGGGGCTCACTCTGGTTAGGACTTCCCTGCGTACATCGCCTTGGTGCCAGTTTGGCTCTGACCATACACAATGCACCTCTCTTCGGAATGGTCACGAGCGGTCTGGTGAAAACCACTGCGCTCACAAGAGAGCGATCTCTGCGGGGTGGGTAGGAGCGAGGGGGAGAACGTCAACACAGGGACAAAGCAGAGGGCCTTTTCCTACAAGCCACCAGTAGCAGCAGTGTTTCAAACCCCCACGTATGTGCAAGCCGATATTTCAATGCCTTCAGGTTGCTATGGACAACCAGAGATTTCTAAACTGTCTTACAGAGCAGAGCCCTGTCACACTGCACACAGTAACGCCGCTTGGCATTTTTATTACCAACAGCTCTGTGTCAGAAGGTAAGAAGTACTGTCATTGCTTTGCAACTGGAGAGAACTTAAGGTGTGATCAGTTTTCAACAAAAGCGATCCTTCAGGTAACCCCCACCCATTTAAATGCTCTAGTAGCTGAAATCACCTCCTCAAGCATACAGCCCCTTCGGATAACCCACACACCGTCTGGGGCTGAAGCACGGGCAAACTATATGGAAGCGAGTCACTGGGATAAGAACAGGCTCTAGAAAACAACGGGGGGGATTACTGGGAAGAAAGTCCCCTGGAGTGAGGCTTCCCCATGCGTATAATCCAGGCAAACTGCAGCAAAACTGTACGTGTATTTACAGAGCGGCCTCCTGGTTGCACGCACACCCAGTGGCGTTTCCCGGGGCGTACGTAGAGCCGTGAAGAGAAAAAGCCAGGGACGGGGCGCAGAGCCTCGCTGTGCCCCCCGTCCAGCCAGCTGGCATCCGCCGTGTGCGGTGCATCCTCATCTCGCATGGCTTCAGGAACCCGAGCATTTAAAAAAACACGCCCACAAGTTCTTTGTTTGGATCTATCTCATGAACGTTACCATGGCATTATTAACGCTGTGCCTTCTGGATGCGGGGAGTGCTGTTACCTGCATTTCAGATGGGGAAAACGAGGTAGAGAAACATGAAATGACCTACCCAACATCATGCAAGAGGTCCATGGCGGAGCTGTGGCAGACTTAGGTCTCCAGAGGTCCATGGCGGAGCTGTGGCAGACTTAGGTCTCCAGAGTCTGCTGACGGCATTGCAAGTTTCTGTCAGGACCAAGACAACTATGAAATTTAGTAGCATTCTCCCATTTTAAGCTGGTGAAAAATGCCTGCACAATCTACAGTTAGAGAAACTCACCCCCCGCAACCTGTTGCCATAAGCATAGAAATACACTTTCATTTGCTCTAAAGTGAGAACTATAATACAAAATGATGCAGGATAGTAAATAAAATTACAGTCTCTGAACCATTCTTTGGCTTGGCACAGAGAAAATGTCAAGGAAAAAGATCTAGGAGTAGATTTTGCTTATCCTTCCCCATGTATACTCGATGCATGCCCTCCTCTCTTCCAGCGCATCTGCAAAGCATCACCTAATTTATCTTCCCACCAACACAGGCACCGAGAGCACACCTCCATGATTAATGGAGTTTTATACCCGAGGAGTTGGTTACATTGCAGCAGACAATGAGAAATTTGATTACCACTAATACGATATCGACACAAATGTCAATGCTGTAAGGCAAGCGATATCATTTTGAATCAAGCACCCCTTTCATCATTATTATTTTTGTTTGCTTCTTCCATTTTAATAAGCTGCTGCTCTGTGTATTACCCAAATACTCCTGACTAAAACTATCTGGGGACAATTTAGTTTGTATGTAATACTTCCCTAAGTAGGAGGCACCTTTAACAAAAAGCTGCTGTGTGTTCACGTATCCCTATTATCATTTAAACACACAATACTCCAGCTGAAAACTCTGCTCAGCTGATACTGTTACCTTAGCGATAACTAATCCGTTGTTTTATCAAAGTCAAATGCAGTGGGAAGTGGGAATAACGGCTTCTTTTTGTCTCTGGAGAACCACACTGATTAAATCACTCAAATCTTGACCGGTCAAAAATTAAGCCTGGCGATGCCGTCGCTCAGCCGAAGGACTGCGGGAGCGAGTCTGGAGGTGGGGATCTGCCCTCGCGATGACACGGGCAGGAGGCGTCAGCGCGTCAGGCCTGGTGTCCCCTGGCCGCCCCTTCGCTTGGGAAGAGGACCGTCCTCCCCAGCTGGGCAGGGGCGTAAGGGGGCTGCTCTGCCGGGTGGCCTGGCGGGAGCAGGGCCTCGGCGCGGGCTGAAGGCCTTGGCACTCAGACGCCTTCCCTGGTTCTGGACTGACTTGGCCAGGCTGCCGGTTTCGGACTGCAGTGCCTGACCTGGGCCTCACCTCCTGCCTCCCTCCCCACGCCCATCCCTTCCTCTTCCGCAGAGCTCTAGGACTCTCCCTCCCATGAAGGACAATGGCTTCAGCTGTTTTCCCGTCTGCCTTTTCATGAGTAACTCTGATTTTGATGCTTTCTGAAGCTGCCTCCAGCCTCTTTGGGCCCTTCCAAGCACTGCCTGCAAGCCCCAGGCCTCAAATGGCATCCAGCTCGGCAGATAGAAATGGGTCCATGAAGAAACCCGGTTGCCCTCACTGGGAATCATTACATTTCCACATCTTCAAGAAGGAATTAGCTTAGCTTCTGACACAAAAGTTTCAATAAACACTAGAGAAATAGGCCGGATAGGAGAAGCAGCAGAGTTTCTGGGGCCTGGGAAGGGAGCTCTTAGCAGCATCCATGCAACCGTTATAGTCCTTAAACTCAGCATGGAGGCTGCACAAGAAATTATTCCAAGCTTTGAAGCCGATCTCATTTCTGTCCAGAAACGAGAGTGGAGTGGAGGGAGAGGAATGGGAGGCAGGGGAGAGACGAGCCTTATGGCCAAGCAGCAAAGTTCATGCATCGCTTTGAACTTTATACCTGTCCTTCAGGAAACAAAATCACAGCCCTGGCAAAAGAAACACAAAAGAGCTTACCTGGGAAAAACCCAAAGTAGAGATCAGCAAAGCCAAAAAAGAACTTTAAGAGCTAAAGAAATATAAAATCCTCCATGTTTCTTATTAATATATTAAAAGCTGAAAGTCTTCAAAAGCGTTTGTAACTGCCCTACCCGCTCACAGAGGGGTGGCGAATGGAGCAAAGCGTGAGAGAGAAAAGCACTGCAAGGCAGCTAAATAATCTCCTTGTCTCCGTCCTGCTGCAGGCGCCACAGGGCAGCGTCTGCGTCCGACCTGCTCCTCGGGGTGATGGACCGAGGTGCTGTCAGCTGTGGGGTGATGGACCGAGGTGCTGCCAGTCAGCAGGAGGCTGAGAAAGGAGGAGGCACAAGCTCAAAGTGATAATTAGAGCAGAAAAAACAGCGCAGGACTGGAGGGCTTCCAGTGAAATGGTGTTTCTCCTGCTGTTACTAGTTTGCTTACTGTTATGCCTGAAAATTGGGAGTGCCTTAGTTGAAAATAAAGCGTGCTAGTAACGGGAAGCTAAACTGTTTGAACAAATGAGTGGATCGCTCGTGCTGAGGGTATCAGTTTGGTTTAAACAACCGTCCTCTTATCTTCTTCAGACACTATGGCCTCTGACTTGTTGCATCTGATAAACACGTTACACCTTCTGCTCAGCAGTTACTTCGGTGGCCATTTCTTTCTCCCTCAAGACCTAGATATTCTCACAACCTGGTGTTATCCTAGATTTATTATTTAGTGATGACAGCAACTTTAAAAGCCACAGTGAAGGAACTGAGACACAAACAAGAACCATTTGATACTACTTCAAGCCTGGGAGAGAGTCAAGTCTATAAATAAGGAATACAGCCCAACAGACTAGATAGAAAAAGGCTGATGTTGAGTCTGCCCACGTGCTCTCCAGCCAGGGAAAGTCAGAGGACAGCTCTGCTCTTCACCGCCTCCTAAGCATTACCTGATTATATTCCGACTCCCACAACATTAAAAAGGAAGACGACAAAGATCACTACCCAAATGGTTGGTCATTAGTGCAATCTATTAAACAACCAGAGACGCGAGCTACAATTACAGCAGGGAATATAAAAATCGTATGGAAATGCCATCCATTTTGTGCTGCAGGCTATGAAACAGGCAACAGCTGTGACGAGGGAAAACATTGCCTTCCCCATCCGGGAGACTGTAAAAACCGCGTTAGACAAACACCTGCCTGGTGAAGGTAAAGCCAGTCAGGCCCTGGGGCAAAGGGGTAGCCTCGATGACTTTGCAAACGTTATCCAAGCCCTGTTTACTGGTGTCACGCATGTGCAACACTTCACAACTGCAGGACTGACTAGTCACAAGCCGGTATCTGCTGGCAGATGAGATCACGGTTACTACAGTAACCACAGCGATTTTCTTTTCTGAGGGCTAGACAGAGGAGTTGTTTTCCTCAAACTGTAAGTATGCTCAACTCACGTGCTTAAATCCCTGCTACTGCCGGGCTCCACAGACTAGCCCTGAAACAAAGAGTAACAGCAATGTGTGGTCCATGCGTGGGTCAAGCATGGAGTGTGCCAGCACTCCTGACATCGTAGGGCTGCTACAGACTTAGCACTGCTCCCTCAAGAACTTTTAAAAAAAAAAAAAAAGAAAAAAAAAAGAAAAAAAAAGAAAAAAAAAAGAAAAAAAAAGCCTCCACAAATTTCCTCCCTCCAGATGCAATGCTCAGGTTTAAAAAATTGCAAATGAAAACCTAACTGAAATAGCTACAGAAATGAAGAACAGTAGTAACCAAGAGAACTCGGGATGCTCATTGGTAAGCCAGTAGCAAGCTCGGTGTGAGGCTGGCAATGGCTGTGCACCCCGTAACTGGGGTACGTGCGCTGCCCTCTACAGTATGTCGTTAGACTGCGCTTAGGTGGCACGCGCCTAAGGCACCAGGACGATTCTGAAATTCGAGTTGTACATTTAATTTATCCTCCCGCTTACCCATACCATTTGAATCCAAGTGTGAAAGCTTGCTCTGGCACCTTTATCTTGCTTTACTTTAGCTGTTTCTCCATTGCTTTACGTTTACTTTCCCTAACAGAGAAATAAATGTTATTCTACTAAAACCCCCTCTGTGGGCACTCATCGGTATTGCTGATGGGGATACTCTAACGCTTCTAATCCTCCAGTCCTTTTTCGGGGAATCATTACTTGGGAAAAACTTCTTCTGAATCATCAGACTTGGCCTGAAATTGAACCGATGGAGCCTTTATTCACCCCGGATCCACCACGGCTTTCGCTGGCATGCTCACCAGGAAGAGCGAAGACTTTCTAAACTGGCCCTCACGTACGCAAGTGGGACTTAACACCTCCCATCCCAGCACGGATCAACTGCAGCGATCGTCCTAATGTATTTCTAATGCCGTCTAAGCCTGATGGTTCGTGTGAATTTACTGATGCCTAGCTTTATGCCTTGTCTCCCATTTTCATTGCCGTACGTAAAACTGGGTTGTTTTTCTTTTTTTCCCTCTATGAAAGTCTTCCCTGGGGATCTGCTTCTTGCACTGGGCACTTTTAACAGCATCACCAGCTCCTTTTCCCCAGCACATAGTTTCCCATCCTATTATATTTATGGCTCTGCTTGACTTTCTCCGCCAGTGCGTTTGTTGAGAAAATAACAGCCCTTGGGGGCAGATATTTCTTATATTTTCTTCATGCCTAAAATAATTGTACCTACTTATTAGAAACCTCACTGACAGTATGATACAATAACCTTTGTGATTTATTTATCTTTCAGTGAGCTTTAAAGAGAGCTACTGCCTCTTTTCCAACTTTGTACTCTATAGTCCATCATCAAATGCAGCCCTGCGCTCTGATGTTTGTAACATACTACAGCAAGAAATTGGTCTTTGAATTACATTTATTCTACCCTTATCTAGTTGATTTACTGGTTCCTCAAATATTTGCTTCCTTATACTATCTTAATTGAAGATTCCTCCTGCCTATATTTTCTTTCACTGCTGTTCTACAGAGAACGCCGCTCTCCTAGCAGCACTTTCATGCCGTCTTCCCCATTTTCTGTGTACAGCACTGTACCTATTTTTTTCCATCACTTTAGTCTGTAAAAAAATCCAACTAAAAGATTTCGAGGACACTAAAACCAGCTGGATTCCGTGATGCACTTTTTATTTGCCCCGAGAAAGGTCTGCCTTCTGAAGGCACAAACAAAACATTTATAGGAGGTACCAGCATCTCTGTAACCTCCTTAAGGTCCCTTGCCCTTGTCTTCTGTATGCCCAGTGTTAGTCTGACAGCTTTGCGTGCAAAACAAGGGACTTGCTAGTTGCGGGTTTATGTTTTCTGGTAGATATGCCTGGAAACATGGCCAAAACCTCACCTGTCTCTGGTCCTAGAACACCTGCTGTTCTAGCTTGGAGTAACTCAACCATAATCAACGTTCCACTGGTATAACGGAGATCAGCATCTGTCCCCACAACCTGCCCAAAGCAAGGTGTGATGATACACCCAAAATCAAGAAGTTTAGCCTCCCTGTCAACAAAGTTCTCCTGGTTCCCGCTGTATGGACCATCACAGACATACCGACAGATGACACCGCTGGATAGGGCCCAGCGCAAAGCAGCTCCTTCACTCTGCCTCGCTAATGAGAGATGAATCGTAGAAACTGGAGTAAATTTATTCCCGTGACTAGTGAGGTGGACTGATCCTGGCATTGCTCCACGTCTACCACCACTGTCCAAATCAGCCTTGGAGGGCACCGGTACTTTTTTTAGAAGGAACTGCTGATTTCAAGCCTCTGCCTTGCGGTGGAAGCTCTCGGCTGCATGCCGAGGCTCTCGCAGTGCTCGGCTGGGAAACTGGGAAGAGCAGAGACGTGGGTTTTCCAAACACACAATGAAGCTTTGCTAGCTCAGCCTCACTATCAGCTGGATCTGTACCTGTGAATGAAAAACAGATGAAAAGATCTACACATTGGATCTGTTGGGTGGGTTTTTTTATTAAAATCAGGTAACTGGAGTATGGGAACTCTCATCACGGAGCAGACTAACAACCCAAAATTGTAAGCGAACAGTACCAAGTGCTTGGAATAAGACAAATGAGAAACGATAACAGGTTCTTCCAGAAAAATACCAAACAGCAAATGCAATTCTTAAACCTATTAGAGAAGAGGCAGCCCCACGTCATGGGGCTGGTGCAACTCAATGGCAAGGACTGAGAACTTCATGGTCTCTCCTGCACCATACCGCCCCTCTTTGATTTTTGTGGCAAGGATTTACACAAATTAATTCTCAACATTTTTTTGACTGGTTTAACTCTTCTTGGTTTTCATCTCTTTGAGTGTCCCCTGTTTATCCTTAAAACAGAAAATGGAAATGGAGCACCCGATCGCCTCCTCACAATATTGCAGGGTGTGGCATGGCTGGGGATGGCACTCCTTACTCTTTTCTAATACCTTTTAAAGCTTCCCAGGGCTACTAACACATTCGTAGCCCAATTTTGAAGCCTCCTTTTTTCACAAAAAAAGAAAAAAAAAATCATCTGGTTAGAAGGGAGTTTACCCCTTGAAAGCAAAAGAAAAATCTCAGTTTTGCCTTTCCTGCTGTGTGCTGAAACAGAGCTATATCTTGTCTTTTTTTTTTTTAATTAGATCCAAAGATGACGACGAATAATGACCACAAATAGGAAAGCTTTGCCTGAAGTTGCTAATAATATTCTATCACCTTATCTTTAAATTGTTTTTCATGGATTATAGACATTTATAATTATGAATCCCTCCAGCTTCATTTTATCTAGTACAGTAACATAATCAAAATCATCCCGCTCTAAAGTCTCTATAGGAAATCCTCTTTTAAAAGCCCTTGTTCAACGTCCTCCCTCATTTTCATTTTCTTTGCTGCTGCTTATTATACTAAAGCCTGGCATCTGAAAATTGAACTGTAGCATTAACCGTTTTTTCAACTCAGACCATACCTATTCTTTCTGGATGTTAATACTGTGAGTATGTTTTAAAACACGAGGCTGCCTGCAGTGAAATGCCTTGCATTCATTCCCATTGTGCTACTGTAAATACCATTATTATGAAGAAATGATTGACTTTGTTTAACGCACTGTTCAAATAGTCTGCAGAGATGTCTGTGGTGCCAGCGTCATTCCCGTGCTTTAATTATAATTTTAATCATCCATGATCTTCCATTTGTTTGTGCTATAGGCTAATTATTTTTTCTATCACAAAGCACTGGAACGATGTCTTAGTATTAATAATTTTTATTATTAAGTAGATTTGCACTTCACTCCTGCTCACTTGCTCTGCTAGATCCTCAGTTTCCAAAGCTGTGCCTAAAAACCTGTGAAACATCTAATTTCTTCTGCCTCCCACCCTCTGCACCTAACCAGGACATTTGACGACTCGTTTAGATCTGCGCTTGCGTTAGCAGAGAGTCACACCGCAGGGTTAGTACAGGTACACACCTACAGGGCAGCGGAGCAGTTCGGTACACCCCACAGCCAGGGTCCCACAGCTCTGGGGACCTCTCAAACCCTTTTCCTTGCCCTGTGGTCAACAATCTATAGCAGCTGTCCTTCACAGCTGGCAGCAGGCTATATCCTTTTCTCTCAGGTCTTCAAATTCCCACAAGATACAAGGGAGATACAAGAGTGAGGAAGCCAATCTCCTGCGATGCGTCTCTGCTTGTACGCAACTCCCAGACTATCTTTGGCAAGCAGATACAGGAGAACTTGCTCTGCTCTGCCACCCGGACGCCCTGTAGTCACATCCCATGGCACCAGTCCGGAGACAATAACTCCAGATGCGTGGCGGCTCATACTGGTTTGGGACGATGCACCTCTTTCGTCAAACAGCGAGCTCACCTCAGGCTGCAGCAGAGCAAAAAAAGACTTGCTTGCAAAGGAGCAAGGCACTGCTGACGTTCCGAAGGCGCTGCGACCCCACGGAGAGCTCTGCCAGGAGCAAGAGGCACTCTCATCCTGAAAGCAGGCGCAGCAAGGCATCGTAGCCAGAGGCTCCCGGGTGACTGTCGCTCCTTGCAGCACGTGGGGGGGGCCTGCCTCATTAATCAAGCTTATCCTAATACAAGGTTATAGCTTTATTTCTAATTCAGTTCCTAGGGATGCAAAGGGAAATCCCGAAGCCCTGGTAGCAGCTACCCTCTCTGAAGCAGAAGGCCCTGTAGCAGCATGCTGTATATGCTTGGAAGCCTCTGACCTATGGAACATCAAAAATACCAGAAAACACTGGGTTTGTAGGATTTGCTGGATTAGTGTCTCAGAAGGCAGCTCACCGCTATGTTTTGACATAAACTGTCTTTCCCTGAATGTGAATATCAGGATGCAATCAGCAGATCCCCTGGTAACGCTGGCTGACGGGAGCGGGTAGAGAGCCACCGGCGGTTCGCTGCAGGGGCACGCTACGGGAATCGGCAGCAGCTCGAGCCTGACATTCGCGGGCTAAACGTTCAAAGTGCCTAGATGCACGTGCCAGCACACAAAAAGGTACGCGTTCATCTGCGAGCTTGAAAATGCATTCAAGTAGATTAAAAATCAGCCCAATAAGAACATGCCTCAAGTCCAAACACAAAAAATCTGGAAAAGGACTTAAAACGCACACTGGGCTGACTGAGCCTCCTGCTCCACGCACCCTTAACTCTAGAAGGAAGACAAAAGCCTCACAAACCCTTGACCAGATCTCACCTCTGCTGCAGCAAACTACCTGGCAGGCTGCAGCTTGGCAAGAAAAAGCATGAAAAAACCCTACTCTTGATTTTAGGAAGTGATACCAGGGCTGCAGAACCCAACTGCCACAGCCTGCTCGGCTGCTGGGCCACGTGCGAGGAGTACCGGCTCACCTGCCTCTGTTGCTCCGAGAAGTCAGAGAAAAAAGTGAATCTCCACTTGATTTTCTTTATCCGTCTTCTTTGGACGCGCACTAGAAATCCTGCAGGTCAGCTCCAGGAGCGAGCAGAGACATAGCACTTCGAAACAGCGAAAGGGGCTCAAGCTGTGGCGCTGGATTCATATTTTAAAGAGTCCGTGAGCATGGCAGGTATCCGGATATCGCTGTTAGTTCGTGGTCACACCTCGAAACGCGGCGAATTTGCGTTACGTTTCTGCTTCTGTAACTTCAATGAGCAGGCGCTAAACATGCTGCGAGGTCTTTTGATACTACGCTTTTCTGCTTTTCTTTGGTGGCTTTAGGTTTCTTACCTGTGCGTGATGGGTTTCTGATGTTCCAGGGGGCTGCGGGCAGCTGCCTGCACCTGCCCTCTCCCGGCAGCGTGATACTGGAGAGGGAAGAAGGGACTGGCCCATCGTGAGCCCGTTTGGGGCAGAGACGGTGACCCGAAGCGGATTCGCACAAAGGTTTTTCGCCTTTGCAGTGTGTGCCAGAGTCCCCCTGCCACGGATCAATCTTCCTGTATGAACCGTGCCAAAATACTGGCAAATATATCTAAAATAACGTGAATATTACAGCAACTGTAAAGCACAAAAGGGGGGGATCAGAACAAGGGGAAAGGGGCCTCTTTGAATTAAATGAATAACTATAATTTTTCTTCCCATCAAGCTTTTTTGTTCAGTAGCTCTTGTATTTTACATCCAACAGCAAACACAGTAGCCATTTCCAGAACAGCCGTATCACCGATGTGAATACACCGAGGCAGATACACTCACCGGAGGTAAATACACTCGCCAGGTCACTACAGGCACCGCGTGCCTATAGTCAGTTCTGCACTATGTATATTTTTATGCGTATATTCAGTTCTGCTTTATCCCCGTGTAACTCTCCTACTCACAAGGCTCCCCAGAGCGCTACGCAGAGGTGGCTGGACCAAGCAAGGTCTTCAGTACGTCCGGGGTGGTTATGCATGCCGAGGGGCAGCCCCACCAGCCTCGGCCAAGGGCCTCCCTCGCAACACCTTTCTTACCAAAATCTGCCTGGAGCAAAACTCTGGCCCTGCCGAAGCCTGTGACTTCGGACTCCCCAGTGGCTTTTCTAACCTCCAAGCTTTCCTGGGAGAGGCTGTTCTCCAGCAGTCCTTCCAAGCCATAGTAAAGCCGAATCAGACCTGACTTAGAGCGATGACTAGTAGCTTCCTAACAGCCCTGCCATTCCTTTTAAACCCAGAACAATCAGCTCTTTTTTTTGCCTCAGTGGAAGAGTAATTAGCACCTAAACCATCAACCAGTATGCGAGCACTACGGTTGGGAGAGCTGCGTGCTCATCAGCTCCCATTTCACGCTACCTATCCCAAAAGATGAGACCATTCCCACTGCATGGTCCCATTCACCTAACGTTCTCGATGGGTTTGCCTTTACTTGGGTGTTTGTGGAGACCATCCCGTGCTTCTTGACTGACACGAGGGCCAGAGCGGGAAGATGCAAATCTAGAACGACAACTGCGTCTGTCTTTTGCATCACACTGTCTTTGTTTTCTGCTTTTGTGTTAAATGCTGTCTTCCTTTTAATGTTGCTCAGCTGGATTTATCTCTGTATAAAACGATTACTGCCTTAAAAAGAATTTTCCAAAAAGCAGCAGCAGCCAATGCGTAGCAGCGATAACCTCAGCTTCCTCTTTTCTCTTCAGCGAGCCATGAATTACAAGCCAAGCGGGGCACATGTGAAGGGCTAACGTCATTTCCCCAGCAGGAGAGCAGGTTGTGCTCACCTGGAACCAGCGTGGTGCTCGGGGCTCTGTGGGGCTGGAGCAGAGCACCGCTCACCTGCCCTCACCCTGCCTTCTGCTTTTTGCCCACGCCAGCCCCGCAGCATCTGCACCGCGACATCTCTTTTTCTGGTGGGTGACGGCTGAGAAGACGATGACGATAAGCTGCTATTGCTGCTGCCAAAGCCACTTGGGCGAGAGGCATCAGAGGACATCATTTAGGAGCTCCCCGCAGGGGGCTAGCAGAGGGTAGGGGCGGGCAGGTACGGCTGGAGCCACTGCTCTTGTTTTTGCAGCCCCCCCCGCTCTTCGGGGAGCAGAGTCAGACTCAAGTCCCTGAGCCCCGTCTTTCACGCAAGGCTGTTCACAGCCCTGGGAAACGAGAAGCCAATAAGAAATATTGTGCTTTAGGACTTGACTGGAGTTCAGCTGAGTGAAGCCAAGCTTCAGAGCCCGCTCCAGAGCCTGTGACACTGGTGGTAATGCAGAGACTCCCCTTGAGTTCAGAGGGACGACGTCCCGAGGGAAGAGCTGCTTGCCTCGCAGCGCAGGCTGAGAAAGGGAGCCGTAGCACAAATCCCTTTGGGGCAGCAAGTTACAAGCAAGTCCCCTGACGCTGCAGATGCTACGAGAAAGATGAACGCAAGGTCCGGGTCTCCCAGGGCTTTTTGTTGGTTGGCTTTTGCTAAAAGCTGCTGTTACGGGGAGACTCTTTGCTGAGCTGATTTTGCCCAAGCGTTTGTGCTTCGGAGTCAATTTAGTTAACAAACACGCTACAGATTAGCACAAACTCTTCGCGTTTCAGAGCATCCCCTGCACATCTGTACTCTCCTGGCTAATATTTGCCCATTCCCCTGCCGCTCCGGTGCTATCAAAGCTTTCTCGTCAGACTCTTCCCTGACGCTTGAGGCTCACAAACAAACAGCATCTGTTGTTGTTCCCCCCCAGAATACCAGGATGTAAAGGACAAACCACAGCGCTGATACAAATATCAAATTAGCAACAACAAACAGGAGCAAAGCAGGGGTTTCCACAGGAAAGCCTAGGGACAAAACACCACGATGAGTTTCTTCCCCACCCTGCCCGGCTGGGGTGGGCTGAGCGGGTACGTACACACAGCCCGTGGTGCTCGGCGGGCGCGGGGTAACCCATCGAGAGTGGTCACCTGCTGCCTTCGTGCCCCAGCGCCTTGTTCTGCACGAGGGCTGGGCTGTGCCTCCGAAACACACGTAACGGAGGGAGGGAAAGGGGGGTAAAGAAACCCGTTTCTTAAAATAATACATCTCTCATTTCTAAAAGAAAACACACACGAAAACCCCACCTGTTCACAGAATATTATTCACGATAGCCTAACCTCTGTTACTTTTTAAGTAGGAGTTTGAAGAAGGTTGTCAGTCCACACTTACCCTTTATTAAACTCCTGAGGGTCAGTATGGGAGTAACTACCCTTTATTGTATAGATAAATTATACAGACCAATGAAAATCCATCGTAAATGAAAAGTCAGAGGCTTTTTTCTCCAACTCTCACAATATCTTCTAGTGTACTGTATAAAACACAGCACGCGTGGTTTCCATTATGGAGGAACTGGTTTGTTGACTGTGACGGGCTGTAATTAGACTGTAATAAGACTGTAATATAAAGCAGGGCCAGTGTAACGCTCCGTGTTCATATGCTGTGCATCGCACCAAGATCTCGTCCTTGGTTACCTGTTCCTTGTGCCTGCCCTCATAACTGTCATTAGCAACAAGAGCGAGTAAAAGCTTTTTTCTTTGCACATACTATACAAAGTCAGCCTTTGGGTTCCGTAAAAAGAACGTGGTATTACACTGACCGTACCAAACACGCATGGAGCGAAGAAACGAGCTTCTCTTCAACACTGAATTTGATCAGCGAGTTCCAAAAACATCACAGACAATTCAACCTGGATAAATATTGGAGCCGTGTATAAATCAAATTAGTTTTGAAGATGCTCCATCATGAGGCTTCCAGTACTTTCAGCTCCCAGGTAGAGCACGTTTTTTTCCAGGGTTCAGAGTTAAACACAGTTCCATGAGTCCGTAAGTTAGTTCAGCTTGCAAAAATGCAAGTCCATTTTTCTTTTACCCAGACTGGCTTCTAATTTAATGCTGGACTGGCTCCAAGTCCCTGAAAGTGTTGGAGATACAATCAGCTGCCCTATCTGAGGAAGGCCAGGGACACTTCTAGATGGTGGAGACTGCAAGAGACCGCTACCGAAGTATCCGAAGGACAGGGTGGTACAGCAGGTGCAATGGGAAGGGGAAAAAATATCAGAGATCTTGTGTAGGAATAGAAAGAGACACAATGTTGGATCACAGGAGACCACACAGGAGCAAAACCCAAAGAGGAGTAGACTGATGAAAGACCTTGAAACTGAAAAGCAGCGTGAGCTTGGTCGTGCAGGAATTCAAAGAGAGGAGAAATGAGAAGGTCACACTGGAGAAAGCTCAACTGAGCTGTGTATTCTCCGGATCGGAGGGACGTTTTGTACGTACTAGGAGGCAGGAGGGAAAGAGGCTGCAGCAACCACCACAGGAGACCTTGAGGTGGAAGGAGAGAAAACAAGCACGAGTGCGATAGGTGGCATCTGAGCGGGGCTGTTCCGATCGCTTCGAAGAACCGGTGAGGGAGCTGACAGGGCAAGGACCCTGCCGGGCTATGCTAGTGGATCGCTCCTGGTGCCGCGGAGCCACGTGCGAAGGTCATTTCCCATCTCTGGCTTGCTTTGCTTGCCTCTGTGAGCAGCTCCCGTTCAGATGCTGCGATAAAGCAGGTTTCTCATTTGCATTTTCCAAAGCCGGCTGATGCTTTGGTTGCTTTTTAAAAATTCTTTCCTATGACCTCAGCTGGAGAAAGCCCACAAGTTACTTCTGCTACTTGGCTCGACCGCTCATAGGAAGCAGAAGAGGAACATTTCAGCAGTGCTCAGCCCATGGACCTCAGTGGCAGCTGCCCGGTGTCTCCCAGGTTTCAGCTCCAAGAACTCAGCCTTTCAAGCAAGCCAGTTTGCTATGAAAAACCACAGTATAACTAGGAAATAGAACAGCGCGTGTGTCTGATTACTGTTCGCCTGCTGCCCTAACAATTAAGGGCAATACTAAACGATCTGTGGGCTGTCGCCCTCGTGCCCTGTGTGCGTTCTGAAGGGTTGATTTCACACTCGGGGGGGCACATGGCACACGAGAAAACAAAGACCCCTGTTTTTTCCAAGGCAGCGACCGCTTGTGAAAGCCCTTGCAGCACTTTGTTACAGCCTGTGTCACTGACAGTGCTGCCAAACGTTCCAAAGAGACAAGCAAAGATCTGAACGATCTGGAGAAAATAAAGCCAATCACCGGGGCTGGGATTTTTCCAAGGGAAATTAAGTGGGACAACCTTACTGAACAGGAAGAGTGGGACCTAAAATACTCTGAATATTGCTGTCTCGCTGTGACCAAATTAACCTTTGTGTGACTTAAAATAAACCTGGCAACGCCGTACGTGATCTGACATAGCTTCATACGATGCAAGGCACTCCCATTCACTGCCATTAAGGCTTTCTGCCTTCTGAGAGGGTCTTGCCGAGGGGTGAGGCTCCCAAGCCCAGACGTCAGACGTGAAAAAGAAAAGCTGGGTGGCATGGGTGCAGCGCATCGTAGGAGGATGTACTAGATGTATTTTCTATTGAAAAACCTACCTTCTTTGTGCAAGAAAATCTAAGTGGTTTCATTTCTCTGCTGCAAACAATTCACTTCCTCCATCTAGCAGAAGGAAGCTGCGGGGATTTTAGGCAGGAGGGGAACATTAACCCCAGAGAGAGGCCACCTCTGAAATACACCTACGTACACCAGTCACTCACGGCTCCCTCAGAAACGCTGGTTTGCTGCTTGACCTATTTCTGGCTTCAGCGCAGGAGAAGAAGAAGAAAAACAACCCACCATTGATTTTGCAAGTAGCTGTTCTGCAGAGTAAACTAGACCAAACCCAGTGTTTATTTTGCTTCCTGGAGATCTGTCAGAGAGGTCGCTGGAGAAGTTACAGAGATGTAGAACAGGAGATAAAGAGAACGTGTTTTCAGTTCAAGAGGTTGATACTTGCTAAAGCTACTCACCCGCCCTAGATTTTCCCTTCCTACCGGAGTTCGGTAGAAAAATAAATCTTATAAAGGCCAAAACTTGCAAATTATGAAGTGGATTTGATTCCCCAAAGGAGGGGGGGGGGGGATGATAAATGATAACCCTCCACGCAGGCTCTCGGCGTGAAACACAGCCACGAGCATCCTTTCTCAGCAAGGCTCTCCTAGTCCTTTCACAGCCCCTTGCCGTGCCTTTGCTGCCGCCCCGGCTCAGCTGCCCTTCGTTCCTGCCGCTGCCAGACGGGGATGAGTCCTCCCTTAGCAGCACCTAGGGTGTCCCCCGCCAGAAAGCTGCTCTTTGCTAACCGGAGAAAAGCTGCTCTGGAGCCCCTGGATGGGCACCTGAGCTGAAATCTCCTGCGGCAGGTAGAAACGCTGGGCTGGAAGCAGGCGGGCACGTCCGACCTCTGCGGAGCCCCTGTGCCGCGCCAGCGCTGGGCGCGCGTCCCCGCGGAGTCGCCGGCGCGAGGGGCGGAGGGGAGCAGACATCGTTTGTGCCGGGTTTCGGTCAAAGGCTTTTTATACCCGTTTCTGCGAAGGGCAGAGGCAGAACAGCAGAGGCTGGCTGTGAGATGGAGTTTCCCAGGCAGGGGCAGCGCTGCTGGGGATCGCGTTTGCGTCAGGTATCAGTCACTAGCCTTGGCGAACGGCAGCCCTTAGGGTCTGGTGCGTTAACCCAGAATCACGGCACCGGCTGCAGTCACCTTAGACAGGAGAAAACCAGTGACATCTGCCCACACAGAGCAAAGCAAAATGGGAAGCAGGAGGTAACACCATGACAACACCCAGCAGCTAATTTTTTTATTTTTTTTTTTCCTCTGAGGACAAGACAAATGCAAGAGCAGCCAGGCTGGGTGAGAGGAGAGGCCTTTACAGTGCTGGTCCCTGTCCCTGACAGCAGCCACCTCGTAGAGACTGGAAAAGCACGTAGCAAAACCTCCCCAGAATATTTTATGCAAGGATTTGAGGAACTGAAGCCTCCCTCTGAGACGTACGTCGGGGGGCTGGAAACGCCGGCGTGGGCAGGCACAGGAGAGCGAGCGGGCAGGACACGCCGCTCCTGTTCCCACGTCTACCTCAGGAAGCCCAGCCCAGACAGCGGGATCTCTCCCTCTTTAACACCAGAAAGCTCAAATGGAGCTGGAAAAGGACGATCTATTTGTGATGAAAGAGATTGTAAATTGTGCATGCAAGCAAAATGATGACAGGACGATCAGCTGTGGGTAACGAAGTCCAGGATAAAAGAGATGAGGAAGCAGAACCACAGCGCACTCTCACCCGGCTCCTGCAATTACGCACCCAGAGAGCATTAAGCATAATTAGACAGAGACGCCTATTTTTTTTGGAGTTAGGAAAATGCAGCAAGAGTGCCTAAAATCAGATCTTCCTGGGAGAGAGCGGGGAGGGGGGGGGCTACAAAGAGCAAAGGTGCTGCCTGAAAAGGCTCTGGTGATGGCTTGCCATGCTCTTCTGACCACTGCCAGGGAGGACATCTGGGGGTCAATGCTGGGACAATCCACAAGACGTGCTAGCAGAATAATTGAAGGTTTCATAATCCAGGGCCTTTTCCCATGCCCGAGGCCAAAAATGCCTGATCAGCACCTTGCAATGAAGCCTGCAAGCCTGACATGTCAGATACGTTTGGTATTCCCAGAGCTGAGGAGGAGTTTCAGAGGGGCTGGAGAAGGAGCAGTTTCTCCCTAACCAGAGGCTGCCTCTACCGGTAAGGAGATGATGGAAGAACATGAAGCTGAAAACAAAGGCAGCTGGGTGGGAATTTCCCCTTCATTATAAGGGTAAAGAGCATTTTCCTAGCAGGAAGGGGTGGGGAGGTGAGACACAAGAAGCGAGTCCTCATGTCCTCCTAAACAGGCTTTTTTCTCTGCAATTCGGACCCAGAAACTCTCCCTCAAACAGTCTGTCTCAGAAACCATAAAATCCAGAAAGGAATGATGCATCTCACCTAGCAATGCAAGGAACCTGTGGAGAGGGGTGCTGGGAGGAAAGAGACACAGCAGGGGCCACGTGCGCCATCCCCAGCTGCCTCCCTGGTGTAGAGCTGCTTGCACAGAACCCCACCCGGTTCAGGAGGTAACGATGCAGGTAAATCCGTGCGGTTTTAATTAGATCTACACCTCATAAAAAACTGACCACCGCGCACATAAAAAAAGGGGTCGCTTGAATATAAAAAAAAAAAAAAAAAAAAAGGCAGGAAGGCATGAACGCGTTAACGCATTCCCAGCGCACACGTTGCCAGTGTGCACGCTGAGCGCGGCACTTTCTGCCTGCCGGGGCTGGATCCATCCCCTGCGGGTCACACCGCTGATCCCAGCCGTCCGTCCCAGAGGTGCGCAGTGCTGCACCACCACCAGGCTCACCACACCTTTCCGGAAGGTCTTAGTCACTGGTGGGATCTGCTTACTCACTGGCCTTCAGGGCTTTCTCAGCTGGTGTCAGACCAACTGCATAGATATATATATATATGTCACGCAGGAAAGTAATCTGACCCTATCAACAGTCTAATTTTGTCGTTGCTGCTGTGCAAGAGACAAGAAACTGGTAAATGTCCAGGATCTGAAGCATCTCTGGACTGCTACTGCCATACAGCCTTTGTGACCAACCAGCCTGCCTTGGCACACACCTGCGTCTCCTGGCCGTGGTTTGAACTGGATAAAAGGCACTGGAGAGAGCCACGAGGGTCACGCTGTCAGAGCCTTGGTTTAGGCCTTACTGCTTCCTTTTGCCACCACCGTTTCTGTTTTGATCCGTGAAGAAATGAATACTGAAGAAAATAACCACACTGTAGTATCTGGGGAGACAGAAGTTACGTGTTTGATTACAGTGGCATAGAGACATCAGAGAGATGTGGCCCTAGAAATAGTCCCACACATAAGCCCGCTCCTCCACGAATACAAGGCAATAATTGCTGAAAATTTGCATGCTCTACATACATCGCAAACACATCATGCTGGTCCTTTTCTTGGACCTTTTTCACCACTCTGGTCCCAGATGCCCATTTTCTTATTGTAGGGTGAAGTTTGAGCCTTATGAGCTGTGCAGCTGGTGAGTAGTTGAAGTCTGGTCCCTCCCTGGGTCTTCATGCCATAGTGACCACTGTCAATAGACTACCACGGGGTGATCCAAATTCCAGTCTGGATGGAGAAAGAGTCACAAGCGTCATTAAGACTGCTGCCTCCAGATCACCTTGGAGCCTGGACACGCGTGCCCGGCTCAGCTCTGTACCGTGGAGAGGCGTGGGATCAGCACAGCCACGACCCATGGGCCAGACATAGGAGTTACGGCCAGACGCGCACAGGGTAACGATTCACGCTTGTGTGGGTGAAATGCAGTGCCGGGGGTCCTGCCCTGCGGACCTGTCTCCCTTCATGCCGTGGGTGTAAGTCACCCCACGTACTACCCCTGCCAAGTCCCAGGCTCTTCTCGCCCTCCCGTTCCTGTGCCTTGCACCCCCCTGCAACCTCATCAGCCAGCCACGTCTTGCAGAGCCACAGCCACCACCAGTTTCTTAAACTACGCCAGGATTGTTGCTAGTGTTGCCGTGTCGGGCAGAGGGGCCCTAGAGACTCTTTCATGTCTGCATCCTATGGCAAAAACCTGTCTGGGAAGCGATAAGATAGGAAAGTTTTTATCAGTTGTTTCCGTGACTGCAGATACCGCCTGCCCGGCGCTGCGGTTGCTTTTCCTCTAGAGCTCACAAAGGCTCTGAGGCTATTTTGTCCCCTAGGAGTAAAAATAAATCACTCCAATCAGCTGCTTTTCTTGAGGTGCTACAAAACAAACTACAGTGGAAATGTTATCATTTGTTACAGATTTAGCCTGCAGGACCATGTGTTAATTTAAATTTTAACATTTAAAAATAGTTTCCCGTGGCGCCATGTAAATACAAGGTATGGCCGGCACAAGCAGATACAAATTGAGTGAAGTTATATTGCTTGAAGTTATTTATTTCTGCATTTGACAGCTACTGATGAAACCTTGCCTCATTACTCCTCCGTGCCCCTGTGCATTCAGGACACCGGAGCGACTCTGAGAGAAGGAAGAGCGTGCAGGAGACATTGCCATCTTAACGGTTACGCTGACGCCTCGCTCCCCGTCGCACCCACGTGCCGCCCAAATATCCAGGGGGAATAAAACATTTACTGTCTTGACAAACCGATCGTGCCCAATTCATACCGCTGCCAGCGTTAGAGCAGTGCCCAAGAGCCCAGCGATGCCAGCAGTGCGCTCCTGCTTTCCGTGCTGCTGTTACTGCCCACTGGCACAGGCTTGACGGGACAGCAAGATGGGGTTTGAATGCACGATCTTCTCCAAATAAAAAAAAATAATAAAAAAAAAAAAGGCTGTTTTCCTCTGGAAGCTGTGAGCTGGAGGAGGAACCTGCAAATATTTTCTGTCATCCCCCCAAAAATAAATTTTAAGTACACCTGCACAGCTGTATAAATAAACCAGCTGGGGGAAGATGGGCAGGAGAGGCTCTCGTCTGCTCAAAATTCAACGCTTGCTGCCGAGGCAGAGGGCCTGCGTACCCGAGGCAGAGACACCCCGCGCAGCAGCCACCGTCCCCGCTTTGCTTTCCGAGCGCTGCGGCAGCGGCCGGCGGGATCCCGCTCGGGCTGGCCCCAGTCCCCGCGGCTGGAACCGCTGCCTGCAGGGCATCGCCCGGGCTCTGCTGATCGCACGCTCCTCAGGCCCGCAGGCTGGCCAAAACCAAACAGACGTGAGCCACGTCCCCAGCAGAAGTATTGTTCCTCCAGAGGCCTTGCCCTGTCACACTATCACAGCTTCTCAAATAACAGGTTTTTCTTCCTCTTCCCTTGTCCACAGAAACAATACTTTCCTAAAATACAGATACTTTCCTAAAATGCTCAGCTTTAGCCCTGCCTGGCACAAACCGGCTCAGGCCAGGCTGTGAAATCTCCCCGAAGCGACAGCAAACGGGGAGCGGGGTCCAGCAAGTAGCAATGGAACAACTTGCCCCCTTAAGACGGAGCCCCTAACGAGCAAAAGGAAAGCAGCCGATGCCTTTATTCTGGCTGAGGACAAGCGAGAATAGCGCAGAAGAGATGCTGCGTCCTGCCTCGCGGGAGCTTGGGAAGCGAAGCAGGGAGTCGGAGAGGCCAGGAGTTGTCTTTGCAAGGAAAAAGGCTTCAGTACACGAAGCGAGGCATTCTCAGAAATACCTCTGCCAGTTTAGCGAAGGGGCGCCTAATCAAAGAACTCAGAAGGAAGGCTATCCTAGCGTTCCCCGGCCACGCCTGGCTGGATAAGCGTTCCCGTGCCGTGATTTATTTGCCCTTGCTCTGTCTTCCCTACTGACCACGCGCTGCCCGGCACGGTCGGATGATGCCCGAGGGCTGCTGCCCTGTAACAGCATCGTCCTCAGGGACGCAGTGACACGGGAAGAGGGGAGAAGCAGCAGAAAGAGTGGCTGCCAGAGCACGGAACAAGCTTTCAGACCTGGCGTTTAGGAAAACTCTGCTTCTGATGTGAAGTAAACTAGCTGTAGAAACAAAAATAGAAAAAGAAAAGATATGGAAGCCCTCATCATCAATTTTAGAGGCTTTTCAGAGAAACCAGCTTTCAGGGTTCATGGACTTGTCTGCCAGGTGGCACTTCTTTTTCAACTGAATCCTTTCCACAGATGGGCTTTTAGATGAATTTGTTAAAAAAACCCCAACACACAAAAAAACCCCCAAAACCAAACCCAAAAACCACACATGCAGTCTCGTGTGTATACGTGCTGGAAAAACTGTCACAAATGTCAGAGACTTTTCATTTCATATCCTCCTTAAAATAGAGGTTCTTTTATAATCCTGTAAGCGTAAGGAATCAGGGAAATGATAGGTCTGTGCTAGAACAAAAGTTTCTGTTTGTTCGTTTGCCTGTTTTAGAGAACCAGAGCGGCTACTGAAAAAACAGGCAAAATGTTTGGTCTTAAGTATCCAACGCGCAGAGCGTCCATGGCCACAGTGGGGCATCGAGGGCCACGCTGGCTGTGATACAGTTACGCTTCCACAGGATCATCCCAAATATTTGCTGGAAGTTGCATTTTTGTTCACGTTTTATTTCTTTTTACCGTTTAACAAGAGACGGTACTGCAAAAGCCAGAGGAGAAGAGAGACCGGTCGCGCTCCCCTCCTCTCTAGGCTGTTCCCGCGGCCGGCAGAGAATTGCCACACTTACCCACGTCCTTCTTTAATGCTTCAGTCATTCTTCACGCTCCTTGGCAGGAGACGCCAGGGCTTCGAGACAGGTCTACCAGGGGGTGCACTGGGACACAAGCGCTGCGAAGGAATACAAACACCAGCTAATTAAATCTATTGTTAAAACAATTTGTTTCTTGCTGGGGCTGAGTCATCTGAAAGTGTTTAAACAAGGCAGGTTTCATTTCTGAGGGCAGACTGCCATCTTCACTCCGGAGCTCCTCGCCCTGTTATCTTAGGGTACAGATCAGCAGCAGAGAAAGGATTTATATTGAAATAATAATAAAATAAAAATCCAAAGCCAAACCTCTGAACTCTCCCTTAGAAAGGGCAGCGCTCGCTGGGAAAATCCGTGATTTAGCTAGGCAGCACGAGCTCCTAGAACAAGCGACATGGGGAGCAGCGAGCGCCGCGGTGTACAGAACGTAAAGGTCTGTTTGCAAGGAACACCTGCCCCCAAGAGGGCACTGTGATATTATATATACTGCATGGCTGGTGAGCACCCGCTGCCTGAGCTCCGTCCCAGCCCGGGCTGGGGGAATGCCTGGTTCCTGCTTTCAATGGATTTATTCCCCTTTTAGGGAAACATGCAAACAGGAAAGCGTCAAAAAGCTCAATTTTCTGGAAAGCAAACCAATGGATGTAGTGCAAGGTTTTCTGCTGCTCATGTGAGCAGGTCTGCAGTCACTGCCCACCCAAATTACCCATCCTTTTGTCTCTGCACGTGATAAGCCTCAGTTTGCTTTGGCTGTTTTCCTCTCAGGGTCACGGCTAGCTTCTTGCTTGGTTTCCCAGGCAGTTTCTTCAAATTCCACAAAACCCTGCCCAGCTAGATGTTGGACGGAGCAGGCTTCAGCAGACAGACCTTCAGGACAGTCCCTGTAGCTGCCTCTAGCCTTGTTCCCAAAGTGCCTGCCTACCTCTCTTTGATATGTGCATACTGACACCAACTATCCGGTCCAAGATTATCTCCTCCTGCTACTTAGCGTTTGTCTTTACTGATCTTCCAAGTCTCAGCCTAAGCTTTCTTATCAGTCTTGACAGCTCTGAGGCTTTTTGGTTTGCATGTCTAGCCCATTCTCTCCTTTAACTCCAGCCTTGCCAGACTCCTGTACAGGACTGGCTCATCCAGGGCTAGCCAGACCTGTGGGAGAAGCCATCTCAGTGCTTATCTGAGCACCTTCAGGAAGCGTTTTAGTACGTGACTTCAGAGCAACTCGTGGCATCAGGCTCTGACAACTCCCATTGAAACATCTGCTCCGCAGCCATAACACTTTGCCATTAACTGTCCAACTCGGTGTACCATAGGCTGTCATATCCTAATTACAGGCCAAATTTTGCAGTCCTTAATTGGCCACAAATTAATTACAATAGGTGCCAGACAAGTAAACCTCCTTCTGAATACATAATGCTCTGCGATGAGGTTCTGCACAGGCAGGTGAGTAAATCAGTGCGAGGGAGAAATTTAAGTATCATTCATTCGGGATAGTTAACCACAAAACACTTACCCGCTTTGCTAACTTTATTATATTTGGATTTAACGGTCATAACTCGATGTGGTAAGAAATGCTTCTCGTTTCCCAGCTTTTCTTTTGACCTGTGTCACACCCAATTCCGACTCCATTTCCGCTAACCCAAGAGGCACTTGCTGCAGTGTTTGAAATCTCTGCCTTGCTGACAGCCTCACCCGAAGCCCTCTCCATCCTGCCCGACGGCCAGCCAGGACAAACCGCTGGCACAGAGATAGCAGGCACACAAATACTGTCAGCAGGTCAACAGCTGTGGTAGGCGATTAATCTTTCACCTATGAAAAGAGATTTGTTGATGCTGCAGCAACGAGGAGAGCAGGGAAATGTTCCCTGGTCTCGGGAGATGCGCGGCATGGAGCCCCAGTTCCTGCCCACACCTTCTCACCAGCTGCCTGGTGCCAAGAGGGTGTCTCAGCAGGCTTGTTGGGCTCTTTCCCTGGCCTCAAGGAAGGGCAGGAAGAGCAAGCTTAGACACTTCTCTCGACCCGGCAGCCTGTCGACCCTGCACAGCCCTTCCCTTTGGCTCACGAGGACGCTTGGAGAATCTCCCTGGTAGGTGCGCGGGAATCAGCCACTTGAAGGCCAAGCCAAGTGTCTGCAGCACCGGCCAAGGAAGAAAAAGCTTCCCGGCTCTCGGAAGGGAGGTGGTGGGAAGGAGCCGTCTGAATGAAGACGTAGGGAGATCAACGCCTCCGGCCAGGAAAGGGGTGCGGTGAGCTCCTGAGGCTGAGCGCCCCCCCCACCTCCAGCTCTCCCCCCTCAGCAGGCATTCCAGCACCGAAAAGGCAAAGCTTGCCTCCCTGTGCAGCTGGTTTTCATTAGCTCTGGTGAGCCAGGCATGACTTTCCACTTACCACAAGGATGGAGGCATAAGATCTCACTCACCTTCCTCCCTCTTTCCAAAAGGGTTTTGGTGCAAAGCCTCTACGCAGCAGACCTGCCAGGGGAGTCCTCCTGCTCCCTGAGCAACCAGCCTGCCAAAACCTGCTTAGTCCTTTTTATCTCCCACTCCACTCTAGCTTATTGCCTTCAGGTTTGAGATTCTTGGCAGGTGCAGCCTGGCGATGCCAGCTGCAAAATCGCATTTGCAGACCAGCCCATCAGCCCTCTCCATCCTTCATCTCCTTTGGCACCTGCTGAGGCACTCGCAAGCTGCCCGAGAGGTGGTGGTGTGGCCTGTTGCCATATATCCATTCCCTCCGGTGGGTTACAAGCCCATTTTCTGTCCCTCACACAGTTTAAATTCTCATTTACATGAAGAGATGTTTCTGGCACGCAAGGCATGCCAACGTCAAGGTTTCTCGTTGGTGCGTGGCTCCGCAGGACTACGCAGCAATTCTTGCCTGCAGAATTTGCACCGGCCTTCAGCACCTGCACGAACTCCCTGCAGCATCCAGGTGGATGGAAAATAGTGCTACAAGCAACGGGTTTCTTTGCTCTCTGTGAAACAACTATATGTGTATATATATATACACACACACACAAAATCAAATGCAGGTTAAAGCATTAAAAGCCTATGTTTAAAGAGCTCTTTTTACCCACTGCTGGCAAGAAGATCCTGATAACTTCAGTTATCAGCTATTATGGCTACCCTTTACACTGTCTATAACGGGAGTCAAGCAAAAATATTACCGTTAGGTGTTTTTACTTCTAGTGCAGCCACATTCACAGGGTACTGAGCAATAAAGTCTGGCCACAGACTGGCCACAAAGTGGGGCACCTAGGAATTACTTTACCAGTCTCGAAAGTTACAACCCCGGGGGGCAAAGTATTTCTGCTTGCATGAGAATTCAAGTATTTAAAGGAATCTCAAGGGCTCCACGCAAGCACAGAGGTGGCTCTGCACATTGTAACGTACCGCCTCATGGCAGAAGGTGTAAAACTGTGGTTTGTTTTGGCTTCTAGGACATCTGCATTAACAGAGAGTTATATTTCAGTGTGCTTGTGCCGGCGGGACCCACGTTACGCTCAACAGCATTGGCTCACGTGAGAAATCCCTGCCCCAGAGGTGTCCATCTGTCAGCAGATCAATGACGGGCACTCTGAACCCACGCGGCCGCTCGGCCCCCGTGCCGGTGGGACTCCCCGGATGGCAGGGGAGAGGGAGAAGTTTCCAAGCATACATGCTGTAACGGCCCGCTCGTTAGCTCTGTTGTTTGCCACGACGCATGAGAGCTGGTAGTACTGCTTCGCTGAGGTTCAGCAAGAGGGCAGCCGCCCAAAAAGGCACAGCGTGGAGACGTGTGGTTAACCCCGATGTTCAGATAGCAGACTGGTGATCTCCCAGCTAGCAACTGTAGCGCAGCCAGGATTGTCCTGCAAGAGAAGAGCTGATTATTAGTGAAAAAAATTTATGGGAGGATGCAGAAAGAAAAATATCATCCTCTGTTACGTTTCATGGCTTGCTTGTTCTTCTCTGGTCAAAGGCAGCTGCGTACAGGGAGAAGGTTGGAGACCTTCAGCTGTGCTAATGTCTCAGCAAGGTGAGGTTACCCCCTGGGGAACACCACCCAATGTAATTGTAATGCACCCAGGACCAGGTTAACTCGGAGCTCCTCCTGGTTTTGGTGTAAAGTGATGCCCAGCCCAGCCTGGTGAGCCGTGCAGCCCCGGGTGATGCAGGACTCGCCCTGGGTGAACTTGCCTGTGGAGGTACCATAGCGCATGTTGAGTCTGAAATGGGTGAGTAGCTTCTGGGGTACCCGGTAGCTCTCTGGTGTCCCCGCACTGCACCGCACCGCGAACGCTCCTTCAGGAGGTGATCAGCCTTTTGGCAGAGGAACCGGCTGCGTGTCAGGCTGACGCACGACCGCACCACCAGAGTCGGAAACATCCCTGTACTGAAAACCCTGGCGGTGAGCTCCAATAATTTATACCTCTGCAGAACAGCTCCTCCTGCTCGTGTACCAGATGGAACAAACCAGTAATTGCTGCCTGATTTCTAATTACTCTCGTCTACAAGAGCAATGGAACAAGTCAGTTCTACAAACACAGCTTTGATGTAAAAAAAAAGTACCAGAAAGCTCAGAAGCTCAGCATCCTTTTATAGGTTAGTACCAAGTACCCTACTAAAGTATATTGGTGTGACCTAAATATTTAGATCCCAGGTAGCAGTGCCTGAGGTGGAGGGATTGGAAGCAAAAGAGATTTTTGGTGCATTTTCATACCAATAAATGTTGAGCCAGCAGCTAACGAGGCAAAAATCTGTTTCTCTGAAGCGTCAGCACAGCACAAAAAGCTGAGCTCGGATATCTTTCCTCCTCCCCTGCCTGCCTGTCCTGCCAAACCGAAACCTCTCATTCACACCTCTTGCTGTCTTTCCTTGGAGCTTTTTGCAGCAGTCCCAGTCCACGCTGCGAGCTGTGGGTCAGGAGCAGAGATGCACAGCGCCGATGCCTGCAGCCCTGCGGCAAAGCCGGCTCGCAGGGGTTTAGCCTGGAGCGCACAGGAGGGGGAGTGTTTGCTACGATAGCTGCTCCGTCCCCATTTTCACCAGAGCTCCCTTCCCTTCCCTGTCTCCTTCCAGGCACCGCACGAGCCCTTCGGCCCCCAGGATGCTCCTGCAGCATCTCACTGCGCAACGTGTTTTCTGGGCTTACAGGAAGACTTGCTGAATAATTTCTGAGTCTGAAACTGTCCACCTCAGCCAAACTTGCTGAAAACCTCCCAAAAGTGACGAGCTCCCTCGAGCCGATGGGGCGTTACCAGCAATGCGGGACTCTGCAACATCACTCCTTACCATCTCAACGTGGTTTGTAGCTTCCACTTTGTTTTTTCCGCTGCAGTTTGGACAACACCTCTTCTGGTTATGTTATTGCAGGGGGCTTCAGAGAGATTCCCCATAGATGAGGATTTTACATGTTTTGGAACATGCCCATAAGGTGAACTCCCGTTCCTGCTTTAAAAGACACACTGACCGTCAGCCAGACCCCTATAGCTAGCTACACGCACATCTTTCTGTCTGTCGGAGCGTGGCACAACAGCATTTTCCAGAGGTGCTCTGGCAGTAAGCAGGGAAGGGGCACCCTCCTTGGAGGAGATAAGGATTGACCACACATTCCTCGGGGGTCAGCAGGGTATCCCCTGGCAGGAACAAATCCTCCGTTGTGCAACGCACGTGCTGCTTGCCTGGCCTTTTGACAGCACGCCTGGAGACAGATGATCGATACCTGCCTGGAGACAGATGATAGATATCTGCCTGGAAACTTATGCTCAAACACAGCACGTTGGATTCCCACACTTCAACTGCCTGTAGAAATAGCACCTGAAGTGGGAAAGTGGTTTGGGTTTGACCCACAACTTCCACAGCAGATAAAACTCGACATGATGATTACTTGCCCTTAGAAGTCAGGGCAAAGCTCCCCTGCAGCACATATTGACCTACGTTTGCAGTTTTTCATTAATTTAATTTCCTCAAGTGACTTCAGGGCACTGACAAGATGGACTCACGAGAAGGATTTTCTTCAGTCTTTGGTTGAGTCTGATTCCTCTTTAGAACCGACTCACAGAATGAAACATATATTCAAAAATTAAAAATAGAATTTGGGTTGGTATTTAGGAAGACAGACATTTTGTGGTCCTGGGCTCCTTTGTACAGCTGGGAAGGAAATGCGGGCTCCGTGGGGAGGACAGGATCCTCGAGCAGCTTAAAAAACCAGCACAAACCAGAAACAACTGTTGGCGAGAGCCGAGGACTCAGTGCGTGGAGGAAGGAGCCGATGCCGGTCTGAGGCGCAGCGTGCGATGGGAGCAACGCTTTGCTCCGGAGGGGATGCCGCAACCCAGCCCAGCTGCTGACCACTCCTGCCCCGTGCTTAATTCAACTGTCACCTTATGGCATCTAAAACTGACTGAAAGCATTTAAAATCTAAATTACAGAAGCTCTCCAAAGGCTCTCTAGTGTCACTTCTTCTCTGTAGCCTCTGAAATATAATTCTCATAAAAATAGGGGGAGAGCAATTCCAAGTTCAAGAAACTGAAAAGCTATTTCTTCTGAAAGATGCATTTAGAGTTCCCCATCCACACCACACAAAGTCGAAAAGCCTACCTAGAAAAGTAGGTCTCTCCGCCACTATAATAAAAAACCTGAGTATTTACAGCCAACCAAGGTGGTTTGTAGTTGGGGACAGTAGAAATGACTCCTTTGTACCACTCTCTGCAGTTCCAATTTTAATATAATACTCTGCAGAAGATGGGTATAGGTCCCCAAATGGATTCCTCATCCCAGAAAGCTGATGTTTAAACTCTCATCACCAAAAAAGCCCTGTTTTGAAAATTCAAGTGAAGAGGGAAAAAAAAAAAAAAAAGGCAAAAACTGTAAAATAGCCACCCGCGGGAGTTCTCGCCCTGCGTGGGCATGCCTGGGACACCCGTGAGCGGAGGGGACCCACCAGACACCCTTGCCGTCTCACAAAGGCGCTGCCACACAACGCTCTACCCCATCACAATACCTGGGTGAGCCCTGGAGCCCCCGGGGGCACCCATGGGACCATGGGGGAGAGCGAAGAACAACAGCTGCCACGCACCGTATATTAAAACTTTCAAATCCTGGAGCAAAACACCAGCTTCGATTAAGCCCATCAGGATCGCACATCATGCCAAAAACTGATGCAGGAGAGAAGCTGCTTTGTGAGCTGGGCTACAGGCTGGGTCACACCTTAGGGGAGGGCAGCTTCTCCAAGGTGAAAGCGGCCACCTCCAGCAAATACAAGGGCCCCTTAGCCATCAAGGTGGTGGACCGGCGACGAGCACCCCCCGCCTTCGCGTACAAGTTTCTGCCTCGGGAGCTCTCCATCGTGCGCAAGATCCGGCACCCCAACATTGTGCGCATCTTCGAGCTCATCGAGGTCTGCAACGGGAAGCTCTACATTGTGATGGAGGCGGCGGCCACTGACCTGCTGCAGCTGGTGCAGCAGCTGGGGAAGCTGCCCTGTGTCCCCAAGGCCCGGGACATCTTTGCGCAGGTCGTGGGGGCTGTGCGCTACCTGCACGACCGCGACTTGGTGCACCGCGATCTCAAGTGTGAGAACGTGCTGCTCACCGCCGACGGCCGGCGGGCCAAACTCAGTGACTTTGGTTTTAGCAAGGAGGCCAACAGCTACCCAGACCTGAGCACCACGTTCTGCGGGTCAGCAGCCTACGCCTCCCCAGAGGTGCTGATGGGCATCCCCTACGACGCCAAGAAGTACGACGTGTGGAGCCTGGGGGTGATGCTGTACGTGATGGTGACCGGCTGCATGCCCTTTGACGATACCCACATCCGCAGCATGCCCCAGCGGCAGAAGAAAGGGGTGCTGTACCCAGAGGGGCTGCCCCCGCTGCCGGAGCCCTGCCAAGCCCTCATCGCCCAACTGCTCCGGTTCAGCCCGGCCTCCCGGCCCAGCGTGGGACAGGTGGCCAAGAACAGCTGGCTGAAGGGGGACATCTGAGTGAGGAAGCCCTCCCCAGAGATCCCGGGAGAGCAGTAACGCTTTAGTGCAATCAATGCTGCAGTGGAAAAGCATTTCTGTGGTCTATTGATCATTTTGAGCCCTGGGGTGCCCGTATGTGGAGCTGATTGAGCTTCAAGCACCGGCAAGACCATGTGCTCTCAGAAGGTGGTCAGATCCCTCCACAAAGGAGACATATGAGCCTGCTGCGGGTTGGGTTTTGAGACGCAATAACCATGCTGAGCTAGCAGTAAAAGCAAAGCAGTGGCTGCCTGACCGCAGGGGGGACCTGCACCCCCCATCAGGCAGGTCAGGTCAGGGCTCTCCCACGGAGCAAGCGTGGCCAGGGCAGGGTGGCAAGGTGCAACGTGCAGCAGCAGCACAGCCCTTTGCGTTGCCTGCTCCCCAGGACACGTAATGAACACCGAAACTCCAGCGCAGCTACCCCTCTCCGCTGCTCCCCACCCTCCGCCAGCGCACGCGCAGGGCACTGCCCCGGGCTGCGGGAGGAAAGCTCTTCTCACGTGGGTCTCGGCTTGTCCGCAGCCTTGTTCGCCACCAAACTGTGTTTGAGCTGGTGGGAGGGGAGAAGTAGTGGTCCTGCAGATCAGTGCTGCAGAGAAGATGCGACATTTTTTGTATACTCCCATTTAGATCTCACAGTGGTATTCACAGCCCAAATTCACAGCAGGATCCTTGCGGGCAACTGGGCAGCGTTACCGAGCCAAAAGTTTTGGTGTGGGTTTGAGATCCACACCTTACGTTCAGCCACACCTTTCAGATATTGATTCTTACCAACATTTGAAATCTCTGCCAAAAGATACTTGATGAGAAAGAAATGCCACTGGCCATGGAGAACCTGAAATGGGAAAGAGATAAAAACGTAAAGGAGAACTGCTTTGCTGTCCAGCTTCAATGTAGAAAGTTACCAATTGCTCTGAATGCAGCGCCCAAAATCTACTACAGATCCCTATTGGCGAGTCCCACTTTCAGCGGGTTAATTAAAGGTAGGAGCTGGCATCTGAAATGTGCTTTCATGAGACATTTCAAATCCACTTTATACACTCTCCACTCTAGCTTCCACCGAACCTGAAGCCAAACAGAAGATTTCCAGTTGGGTGGTCCGACAGGCTTGGTGTTGCTGGTCCACATGAGCTGACACAGCGCAGCGGTGGCGGCAGCTCCCGCAGCCAGGCGAGGTCTTACATGAGCAAACCAGTGCACATGGTTCTGCTGGAAGAGAAGGAAACATCTTTGGTAAAGCAAACATTTTGGGTCTATTAAAAGCAGCAGTTTAAGTAGAACAAGATGTGGCAGCAGAGCCAGCCCAAGGCTTTTCAGCACGCGGGCTACAGTGAATTTTGCCACCCCCAGAATGAAGATTTATTTTGTTCTCCCCCTTGCAGCTGCAAAATAAAACTTCATAGCAGCAGCAAAGTCCAAAGCAGACAGAGTCAGGGATCGGAAGGGTGTCATGGGGCCATCCATGGCTGGGGAAACAGGCTTGGGAAAGTTCAGGAGGATGCTAGGGATGGAAAAGGAGGAGAGAAGTCCTAAGGATGTGGGAAGCGAGGAGGCGGATTTCAGGGCAGTAAGATTGTGACCAAGGCTCAACTCGCCTTTTCCTACTTGCCTTCCAGCTGCCCTGTCAGCTTCGTTCCTCCGCAAAGCCACCACCTGGCTTTGGGGGAGCTCCCCAATCCGTCCCCCCGGATATCCCGGTACCTTCTCATCTCCATCCCCTGCATCACTCCAGCCCTTGCCTGCCTCCAAGCACCTCCCCACAGCCTGGGAAGCTGAACCTGGTGCCAGCCCTGGTGCTACTGTATTGCCTCTCCTTTTGCTTTCTTTTCACAGAATCACATCGCATCTTCATTTTCTTTTGTTAAAGACAAAGCTACTATAAAATGAGTTGTTCTACAACCCGGCCCCTATTAATCTCCCCTCAGCACCACGTTCTCCTAAACAATTGCATCTCTTGAGGACATGAGTCAGGACAGATGACTAATGTTTTGCAAGGACGTAGCCCCTTGAGTGCCTTAGGAAAGCAGCTGGGGTTCAAGTGGCAAGTGATTTGAAGGAGCCGCGGGAGGCTCGTAAGGCTGCACCGCAGCCCTCGCCTTCTCCACGCAGATGGCAATCTCACGGGGCCAGCACTAACGATGCCAGAGCGGTCCCGAGTCCATTACAAATCTAATTATGCAGATTAAAAAAAATAATAAAAAAAAAATCACAATTAAAGACTCTGAACCAATTCTCATCTAATTTACACCGACGGAAAACGAGTTTTGAAGGCGAGCGGAAGCAGAGGCGTTGCGCTGGCTGGGGAGGCGGCTCAGCGGGGCCCCGCTCTGCCAGCATCCCTCCCCTCCTCACGTCTCTGTGTGTGCTACGCCTGCCGCTCCCCTGGGCTTAGTTCCTGCGGGGGGGTAGGAATGTTTTTTAACCGTCCTGGGAGGCACACGGTGGATGGAAGTGCCCCTTCCCTGACTTCTGGCAGATGAGCCCCGCCATCCCGGCTGTGAATCACAGCGCCCTGCATTTATGGGAGAGCCCTTGAACTTTGAACGAGCACCCGTGGGAGGCATAAGCAGCTACCCTGGGTTATCAATATCCCGATCAGTCCCACGGGAGTCGTTCTGCAACGTGGCTCTGTTCTCCTCAGGCTGTTTGTAACGTACCGCTGCGGTACGATCTGGGAATGAAGGGTCCTGTCTGATATCAGCACCGAATAAATAACTTTCTATGGGGGAGCTGATCACCGTGCAAGATACACGATAAACATATTTCATTTAATCCTCCTTCAAGGACAAGGGAAATGTTCAGAGACCGTATAAGGCAGCTCTGCGGTCTGCCACCATCTTGCTCCTGCTGGCTTACTGCATGCTCTGAGCATCGCCCCGTCCGTCGCCCTGTCGCCGGCTGTTGTCACGCCCTGTGTCACCCAACAGGCTCACTCTGCCTGTCAGATTTTTACGCTCATGCCTTGAAATCAATTACTGGACTCTCAAAATGATACTCAGCAGAACAGAGTGTTTGGTATTTTCTCGAGATATTTTCTAAGCATCTTGAAGCAATTTTACCCCATTTAGTACGAGAAGAGAGTTAATAATTTCAAAGGCGTTTTCCTGACTTTTAGCATGGCTTTCCTCCCACTGCTCCTTCCTCCAAATTCAGCATCGCATTGCCTGAAATAGTGTCTTTATTTCAGGCAAATTAAAGGAAGGGAGATAATTCACTGCACGTTGACATTAAAGCTCCTTTTTCAGCTCAGCAAAATTTGCTTTCAAGATTTTAGGTCATAGCTGATGTGTCTGATAAGCTTTAGGACTCAGTTATTTAAAAGTCTCCGTGTTACAAAACTCTGGAGATAAGTATATTCATGAATTGTGGGAAACCACTGCTGGGTAATCAAACGCCTCACGTATTTCTGCATTAATTCTGGAGCTGGCTCTCTCAGGGCTGTACGTTTCTGCCTGCGGCGAAGCCTGCTGCTAACGACCTGCTCCAATTACCCTCGGCCGAGCCAGCGCGGGCAGGTTGGGCGAGAGACGTACCTGAGTGACCCTGCCTCCTTGGGAAGGCAAAGCTTTCGACAGGCAATTTAGCAAATAAATATACCTCGCTCTGCTTGAATACATTAACCTTTCCATAATTGCAGCCTTCAGCGCTAGCAGCCTTTTATTCGGCTACCTCGCGTCCTCCTCTCTCTTTCCAAACCCCGCGCTGTACCACGTGAGTTACGGGTCTCCGTGCTCCTGCGTGCAGCTTAACCCTTCTTCAGTTTAAGATCTCCTCTTTTCATAGTCTGTCGCCCTGCGGGTCTCCACGCTTACTTGTCTGTTGGAAGAAAGAGGGAGAGAGAAAGGGGGCGAATATTTTCATGTCTTGAGCCATTTGATTATATTAATCATAATTAATAAAAAGCTAACAAGAGGTTCTTGCCAAAGGACGGGATCCAGAGGCTCTTTGTGCACATAGTTTTCCTTGCAGACAAGAACCTTTCTGTGAATAATATTTTCATTTTCACAGCACCTAGCAAACGTTAATCATCACACGAGCACCAAGTGGTAAATGTTATTCTCCCCATGTTACAGCGAGCAGACTAAGTGGCTTACCTCCAGCCAAGAGCATTTCATTTTACATTACAGTTCAGAACTTCCCTGGCCTCCAGTCTTCTGGTCAGATCATGACTCCGTCTTGAAACGATAATAAATTCAATGATATTTGATGGCCTGGAAAGACATCTGAATTTCCTCTCCCAAAACTGCTTCCAAATCAATCTCATTTTATCTCCTAAATGAATGAAAGGGAACGCACTACGAGAGCAGATGGCTAGAGCTTCTTTTCTGCGCTCTGAAGAAGGGACCCAAATTTCTGAACTGCATTTAACACCTGTTTTCAGCAGTCAAGGCGGCACCCACACCACGGGACGTGAGCCCATGAGCCCAGCTTGCCCAGAGAGGTTGTGCAATCTCCATCCCTGGGGGTTTTCGAGGGATGGCCGAAAAGTCCTGAGCAGCCTGGGCAGATCTCAGAGCTGACCCTGCCTTGAGCAGGACATTGGGCTGGAGAGCTCTGAGGTCAGCTCCCGCCTGAGTGACCCTGTGATCCCACGAACCCAGAATTCTGCTGTGAGGTGACAGCTATTCGCTCTCTCACAGATGCACAGACCTCTCAATGATTTGGACTGCAAAGGTAATAAATAACTGTATTTTCGAGACCAATTATGATGTGGGACAGCAAGCAATGCCTGCACCTGCCAATTACGTTCTGGCTATTGTTGACTTCTCTTATAGGTGGCAGCACGACATAAGCACCTGACAAGACAAAGCATGGGGTGAGCATGGCTGTTAGGTGTTTCTCTTTGAAGTTAAAGACCTGTGCAAGGGTGGGTGGGGTGTCTGTTCTCACGTTATTATCAGCCACAGCAGCAACCAACAGATTCCTTGAGACGTGGTGTTATTTTGTTCTTTCAACTGACAGAGGTGCATTATATTCAGGTAGCACCTAAATTCCCAAATGTCACAGGAGAGCTGTTAGGAGAAGTTCTGTGTACAGATTTCGTTACTGATCATCCCTGCCTCAGAAGATCTCACCTCTGAAATGAGAGGCACCTTGGCCACAGGAGAGGACCTTCTCCTGGACCATGCAATCTGTAGGTGGCATCACAGAGAACGGATGGTAGGACATCATGGTGATCTGTTTGCCTCGTGCATTACATCACCTAGCATCAGAGAAGCATTTCTGGGCAGCGTGGCTCACAGCGTCCTTTCCAATACAAGTGATTCCTGCTAAAAAACAGGAAACTAATTAAATGCCTCTTAGCAAACCAATTTAGCACCAGTAATGAGACAAGGTCGATAGCAGCAGCATCAGAGTCAGCACAGTAGCTGACAGGTTCACAGATCACCTTGCACCCTCGTAGGAGTGTATTTACAAAGGGGCCGGATCCCACCAGATGCCAAGAGCTCTCAAGTCCTACTGAATGGTTTTAAAGGAAACAGGACTGAGGGAACCGCGCACCACCAGACGAGCCCTTAAGAAATCTCCGACCGCTCCTCCTACATATGGTCGCTTTGCTTATTCTCCATGTACTGTATTTACCCACTGGAAGTGTAACTGGCACCATTGTTTTTTTCATAATATCCTGCACAGCACTGTCATATCAGTATGTTCTCCAGAGAGGGACAAACGTGCCATTTTCCATTAAAAGCTTAATTAAAAATACAGACTGAGCATTTACTGCAGCTGACTTGGCTTTAGCTTTAACTCAGACCTTGGCATCTCCAGGCGAATGGCTCGTGCCTGAAGGCCGGTAAGATGTTGGAGTTCCACCACGAGTACGAGGTAGGGCTGGGCAGGTGGAAGCCCAGGGGGGGTTTGCAAAGAGGAGGAGCAAGGTTTGCACAGCTCGCTGGCTGCTGCGTCCTCCTAGCAGAGTGCAGCGAACAAACAACCTCACCCAGGGGACACCAAACAAACCAGACAACATTCTCATTAATTACAAACAAAAAAACCCCAAAACACGCATTATAGTCTCAAATATAATGATAATCCTTGGCTCCTCATTTGCATGTTCATTAGCTTGTTAATAGGATACCTCTTATGGAACACCTATAACACAGAGTCACACACACATGCACCCAGTAATTTATTATAACGATAGCTTCCTCTCTTTCTATTTGACATATTTCTCCCCTACCCAGAAAATGGTTCAAACTGTGCCATCCAGGGCAAACTATAATTGATGAATAAATCTCAGAGAAAGCAATTTTGCTTTCTGTGCATTATACGGCCAGTTATCTTTTCCGGTACCGAGAGCTGTGTTTATTCAGTGGAGATGGACGGACCCACGGGAGGGTTGGACCTATTAGCAACCTTCAAATAAATCCACACAGCCTTCAAATAAATCCACATATTCTTATAAACAGGGGAAGAAATACGAAAGGCAAGTCCTCATCAACAACACGTCTTCAAACCACTGTGTCAAAGCAGAAGGAAACTGCTACTGGCGAAGGAAGCACCCGCCGGGCAGAGGCGAGGACAGACCTCCCAAGTCCAAGAAGGGAGGACAAGGAACGATGCTCCCGGGGAAGCAGCGCGGCCAGGAGAGCGGCGGTGGCGCAGGCAGCTCGCTGGGGACAGGAGGCAGAGTGCAGCCAGCCTGGGTAAGCGGGACAGTTGCTCGTGTTCATCACCACGTATTTCATTTCATCCACACAGCAGAAAAAGCGACTTCGGTTTTCTATCTTTTGTTCGTCTCTATTTCAGGCAGCGCCTGGCAGGAAGACGCTAATGGAGACAACTGTGCTGGTGGTTTTGGGATGGAGCATCAGCCTGTCAGCAGATTAAATCTATTACAAATGTTATTCCTAAGACATCGTGCAGGATCTAAACTTCAGACCAGCTCGGCCCGAACTTCATTTCATTATGAAACTGGAGCCTTTTCATATTTTGTCTATAACGCTTCTAAAACATTTGTGTTCTTCACTGCACGCTGCTCCAGTTCTCTTGGTTTGACTCTACCCCTAAATTTGCTGCGTGCCTCAGATTTTCACGTGGGCAGGGAACAGCTGCGCCTCAGGTGCTTCGCTAGCCAAACTGCCCGGCCCCACAGCAGGCAGGGAGGACGCAGAAACGGGCACCAGCCGACGACCTACCTGACGGCAGGGGAGAAACCCAGGTTTTGGTAAGTGGGTTGGTGGAATTTCCCATCGAGCAAAAAGCATCGGCGGAGACTTCGGCACGTAGGACCAGGACTTCACTTCAACGCATGAGTTAAAATGCTGACTACTTCAGTTATTAACTCTGCTGAAAGCTTAAATATCACTGGTCTTCAGAATGAATGGTCAGATAAAACAAATGACTCTATTTGAGTTATGGTTCAAATCGCCACCCACAAAAGATGATCACGATGCATTGCTTAAGTTGAGCTCTTGTTTCCAAGATCTTCCCCTGAATTTATTGGCAAGAAAATTTTAAATAAGTGTACCTGGCTGCAGAGCTGCAATTCGTGCCAGAACAGGACAGAATCTAGAGCTAATTCCAGTGTCAGAGAAATAAAAAAAAAAGAAAAAATAGGACACAGAAGGGTACTTTTTGTAACAGGGACATTTTTCCCGGTAGTAGACAGACTGAGGTCACTTGTGGGTACTTAGCATCTGTCAAACGATAAGCGCTGTTGCCAGCTAGCAAAGCACACGTGGTCTCACTCCGGGCACACCAGACATTTCCATAGCTTGTCGTTACTCATAGCTTTTATCATCTCTGCCACCAGATTTGCAACTCGTTACTGCAGCATAAGCAGACCACAGCAAACCTTCTCAACACTAAAAAACCCACTTCCACTCATTAAACTATGAAGTTCTCAGGCGGGACCTGGCCTCACTGAGCACTGCCACGGAGTCCTGGGGCGCTTGCTGGCCTCAAACCTTCTGCCTAGGAGACAGCACAGACACTACCAAACTCTTGCACGGTGGTCGCCCACGCACTGAGGAAGGCAGACCAGTACTGTGCCGCGAGCAGACAACGTTGGAGAGAAATCAACGGTGACGGGGGTTAGGCATGGTTGGTAGAGGACTGCTGCTGTCAAGGATGGTCTATTGTGGTAAAGATCTCTTGGTGTTATCGCTGCGTGTCTTGTGAACTACCCTTTAAAAAAACAAAAGTTCTCCCAAGGCAAACTCACAACCACCAGCAACACCGGGGAACAAACTATGAGGTTCAAGGGGTGCGGGAGGCTGTTTCTCACACGCCTGGCTCGTGGTGAGTTCAGCTGCTACTGGGGCTGGGGAGGCTGGAAACATGGTTGCTGGGAGCTGGTAGGAGGAGGAAGGGTCATAAGAAAAAAGCCCAGACACCCACGGAAGGTTGAAGAAAACACACACGCAAAAAGAGCACGTTGTGTCCAAAGAAAGTTCAACAATTTTCCCAGCTCATTGGATTGTGGGAACTTTGCTTTTCCAGGGAATAACTATGCTATTTTTAGCACTTTTATTATACAATTTGTCACAAGCCGTCTCAGGAGACTATCAACAATCGGTTTCAAGCAGCATCTGACCACAAACACTTCTCCACATGTGATTTAGAACATCTGGAGCGAAGGAGTCAGCTTTCAAAGCATGCCAGCGCTGCGCTGCCGTGCCACATTTCTTCTTCTTCCTTCCTTCCTTCCATCTTTGCATCCACTGTCAGACCATGTGCAGAAAGCGGGCTCGAGAAGGGAAGCTCAAAGTCCCTGACAACACGTCCACGCTCCGTATTTGCTGTAAGCGCGTGGGGACAGCAGACGCTGCCTGCTTTGAAGAGGAGCGCGGCCGGGGATTGCTGGTGGCACATTCCCCGCATCGCCGAGCTGCAGTGATTTATACGTCACGTCCCCTATGGATGGGAGATGCGATTCTTGGCCTGGAGGCGGGCCAGCGCGAGGACTCGTGCCAAAGTGTGCACACTGCATATCGCATCCATGGAGCCGAAAAGGAGACGCACGCTTTGCTCCGTTCCTGCAGCAGGCACTACCTCTGTATTTAGTGCACGGATTTCACCAGCAACCCAGGGAAAACTTTTTCACCAGAGAGCTCCGGTGGGTAAATTCTAGATTCACAAAACACTTCTTCAGCAAGGCTGAGGGGGGAATGGGAAGATACAAAAATGGAATCCAGGCAAATAGCAGAGGAAATGACATTATGATCCCAGCTGGAAGCCCTGTAACGATCTGCTTGGTGTCTGTGCAGAAACCTGCATGAGAACCAGGAGAGGTTCAGGCCCCCGCGGAGCCAATGAGAATTTTATCATCAGCCAGAGGGGGGGGTGAAGGTTTCACACAGTCATTAATTTTGTGTTCCTCTTTAATTTCTGCGACTAATCCACACGTATGCGGTGCAATCATACAGTAGTCTGCATTGGCACCACCTTCTGCCTTGCACGTCCGGCTTCCAAAAGCTGTGCTCATTAGGACGTGTGCTGTGGTGCTACCCGCGCTCCACAGCCAAATCCCATACAAATCCGGGCCAGCACCGGGGGAGAGAAAAATCTTGAACTGCGCTTTGTAAAGACCCGGTGACATTGGGCAAGATCTCTATCTACTTCTTGTTCTCCTTTATGTGTTTTCAAAGGTCAGCTGGTAAGATTTGGGGATGATTGTCTCTGTCAAAGGTAGAAAAGCAGGGATTTTGGCACACGGCATCTTTTAAGAGAGCTCATGAAGTCCTTCAAACCCGTTGCGACCGCAGAAAGCACAACTCCTATCCCAGCACGTGGTTTCGCATCATGCCCCAGCCGAATTCACAGCTCCCCACGTTCTTTCCCCCATCCAGCTCCCCCCCGGGGCTGCGCAGGGACCCGTGTCCCCCAGGGAGTCCTTGCCGTGGGGTGGCTCCTCTGCCCTTCTAGGAGGTGGCCCCAGCTCACTGCAGGGTCAGGGTGACACGGCCGGAGCCGTGGCCAGGGGACGCGGGCGGGAAGGACCAGACCGCGCTGCTGCGGTGGCAGGAAATGCGCTGGTTTGGCCCATGCTGAAACACGAAACCACAGCCTCAGTTTTACTTTTCCAGCCATTTTTAGGAAAGAAATAGCTATAAATACAGGTCTCATTTGTAGTTGCTAGGATCCATTTTGTTTCTTTTTTTCTCCAATACTAAGCACTGTTTTCAACTCCATTAGTAGTCAGTTCACTCCAAAAAAAATAAAAATTAGGAAATTTGTCCCTCAGTGTTAAATTACATTTTTTTCATGAGGAAGAAGACGTACCCTTAAAGCCACAGTGACCTTTATATCACATCGCAAATGCAATAATCAAAAAAAAAAAAAAAAAAAGAAAAAGAAACAACAAAAACCCCAGCCTGAAGTCAGGCTTCCACAAGAGACCAGGCACTATCTCCAAATGCCTCAGGTAACGAGGAACCGCAGCCAGTGGCTGTGCCGGGCCAAAGCTGTTCACCCACCGTGCAGAGTGTCGTTCCGTTTCCTTGCAGTACGTACGTTCACACCCCCTGGCTGAGGACACCAAAAGCAGCTTTCCACGTGCCACGGTGAGAGCAACGCTTCCTCAGTGCCGCCCTGCCGTGCCCTAGCAAACGCGTTTCCCACCAGTTAAAGTCATTGTCGGTATTAAACAGTGACTACAGACTCCAAAAGCTGCCTGCTGACCCTCACAAGGTACCCATGAAGCACGAGTAAGATGTCTGCCATTTTGACCAATACTCTGGTTTTGGAGCCCAGGTCTTCAAGCTCGGAGAGGCAAAGCAGCTAAAGCCTGAGGTTTAGCAGCCACTAACTCGCTCCTGATGCCTTGCAGCTCAAGTGCCTTTTCCAGACGCCTTTTACCCATACCCCGCTTTTGATTTGGTCTCCCTTCCAAAAAGAATTCCTGCTTCCCCTTAAATCCCAGCAGCTTCTAGAAATTCCCCCGCAAGTGTGACGGAGCCCTAGCAGAGATGGGCAGAGAGGTCTTGGGCAAAAGGGGGCTGCAGGACACACTGGGGGAATGTGAGAGAAGGGAACATCTGGCAGTGCAAAGCTGGGCGCGAGGAGAAAGCCACACCAAGGGAAGCCTCAAAATAACACCATGGACCAGGATTAGCACAGTGGAAATACAGAAATAGATCAAAGCTGCTACAGGCTTTGCTCCACCCTGGCTGGAGGAAGACGTGGGCCCTCAGCCATGGCATCCTGGGGTCTAGCAGCTGGAGAAGATGCTGTCCTCTCTTTGGAAAGGGTTTCCTCACCCTCTTTGTACAGAAGAGCTTGAAGATGGGGCTGAAACTTGAAGCATGAATCTGGCTCACAGTCCCCCTTTCTTTTCCAGTTTGTTCTGTTGTTTCTTTGTTTTCCCCTCAGAAATTCTATCTCTACCTCAACAGAAGGGAGAAAATCACTCAGGTAGGATCAAAACCGTCATCCCAGGACCGTGCGGTGCTCGGGAGCCAAGCACGTGCGGGGCATCAGGTGATGTCAGAACAGCAACGCTTTCTAAATGCAGCGTTCAAATAAAGGACGGGCAGGGAGAACATCTCCATGCCAGTAATGGGCTGCCTGTGAGCTGGGAACAATCCGTCATTTATGTTGCAATGAGTTTGCTGTTGGTTTAAAACAAGTGCCCTTTTCCTATATCAGAAATAGCTGATTTTTTTTATTCTTTATTTTTTTCCATTATCCCCAGAACAGCTCATGAAAAACCATGAGCCTGTCATCACAAGGCCACAATCACCATGTAACAGTAAGAAGTTTGGGATGCAATCAACATTTAGGATCCTCCACTGGAAGCTCATCCACAATCTTTGGACTTTATTATTAAAAAATCAAATGTTAATCAATAGCTTATGGTGATTTTGATCAGGCAGCATTGCTTTGAACACCTCCAGTTGGAGTCTTCATGGTTAAACTTAAGCCAAGGTCCCTCCTTCCATAGCTATAGCAGCCTACTGGCAGCTAAAAGTACATGCAAGTTGCGCGTTTGCATCTGAATATAAATGAGTTCATTCCTTTTGGCACCACGGTTAGAAACTACCTCTTGCATATTCTGATGGATTCCTTTTTTCAGGCTACAAGAAGCACGTACAGCAGCCTTGAAGGCTGCGTGCAGTGACTCAAGCCAGCAGGGACTTCATCACAACATCACTGCAAGTGGATTTCTCTTCTAACAGGGAGAGAGAGAGAGCATAGCAACAGCAGCTTTTCATGTTTCAGGCTTCAGCTTTGCTTTTTGTCAGAGTTTTGGGAAACACTCGTGATACTGAGAGAGCTAGCAAGTTAACTCGAAAGGGAACAAAGCATCCTTCATTAAGAACAGCTCTTGGTTAGAAGGGAAATAAAACACTTCCTGTATGTTCAGCTGAAATCAAGGTGCCAAGATGCAGCGGTAGATAAGGGAAGAAAATAACCTAAAAGAATACATTGCTGCTTTACCCCGGAGACATACGCCTCCCTTTATCACTGCAGAGAACGCCAGAGGCAGGAGGAAATCAGAACGCGATGAGAGCCAGAGCGGGAAACGGCACCCAGCATCCCTGAGAGCACCCAGCATCAAGATACCGGTGGGGAAAGGATCTGTAATGCCCAGAAGGGACGTTGCCAGGCCAGTAAAGATCACCATTCGTTGCGGCAAAACGCATCGTCTGCCACTTTCAGAAAACATTCCGCATTTCAGAGGGCGAAGGTGAGACTGGGCAGTGGAGTCCTGGGGGCCGGGCAAGGACTCCTGCAGGAGGGCTCCCTGCAGATCCCCAGTGCTTTGCCACATTTCCAGGGAAGAAGATTCCCTGGCAGAGGAATATTTAGGTTTTATCTTTTCTCTAATAATTAAAGACCATAAATAGCGGAATGTTATACAGCAAAGAGATCCTTACCTTGGGTTAAGTGCAGGGTGCAGCTTTGGAAATCAGTTGAATTATTAAGAAGAGATATTCAGATTCTTCAAATTTTCTTTCCATTCATGAAAAAGGCTTTTGTTCTTCATACTTCAAAATTTTGCCTAGCCAGTTCCCAATCAGATGTCACCATCTTAAAAGTTTGGGAGGAAAGAGAGAGGGAATGTGTTTCTAAAAATCTTTTAGGATGCTGTTTCTTCAATTGTTTATAATCAAAATAAACTGCAATGCCCTCAAACTGTCCTAACTTTCATTTTAAGTTAAAGCCCAAGTCATTCATGTGCGCAAGGGAACAGGAGCAGAACTTGTTCTAGCTGATAACCCATTGGGATTAAGTTTGATATTCCTCTCACAGCCCCAGTCCTTTAAATAGCTCTAGCTTACAGCCAGACATGAATTAGCAATGTGTTTCCTTAAAAACACCAAATTTGTAGGAGCACTTTTTTCCTCTTTGCATTCCAGTTAATTTTTTGAGACTGGTCAAACCAAATCTGCCCAAATTTATGTAAATGCATGTTTAGAAGAATTAACAGCAACCGTAAATTCACCACAATCCTCCATCCTCTACACGCTCCGCACCAGAGGCGCGGCAGAATGGAGAGATTCGGTGCTGCTGAATGAGCGAGTACTGCTGTCAGCGTCATCCTGCAAGAGCGAACGTGGCTTCTCCCTGCACAGCATATATACCGTGTGCTTAAAGCAGCGACCGCTCGTACGTGTGATGTTGCAGCAGAAGCAAGTGCTGCTCTGCCACCGGACTCTGGTAATGAGTTTTATTTCTTTTTCATACACTAAACCTCCCTTTACCTACCTCTCCGGGAGGAAACACTCCAGTTAGTTGTAAAATGGAAAGTCTCACCGTGACTGGGACTGACGTGGGAATGCTGTTCTCTTTGAGGGAGAGTGCCACCGCCGGAATGAAGTCTCCTGAAAGTACTGAACAGATCACACAATTCCAGGCAGACAGGTCTGTAGTGCAAATTAGCAAACGTTGTGCTGGAATGGCTACAAGATCACGCTATACGCAACCAACCTTTGGTTACATCTAACTGGAAGGTCACGAGACAGTGACGTAACATGTAACTATTTTAAACTACATGATTAAAAGCAGTATCCAGAGAATTTTGATCACTGTGAGGGGTTTTACAAACATTGGTAAAGAGTTGTCCCTCCCGCTCACAGTCATGTGTCTGTGTAAGCTACAAAATAGGCCGGTAAGGATGGAAGCTAGCTAGGAGGAAAGCCAGGACTCATCTGTGAGTGATGCTAGAGATTACTTAAAATTCATGCTTGTCTAAATTGTTATAAGTTGGCGGCATCCCCATAAAACACTTCCAGTTCTGTCATTGAAACGTGTGCTTGTTGGGAAGTTCTGATGCCCAAAGCAGCACAGACCTGCGCATCTCCCTCCTGCCCATCGCCATCACACTACTACCATGCAATCTTTTAAAATAACCACAACCATTCCCTATAGCAGATGGAAGAGAGGGTGTTCTTGAAGATTAAGGATCGAAAAGCTTAAGAATTATCAGTGGAATTTATGCCAACTGGGGAAAATAATCTCATTTCATATCAAAATTTTGAATTAATTCTTCAATTTTTTTTTTGCAGAACTGTTTGGAAAAAGACTCTCATTTTGGCAATGAAAAGAAACCTGGATTAAAACTGATTTTACATTTTCTGATTTTACATTTTAGTTTTTCTTCCATAATTTGTACGATCAACAAAACTATACATAAATCAGGATGAAATTGTTAAGGATAAAGAGAGAGAAAAAGATCAAAAGACAAAACATGTGGAATATGATAGGTTTGGGGCTCTAAGCCATTTTTAAAAAAATCAGGTTAATCTGGCTATTAATACTGTTGTTAGAGAATCGGTCCAAATCCTAATGTTAGGGAAGTTGAGTTTGCAGAATTTGCAGAGAAAACTATGTCGAGGAAAGGACTCACGCTGACAAATTGCACTGAGAAAGGTTACTGTGAATTACTGAGAAAGACATGCTGCCTCTTAAGGAATCACATACAAAATAAAAATTTCTTCTCTCTCCAAGTCACACACCAGTGTTGTGTGTATTTAACCTAAAATCCCATCACCTGCACTTTTTAGATTTGATGGCAGTAAGGAAGATACAGATATAGAGAAAGTATAGGTCAAGGAACAGAATTTTATTTGATTCTGGAAAGTATCATGCAACAAATCTTTTTTTTTTTTTTTTTAAATGAACCTTGCCCAGCTTTCAGATGACAAATTAAAATGTACAAGTAAAAGGATGTTTTAGCAGTTAGCACCATAGGAGGAATAGTCTTCTCTTTGTAACTCCATTTGATAGAAGGTTATAAAACAAAACAGAGAAAAAGAAAAAACAAACCCAAAACCCCACCTAGCTGACCTTACATTTTTATTTTCAACATCCTAGATACTTAAATCTAAACATCAAGATACCGTGACTCATCTAGCATATCTAAATAATTCATGTTCAGCAAAACTTGCTCTGTACATTAAGAAATATTTAAGTGTCAGTTGGTAACTATCACAAAGAACCAGCTAATATGCACGGTGAAAATTGTAAAGGTCCGGAAAAAGAAATGAAACAACGGAAACCAAAGTGAGGAACTTGCCCCTCTTCCAGTCCTTTGGAGGTATGGCTATCATGACTTGCTGCAAAGATCAAAACAAATAAAAGGGATGTGTACTCGTTCTGCCTGGCATGGACCAAATATCCTAATATTATCCTGTAATACCCTAATTTCATGGGCCAGATATCCAGATGCACTTAATCTAAACTCTCCAATTCCTACCTGCAAGCAACTACAGGATTATATCACACTTCAAATGTTTGTTTTCCTTACTTTTGTATTCATTTGAAATATTTGTCCCTTGTGGTTCCTACTGCAAGGCTTTCAAGATACTGAACAGTTTTACAAACCCTCCAATCTTTACCAAGCAGCAGTTCTAATACAGGCTTTAGGAGTTTTAAATACCATGTTATTATGTGCTGTCTTCTTAAGGCAATGGAATCATTCCGTTGAAGTATCTCAGTTTGGCTTTACAAATCGATACTAAGATTTCCTTTGTAAGCATCTCTAATTACAATTCATGTAAAATGATATAAATTTTACTAAACTATTAACCCGACTCAATTTTAAAAGAAGGGTTCAAACTAAGCTCACAAGGAAGAGGCAACTTTTGGCCATAGTTTGGAAAATACATCTTTTGATTACTCCCACCTTTCAAGGTCACGTGCATGGACTTTTAACAGCAACGTTAAGCAACCAGTTAAAACAATCGCTTTGCATCCAAATCATAGCAAAATCATTTACTTTAATCCCAAAGCAAAATGTGGTAAAACCCAAACCAGGTGCTTTTTCAGACCGATAAGAGGCAGCCGTTAGCACTAGAACATCTCTTGCAGTAAATGCAGTTTTAACGCAGAGAGCCAATGTGAACGTTAACGACCCAGAGGAGCCTTCGCGGCCGTGAGTGCTACATCGCTTTACCGCCAGGAGAGTAACGAGACTCTGCACTTTTCTTTATCTTTCCTTTATTTATGCTTGGACTTCCAGCACTGCACATCAGATACCCAGGGTCTTAATCTGTCCTATATCAGACTGCAAAAATACAATGCTTTCTCAACTGTCCTTGCATCAACAAATCAAACAGTCACATCCAACAAACCCTTCACTTGAGTAGTTACTTCTATCTAAAAAGGCATCTCTCCTCTTCAGGATTTCAACTAATGTTTCTGGCTTATGAAAGATTAAGTGCAATCAGTTACACTGAAAGTTTATAATGCAGCTCTTGATTGTATTTTCTGTGCACGCATTTACATCAGGCACACAAGTTATATAAAATAGTTTGGAGTACAAAAATATGGTTATAACATAGGAGTACCAAACAGCACAGAATTAGAACAGTTTTATTACCATAATACCAATTTATATACAGACCCCCAAATTAAGGATTTTTTTAATTCTAAGTATTCCTCCCAAATTGACAACTGTAGTGTACACTCTAAAAAACTGCAAATTAACAACACAAATCTATTTTAACCCCTACATTGTCTATGCAGGCTGCACCAATCCTCTCTCTTGCACACAAAAATGTATTATAAATAATTTCTCACAAAATGTCGTGTATGCTTTATTGCACATTGTACATGCCAATATCTAAAAGAAAGGCTCAAACCTTTTGTTTGATAACTAACTGTTTAAATACCTAGCGTTTACTTATGTTATGAATACTATTGCATTTTTCAGGCTCTAATCTTAACTGATAATTTAAAAGAAAAAAAGCAGAACAGAAAATATGCCTTGAACTGTATAGCTTTTGTGAAACGAGCTTTTTTAAATTTTACTGATTTCTACTGTATAAAGTCATTAAAAACATCTGACCTAATTAAAAAACCTGTTTCAAAATTTCTGCATTTTTTACTATAAAATTATGCATATAGCTGCTTGTATAATCATATCTTCCTTCTGTTTTGCAGAATTAGATGCTCCTGTGCTGTATTGACTAAAAGATCGAGTTACATAGGTCCTAGCGTTAAGTACGGGAGTTAGTGTATCAGTCGCTGTTCTGCTGGTCTCCCCGGCGGTGGCAAGTGAGGAGCCCGTCAGAACACCACAACAGGTCGGTATAAAAAGACACCGGGCACAAGCGGCCATCAAGCGTCAAGGGCATGTATAGTTCCTGTTAAGCAGATCTCTAGACTAAGGAATAGGAGTAATTTATCATTAATATGTGGGTTTACGGTATGCTGCGCTAAAATATTGACCGCTAAACGAAGAGAATGATTCGCGTATGACAGATACGTGCCAGCTGGTAAAAATGCCTCACGGGGTAAAAAAATCTGCATTTTGAGGGTTAAAACTCTGGCATGAACAAAAAGATTAAAAAGTTGATTGATCCAATGTTTTGCCAAGGGTTTCTAAAGCTATTAGCCATCAACAGCTCCAGAAAAGGATAAAAATAGCAAAACCAAACACCTAAAATTGCACTATTACAAAGAAACAAGTCCGTGAAAGGTAGAGTCACCAGCTGCAGTTAAGGGACAGCCACTTCAAGAAGCCGATTGTTTTTTCGCTTGCAAGTTGGGATGTTGCCATTTTTCTGGCTGCCTTGTATGAACTTCACACATACTTTGTCTTGTCTGAACTGGACCAGAAACCTAGGAGAGGGAATAAGATACATTTTAGTTAAAGGTGGAAAAAAACCACATGAGGAGCGGAAGCTCTTCCTGTTGGTGCTGAGCATCACTCCAAAAGATGCCATTTTCGGGTCTGTATTAATAATAAGAGTCGAGGAATTAAAAAAAAGCCATAGGGTATGGTATCGCTTGAGTCTCCTCCTTCAGGTAGCATCTCTTAATTATTGCCTTTTGCCTGTAACTGTGGACCTTTTACAATGGTTAGTTTGCTATTCCTTTAGAAAGAAGGCAGTTTAAAACAGAATTTCTAATGTACCAGAAATGCAGCAAAGACTATATCCAACTGCTTCACCATCGTCCAAAGGGACTTTTCTCTTTTCATGGAAGGAAGCTAAATACTTCTATGGCAACATGGGAAGCGCTGCTTTTCTGGTTTACGCTCAATTTAGTGTATCTGGTATTTTAGCAGCTCTCATATTTCTAATCCTTACTTAACCTTTACAGCCCACCGCTATGCAGTTGGGAAAATTCAATTCCTTCCCAGCAATCTCCAAATTTCGATATTTCCTACAGTTCAGGATAAATTAATCTGGATTTGACTCTTCACTTTTTACTGGAAGAGAAATTTCATTGAATGTGGAGAATTGCTTTTAAAAAAACCAACCCAAGAGGCTCCTGTGGAGCCTCAAACTTCTCACTGATCTGGATAGCAAGATTAAAAGCACTAAAGAGGGCAGCGCTGCCTTTTGGCTCACATGCAGTGGTTGCTGACCTAAAAAGTCCTTTGTAACACAGCAGATTTTCCCTTTTAGCATCCTTAAAAAGTCCTCCAGCAGAGGCCAAAAACTTCAAAGAATTTGTTCTCCAGCCGGAAACCACAAATCAAGCTGACGGCAGAGCTCAGGGGAGGAAGTGGCCTCTCCTGCGCCGAGCTGCCCTTTGGTCCCACTTTCCTGCTGAACAGCCCAGACGCTCAAAGATTAACTTGTTCAGCGCTCCCAGCCACGCAAGCATCCAGAAAACACAAGCAGGACTTACAGCCATCATCTCTTGTCACCAACGCTGCATTTTCCTAGACCCATTGTTCTAGTACTATATATATAAACGGTATGTCTCTTACTAGACATACCCCTGGATCAATAGCATTTTTATTTATATAAGCTCTCTTCCCAAAAGGTAGTGGACAGTAGTCAAAGTAAGGCCACATTTTCTCCTCAATTCCTAGTTGTGCTTGTATCTAAACTCTAGCAGAGGGAACAGAGTACTGCTTCACCATCAACAGAGATGGAACTGCTAAAAAAAAAAAAAGCAAATTATTTAGTCTGGATAACCTCAATAGCAATACACACTTGAATGTTTTTAATCTGCAAGACAAGAAACAAAACCACATCCCAAAATGCAAGACTCACAGAAAACAGACTCTTTTCCAGACCTAAGGCAGGCAGTCCAGACTAGTGCAATGCATGCTTAAACTTTGTTTTAGTAGTTTATTCCTTTGTAGCCATCATTAAACTAGAAACTTACTGGGGACAGCCACGCTCTTTTTAGAGGCTAAAAACATACACCCTTGAGCAAATTAAATCACATCTGGTAACAGAACAAAGGAAAATGGCAGACATCATTTTCAAGGAAAGAGCAAAATTAGCCTTTATATAAACCCTCAAATCTGAACAAACTGTACTTGCCATCATGACTCTAGAACGCAAGCAGTGCTGCGCAGCCAGATAAAAGGTTCAATTTTTGCCTACAGTAACTTTATTTCACTATTGTTAAAGGGTTCCAAATTTTCTTCTTTATTCAAAATTAATAAACCCATGAAATCAACAGTACGGAAATCAGGGGGCACCTCACACACCAAACTGAGCACATGAACATGGTGGACTAAGTGAGGGACTCTTACTCAGCAGGCTTTAGGAGTTCACACACACGCACAAACATTTTCATTCCATGGCTATAAACACTGCAAGTGCAGTCCTTACTTAAGGCCAAAATATGAAACTGCACCAAGCACAGAGAAATACTAATTTGAGATGCCAGCTTTTTATCAAACAAAGCTTTTAACAATCAAAAAACCCAAAACAACAATAGGTGGTTCAAAGACCGTTAACGGGAATTCTCAGAATACATTTGTCACCTTCACAAAAGAGAAGGTAGAGCTGTATGGACCTACGTTACTAGCACCATCACTACGTGTGTTTGGGGGGGAGCTTTTCATTCTGTTTTGGTTGTTTTCCCTAGAACTTGGCACCTGGTGTTCACTCTAATCAATAAACATCTCATAGGACTATGTGACCTTTTCACACACACACAAAACGATTCTCTCAAATGTAGTATCTCTTAATTATTTCTACAGCGGCAATTCTGCTACATAGCTCTATTTGAAACTACCTTAAGAAAAGCACATTTTCTCTAACGACTTTCAAGGAAATAAAAGCCAAAATGAATACTAGAAATGAGTACACATTGAAAACTGGATCCTTATTTACAAGTATTCTGTCAAGAGAAAAGAAGTGTTAGTTATACAACAGTTTTGTTTTTCTAACACTAGATACTTGACTTTTTAGCAAACAAGAAACATACTCATCAGAAATCTCAATGTTGAGCTTCTGTTTGGTTTGGCTGAGAGTAGTGCGGTAAAGCTTAGTGGCCATTTCAATAAGGTGATCGCTGCTGAGCAGGAAATCTCCTTTACTAGCTGCTCCTGAACCCTGAAACAGAAAGAAAAGTATTTAGGACTACCAAAACCTAGATTATGAAAAATATTAAATGCCAGCCGAGCAGGAGGTTTTACAAGGAATCTTCTCTTCCCAGTGCGATGAAACAACAGTCTTTTGTCCTGTGAATTAAATAGGGATGTGGTGCAGTGCAGAGGATCAAAATTAAATTCCCTCTCAAATAAACTACAAACCTGCTGAGAAAGTTAAAAACTCCTTCTGACCCTAACAGAGGGTCACCTTCAGTTGTCCTACAACACTGTAATGTTTCTGTATCTCTCTCCTTGCTACTCACAATATTTTCAGAAAGGAAGAGAAACCAATTACCAACACCAGTATTAGGATGGCGGTGGTCAGTATGAAAAGACACTATAGATGATGTTCTTCAAATCCATTTAAGTTAGAATACAAATGTCACCTTAATGATTTTAGCAGAGCAATGCTGTCAGTACAGTGAAGCAAATACAGCACTGAACTAAGTTCTTCAGAACTGAGTAACCAACTTAGCTGTGCTGTAACGTGGATTTCTTGGCATCACATAAAGAAGAGAGAAATATTCTGCCAGTGTGTCAGGAAGAATTATATGAGCAGCTAAAAAGGAAAATGCTGCCACAAGGTATCCGAACCAGATTAAAGGCCCATATTACAAATGGAAAACTCCAATCCTGAAGAGGCTACAGTGAAACATGAAATCTGATTTTCACAATTAAATGATTGTTCATAATGTAATAACTGTTCTCATTTGGCTTCAGTAGTTTTAAATCAAAGTTTTTGCAGATATGGCAAAGTTCTATAAACTTCTAAACCTACAAGCTAAAACCACTACAATTTAATGCTACAAGACAATTAATTATTTTTATATCACTGCATGTAAAACAGACATATTATTGTATTATAAAGCTGTAACCAACCTCCTTGAGGTGCACTGCAAAGAAGCCATCATTTTGGGAGCTCATGGACACTTTGGTAACATCTCCCAGTGGAACCTCTGACTTGATATTCCCAGATTTTTGATCCGCAAGAAGAACATTATTTTTGGTTAATAAGAAAATCCTGGATGTAGCCTGTGAAAACGCAGAAGCGCAAACCATTATCTACACAAAGAGAGAAGTGGTCGTTACTAAGCACCTACTAAGACTACAAGCAGTTCATAGAGTTAATAAGCTTGGCCCACATTAGTAAACATGAACATTTGATGTTCAGTAAAAGCTGCAGATCAGTTAAAATCAGGTCAAATTTATTTATGTGTCTAAATATAGATTGAGAAGCTTAGCTCATTTGGGCACATATGCTTAGATATAAACAGTTCCTTTAATTACTAGCTTACAGTTATAAAATTCAGAAACTGAAACTCAGAAGCTATGCAAATCAGGATAACCTCATTTCTCATGCTCTCTCAGTCCCCAGGAAAACCAACGTACCTTTTCAGTGATAGCTAATTCAGGACTAAGCCTCGCTATTTAGTCATCGAAACTGTGTTGCAGAACAACACAAATCACATAGGTATTTGCAATGTTATGTTCTCCTCCCTTTATCTATTGGAATTATTCTTTAGGAGGATACACATTCATATTTTGAAAGGACAAATATTTTTAAAGCATGAATGTGTGTTCTTAAATTCATCTTAGAAAGTGGTAAGAAAGAGAAATGAGAACTTAATCTACATATAACTTTTTCTCCTGTAAAATTTTAAACAATAAAATCTTAACTATTATAATTAAGAAGTAGCGGTCTTAAGCATATAGAACCATAGCTCATTATTAATTGTTTTATTTTAATCTTGAGAGCTGTAGCCTACACAAGTACAGGAAAGCTACTGCCTTCATTTAATTAGTTTCTTCTAAACTGGAAAATTAACTTGGCACCAACAACAGGCAACTAATTTCACTCCTACAAATGCATAAATGACATCTACATCTGAGAAGCCAAGATCTACTACTTCTAATATTTAGACAGATATGGTGAAAACAATTACATTTACGAACGGAGGATAATACTTCCTGGTTTAATAAGTATAATTTAAATGCAAAACAAGTTCTGTGTTGGCAGGATAAAAAAGTACCCCGTATATTTAACAGCTTTATTCAAATGATACAAGAAACTTGCCTCTTCATTCCAAAAAGCTTTTGATATCAATCACAAGACAGGCAAAGCTAGCAGAGCACTCACAATTTTAAAACATAATAAAACGTGAGAATCAGGAGCTTGAACGACAGTGTGAACCTTGAAAGGTTAAGTTTTCTAAATACTTGAACAAGAATAATATTCTCTAAATATTTATTTTCTTTGATTGGCAAACAGAAGATCTAAGTTTGGTACAGAGACTGCATCTAGCTGTGAATCAATACAGCCTGTTACCGGTTGATGAGATGCCATTTTTGTTTGGAAAAGTCACTGCAAACTACAAACCCAAACGAGATTTTAGTAATCTTTATGTAAATTTAAAATCACCTGTGCTTAAAATCACCAGTTTACATAATTCCAACATTTCCAGTCTTGCCGTGAAAAAAGGCCTTTTTTTAAATCTTCAAACTATTACATGACAGGAACGAAGGCTCCCTTGGTTTATTTATAACAAAAATGATCTACCCTTCTGGATAAAGCAAGGCCATTTTATTACCTTTCCATTAGCTCTGTTGATCTTATTCACAACTTCCGCAATAATGATCTTTTCATCCACAGCATCTTTAAGTTTTTTGTACTTGGGGTTCTTGCTGATTTCCAAGTAAGCCCCTTGGAACGGCTGCCCAACACTGCCCAACAAAAAGACAAGAGAAACATGAGATAAATACGAATCGCAGGGACGAAGTAAACTTCAGAAAACCATCACATTCTGCTTCAGGCTTCACGGAGCCAGGAGATGCACCAAATACCATTTTCCATGACTCTATACCACCAGAAGCTTTCGTAAGCTTTGATACACCGTCTGCCAGGGAAAGCACGCAGTGTAATTGTCCTCTATCCTCTGAGAAGCCGAAAACTGCAGCCCCCCAAGCTCTGCCCTGAGACTCTTCAGGTCGGTACCACCCTTCACTCAGTGCAGTGGTGTGGGCATCAATCCGTGCTGTGCAGGCATACTGCATCAGCTGAAAATAACTTGGGAATTGCTACAGAGTATCGTGGATATATCTCCCGGCACATTATCCGAGGGGAAAGAAGAAAGGAGGAGGAGGGGTAATAAACAGTATGTGTGTTAGAGACGGAATCTTGTACACCTTAACAGCACAGCAATGGTGAATAAAGAAACATCACCAGAGACAGTAATAGGATTTTTTTCTTTTTCCTTGCTCTGGAAACACTTTCCAGTTAAATGGGCCAAATTGCTGTATCAGACACAAGTACACCCTTGCATAAGCAATCAATTTTGATTTAAAATCACATATAACAGTCTCTGTGAAAACAGAGGAAATAAAGCTTCAGCAGGAGCAACCCCTCTGCTCTTCCACAGTATTTTAGAGTGACAGACAAGAACTTGCCTTCCAGATCTGCTGCTGTTTGAGTGTGTACCAGCTCTTCGTCAAGACTTATGGCACTTCCAAATCTCCCCATCTTTATCCACCTCAGGGTTATACAGTAAGAGCTTTGCTATCAGTTAAGAATTGGGGAATACAGTTGCTGCTTGCTTTGTTTGGAAGTCACTTTAACTAATCACTTTGATTAAATTACAGACAAAGTACTAAATGCAAAGCTTTGCCAAGACTAGAACCCAAAAGGACCCAATGTATTATGTGGAATAGCACTACCTTTGTAATTGCATCTACGGCACACAGGGAGATGGGAGGGAAAAGGAAGGGTACTGATATTTTAGTACTCACAAGAAGTCCCTCTCTGTTCTTAAATAATTATATTACACACATCCTATGAGTCATTATCATACTAACTAATCAGAAACTTTATACAGTAATTTCCTCCACCCATAGGCCACTAAAAAAACCCAACAGGAGCTAATCAGCTCTGAATACAAGACAAAAAGAGATGGAAATGTTTCTAAATGAGAGCAGGGTGGGGAAAGCATTCTAACTTTCTACCATGTTGGAGCTTTAGAGTTTTTTGTTTTTATTAATTAGCATTATGAAACCATAGTCACCAAAACAGATTCCCTGTGGACTGTGTCCCTCATCAAACAATGACGACTCGCAAGATTAAACTGAAATGAATCAAAGTTACCCTCTATCATATATACCACTGAAGAGCATCTTGGATAAAAGTAACTCAGATATGTATTTTACTGTATATTTCATTGTTCAGTCTTGGTGTAAAAAGTACCAAACCAGGGATATAAATAAAATTGCCTCCTTCCCAAGAAGCTCTATGCTGATCAGATGTGTACTGACTCGAAGCAAAAACCCCCTGTTTGCTCTTAGAAAAGTCTAAAGGCAGCATCTTTCTCTTTTCCCAACAGCATAAAAAGACATCCCAAAGCAAATAAGGAACAAACCACAAGCTAACATATACAGCCATTAAATCAGTGATCTACTGAAGGGAAGAAAGAGAAACATATACTGAGCCCATTACAGGAAAAAAGGAAATTTCTCAATAAAAAATGACACAAAACAAACCAAATAAAACACACAAACAACCAAGCAGAGCTTGTCTATGCATGGAAGTGCCCTCATCAACTCTTGCAGATTCCTGTCCCTCCCTCTACTGAACCTTGCTTCTTGCTTTACAGTGCCTTGTTCCTGCTCCGCTCAAACTGTGGCTTCTAAAAGGAAACTCTTCTGAGATGGACGAGACCTTTGTTTTCAAGAAAATCACAATTTCTAAGCTCATATTCACTTGAAAAGTTCAATTCAACTTTTCGAGGACATCAGATCTCTATTTTGTCAGTTTTATTACATGCAAAAAAAAAGTGCATTCCTTAAGTAAAATCAGATACTACTGCACTGTCTTGAGTAACGTTAGCTCTGCAGATAGCAATGACAAGAATTTGCCAGATTTTAAGAACTCAGTAATTTGAGAAACCAGAAACCTTATTTGCAGAGATTTTACATTTTTAAAAAGTCTCCAATTAAAAACAAATAAAATTCTAAAATGGAAATTAACTTCTAAGCACTTCTTTAAAAAATATCTTTTCAAAAAGATAAATACCAGTGTATCTAACTCTTAAATTACCTAAGTCTTCACATTAAAGCATTATGCTGAACGCACTAAGTGTGAAGATAGGAGAGGTCCCTGCACACCTCATCTGGGAGTGACATTGCTCATTCCACATTTATTGGTTGCAGGATGGAAACTAGGGGAAAGGGTGAGAGTTCTTCCCTTCTACAAGTTCTCCAAACTTTTACGATGTGAACAGATCATGAGGGGTTAGAACAACAAAATATCATGGCTTCTGGACAGAGGCGCTCAGAACCGCAGGATTAGTGGACTGCAACAACATCTACGTTAGAAGCAAAATTTCCAGGATTGTAAAGTAAAATGATGGAGGGACATTGTCAAACAAGGAAAATGCACTTTCCTGCTTAAGATAAAAAACCAAAATCTTGCTTAGTTTCCTCAGTCTATGTAAGGATATTGAATTTATTGTACGCTAAAAGCCGCAGAATAAGTCATTACCTGGCTGGATATAAAGCCTTCTTGTCCTTGAAAAGTTCACTTGCTTCCAGTTTTTCTTCATAGATAAGCTTCTGCTGATCTGTGAACTGGTCTCTGTACTTTTTGCACTACAAAACATGATATATTAAACAAACCAAAAATTATCCTTCCAAATCTGATTTGAAGCAGCAGCACCACAGACTAATGTTTGCTTATTGCTCAAGATGCACATTCTTTGTATACTTCTGAAGTGACTCAGCTCCATCCTACGTGCCACTGTGGCACAATAACAAACTGCAGAGGTGTTTCTCTTCACTCATTCTAAATACTTCTGAATTACACCAAAACCAGTATCTAAAACATCTCATCTAATCATGTTGCATTTGAATATGAGCTTAATCTATCAGATACCAGTCATTGGACGACTGTGCTAAAATGATTCACATATATACATATATATAGTTCCACAATTGTGGAAGTTTATGTAAGCAGAGAGAAAGAACAAAACACAGCCGAGAGGATGAATTTTGCAGGCTCAGAAAGAAAAACTGTTCCTTGACAATTCACAGAAGACATAGCCCACAAGATCAGTAAAACATCTCATCAGCGCTTATACGGTTTCTTGCTGTTCTCTCCATCCAAAGACCCAAAACAAATTTCAGCTAACCACGGTTCATAAGTAAAAAATTCCACCTGGTACTTCCAATGTTGGTCTAAGAGCTAGTCCTAGTCCTGGCCATGGACACAAGTATTATAAGCTACCAGTCAACAGGCAACAGGCATACTGCTTTGCTGTTGAGTTAAAACCTGATGGCAGGAAGCAATCCTCTCTCCCTACCCCCAGAAAGGAGGCAGCAAGATAGTTATAGCCCTTGCAGGCCAAAGACAATGATCAAAAGAAACACTTCTTCCCAAGAAATAAAATATCCTGTCTGGAATGGGAAGAAATACATCCTAGAAACAGGCTCTTCATGAACAACACAAAACTAGTGAAAATCATGTGATGAAGTTCTGTACAGACTGGACCAGAATGTGTCGTACCCTCCACAAATGGAAAATTCTCTTTAGTTCCTTGTGAGTTGAATCCAAGAAAAGGTAAGGTCTCACTGGCCAGTTTTTATCTATTGGTGACAAAGAAGGCATCTTATTCTTCATTTCCAGGAAGTATTTCTGCATCTGTGATAAAATTGAAGCAAGATGTTTCATTAATGTTCAAATACCAGAGTTATTGAAATAAGCAAGGACAAGCAGATGCTCTGTGATTAAAAGCACAGTTACCAAACTGCAACTCTCAGCTTTAATAAATCTGAATATGGATTTAAAAAGCCAGGTATACCAAGAAATGCAGATTTAGATATCATACAATTGTGGCAAATGCTCAGTTAGTGCCATTCCCACACTTCAAAATACTATTAGTATCCTTTCTTTACAATATCAGAATATTTAAGTTGTCAATTTTCTATAGGCTTAGCTTGGACGTTTCCTTACAAAGACCATCAAGGCCATAATAGAGCTGTCACTTTTGCTAGAAAAGCAAAATTTGAAACACAGAAAATGTACGCGTGCTTTGTACGGATATATACATACAAGTCTCTGAAGGGTAAATTCATAAATTTTTCTTCCAGCATTGGCTCTGAAGAATTTCCTGTACTCTCTACGGACCTGAAAAGTTAAACAAACCCTCCAAGTGAACACAAAGAATGAATTTTTTTTTTCACAGGTACTCTTTTATATAGCTCTATGGCAGAAAATACTAAAAAAAGCATACAAACATGCAAAGTGTTCCCTGAAAGAGGAAAACTACCTGGGTACACTTAAAATCTATGAACCAGACCATGGACCAAGAAGTCAGAAAGCTACCTCAGATGACCTCAGTATAGACATTTGCAAATTTAACAGAGTATTTTAAATACTTTCCTTTGAAAAGGCAAGATATTAAAATATTCTTGAATTCACAGCATGAATCCATTTGCATAGGTTTTCGCATAGAATTGGACTGAAAGAAGTGAGGCATCATCAGCAATACGTCTTTTTATTGTGTCTGAAGTGACACTAAACTGATGTTAATTACATAGTTAACTCATGGACTGTTTCTCATTTTTCTCCTTTAAGATTCTTAATACACAGAGTTTACTATAATAAAAAAGGTCATTTTTTTTCCAGAGCAGACTTATGCATGAGAAAACTCTTCACAAAAATAGTCTTCATTCAAAAACGAGAGTAAGTTTTTGGTGTTTGACAAAAGCAGCGGTTGCTTAATGTCCGCAAGCTTGATATTTGCTACTAAAATTTATTTAAAAAAAAAATTCCAAAAAAGTGATCATTGAGAACCATTTTTGCAGGTGATACTAAATTTTAATACATGCTTGTAAATGCAAGTTTCAGAGCACTTGTTTTGCCCTTGGTATTTCTATCAGTGCTAATTAGCACAGTATCTAAATTGCTCCCTTCAGAAAACCCAATCCAAGAGCGAGCACAACTGGTTTGCAGTTTCATGGGAAGTCCAGGCTCATGTCAAGTTAGCTGAAACACCCCTCAACTTTTTTCAAACTTTGGCACAGCCTGCAACACACCTGTTAAAAGCTTTGAGCAAAAACCAGGGAAAACATCGTGGCTTTGCATAATTTACCCCAGAGCAAATTTTGTGGGTTTAGCTAACTCGCTATGTGTTGCAGAAAATAAAGGGAAACCCATAGAGGAAAAACCCACATCAACTTATATGAAAAAAGTTTGCTTGGCTTATCCTGCCGCACCTTCTGCCCCATGCTGAGTGTCATGCATTTTAAGATAAACCAGCATTTTGAATGCAAGAATCTGTCACCATTCTGGGATTAAAAAACTCCCAGAGATAAATGGGCTTTGCTTAATTACACACGAAGATGCATCAACAAAATTGACAGCATTCAGCCGTCTGCATTCTATGCAAATACAGCACAATTTTTTTCCTCCTCATCTTATAAGAAAAATTATTAGAGTTCTTATTCGCTGATTTTCTGTAAGGTTTAGAGCTCTATAATTAGTGTAGATCCTTTATTTATTATTCAGGGATGGAAATTAACACACTCAAAGCCACTTCAACCACAATCATCCCAAGTCTCACCATGTCCTCATAGACTCTCTTTAATGACGCTGCTTTATATCATTCTTTGTGAGCTGCAAGGTGTGCAAATTAATGTGGAACAAAGGGACTAATATACACCCACACATCCTATTGGCGCTGCAGGGAAGCTGCAAAGCAAGCACTGAGAAATGCAAGCCGTTCCAGAAAAGCCTAAATCTGGAAAGTACCACAAATGCTATTAAAATCTACTTATCATACAGTTTAAAAAAAAAACCCAAAACCTCAACAATTAATGGTTTAATCTTGATCACTTAAATCAACTTTAAATCTTTACCTCCATATGTCATGGCTGAAAATACTTTGTCATCAGATGAATGAGAATTGTCTGTGGTAACAGTGGTATATATGAATTACTGACTACGCTCTTATTCAGAAAAATCTGCGTTTCAGGTGAGACAGAAGTGCGGCCCACACTATTTAAAAAAATACATTGAAAAACCACACCGCAGACAGGCAGACACATATTCCTGCTGTAATGTGCCTTAAGGGTTTGGGATTCATCAGTTTTCATTTAAATGCCGCTGTTTGATATAAAACAGCCTCCAAGTTCTCAGGAGGGACATATTCTTGTTTTAAAACCACAAAAGCAGACCCACTTTGGCAGTAGTACCTAAGTGTGATTCTGATCTGCAGAACGACTTCTAAAAATGGCTCCTTTGTATTTCCAGCTCTGGTTTCCATGTATGTACTGTAATAGATTTTTATATATATATATATAAATATTGTATATAATGATATGTTTTCTAACCATTCTTCCTATTTCATCATTGTTAGAATAAGTATGAGAATAGGAGAGCTTGACTTTACTCTGCATTATCAAGTAAATTGTTCCCCTTTATACTTCTGTAGTCTACAATAACCCTATTAGCAAAAGTGACACCGAGCCAAACAAAACTGATTCAGATTTTCGCAGTTCTTCAGGACTGCGTCTGTAAAACCATAATACATAAACTGTATTATGTAACTAATTTGGGCACAGACCTGAAACATGTCAAGATGCCATTTTCATAGTCTATTTACAGAGCAGAACTACATTTTTCCAGATTACAAATGTGTTTTCCTTTGCCAACCAGTCCTTGAAAGCAAGGGACAGAAAACAAAAGACTCTTGTATGTCTCAATTTTGGGGGGGAATTCATGGCTGCCACAAGCCATAGATAACTGCATGCAATGCTGTGGCCTAAAAGGGCTTGATGGAAGCGACAGGACGTTACCATTAGCTTTACATCATGCCCTCAACCCTGGGGTCAGGGGTCTAACCTGAGCAGCAGTGAGAATCAAACAGCTCCACCCTTCTTCCCGTTCAAACAAGCAGAGGTCGCAATAAGAAAATACATCCTTGTAATCTTTCCAGATAGGATCTTTGCCAATGTAGGTCAGGTTTTTAATTCAACAACCGTAAGGGTCCCTTTAATCTGACATTTGTCTTTCACTTGAAAACTGAAATTCCTGGTATGACAAAAACACCTGATGCCTAAATATTGCTGTAAACAAGGCATTTTCAGCTTATGAATTTTTCAGTAGACTCCATGACAAAATTAAACAACGCAATTCTGTGTAAAAATCATCCCTACTAGTGAGCCCACATGACTGCTTGTTTATTAAGTGTTAGTAAGATGCCACGCTTTATTGAGTTCATGTTGACAGACAGGAGTGTTTGAGAAAGTACCTTCAGTCCAAGCCAGTAAGCCCAAATGACTGCAACAGCATGCTTACGCCTAGCCTCCTCCTTCAAGCGTTTCAACTCCCTTCGAGCCTAAAAGGTTTAGATAGTGAACAAAAGAGACAGCCCGATGCAGACAGCACAACGACCAGGAAAAGGCTTCTCCCAAATAGAACAGCCAACTTACAATCAAGATATAGAAAGATGGAAGAACAGCGTTTAACCTTTAAAACCCAACGTGTCAGTGTGAATTAGTGTGAAGCCACACAGGAGGTCAAAAAAGCCTCCACTGCTGCTCAAGTGGCATGTACAGATAAAAATTTTGTCAGCCCCCTTATCAGCGTTTCCATCTTCTCCTCTGTGCACACCTTGCAATCAGTGGTAAGTATCTTGTAACTTGATTCTAAGGGAGAACTTTGCCTGCAGTTGCATGACCAAAATGATGCCTATGAAAAATCAAGACTTACTAAAATCTCACCATCTAGTCACTTCTTCCACTGGCAAGCACCTGGGCAGAACAGAATCAACTCTGAAATTATGTATGTAATGATGCATTACCAGCACTGTACTGAGGGCTTTTATTCTGGAGGTTATTTTTTATTTTGATCTTTATGTACTTTACAAAAGATCTCCAGCCTGGTAAATTATGTCTGTCTGTATGGAATGAAGGCAGTAACCCCCCCCAAACCTAGTGCCTTCCTCATGTACAAAGAGATAGTCACCTACTTACATTTCAGCCATCGTTCCTGTTTCAGGAAAGCAATACGCAAAGTATTCTAAACACAAAGGCAAGTGTACGCAACTTAACAGAATCTCACATTTTAGGAGATAGGAGGACATTTGTTATTCAGTTATCTGATGATAAAAGTCAAGTGAAACAAAGAGTTCCAGTATTATAGGATCAGCCACAGCAGCTGTAGCAATAGATCTGCAGTGTTCAAGTTGTATGTTGCCAGACTTGTGCAACAGCAGTTCCAGCCTGTGCCAGTTACACTTTTCTGATGTAGCTGGAAAGGTTAATTTGCGTTAGATGTAGGCTCTCATAAAGAGTATGTTTTCACTCATCTGCTTGGAACAAAAGCCCCCACTCTACAGCACTGTAAAAACAAGGACTCTGGAAAGCTAAGTATTTGTCTGTCTTGTGAAAAGGAAGGAAACTCAGTACTTGAGGTTTATAGTGCTTTTTTTTTTTTGGTAAAACAAGCCATCTCTGACGATAACTTTCAGAAACTTTTGTTTTAAATATTCCCCTGGGAAATGATAAAACATCACACCAGTAACAAGCTCTATCTCTTATCAGCTACTGTGATTCTTTTTCTAATCTTAATTCAATTTAGATTATTATCTTTAGATATATATATTCTATTCAGATTATATATAGTTAAGGAATAAGGAGGCAATTTTTCATGAAATTTCTGTGAGCCAATTGATAAAAATTACTACTACAACATGTCAAAAATTATCCAAATCTACTAAATATTTAAATGAGGGGCTCTAACACAGTTAACACTATTGCATCCACTTTCTAGATGTGTCCTTTTTAATTCTAAAGAACATCTTAAACCTAGGAAAGTAAGTATCCTGTCTGCAGTACTGAGCAATTTTTTGGTGAAAGGAACTCTGGTTAAAAATAAAAGAACTTCGCAATGTATTGCATTTAAACAAACATAGAAGAAGCAGTGCGTCTGTCAAATTACATAGCTACCTGAATATCAAGCTAGAACTGAAAAGTTCCAAAGTCTCTCCAGTATGAGGGAAATTCTGTACATGTTTATTTGGATTCCCAGGGCTGCCATTTCATTAGAAATCTAATAGATTTATATCAAAATAGCAAAGGTCAAACTCAGCATTATACTCCAGATGTAATTTGAGCACATTTCTCCATCTAGTTGGTAAGGTGTTCTGACAACACCCCCACACCACCCCTCCAACCTAAATAATAACTGGAAAATGTTTTCAAATTAATGTATTTACTGAATATGGTTTTCAGCTAAACTACAAATGTATTAATTGAAACCAATACATTTTTGACCTCTAGTGAACAGCATTTCAAATGTTCACATAACCCACGACTGCAGGCTGGGGATTAGCAAGAATCTTTCAGTGGGACTTTGCTTCTGAAAACAAACAGCTGATGCTGGAATTCCTGGGATTCTTCTAGGGCTGTAAGTTTAGAATTGCAAACTAACATAATTTTCTGCTAAAAGATCAGGTCACAAAACCATGCTTTACTTGTACTTACTGAAATTTTCTTACTGGTTCAAATCACAGACAGAGATTCAATTAAACCAATTAAAACTAAAATTTAGTACAACTTAATAGCGTTGGTTTGAACTTGTAAATGAAGACTGCCCAGGGTGCACAATATACAGCCTGGCGAAAGTCTCAATTGGATCACTAATATACAGTGTCACTGAAAGCACTTGTTAAGGGGAAAAAAACCACAGCAAAAAACCCCAACTTTCTCTCCCCCCACAAACCATGCTTTGCATATTTACATGTAGTTAAATGCATTTCCTAATTTGAGAATACTGTAGTCTAGCCATTTTTAATCTAGTCTAATGGCTTGTTAGTGCAAATCACTACTAGGTTGCCATGCAAAGAATTTCCTACTCTACAAAAAAACCTGACATACAGGATGTTGCCAGATTTATTAAGTGTGGCAAGAATGGATATGGGAGGAATCAATGATCATGCTCTATTATTTTAAAGTCAATTGTATTAGTCATTAATTCTCACTATTTACTACTGATTAATTGTTGATATTGTTGGGTAATGAAGGGGGGCATGTGATATGTGCATGAAGTACCTTATATCCAAGCCAGTAAGCCCAAATAACAGCAATAGCATGTTTATTCCTAGCCTCCTCCTTCAGCCGTCTCAGTTCCCTTCGCGCCTGTGATGCATTTGAAAATGGGATATAGAAAAGCTTAGGAAAGAAAAGGTTACTGCAAGTTCCCAATGGTGCGAGCAGGAAAGCAAGAAACCAGATACTACAAACAGCAAATATTAAAGCGTGTCCCAGCTTCCCAGATTGCACCAGCTAAAACATGTTAGCAGCAAAGAGAAACTAAAAAAAATAAAAATAACAAAAAAAAAAAAATCAGCAGTTTAAGCTACTGAAAATATTTCCTAATAACTTTATCCTGAAGGGACTTCTTCATTCTATGTAGAGACAATTAAGTGCACAATTTGTTGCCATTTCTTACCTGGGTACCATGCCAATAAGCGGCAATTATTGTAGCAGCCTCATTACAACGCTTCTGATGCTTAAGTTCCCGAAGAAGTTTCCGAGCCTGTAAACAATTGAAAATACTATTTTATTCACAATAATAATTATAAATTCCTTTACGATTTTAAATTAAGGCACTGCAACCTGTAAATCTAGACAAAACCAAAAAATGATGCCTCCAAATCTCCAAATAAATAAATTTATAAATGCTACAGCCTAACATTCACTGTCCCAGGGAAGATTCTATGCACAAGTGAGAGCTTGGGACAGGCAGGTCAGGGGATCTAGTTCAATGTTTAGTTTTCTCCCTAATTTGCTGCATCACCTGAGATATCTATATGTCTGGCAACAATACTTTGCTCCACATGGTATATGTCTTATCCATTTAGACTGCTATAAAGAACAAATCACAAGTAAATTGCCTGGCTTTAGGTCACACTAAAGGCTGCTATCATACCAGGCTTTTATCCATGGCAGTGCTACTGCAAAAGAGCGTGTTTCTCCAATAACAAACAGAAAACCGTAACTCAAGATGAGATGATGCTTTTACCCAGTTTTCTTCAAGTAACACTCATGGGGAAAGACAGCACGTCAATAGTTAGACTGAAAGGATATTTTTAACTCATTTAAGCAAAATAATAATAAGTAATAATCAAGAAAAACAGTAAAATCAAATTACACTAGCTTATTGGTGGCAAACTTTAAAACCTTCTGGGCAGGAGAGGGCTGTTTACACCCATAGCTAGTAACTGCAGCCCCTTCCTTCCCTGTCTGACAGGAAGGGAACTGACTCCAGAACTAAAGGCAGTTCTCTCTTCCCTGAATAGAGAAGAAAGCCACATTCAGTGGGGTGGAGAAAGGTTAATAAGAAAACAGAGGAGCCCAGGGACATTTTTTCTGAAGCTGGACAGCAGTAGTTGCTTTAAGCACTGTGGCTGCTTTCATGTGAGCTGTTAACTTCATTTTTACCCCTTATTACAGCATCACTCCTTAAGTCTCTACTATGGCTGCAGGGTTATCCCTTCATGAAGTACAAACCTCTCAGAGAAGAAGCAAAATTGTAGCAAATTGAGGCAGAGGACAAGCAAACAGCAATAAAGTACTTGCTCAACACAAGTTCAGCACAGTACACTTTCACCCCTCTGCTTAGCACACACAGAATTGAAGACTTGTCCCAAGTAACATACTGCGCAGGTGACCCAAACTCTTTTAAGCCTGCTTTCAATGTTGTTCATTCTTTGAGAATCCCATTAACCATAAAATAACCACCAACCACAACTTTTTTCTTTCCAAATCAGTCCAACGTTACAGTTTCCATAAGCCCAGTGGCAGAGTCATGGACCATCCTGCTCTGGAGCTGCCGGGCTGCCTGGTCAGCACGTCCCTAGCTCTGCTCTGAACACCAGACTCACTCATTCACACTCCAGCCCATGTAAGGAGGGCTCCTCTCTCCAAATTCTCTGGCAGAAGATGCCCCAAGCATAGCCCAGTAGTTTAGCATGGTTCCAGCCTTCCACTTGCACTGTTTGCAGGGATATATAGGCTGCACACAGATATCCCAAACTCACCTCTTCTACGGCAAACATGAGTGTTTAACGTCTACGGCACAGCCACAGTTCAATGGACAGAAGGCATGAAAGTCAGGAGGTTCAGTGCACGTGGAATGTGTTTTCTGATCTGCTCCTTACCTTACGTAGCTGCAGTAACAGGAAACTCACCTTCCATCCTCTGATGTAAGACTGTACTACAATAGCCGAACTCTTTATCTTCTGATACTTTTTTTGTTGCTGTATTGGAAATAAATATGTGATGTTTAGAACAGAGTATTGCAACTGTAAAGTACTGTATAATAAAACTTTCATTACTAACATTTGAAAATATGATTAAGGATACAAGCACTAAATGTAAAATGAACAACTTGTGAGCAAGCAGATCAGAGCTTAGATTCTGTGTTCAACTCGAGAGGAAACAAAGCACATCAACAATGCTGCATGGACAATGTCACTCTCTGTTTACAGGAGCACTAAGTTCATGGTCAGCAGCACAAAAGTGACATGGATTAAATACTAACAGTTACAGCTTTATTTGTCTTTCCCACCAACAGAGTAGCATACAAACCATCACAAATGCTCAGGTTTGTTGGCTAAGCTTTTTACCACCTTTTCATAAGATTTGTGCTGTTCCTATTAGCTGTAGTCCCTTTATAATACCAAATGCTGATGATAACTTAGGAACAGGAAAAATGAAAACCCATGGATTCCTGAATGACATGCTGGAATATTGTCCAAGTGTGCCAGTTTGAACAATAAATTTCCTGGACAGCCGAGCATTTTCTTTCTAAAAATCTCAGCTCTCCAGTAGACCAGCGGTTAGTATAATACTAAGCAATCAACAGTTGACGGACTTTGCAACAAGGCTTTTAGACTTCATGGTCAGCCCACTCAATTACAGCGAACATCTCTGCGAGCAAGATAGAGAGAATCCCCTCTAGGCCACATTCATGCCATGACTGACGTCTGTCATGCCTCGCAAGGGAACAGACAGGCAAGTGTCCGCAGAGCCTTTAGCCAAGCCTCCAGCACAAGGAGCTGTCAAAAAGCTTTGTTCATGCAAGGGATTCCTTATGAAGCCTTCCAAATCACAGTGCCTAACAGTCATGCTGGGTTAGGAGAATGGTGCCCTCCATCTACATGAAAAGGCTGAAGAAATATCGCTATCGTCACCCATAAGTAATTCTGAGGGTCTCGCTATGACTTCATCCTGCATCCACAAACAATTGCTGCCATGTTTCACCAGTGAACCAGTAAAGGTCTACAGTTAAGAAATCAAGAATGATGTGAACTTGGTCACATACTTGTTTTTTCATTTCTTCATAATTAAAAGTTGTGCCAATCTAGCTTGATAACTCAATTTTTAATTCATTAAGATTGTATGAGATCATAATGAAGCTATATGGGCACAATGCAATTCTGTAATGATGCTTTTTGTAGAAATGGTGCATTCTATCACAGAAGTTCAGAGAGAAGAGTTTTTACAGTGAAAAAGCATTTATTCATACTTTTTCCAAATTATCTATACTTCTTTCTAATTATCCAAGATAACTGAACCAAACACTAATGGCTTTCAAGATGATAAACAGAAGTGCTCGTCAACTGAAAAACAGTGATTGTCAAGTCTGCAACTTCCAGTTTAAGACACTTTCTTTCCACATCATATATTTTATCAAGCTTTCCAATATGCACACAATAACAAAATCCAGCTGAGATGTTTAAGAACTGTTTTAAAACTTAAAAGCAATAAAACATTTTTCTATCATATAAGTCATTGTTATTTACTAACTGACAAAAAGACATGAAAGAGTCACGTAACAGTATTGTTCAGCTCATGACACAGAATACCCAGTCTACAAACAGGTTTGAAACTGTTTTAGAACTGTATCAATAACAGCTACTGAACTATGAGTCTTATGAGCTATAATTAAAATAAATCCCTGGGATCCTCCCAAGCAGCATTCTTGAGCTTCAAATGCAAAGGTTCCAAATAAGGCAAAAAATACAAAAAGTCTTAGGAATGGTTGAATTCCACAGAATTGCACATGTATATTACCAAACATTTTTTACACGTTAACCATATGTTTTGAGAGCACTCTAAGTGCCAGGCAGCACAGCATTTTAGCTGAATGAAAAAGACTCTTCCCAGCTGCCCTACAAAATCCTGTTCTTGCAGAGCTAAAGGACTCTGGTGAGCTTTTTAATAATTTAAGCACAAGCACAAAGTAAATACTTAACAGTGGTCTCTAGAAACTAAATTTTCTTTTATTCACATTTTTGGTACTTAAATACTAACATAAAGTTGAATTTTTTCAACATTTCTCCATCAAGGAAAAATATCATATGAGGTTTATATGAAATATCAAAGTTCTACAAAAAAACACATTAAACAATAAAAAGAACCCCCCCATTTAGTAAGGGTATTATCTTACTGCATATCTCCTGTACCAGGAAGCAATCACAATCTGGCTTTTTTTCATCAATAAGAAGCGTGTGCGGCACTTCCAACCTCTGTAAATCTTCTCAATTAGAGTAGCCAAGTCCTCTAACCGCTGCTTTCTCAGATCTTCTAGTTTGAAGAGCTGTGTGTGAAGTTTTTTAGGGGTTTGTTTGGCATTGGAAGAAAAACAGTAGGGGAGAAAAGACCAAAAACGCATAAGCACAGCTATTGTAAAAGCAATCTCTCCTTTATTCAAGTCCCCCCTGAGACACCTTTAGATTTATTCATCTTCAGAGCTGTAGGCAGATGCATCAACAGGGTTTGTGGCAGATACGTTGCCACAAGTCAGTACATGAAAGTTACATTACATTCAGGCTGACAGCTATTGTAGAGTCTTGATTCACACCAATTTTAATGGGTCCAACATAAAAAATTGCCTTTTAAAATGCTATATTCCACAGCAATACATCAATGCACTGCATCTAGAAAAAACTGTAGTAATCAGCTAGTAAATTATGCAGTTCATAAGAGGCTATCCTCATGAAAGATGGTTTGATTTTGCCGGGGAAGACATTTCTCACTTACCGTTCTTGGGTTGCGGATGAATATCTTTGATCTACCAAATGAAAATTCTTCTTCAGGGATTTCCAATTCATTAAACAGTACCTCTACTCCAGCCCTAATAAGAAGTAAATGAGCTTAACAAACACGACCCCCAGCTCTAAAACTTCTTAGTTTACATATTCACAGATTAATTTATGGAAAATATATGAAAGCATATTTTAAATTCTTAAATAGGGCTTGACATAAGAAGATTGAAAACCTAACTCATTTACTCAGTGGTTATTTAGCTAAAGGCAAGAATAATCACTGTAAAGATTCAGAATAATTTGATGAAAAAAGAGTAATTTTTATTTAACATCATCAGCAATGGCCTATTTTTTCCTCTTACAGCTATAATGATTTTACTGTAAAAAAAAAAAAAAAAAAAGAAAAAAGGAAGGGCTCACATACTAACATAAAAATGTGAAACAGACACCGATGAGTTTGACAAATGCTAATGTTCCACACTCTACCAGCTGCATTTTATAAATGTCAACAAAAAAGAAAGGAGAGAAATTGTACGGAATTTTGTGAGGATTGTAACAATGCTGTTGTTATCAATACTGCACTTCCACCATTGTCTTGATAACCTAAACATTTAAATTGTAGCTAAAGATATTAATCTATTATGAAAGAAATTTAAATCATGCTATTGGTGGCCAAATGTAAGAAAAATTAAGAGAAGCTCATTTGCCTACTCAAGACGTCATCTGTAAAAATACATGTGAATACTATGCGATTTAAAATTACATATTTCATACAATTGATTTGCAAGAGGTATTATCTCATAGTTGTTCACTGATCATTATGTAAAATTATTCTTGAAAGGACAGAGGAAGATTGCATGACTGTCTTCATAGAAATGGGTGTTCCTACACTTTGTAAATTGGTTATTAAAGATAAGCGTCCTTCTGATCATTCCAGATCTCCTCATCATCTTGATTCCACTCCATTATCTCTCTCCCCCCCACTTTCTTTCAGGCCCAAATCAGTATAAAGGCTGAAATATATTCCAAACCCAACGTGCTCTCCTTGCTCTTTTCTGTTAGTAGATTACTTCATAATTAAAATCATCTCCTTTGCCAAGGAAATGTAATTTTTAGCCTACTGGAAAGTATAGGTTTCCCAGTGAAATCATCCAAAATCCAGAACAAGATCCTAAGGAAAACATACAAGTAAAACATTTGAGCCACACTGGCTTAGTTTTAATTTACTTTTAAAATATTTGAACATTCATTAAATTAAAAAAAAAAAAAAAACCACAACACCCCAAACAAAAAACCAGAACATGTGGGAGACAGTAATTTCAATCATTGGAACAGGACGGGTAAGAATACTGATGTTTTCCTACCTGGCCGGCCCTCTCCAGTGGGGCCATGTCTGCTTACACAGCATTTTGTACCTTTCCAGGCAAGGCTCGTACGCCTGCCTGAACGCATAACCTGCCCTTCTGACTCGGACGTTCTCCAGAAGACCGAGGTAGCGGATCTGGTGGCACACCAGGGCATCATTGAAAATGTGTGCAGCCTTTTTGTCATTGGGTTTGATGCACCTGGAGAGGGAAACAAACAGTGACGCTTGTTTGCAGCACTGTACATGTCAACAACTATTATTGTGAGTTTAAACCACAGATTTCAATAGTTCGACTCTGGATATCAACACTTTTCAAATTTTTAACTTCACTAAACATAAATTCACCAAAGCTTTGTCACAGGGTAATTTACCTAATGTAGTTTGGATTTTTTGTCTGAAGATTTTTCATCAGGGTAGCAACCGAAGCCTTGAACTGTGAACCTGCCGTCGGTGGTCTCTTCAGATTGATCTTAGCGGGGTTACCTTCTGGGAACAACGCTTTGATGAGAGAGTGACTGGCCTTCCACATGGCCTGGGAGAGGTCCCGGTACAGAAGATCATTATTTTTGTCAACAAATCCTTCCACCTGGTACATAACCTGAACAATACAGAAGAGTCTCATCAGAGCATGTTTTGAACTGTAACACAGGCCGGTTCAAAACTGAACCAAGAAATTGATTTCTCCTTTCTCACTATCCAAAACAAACAAAAGACATTTCAGCTTCCCTTTTAAATTTGACATTTGGAAGACTTTTTGTTGGATAAAATTTCTTTGAACATGTTTCCTAAGATGCATTTTCTCACACTGCTAACAGGTCCTTGTGCTGATCAATTCTGGTTTCTGAAATGGTAAAAACCCGTCTTCCCTGATAACTCTGATACACCACCGCTTGCCAATACTCCAAAACAATCCTTTGTTGGCTGAAAAAAAAAAGGGTTTCTCCCTCTCTTTTGAATCACAACAGCAAAAATACCCTTTCCCTTCAAAGTACTAATGCTTACATTATTTGCCTAAAACAAGATATGAAATATCACCTCTTGATATCGCAGCAGCCAGCAGCTATCCGTGCAGTTCTCAGGGGACTGTTATTTTAAAGGACTTTTACCAGGAAAACAGTCCAACGACAACAAGCGTGAATGCAAAGCTCTGACCTGCAGCTGGAGACCCAGGAGGCATCCAGGGGAACTTCATGTAGATCTCAGATTGCTACTGGCTTTTTTAATTTTTGAGGGTAGGGCATTTAGTTTGATTAATTGTGACAAGTCATCCAGCTGGTAATACAGATTCTTCAGCTTCATGATTTCTCAGTTCTGTGTAGATATGTACTAGGTACACAGAATACCAAATAAAACTAATACTGACATAGCCATATTTTACACAACAGCAAGGGACTGGGAATTCAGGTGGCATTGTTCTTTGGAGTACACACTTCTGTTTCTGACAGATGTGGTAAATGCCACTACTGAAAAAAAAAACCAAACCTGCTCATATGAACTTGCTTATATTTCATAAATGGAGAATCAAACTTTTGTTGTCTAGTGACTAGATCAAAATGTTCTCAGCTGAGGATGGAAAAACAACATTCCTCCCAAAATAGGAGGAATTCACTGACTGCTCTACTGGGTAAGTGAATGCCAATAACAATTGAAGACCCTCACTGCCTGCTAAGGCACAGTCTGTTTGCAGTCCTTCTCAAAGCAATGGGGTATTTTCAATTCACTTTGAATTTGGAAAAGCAAAGAAGCATCTAAGTATTAATCCCCGATAGAATATATGCCATTACAAAACATTCTTATGAAATACATAATGTAAAGGTAATGAATGGCTGCCTCAAAGGTGGAAATCATGACATTTCCAGCACTATTTTGAATGAGCAAGTTATCAAGCTATTTAAAATTTTAAGATTGAGAAAATGTTAAAAAATAGGGAAGTATTAAAGTCCTAGCGAAATGAAACACTTTCCAAATATTCACTACTCTGTGGAACTAATGGTTCAGCAGATTCAAACAAGAGGTATAGTTTCAATCCCTATGCTTACTTTTATTTTTAAGTTGTCTTCTTTTTTACAAACGTAATGATTTTCATTTTTATTATTAAAAAGTCATACTGGACTATACATCAAAAACTATCAGAATTGTATTTATTCATACTGGTTATGTTGTAAAAAGCAAATATATTTGCAAGCCCTCTGTATAGCTTTCTCTTCCATCTGTTTAAACACGTAGGCTGTCAAAATAAACTTAGTTCCTTCAAACATACAAAAACTCTACTTTCTCATCAATATGACTAAGGACTTCAGCTAGTTCAGTGACAAAGAATATGTTTTCCAAAATGTCTTGCCTTCAGATCTGTGTTAATTTTTGTCATTCTAAACAACATTTTTATTTCCAGAGACCCTAGCAGCACAAGCAGTTCACCACCAAAGCACATGGGACATCGTTTTCCTTTGCTGAAAGAAATACCACCCTCGATTTCAACTAGAGCAGCATGATCTCTGAAAACCTTTCAGCTCAAATCACAAATCTTAGGCTTAAGATGGAAAAGATTAAGACTGATCTGGACTTTTTGATCAACTATTGACTCAAGCAATTCTCCTCCATTACTGTAACATCATGTAATGGATGAAGAGCCTACCCACTGTACCAAACCTAGGCTTCACACAGGTACAACACCCTCCAAACACCGCGTACTCCCCGCTTCACCAGGTACCTTGCCAGCGTAATGCTGAATCCTGAAGCAGCTGTGGGGCAAGGTGGTGTCGTTGAGGAACCGGGAGCACTTGCTCATCCTGCTCTCAAAATGCTGGTGAGTGGCACAGACTTGGTTCAGTTTTTCTAAAAAGGTGTCATCGGTAACAGTTCCTGGTCTCAGGCATTCTTCGTCTAGCATGGCCAGGATTCCAGTTTGGTTCTGAAGTTTCGAGACAAGAACTTCAGTGTTTGTTTCCATCACATTTCCATCAAGGCATAAAAAGGAGACAGCACTCTCCTCCTGTTTGACTTTCGCTACCCAGAAAAACGTTCTTCAAGCCATCTCAAAGTTTGGTTCTTTTCCTCATCCCCATTTCCAACAGATTTTTAGTATCTGCGTTTTTGAAAGACTGCTTCTGAGATCTGAATCTTGAACTTCATGTGGGAATTTCATATCATTTACTCAGACTGTAGAAACTCCAAGTTAACTGGAAGTAGCCAGTTTATGGGCAAAACCAGCACACGTTTTATGTTAACAGTTAAAAACTGTTCTTTTCCGATTGTTAAGGAATTTTATCATTCTTGCTGCGCTAAGTCCATAGGAAGTCCTCTTATTAGATACAAGTACTTTATGTACCTAAAGCACTCAGTAACAAGTCATTGAGTTTTCTAGTTTCCATATAAAAAGAAACGTCATTTATAATGCAGCATGTGATATCTGCTATTGAAAACAGCCCTAAAGTAAACATTTAAGGGTTGTTTGGTGGTTGTGGGTTTTTTGTGTAGGTGCTGCTGAACACTTCTAACAAAGTAACATAGAGTCTTATAAAAATTTTTTTTCAGTAAAATAAACTTTTGCCATACAAAATAAGATGACATAGAATGAGTAGCTTGCTTTCTAAAATCCAAGTGCATGAGGATGTGTACAGACTTTACAGCTAAATTCAATCCACACATTAAAAAATTATTCAGAGAGATTCTTGAATATAACTTACATTTTCTATTAGGTCACAAATTATAGCATTGTTGAAATACTCAATATGAGTCCATTCAATCCCCTATTAGAAAAAAAGAATAAACGTATGAACAGGAAAACAATCGAGGGAGTTTTTCCTCTAGGCAATTGAAATTATATACCAGTTAACTAAGATACTACTTCTAAATGTAATTCTATGTGTTTACCAACATTTTATTTATTAAGAAAGAAATGCAATCATCTACTGCTAACATTATCTGCGCAAAATGACTGTCCCCGAGCGGCTGCCAAACCCGGTCTCCATTCCTTTCCCCCACCCGTGTCAGCTTCCCATGCACTCCCCTGGCGCCCCGCCAGACCCCTCCCGCCCCAGCTCCGCTCTGCCCACGCTCCCACTCGTTAGAAGGAAATAAGCCCGTTTCACTGCAAGCATCCTGGATCACAATTTCTAAGCTCTTAGTTGTTGGGTTGGTTGTTGGTTTTTTTGTTTGTTTTTTTTTTTTTTAATGGGAAGAAGAAAGAGGGCTAAATTTAGATGAGTCCATCTGAAAAATCCAGAGTCTGGCTGTTGTTCAGATATTCTTAATACCCTAATTTTTTCAAATTTCCAGGATGAAATGCCAATGCATCAGGAGGTAATATGGGTAGGGCAAAGGACTGGAAAAAAGAAAATATTAATTTCATTCTTAATTTGCATTCTGCGGCACATCTTACGGTTTAGTTTTTTCAAAATGTTTTAAATAGCGCTTAAGAAGCAAATTGCAGTAATGATGTTTCAAGAGTTTTACCACTGAATGCCAAAATAAAAAAGACATGCTAAAACTTCATATTATCCTCAGGATTATAAGGCAGGAATTTTATTCGATTTTTAAAATTGTTTACCCAGCAAAATGGCATCATCCAATTTGAGTACGGACAGCATATGCTGGTTTCTACAGCTGTGAGCTGGTATTTTGTCTGAACTCTGTATATCACAGGGAGCACTGCTAAAACCTAATAAAACTTTAACTCAACATACACTCACAGAATAACATCAAACATCAGAGTCCGGGCTCCAAAGCACATCTTAAAATTTACCTGTAAAGCTTACACAGCTTCCTTCAATACTCAATTGAGAGAAAACTAGAACCAAAATCTACGTGTAGTTTCTTTCATCGTGCACCCTATTGTTTCACCCACCCAATTCCCTTTTGAAACAGGATTAGCTGTGGCCACTGCTGGGGTGTATCCCAGACGCTACTGTGTAACCCAAAACACAGGCTGTAGGGTAATGGCACTAATACCAGAAAGCAGTATTAGTCTTCTAATAAATGAATTAGCCCTTGCTCAGAACTGCCAGTCATTGATGCCAATGATTGAGAGTTGGCTCTGGTTTGTACCTGGAGAACTCAGAAAGTGAAAGAAAACCCAAATGAACTCTTTTTTGCTTAGTGTAACTACCACACAGTCCTATACAAACAGGCCCCATGCCAGGCCTGTGGCCAAAAAGTGACTCTGTTCCCTGAAAAGAGATTCCAGCATGCATGCCTGTGTGTCTTCATTACAGGAACAAAAGGAGGAGAGAATAAGGAAAGATCCATTAAGTATTACCTCTCGGATGTATTCCTCCTGCTCTTCTTTGAGGGTAAGTTCAATGAAGATCTGCTGCAACTTCTCATTACAGTAGTTGATAATGAATTGCTCAAAGCTGTTGTCCTGTCAGATAAAACATTTGCATTGGCTGTTGTGTAAGCACCCTGGAACTCAGCTGGAGTAAGTTACTGCAGCAGCTGCACGTCAACAAGCTGCTTTATTAGCTACTCCTTGCAACTTCGCAATGCAATGGTTTGAGTAATATTTTATGGAGGATGAGATTAGTTTGGAAATTTTAGACCAAATCCTTCCCTGAGACTTTCTCCATTGGGAGGGACAGAAACTCTGTAGGTTTCTATTCGTGATGGCTCTGTATTGATTCCTTGGGACAAGTCATAAGGAGGTCTGTGGTGTCCGGGAATAAACAACAAAAGTTTTGCCTGCACTAATCTGTCCCCATGTGTAAAAGGGACAGGTTCTGATAAATAAAATTATGCAGGTAGCATTAGCTCTTTTCCCACCAGCATCCCTCAGTAGCCAAGAAAGTCTCCTATTTCACTACATACTGAGGCCCAAGCTGCTATTCTGGTTGCAGCAGAGCCTGGGTTAAGAGATTATTGACTCCAGAGGTCAACCCACCTCCTCCCTGCCAACAAACTGCTCGTATAATTGCCCCCTGAAATGATGGGAATTAAAAAACTTTATCAACCAAAAATCCTTTAAAAGGCTAACTCGTATAAAACTGGGTTAGGGAGCAAGCACGCACATGACCCTTTCCAGAAGGGACCGGGGAATGGAGCAGACCCCAGGAGGAGGGGTGGGCAGTGGGAAGGCTGCTCGGCGACTGCACCCACGGCAGCCTGCTCCATCACAGCTGCGCGGCAGGACGGCTGCAGGAGCAGGGCTGTGACATTACAGCAGCACGCTTCCAGAAGGACACACGTCAGCATCGGAAATGATGGCCACAGCAAGCCCCTAAATACCAGAGGTATTTTAAAAAAGCCCACTGAAGCTTTACTGCTAACATCACCAGGGCCAGGACTGCAGCATAAAAGCTGTGGTTCACCACTTCATTATCTTTAATGAGTGCAGTTTGGAGGCCAGGTGCCCATTCTGAGGACTGGTTTAAAACACCACTTTCAAAGAAAAAGGAAACAGCAGCTTCACTGGGGTTTTTTTGCAGTGCTTGAAAGAGTCATTAATATTGAAGGATTCCATACATGTTATCTGCAGAAATAACTGCAATCAAGAGTAATTTTGGATATCTGCTGCTGGTTTCTCTTCTCGGCTTTGTGGTTGTGGGTTTCCCCCCCCGTCCCTTTTTTTTTTTTTTATTCTTTCTTAATTACTAGTCAACAAGAATACTTTGGTTATTTAGGAACCCTGAAAAGTTGCAGAATAAACCACTATGCCTTTTTACACTGTCAAATAAGTCTGCTGTACAATGCTTGTGAAGCTCAAGTTATGGTGATTCAATTTTTATGACTAAGGGCAACTGCAATCATTTAAATGTTTTAAATTAAGGATCTGGTTGCTCAAATGAGATTAAGAACACACAAGCAGATTAGAAAAATATTGAGGTAGCACAGATTACTTTTATCATTTTAGTTTTAGGTAAAGCAAAAATCATAGCTGATCACCACACTTTTTCAGCCACATCAAACTCTGCCCCTCACACCAATTGCAATTATCAGAGATTGCAAAATTTGCATAGCTCTAGATGAGAAAGTTAAAATTCGGCATGCATCAAAATCAGCACTGCAAACAAGTCATACTTACTGCATTCTGTTGCAAAAAGAAATTACATAAACTGCAGTCAGTACTTATACTACTTCCATAACAACACAGACTATAATATATCTATTAGCATTTATTTGGTGTACCAAGTAGATCTAAGACTCATATTTCTATGTCACTGAAAACGTGAAGTACTATACAGAAATGTTATGTATTACTTCTTTGTAGATGAGTGTATCTTTAGGTGCTATCCAAAGATTATCAAATAAACCAAGGCACATCAGAGTCTAACACATAACAGCATTCTTGCATTGTCACATTTCTAAATCACCACGTCTCTCTTGTCTCAAAAAGCCATATATATAGCCCTCCGTAGCCAAATCTCACTAAAGGGAGAGGAGAATGGGAGGGCGAAGAGAGAGTACTGGAGGAAGAATGAGTAAAAGTTTGACATATTCAGATAAGGCCATCACTTTAGATATATTGAGATGAAGTACAAGGACCCCAACTGACACATCACCCTGGCAAAGTGGAAGGGTAAAACACGCTCGACATCCTCCTGCCAGGCACATGCCACCCAGCGCAGAAAGACTGTTTCTCCAAAAGACCATGTTAGTTCGATTACAAAGAGTGCAAGACTTTTCGCTCACATGTTATTCACAGTCTTCGTCTTCAAAAGAGGATGGAAACTGGACTGCAAATGCAGCTAAACCATCCAACTAAAATGTCATTAACAATACATTAAAAGTAATTGCTAGATGCATTCCTGATTTGCTATGTATCTGTGATATTTATGGTTTGCCAAAGAAAGGCAAACCAAAATCCACAGAGTTCTTCACAAATCACTCACTCTAAGCTATGAAATTCTATTTGGCATTGCCAAGCCACTGAAAATTGCTATTCCAGGAAAAAAAGTCATTGAAGCAGTAGCGATTTTGGTCTTTATGCTCCATACAGAGCAAAAGGCTAACAGTTAATTACAGCAAAGAAATGAGGAGAAATGTTTGGAATTACTGGAATTCTCAAGACACTTAACTCTGAACAGACCAGAAGACATTTGGTAAATTAAATACAGTTCAGAAAGAGGCACCTCCTACAGGTTTGAAGAAACATCATATGAAAAAATGATTTGAGTGCTTATCTCTGGACTTACCTGAATAAGGCAATAGAGATTCTGTGAATTTATTCTCCCTTATTGCATATCTATAATTTTTTATTATGCGAGGACTTCACAAATCATAGGTGAATGCTCACAAATGAATTGTCCCCTCATATTTTAAAGAAAGCTCCTAGAAATTAATATGATAGAACTAGAAGGGATCTAAAGGACTTCTGACGTTGTTTTTTAGAAGACAATAGAGAATGGTTAATATTGGTGATAGCACATCACTAATTCAGGAGAAACAGGTTGGGAGGACCCAAACATCAAGAGACTGTACTTGCTCCTTATGCTGGCATTAAGTGCCAAAAATGGTTTTGACAAACACAGAAGCAGCACAGTCAGACCCAAAATTTCAGAAGAGTTAGTAATTTCAAATACTCTTAGGAAATCTTAAGAAAAAAAAAATATTTAAGCCCAGCACTTCTCAAATGCTTAAGAGTGTCAGCTTCTCTTCCAGGCTGTAATTCTGCTACTTTAATGTTGAGAGCATCACTTCAATCCCTGTATTTTCATAGCAGCATTTCAAACTATCCCTTTGAAATCACTGTGGAATACAAAATGTAACCTTTGGGGAAGAAAAAACCACTCAGTCTCTCAAATTAAATTAAAAGTGCTGGGAAACAGAATGCCACCTGAGATAAGCTTAAAGTCATGTCAAATTTATAGATACAGATCAACCAACCACCCTCAGCTTACTCTCTCAATCTTTTATCAGATGCAACAATAAATTTAGACAAGTAGAAAAATTCACGGACAAAAATCAAAGCCTACTTCACTGTGTTTTTTACTTCACAAATAATGGGGTCTTGCTCATGCAGTTTTATTCTTTGCCAACCTTCAAACTACTGGGCATCAGGGTGGCATTTCATGAATAGCAAGTTTTTGTGCTCTAAAAAATTCTGCTCTGTGCAAAAATATAGTGTTTAGATAAACAAGTAGATCACGATGTTACACGCAGGTTGTTAGAGTCAACCATGAAAAGACAAAAACTTCTAGTTTTGAACCACTGCTATTACATCAATTACATACAGGTGCTTGAAAGTCTAAGGAAAATATTTTTTGTTCCTTAATGTTTTACTTGATTTCTTCTTTGGAAGATTCCAGTCACGTGTGTCATGGAATAATCTGAAAAAAACACCTATGGATGTTCCTGACCTTATAAAATGTTACACCAGTAAAATACCAATAGCAAACAGATAAAAATATCTTTGTCAAAAAACCTCCACACTTACGCTAAAAGTCTCTTACGGGTCTCAGGCAGATGTGTCTCCACATGCTGATGTCGAGTGTCATGTCTTGCACCAGATTTACAAACACGAAATATCTAAACCAGGGTATTTTCCTATGAAAACCAGCTATCTTCTAACCTTCCCTCCCCACAGCGTATTCAAATTCACTTTTGAGTACCCAGATTCCAGTGATTTCCAGAGACAGAGGCAACTAAGATATCTAACTTAAAACTGAAAACTGGGTACTTTTCCATACGAGTAGGTAGGAATAAATTCTTATCTTCCACCTGCCTAATAAAGTCGTAGTTTAAGTGTTCCATTATCTTGTGTCCTCTCTGCTTCACTGTTTTCCCCAAATCAAGCATATGTTGTTGATCCAAATCTACAGACTTAGCTATATCATCAGTATCACACCTATACGAGGTGTTTCTCGATATTTCCTCTTCCTTCTTCATCTTTCATCACAGCAGTTCTTGCTGAGTGCCAATTCAAAAATCTACACATTGCTCAGCCTAGAACCACACTGCCAAAAGGTGTTCAGCAACACCTTTTCAAACACCTTATGTGAACACATACAATTAAAAAAATACGAGACGCATTTAAAGGAAAAGCATAATTTAAAACAAAACCTAAACACTTCAAATCATGAGACTGTCTGTTGAAATCCACAGAACTAATGCTATCAAAATGAACTTTTTGGTTAATATGGGGGGGAGGAAGACATAAAGAGACTGATGCTTCTGCTCTAACACATATAGCCCCAGAAAACAACTTTTTTCAACATCAGTGCAGCTCCAGGCATCAGAAGTCTCTGACCTCCTCCTAACATAGGCAGGTGATCCCAGGTAGTTCCATCAGGCCCCTGGACTACTACTGAGGCTCCTAGAGACGCAGCCAGATGGCAAAAGTAATGATGACAAAAGACCAACAGACTCGCTTCACTGAGATGAATGGTGGAATGAATGGTGAAACCAACCAGCAAATTTAATTTATATCCTATTGTGGTGTCTGCGGATCAGGATTTTTATGTATGACCACAGAAGCATATGAGTTTGTGAGATGAAACTAAGAAATATAAATGCTAGAAGATGAAAATCAGCAAAATGGGGAAAATGCATTTAAAGAAAATGAAAGAGACACTATTTTTAGCTTAGAAAGCAATGAGATACATGTGACTCAAATATTTTTTTATAAATTTTTTGCAAAGTTAGTGAAGATGGTATCAATATTTATCCCTTACTTTTCTGTTTATATATACAAACATTCACGTAATCAAACTTAATTGAAAAATATCTCACGTAAACTAGAATAAGCTCTGTGCTTTTGTGTAAATATCTCTATAGGCAAAGAACCCGAGAAGCATATCATTTAACTATAAATATTGCATGTATATGTAATCAAACTGTTTCAGTGTATCAAATGGAAGCAAAAAGATATATGCCGAAGCTTCAGGGATTATCCATTTCCCATATTTGCGTAGCACGACCAACTGCAGTCCTTATGGATGCTACTGGCACTCTGAAATCCACCCTGCTCTCAGCTGGGCTGCCAGACACACAGGTCTAATCCAAATTTGGAGGTAAAAGGGCAAGAAACTACAGTGAATCCAGCACACCCAACGCATGTGTGATCCACGGGGAAACCCAGGTACAATCGCTTCAACAAACTCAACCTGATAAATTACAGTCCTGGAACAACAGGAATTACAAATAGGCAAGAACCTACTATATAATCATAGCCATTCCTCTACTGAGACAGAATAGCTGCTGTAGGGCAAAACGTTATTCTCACAACCTGAAGCAGGGCATTTGTATATATTTGCTCCAGCATTTCAAATATTTCCTCTGTTGAAAACAGCCAGCCAATGGGATTTGCTTCACAAACCTGCATTTTGCAAAATAAGCCTCTCTAAATACTTAAATTATAATGTGATTAATTAAATGATGATTAACTTCCTGGGATGCACGTCTGCTTCTGAGCACTCTAGCACTTACGGAAATTATTGCTTTAACTGTCTTTTAAAATCTCCATAGCACCTAGGAGTCCAACCAAGGGTCCCTGTCCATAAAGCTCCCCTCTTTCATAACACTTGCCAGCAGATGTAGTTGATCAATTATAGATTAAAAATTCATTTCTCCTCTTTCACACTAGACAGGACTTTGCCCTGTGCGACCAGATTGACTAGAGGGCCGGGTACACACATTTTGGCACTGCCGCTTGCCAGTATGTGATATGTTGATGGGCATCAAAAAAGAGTTGAACAATTTTGAAAAGGAAATCTGTTGCAAGGTAGAGTGCCTAGAAAAGGCAGCTGGCAATCATGGCCTGGAGATTAAGGCAGCTACCAAAACAACAGATATCTATGGCTGAGTTAGAGCCAAAGTCAAGACATGAAGAAAGGGTCCCTAGAGCCTAAAAGAATGGGGGGGGGGGGGGGAGATTAAGATAAAAGATCCTGATAAGCCAATCTTCTCCATATGCTTTTTTTTTTTAATAAGTCATCTTTCTAGCAAATAACTAGACCCTTCTCCAGTAAAGTCATCCTTGGGGGGAAAGGGGAAGTCTGTGGGCCAGCAGCAATCTCTCAGAGCTCAGCATGCTCTGCAACTGTAATTGCCTTCATATAATGAACAGGATCGGAAAAGGCAAAGCGACCACTCAGCAACTGGACCAAGCTGACCGTAGGTTTACAGTAAAAGTGGAAATACCTTCCCAATTTTTTCATGCCTTAAACATCTCGGGAAGGTATTTTCAATGTTTAGCCCCTCCTTATTTGGTTGCCCCCCTCTAAAAACAGATAGTTACCACAACTATGAACATGTTAATATAACGAAACTGCATTATTCATATTTCTAACAGATTCCCCCAATAAAGATATCAGCATTTTATCAATGTCCAGACGACAGTTTATGTCATACGGCAATATGACCAAGCTTCTTTCCATCACCACAAGGGACTTCTACCCACAAGAAACAAGCTAATTGCCATAAATAAATAGAAGCACTAACAAAGTGCATCACAGACTGAGAGAAATGGATCTGGGTTTACTGCTGGGTGGCTTGTTTGGCTCTCTCGTTCACGGTATTTTTATTTACTGCTGGGATTTATGCAGAATGTGATAGATGCTGCCACATCTTTGCACGGTCTTGTATACGTGGAGCAAACAGAGTTGGTCAGATGCTGTTCCCAAAGACAAGGCATTCACATCACCTCAGGTCAACCCTCAGCAGATGCCTGAGGGCCAAACGGATGCAGTCCCTCTCTTTCTGCAGCCTTTACTTTTGCAGCTCTATCCCCAGCGCATCCCCACTTCCCATCAGGCTAAAATACATGGAACAAACTGCTCCGCCAAGGGACTGAGCAGAAAGCATTCACACTCACAAACTGTCTTCTCTCAGGGCCTGGCAAATTTCAAGAATAAGCCTTGTTTGGCAGCCTTAACTTTTGTAAAACTGCACTCCAAATCATTAGCTTCGTCATATGGAGCAGCTACGCAGTGGTGCCTAAAAATTCAGAATAAAGCCTTTAAGCCAACAAGCACAGACAGACATTTTTATCTCTGAAGGCTAGGCAGGATGAAATATTCACACTTGCTCCATGACATTCATTTTTACATACCCAAGCCCTCGTCTGCACAGGAAACGTACGCGACAGAAAATTAAACGTCCAAACTGAACAGAATGAGTCTTCGGCTCATCTTTGTTGAAACCTGCCAGGCCCTCAGTCATCTGCCTTCTATAGCCTTCAGTTCTTTTTCATAAACTCCACTCCTTCCACAACCCTACTCCAACATTTTGCAGAGATGCAGAAACTTCTTCTACCCAAAAATACAGAATCAACCATGGAATAAAACAGGACCAGCCCTAAACCTAGCCCAGGAGGTCTGCAATCGAGCTGGTTCTGAAATCCCCAGTGCCACCAACCATCATCCCTGCCCCATCTCAAATCACAGTCTAGACTGCAGACTGACTACGCGTGCAGCCGCTCAAAAATGTGGATAAACATACTTGGAGCAATTAGTGTCAGGCTTCAACCCATTACTCAAGCTCCAGCAGCGTTACACAACTAACCCGGTCCTGTAGCCTGCATCTTCACACTAATCCTAGTCCCTAAATCTTTACCCATAGACAATTCACACAGACACCCCCAAAATTTCAGTATTTCGCTTTCAAAACTTTCAGTCCCAGCACACAGCTTACCACAAAGGGCATGGCAGGATTCAAAAATAAACACAGCTTTACAGCACCTATTTTGGGGATTGTTTAGCCAAGCTTGCAGTTGACATCTGCCAAACCCGCAGAGGCTGAGGATTATTGATAGATTTAAATTCCCTAATCTGAATTTTTGGACAGCCAAGTTCTTACATCTGCTTTCTTGGATAGCTTTTGGGTTTGACTGAAAAATGGGGTTTGTGCTTGATAAAAAATACTAGTGGAAACCAAGTCCCAAAGAGTATATGCCAGCATTATCAATACTCCAGTATCTTTCCTTTGTTAAGTTTCAAGAAACCTCCAGTTACTTTGTAAATTAACTTCAGCTTAAATTGCAGAAAGTTGTAGAAATTGCAGTGGACAGTGAATAAAGCAATCTTTCAAAAATAGATGAAAAAAAAAATCTCATTTATATAAGCTTCAATTTGCATATAATAGAACAATACTGCTATTGTCATCAGAGGGTGAAGCACAGGATCTTTCAGAATGGTAAATCTGGATTTCTTTACTCTTCTTACAGGAGGAATTGTGGGATGATCTAAGGAATCATCCTAAATGGGAATAAGGCCCAAGAAATATTGTCTGCCCTGCCCATTATGAAACAAAACAAAAGCCTCAAAATCCTGTAGCAAACTAATGATTTTGCAGTGGGAAGCAGACTACTCTATAATGTATTCCAATAACTTTTAAGTGAGAATCTCAGGACAAAACCAGTAAACTACAACACCATTAGTTTATTCTTTCAGCAATCTTAATGGCTATGTGTAATATGAAAGGGGGAAAAAAAAAATCACCCTTCAGTAAACCCATATCTTGCTATGTATTTCAATGATATTAAGCTTCATGTGTAAATATTTAGCATATATATAAAAAACTCCTACTACACCTTCTATGCTTTTTGATATGCTCTGCCTCCAAGGTACAAGGACACTTTAGGTCAAAGAACGTGCACTAATGATAAACCTATCTGCTTCCTGAGTAGAAACATGATTAAAGTATGCCTTTTTACGTTCAGCATATCAAATAGCTTACAAGTTTAAAATGCGTAAGTTTACAGATGAAGAAGTCTTTCAAATACATTTTTGCCAAAAAACATTCTCTGTAGAGATGATGTTAGTGCTCACCTTAAAGAACAGACATGAAAATCAAAATCTGACTTAGGAATTAGGTTCAAAAGGGAACAGCACATTTTTATTCAGACGTTTTAAGTAATTTATAATTAGATGGATATAGTGACTGCCATTAGCTATACCTCAGTTATTATTGTGAATGATTAGCCATCATGTTTACAAATGTGGCGCACAGCAAAACACTCCAAATTCCACTGTTGGTTTTATGCTATAAATCTCAAGACATTATTGAATTTTCCTTGAGTTACAGGATTGTACAGTGTTAAAATTTCATTCATTTATTGATTGCTTTAATATAATTAACTTTAAACAATATATCTTCTGTGAAGTGGTTACTTAAATTCTCAACAATAATTGGTTTTTGTAAGCATTTTCTCGAGATCTTTAATAATTTTTTGTGAGATTTGATCATTTGTTACAAAACTTGACAAAAATATTTGGCGAGCATCCTCTTAATTGACCTTACTACATGACATTCACTCAAGCAACCACAAGACCAGTTACACTTTGCCTACACAGTGTTCATTACAGAATTATTTTACTCAATTTAAGGTTTATGACATAACATCATCTTTTGTTCCAACTAGAGCTGCATAGAAAATGAATTTTGTTTTGTCTTGAAAGAATATCTTTGCTTTTGATTCAATTGAGAATAAGTCAGCAGCTTCTGATTATAAAATTAACCTGTCTGGAAACACAAGGATGGCTAAGTGGGTGGCACTGGAAAGGCAGCTGATTCAGGATTTTCTAATGGATTGTTTTTCTGTCATTCACCCTTGGAAATCCAGTACTGCCGCGCAGTCCCAATACCAATAACTGTACTAGTTACCTCTAGAAACCTAAACCAATCAAGTTTCTTTTTCAAACATCTTTAAATTAAAATATGGTATAGTACAAGCCACGTATGATTCTGGCACGCGACCTGACTCCCATTTTGAATGTTCAGAAACAATTCCATTACTTCTGTGATGCTGAACCAAGCTGCTTGGCTAGGGCTCTCACCACAGGTCTTAACTCATGAGGGGAAGAGTCCTGGCTTGTGTGAATGTACTGATAAATTTGACCCTCAAGTCACAAGGCAAACCTTTCCCATCTTTTCCAGTAGAACCAACACTCAGCATTTAAAGGAGTGAACAATAACTACCTATATTATTTTAAAGTTTTTGGGTTTGCATGAATTGGGAAAGCTACACTGTAATTCAGTATGAAAGGTAAGTGAAAAGAGCCTTGTTTTTTCATTTTTCTTCCGCAAAACTACATCTCCTGTACTCAACTACTTACTTATGACCTTCTGAGATGGTGAACTCCTACAAAATAAAGGAAAATTACCTGCGAGAAACAACCTTGTCTCTGGAACACCATCCCACAAATACAATTACTCAGTTGGCTTGTGCACTAGTGCAAGCTTCTGTCTCCCACCTCACCCTGCATGTTTATCCTTAATCAAACATAAAAGAAAGAGCTAGTGAAAACAAGAGTCTTGCCCAAAGATGCCAGCAGTACCATTCCAGTGTCCAGCTTTCTAAAGGTACGCCAAGGACCAGCTCCAAAGAGGTCTGGCACTCAGATCTCCACTCAGCCACCTGACCATTTGCAATATATTTTCATAAATATGCTCTTATGTTTAATGCAAACAATACAACCTAGCTTAGTAAACCCCTGAAGCAAGTATCAGCTTTGTTTTTCCTCTTCAGAGAGGTATTTTGATTTGCACATACTTTGATGTTATGCTTCTGAAATAAAACTCACACCACCCTCCCATGTATAATTACTCTTTGCTGGATTATTCCCATCTTCTACACAGTTTAAACACACTCCCTGGATTTTCAAGAGGGATGTAGGGAAGTGGGTAAGGATCGCATGTTTTCTACTGATTTTTCTCCCCAATTGAATTTCTAGTTTAAACACCATACAGATTCCAACCAAGATCTATAAATCTCTTAAAATAAACTGTCAGAATAAGATTTATGAAAACTCCCTCTCCTTGGTGTTCTCTAATCCAATTAAAAACTCCTCAATGATTGTTTTTGTTTCAAAATACCACCAGTCTAAAAATACTATCATAAACAAACAGCAGTGAGCCACAGATTGTTAGCTAGGAATCAGTACAGATTATTTATCTAAGTGAATCAAGATGAAATAGAATATAATTCCTTGTTTAATTTTGACAGGAAAAAATGTATAGTTTTTATAGTGGTTTTTAAAGGATACAAAGCTTGTTCAAAGACATCCACAAAATGCCTCAAGGCAGAAATGATACTGCCAGAGTTTCTCTTATGCTCAGAATGTGTGTCACAACAAAATATATTTCATTTACCCATCATAAATATTTATTTACCTATGGTGTGAAAAACACAAGTTTGGCTTTCATAAATTTTTGTTTCAATTGCCAGACATGCTAAGACATCTCTCTTTGCCTTACTTTTCTAGCGTTTTTTTGTCAGGAATGACATGTATTCTGATTACAAATTCATGAACCATTCTATTAAGCTTTAATAACAGCTCTCACGTTAAACGTTTACCATTATAAAGGTCTTACCTCAAAAATTTCAAAGCCATAGATGTCCAGCACCCCCATTACCTTCTTTCTCACTTTTGTTTGTGCCTTAAAAAAAAATTAAACATTGAGTCAGTCATCTGTACATTTCATACTTGGGAATCAAGAAAACTAATGTATCTCAGAAGTAGGATGCCAAATTCTGTAAACTGAAATGTTAAGTACGGTTTTTCCAAAATACACTTAATGTGAATATTTTCATAAGCTTAAAAACAGAGCAGACAGTAATTTGTTGAGCTGTGATACATTTATTCACCAAGTGTACCAAGTGCAACAAGTGGACAACCGGGAAAAATGAAATTGTCAAATACAGTTTTACTGTCCACTTTAATTTAAAGGATTTCTATTGGTTTTTTTACAGGCACAAAACAACAATACCTTAATGCTTTCATTGATTCTGGTAACAAGCCAAGAAAACAGTCGACTGTATAAATTCTTAGCCAGAGCATCACGGGCATAATAAGCCTAAACAGAAGAAAGAAGAAAAATGTTATAAATGCTGGGCTAATCCCAAACTTTTTATGTTACTGAGGTATCTTAACGGTCCTATGAACAGAGTGAGAACAGCTCTGGCAGCAGTGCCTCTGCCTAAGCCTGGCACCGGAGCCAGACCAGGGGTGCCGGGACACTTTGGCAGCATCGTCGACTTGCTGGTGCACCCCTCTGCCTTCCTGGCTGGGACTGCACTTCGACTCCCTTCCTGCTCATCCGGATATCCTCTAAAGACTCACATCCCCCATCCTCATCCTAAGCAAAGAGACTTGAGCAGCTGTGGTTAGGGAAACCACATTCCTGCTAGCCTGAGCTGATGAGACCCAGGTGGCAGTCACACTGGCTCTGCGGCATTGCAGAAAGATAAAGTCACACTGGCAGCAAAAGTTTTTCAGCAGCCGGGGCATACAACTCACATGAAATTACACCAGTTACTCTAACAAAAACAGTCTGCCGCAATACTTTCAACATGCGTTTTGAACAGAACTGTTTCATTTTTTCATTCTCTGCAACATTTTCCTATCCTTCATCTTTGTGAGATAATTCACACATAAAAACAAAAGATCCAGTATATTTGAACACTTATGAACCACTGAAGAAAAAACACGCTTGTGCTAGTGATGTGTTTCATTCAGTACAGCCTATTAGTTGTAGTTTTTATTTGGTCATTCATGGTTTAGCCATGGAGAATAAATTGTCATTTAAAATGATTCTTTCTTTTAAAATCAGGACCTCTCTTTACCTGAGCCACATTTAGTGTTGTTGAAACTTTCTCCTGCTTCGCTTCAACTGTCCGGAAGCTGAAAGCTCTTTCCAATACAGACTGGTCTATACCCGTCAACTCGCAGATTTCCTTGAGTTCTAGCATGAAAAAGGAGAGTGTAAATATAATTAATCCTTTTGTATCATTGCTTTTTCTTCCCCCAAACTGTTAGCTTTTAAGTAGTTCAGCATTTTCCCAAAGCACGTTTTCTTCAACAGAAGTGTCCCCCATCCACACTCTCTTCCCCCTACCCTGCCAAGCAAAGTTTTTAAAAATGTGCACAGCATGAAGAAACAGAGTTATTGGTTTTGGAAACTTTCTATCTGGTTATTTTTGTGAAGAAGCTTTTCTTTCATTTATCACAGACTACTTTTCATGATGAAAAACTTTCAAATGAAAATAAATGAACGTTCAACACGTATCAACTGCAAAAACATGACCAAATGAATCTGACATTACAGGCAGAAATATCCTACTATGAAAGAACAAAAAGCCTTCACTGCAGAATAACCAAGCAGTTACAGAAATGCACAGCACCATTTAACATTTCAGAAGAAAGTGTTAATAAAGTGGAAAAAAGAAAATAATAATTTTTGGAATTTCAAACAGAGCAACTGAAATCGCACAGAATTCAACCCATATTTGCCTGCGGGTGAGTTTTGGAAACAATCTAATTTAATTCATCTGTAAGGATATTGTATGTCTACAGAAACTACAAAATTAATAATGACTTCAGACAAATTAGTATTCTTCCTCCCATCACTAATCTCATCTTACCGTTTTTATCTTTGATTTTACTTTCATCTAGGCCATTCACGCGAGATTCAGGCTTAAATTCAATATTTCCCAATTTCAGAACGGCTGCCACCACTTCAAAAACAGACTGTGTTTCATGATCCATAAAACCAACAATCTGCATTGCATTCTGGAAAGGGGACAGATAAAATTACAAGATAAAGGAATCTACATTTAAACAGATCATACTTGCAAAATTCACCATTTATCTGTATTAGCATAAATTAGAAATGTTTTATGAACACTTTTGCTACAAAAAAACCCATGATATAATTACTATGCTTAGACACGTAAGGTTTTTTATATAAAAGACAGGTTAAGGAAGACCTGGTAATTGAGCTGGCATGTCAGTCCAGTCCACTTCTAGGATTCATTCAGTTTATGGGTTTCTAAAATACAGTACTTTCTATTTTAGCTACTTAATTTAGTTTACAACCCAACCCAAATTTTCGCAGTCGAATGAACAGGTACTGCTGTCTTCTCAGTCCACTCTGTTGCCCTAAAAGCCAGTAACTTTTAGAATCTAAATTTGCATACACTGCATAACAGAGTCCTGTATTCTTCTTGTCCCTGAAAACAATCAAGCAAAAACATCACAGTAAATCATCTTAAGAACTATCGCAGCCCTGTTTTTCTTTCAACTTGGTCAGCATCACGCGGTTCATGAAGCTCAGTCACTGCCAGCATAAGCAACTACACAATATAAACCTTTCCGTGGTCTGATCAAGGGGTCTGGGCTTTTTTTCTTTTTTCCCTTTTTTTTATTCCCACTAGAACACTCCAGAAACGTGGTTCTTTGTCTTTTCCAGTTGTAGCTAAGCTTCCCTGTGCAAACACACTACACCCGTGCATGAAGAGTGCGTAGCACTCTGAAAATGCCTTGGAAGAGATGGCCCTCCTAGCCCAGCGCAAACGGCCAGACCGAGGGCACAGGAACCCAGCAATTAGCATTGAGCCCTTTTGCTGTTTACACCGAAGCCCTGTCACTACTCACCCTAACTGTTCTGAAGTTTGCAGCGTCATCCACTCCATTCACTTTGGCAGAATCAAGGCCCAGGTAGTTGTATCTGCTGAAGTCCCGCTCCAGTTTGAGTTTGCCTAATAAGTCATATAAAAGTCTCATTAGTAACAGCATTCTTGTTAGTAGCTCTTTTATCCCAGAACCAGTATTGTCGAGAACTGTCGTTATTAGTAGGATTAAGTTTTCTTTAAGGATCTTTTAATTACGAGCCTTCTGAGTAAGAATAGGCTTTCTTCTTTGTTTATAGTACATTGCAAAGCCAATTCTGACTCAGATATCGGGATAATACCAAACCATGTATTTACTTCAGGTATTACTATTGCCACTGCCACCAACAATGTGAAAAACGAATCAATACCACATTTCCCATAAAAGAAAATGAGCGTGGAACAGCACATTCAATATAAAGATGACTCATATCTGAAAATGGCACAAGGGCAACACTTACAGAGGAAGTCTTCTGATGCACCAGACAGTATCTGATAGAAAATGTGGAAGTTTCTTTCACCTCTTGGCTGCTTAACAACACGAGACTTCTCTAGCAGATCTAAACAAACAAACAAAATCTCACAGATCAGGGGAAGGTTGTTGGAGCAAAACACTTCAATATGAATATAATCCCCCATCGTTTTCTACTTCATTGCTTTGTATCATCATCAGCAAATTAGAAGATGATAAATGGTAGGCACAAACCTTATAACAATGTATTAAATTAGTACATATTTCTCAAATAAGTTATTGGAGCAAGCTATAAGCCCAGTACACTTCTAAATGCTGCAGTCTATAAGCTGCAAAGAAAACTCAGGCCAGGGAGGCAATGTGCTCAAAGGACGTCAACTGATTTACAGTACCACCACAAAATTAAGAGTTTGTGAGAAGGATTGTATGGGTGAAGTTCTGAAAAGAAATGAAATGTTAAAAGGCTAAGCACATGAATGGTAGGTAAATGAAAGGGGGAAGCCAGATAAAGAAAGAATTTAAACTGAATAATCATGTAGCACTTTGTGATCCTCACGTGCATCAGACTATGAAATAATTCCCAATGGGACTGACAGAAGCTCCATCATAAGACATTTACAGTGAAATGGAAAAGCAGCGCTTTGAAAAGCATCACTGCACTGATTGAGTAGTTTAACAAGAAGATTGCTTTGTCCACCACCATTAGTGATGGGCACATTTCTAAGCCTTAACAATAAGGGTAGGAATCCAGGCAGACAGCAGAAGCAGACTGACTTGTAACAACACATGGCAACACTTCAGACTCTACATCACATTTACCATGGAGGTGACAATACAAAGGTTGTTCAGCCTGTACTCCACTGAAAGGCTGTAGTCCCCAGTGCACCAGCAGAGGGGAGAGGGATGTGATAAGAGAACCTCTGCACAGGTATTGGTGTCACTCGCTGCTTTTGTAAAAAAAAAATTTAAAAAAATCCCTCTTTTCTTAGTGGCACACGAGATCTCCACATCATTTTTCCAGATAGCAAACCCACAGTTCCCAGTATACAGTTTCTCTTAAGCTAAATATATTCAGCAACATGAATCACAATCACAGAATGGTTTGGGTTGGAAGGGACCTCAAAGCCCACCTAGTTCCAACCCCCCTGCCACGGGCAGGGACACCCTCCACTAGCCCAGGGTGCCCAAAGCCCCATCCAACCTGGCCTTGAACACTTCCAGGGATGGGGCATACACAGCTGCTCTGGGCAACCTGTGCCAGGGCCTCACCACCCTCATCGGGAAGAATTTCTTCCTAATATCTAATCTAAATCTCCCCTCCTTCAGGTTAAAGCCGTGACCCCTTGTCCTGTCACTACCTGCCCCTGTAAACAGTCCCTCTCCAGCTTGCTTTTGCAGCCTTTGTGCTGTGCTGCAAACCCTGCTCCAGCCCCGCCACAGAGGAGCAGCTGGGGAGCGGATGCCTCTGCTCCGGGCTGCAGCCCCTGGGCTCCGCCGGCTTTCTGGCAGGCCAGGGCTTAGCTCAAGAGGGAGCGTCTGCCCTGGGGTTTGCTCTGTGAACAGAGGAGCAAGGAGGAGTGCAACAGAGCATATTCATATTTTTGCTAGCTACAGGCAGCATGTTGTGCCTGTGTTACCCGCTGTAATTACCTAAGTTTACACCCCTTCTCATGGAAGAGAAACCAAAGTGCAAACACCAATCTGCAAAATTATACATGCCTTAGGAGACCCTCCTCCAAATAAACTACAGCAAGACAGATTCAAAAATTAATTTCTGCTCTATATAATTAGCCAGTGACAACAATAACAAAATTCAGACAGTATTATTAATCTTCTGGTTGGCTTATAGTAGGACAAATTTCAAATATTTTACAGACCAGCTGAACTACATTATTCCAAAACCATGCAATTGCCTGAGAGAAGAACTGTAACCAGCGCAGCAGGTGACTGCACAGAGCTCCCACCGAGCAGAGCATCTGAGAGGGTGAAGACTATATGGAGATGAATACCTCTTCGCTGTCAAACATGTTGTGTGACCACATCAGAACTTCAGTCTTGTTTGAACAGACAATTGTGTTTTTGTAACTCCGTAGCCCCACAGACTCTGTCCTTCCACAGTGGGCCTGTTTCGCACCAGGAAGTTTTGCACGTGCCAGATGACAAAGTACAGATACACCCAAACGAGTGGCTGTCCCATACTGCCAGCAGCTCCTTGTACGTTAGGATGAGGCAGGTTACAGATTCCCACTTTTGTTTTTTTCATTTTATTGTCATTTTTTCTTTTTCTTTTTTTTTTTAGATGACAGATGACTAACATCTGACATTTGACGCTATGTCAGAAAGACATAGATCAGAAGGCATAGTTCTCACCAGTAAACGTGCAACTTCTCTACCTCCAACTTCACCTAAGCTCGAGGCTCCCCTCCTTGAGCTGTGGTCCAAGCTCAGCGTCATCTTGTACCTAACAAATACGTGATCCTCTGTAGTTTTAAATCCATAACTCCAAGGGAGAGGCTGGTCCGCCATCCGAGTGTTAATACTTGGGCTGAGAAAGGCAAGGTGAGTGCCAGGCAGTTCAGAGTCACGCTGGCTGTGAAGGTTCTCCAGTGAAGTGTTGGAACAGATCACAGCCAAATTTAATCTCAAGGAAATAAACAACTTCAGCTCCTGCGGTGGCTACACACACTTCAGGAAATGGCTATATTTTCAAAGGATATTGAAGCAATGCAGTTTGTGAAGCGGTTTGGCTTATTCGAGTTTAAAAACATTCTATATATAAATTTACTCAAATACTGTCATAAAAGCTCAGCTACATATCCTGGCAAAATATTGTATGTAAGCCTTCTAATTACATGCATGCCTTCGGCAGATTTAACAAACAGTTTCTTGAGCATATGTCAAATGAGCTATGTTAGAAGGATAACTGTCTTAGATTTTTCATGCAGTTTATCTTATTTATATGTTTTTAGAATCAAGGAGGTTAACTAATTAACAGTCAGCTTTCCAAAGTCTCAATATTCTATATTCTGTCAGCCTTCATAGTTGAGGAAAAAGGCTCCAGAAAGCAGTCACTGACAGAAAAATCAGGTCTTTACCTTAACAAAGCAGCTGTTACCAATTCTTTGCAAAGCTGTATTCATTCTCCGTTTTTTTTTTTTTTTCTTTTATGCCCACAAGCAGACTGAAATCAGACTGGTAGAAAAGATCCAGACCATCTGCCCTGCTCTTAAGAAAACTTCTTCCCTTGGTTTACCCTAATTAGCATTTTAATAAGTCAACCAAAAATATTTTCCTTAAAGCAACTACTGCACAAACAGTAACTTTTGTGTTAACTCTCACATGATTACAAATTCTGTTGATCGAAGAATCAAAAGAGAAGACACAAAGATGCACATCAGATTTCCGTATGCATCCACTTGGTAATTCTGTTTACAGTGGCATGTGTGGACAGATGGTGCTTATCTTTATGAAAACCCACACAAGGAAAAAACCCCAAACTCTATACATACTACATTTTGTTATATAGTCTATACAAATTATGTATAGGCACTATACAGAATTATCTAGAGTGAACATACAGAACTACACATGGTGTATTTATGGATTAGGTTTTCTTTCTGAATCATCTAACAATGCTTCTGCTTGAACTGAAACATTTAACATGCCGTGTGTATCAAAGCAACTATAAAAATTAAATTATTTTGGAAAGGTCCAACCCAGAAACGCTTTGTAAATCATATTGTTTGAATATCCATCGATTCAGATAACTCAAAATCCAGCTATATTCCTCAGGTTCTGAAGACTATTTGTTATTTCTAGATAACACTGGTTTAAATGCAAGAGATCTGCGTAAGCATCCTGCTAAATCACTCGACTGAACTCAATATGAAGGAAAAAAAAAAAGAAAAGAAATTGATGCTGAATACTTCTGCAAACTCTAATGTACAAATTTACAGGATTTCTTTTTGGTTACCTGACCCATGAACTTAACCGATGCAGAAAAATTCAGGATCTTTGTATTTTTCTAAATGTACTAGAAATCAAATCAACATTTAAGAAAGGAATAAGTAAACAAAAAAATGACACTACCTTGGTACACTCTGAATAACCCAAGAAAAGTTTATTTTAGTCATATTCTCTTCAGCAGCCCATGACCAAGGACCTTTTTAGTTATTCAGCCAAAGTTACAGAACGTTCTCTAGTCACGGAAGCTTATCTCTACACTCACATTATATTAAATTATATTTTCTGTTTTCCTACCTTGATGCCTCAGCTGTCATCAAAAACAGTCACCGATGAAAAAGAAAACACAGTAGTGGTTTCTCAGGAGCTCTTTCCCATTATTCCCACCAAGTTTATAATAATCTTCTCTTGAATGAAATTGTCCATAATTGTATCAAACAAAAACTACTATCTGGGTAGTCCGTGCAGTGAAAATCTGACTGCACAATTTTAAGAGTGTTAAATCCTGATTACTCAAGTGATAAAAGATATTTAAAAAATGAGCTAATCAAAATGTTTAGTATTGTTTGTTGTTTTACTTTTAAAATACTTCCTAATTTAGGCAAGGCAAGTGCTTAAATGGTGGCAACTGTGCTAACTGAAACACCAAGGGAGATGTTGGAACAAGTTAAGATTAAAAAAACCCCAAAAAAACCCAACACAAATGAGTATCTCTTTCCATAATGTCTAATTGTAAAATAGGTGTAATATTTCCCTGATCAAAGGTGGTTACTAATAGTAATCACATAACTAAAATCAACAGCCCGAGTTGTTAATTTCTCAGTAAGTGGGTCATTACTTTTGCCTTTAAAATGAAGAAACAAGCTGTAAAGAAGAACAAGTTGTAAAGTTATCACTGTCACTTCGGTAACTTAAAAATAACTTCCAATAAACATCATAGGTTTCTTTCATGTTGTTGTGGAAAAGATTGTAAAACAAGGCCCTTTCTTAATCACTTGTTATTTGGATTTTAAGTACACTGTGCCAGTTAAAAATGGCTTTTCAAAAGCAGGCTTTACATATACTGTACTTTACCTGCACCACTCTTGTCTTCTCGTTAATCATTAAATCCCTGAAGGGCTTAGGCAGATTAGGAAAGATCATCTAATGCTAAAAAGCTAGGTATCTTTCAGCAGGAAATCTCAGGTGAAACCTGAAAATTTAAGACTTACAATTATTCTGGCAAAGATATTGTAATCCCTGCTTTTGAAAAGGTCTAAACGACTGCAAGTGTGAAACATTTTGGACTGTATTATGCAAAACCATTTCAACCATAAAATGTAGTGTACACAAACCAGTCACAAAACTAACGAACCAAGTGTGCACACAAACATCGCCTGACACACAAAACAGACGCAGCATCTGTGGATAAAAAGTCATATTTTAGAGCTGTACAAGCTCTTGCAATCAGCACCTATTACTTTAAAACAAAAAAATACCCATTTTTACATAAAATACATATGATTCTGTAATTACAGGAGAATAGTAGTTTCTTTTCTATCTTTCTCCTGTTGCCATCTCCACTACCATGGCAGATACAATAAATGGAAAACTAAGAATAGTACTGATGATTTCTGTAATTTATTTCCACAATATTATACCTAGGTGAAAGAAGTTAATTACCCAACACCCCAACTGTCTTTCTTCACAAGTGCTCTGGAAAAAACCCTCGGAGAGCATAAGCGCTGACAAGAGCGTTCACTGCATCAGCAGCAACCGTAAACACCCCGCGGGAGGACAGAAAGAGCAGATACACCTCATACTCAATTCAGCGAGAGAAAATGCAGATGCAATTTGCCTGTTTGTGAACGCATTTTAGAGCTACAGCATAACTTTAAGCAGGGACTGGTGTTTTTGTAACAAAACAGCGATGGGATTTCTACAGCCACAGGTGACAATACAACAAGGGTTTAGTGTTCAGAAGAGCTCACAAGAGTAATTTTGGCTTCCTAACCCCACGCATGTGAATCGGGTCAGCTGGTGAATGGATGGGCTGGTTGTTAGCTAGCACTGGGGCTGTGTGCCTCACCTCACGTGGATTCCAGCATCTCCCACCCTTTAGGACAACCAGCTGAGACCTTCACAGAAAACTAACAGAAAGGGAGGATTCGAACGACTCAGGCTTACCACATACCTCAGCTTCTCAGCCCTTCTTCACCCTCCTGCTCAAGCCCATGTCCCAGTTGCTGCCAAAGTAGGATCAAACAAGTGTAACACATGCTACCTGAAATCATTTTTCTTTGGTAGTCTAAGGGGAAAAAATTCCTGACTGACATAATATACTTAAAGACAGCATAAATCACATTAATGTCAAACTTTCCACTCTCAGTTTCTTTTTATGACTGTACATTGTGATATAGCAATATGTCACATGCCTTACAAATCAGTACACTCAGAAGCTCTGAGCAGCTATGTAATGTACATGAGCCTATATGTATTTTACACTGGTCAAACATAAAATTATCTTCAGTCTGAGAACATACCAGTTCTGACTTAGTAGGTGCTACAAACCTCTCCTATTACAATCCCTTCCATTTTATTATTCCCATTCTAATTTTACTCAGAATATTTACCCTTCCATTTATGACACATTAAACATTTCAGATCTATCAGCTCCTGCTAAAGCCAATGGACATGTCCATTCCCTGCAAACCAGACAGGACAGACATGCATTGTCATGAGAATTTTACCCTCTAACTCCATCCCGTGAAAGGTTCACTTGCAGGTTAACCCCTGTCCATAAGAAGTAAGAGCTCATTGAAGGGCACCAGAGAATGGCCCAAGGGAAGGTCACCAACAGATAGCATCAGCCGCTACGTGAAGGGTCGCAGGCAGATTGACCAGCCTTTCACAGAGCTTCATAGCATTTCAGAGTAGGGCAGACCAGAATATTTCAAACAAGACCTTTTAGCCTAATGGATCTCTGCTTATCTTTACCAGTCTGATAAAATTAGTAGCTTGTTTTCATTACCCTTCTTGCCACAAAATAAACTAGAAGTTCACCATATCTGATTCCAGCCACTCACTGTGTGAAATACAGCTTGGTGACATAGGCTGTAATCCAAAAAGCCCACTAACTTCATAGGTGTCTGGAAATATGAGCTCATCAGATACAACTATTAAAGTGCAATCAAAATATGATATCTTCTTCACATCATGTTAACACCAAACCAACAGATGGTCCAAAAGCAAAGGATATTTATCAACAAACTAATCATACTTTCCCTTTTAAGGATAGGAAACTTCAGCACTACTTGACTTCCTACTTGATGAATTAAGATGACAAATCCTAAATTTGACTAAAACCAGAGTAAATTGTAAGTGGTGTAAAAGAATTTAAGCCCCCGCTATCTCCAGAATGGTGATGCCTCACAACAGAAACATTTCTGTTGCAATGCAATGCTGTAGATGTGTGGAAAAGATCTAAGGACAACAAACTTGCTTTAAAACTGTACATAGTTCAATCTCTCTTTTAAAGAGAGATGGATGTACTATCAAATTCTGCAAACATTAAATCAAAGACGAGTTATATTAACACGCAGCTACAGGAACTCAGTATTTACCTGTGACATACCCTGTCAAGTATGGGGTGTTTCATAGTTCAATAAGTAATATCTTTCCCATAACGGGGCTTACACATAAGGTCTTAATTTTTAAATTTAAATTCATCTTTTTCCTATTAGATATTTATTAAATGTCAGAACACAGGGAGAATGCCCAAAATAGGCATCTTTTAGGAAGATCTAAAAATATGTCCGTCCTTGATTACATATGTCATCACATCATTATAATTACATGTAATGTTATAATTACAGCATCCAAAGATTTATAAAGGCAGATAAACTATAGAGTAACTATTTGGATTGCCTTTTGATGTGACACAATATTTTAATTAGATGACTCAGCACAGTACGTTCAAAGACAAACTGCTGAACGTCCAGTCTACAAAGGAGGGTTCATTTTTATGTACCTATCTTGAATGTGAAATAAAAAGAAACAAACCACACAGCTAGCCTGCTAGAACCTTTTCGTTCACATTTAATTATTGATGAATACATCGAGTATGTATGGCCTCTAATTTTGTTGTGTGACAAATGTCAACATTAATAGATAGCCGTAAGCACTTAGACGGTGACTGCTTTGAGTTTCAAGATCTACTCTGTCACAAAAATCATGCTCTTTCAGGCATTGTTCCAAAAGGTGACCTGGCCCAGAAAAAATGTTTGCCCTGTGAAAAAAAACCCAACCGAAACCCAATATTTATGTGTAAAATTCTTTGCAATGTTTTAAAATGTTTATATTGTATATGGAGAGTTCAGTTCACCTTGGATGATTCTCATTATTTCACAACTAGTAAAATACCAACAGAGTCAAAAGTCAGTCTTTAGAAAGAGCGATGAATTTGGCTGAGTGGGAAAAGAGGTCAAGGCTAGGTCAGTGACACCTAGTATAGTCACTTACTGCTCTCCTCCATCCCTTTTTAAAAATAAGAAAAACAAACAAACATAGCTTTATATAGCACAGAAGAGCAATTTCTTTTAAAAGCTGCATTTAAACTCTCAAAAGGAAAAGAAGTCAAGGCACCCTGGGCTGGCATTCTGTTCCCAGCCTCTTTCTTCGCAACAGAGAGCTGGTTAGAATTTCTGAATCCTATGGATTTCATAGCAGCATCCTCACGTCAAGCAGCAACCTCCAAGGCCACCTTTGCCTCCCTAAACTCAACAGCTGTTCATCCGCTCTCAGGATGACCCATTTACTACATTGTGAGGTGCGCTAAAATTAGCACAGAACGCTTTGATTCCAAATAAACATACCCACCTCGTGGTGATCTCCAGCATACTTTGTATCACTCTTATGAATTACAAAACAGCATATCTCAGACATCATGAACCATTATTACATGGCCCATCAAATCAAGAAACACGACTGATCCCAGGTGTAAAAAAAGCCTCAGATACCCTTATCCATCTGCTACCAGCTTCAGAGACAACGTATGAACCCATGCACGTTACTCAGTACCTTTTAAACAACACAGTACATCCGTTGTTCATGCTTACTTCTTCAAGTCTGTTTTCACTTCCTCCAAAGTACACTATTCAGCACCAAAACAACAATAAAATTAAAAAGCAGAATTTATCGCATAATAGAGAGAGATTTGACTAGACAAACGCAACTGATCTCTTCAAAAATTTAACCATCTTCCTTTTTGAACAAAACATTTTAAGCTGTTAATATGCTGATACTGAGTAATACTCACAATTGCTTATAACTCCTCCAAGTGGGTCACCCTTGAAATCAAACTCAATATCCATGTATTTTCCCTGTGAAAGCAACATATTTTAAGACTATAAGTTCTGTTTAAGAAAAACTGCTCAAAACACTTTTTAAGAATTTAGTTGGCCATTTTTACAGGCTAAAAGAGCAATCTGGCAACCTCCTGCACACTCAGTCAAATTTTGAAAACCAGAAAATGATTCAAAGCTTCCAAGACAATTGCATTATAACAGCCAGAGATTCTCATGAGAACAGCTTTGATCAGGTTTGTAAGGCAACCCAGGAATTTGCTCAGTTTCTAAGGCTATATGAAGAAAAAGCACATTACACAAACTTCCACCAGAACGCCAAGAACACCAAATAATACTTGTGGCCACATAGGTATTGCCATGCTTATTAACGGAAGAATGCAGGAAGAAATTCTCTTCCACGCAGACTTATTGTCTCAGTGTAAATTCATCTCGGAGTGTGATTCGAGGCAGTTGAAGGCCAGCCGCCTCGTTTGGCTTTAAGGACTGGCTGGGGCTGGCAACGACTACTGTTAGTCATCATGGGGTGTCTGTCCCTAAGCATGTGCCTGCCTTGTAAAAGTGATGGATTTTTCCCACTGAACTCTTTGCCTCGTAACTCAGGAGACCAGAGGCAACAATTAACAGACTGTCACCGCAAAAGCGATTTCATTTTTAGCTGTAGTGGCGCAGCGTGTTTCCTTGACTTCTGTTCCACATCGCAGAAGATCGCTCCGGTCTTTGCATCTTTTTAATTTATATGACAAGTGTTTAGTGTAGTAACAGCTACTTTTAACAGTGACAAAATCAACAGTCAGTCTGTGTACAAAAGGCAAAAGCAGCGCAACTCACATTGGCAAGGAAGTTTAGAAAGATAAAAACTTTTGATAGTAATTCGACCAAGTTCTGCAAACCATGCACAGAAATGATCTCACCACCCTCTGGTACTTACTTAACAGAGGACAAAGCCTATTGAAAAGAGAAGCCTTGTGTTTATACTTCCTTATTGACTGCATTTATGAAGTTTTCTTTTTTTCTTTCTCTCTTGATTTTAATTACAGAACATAAAAAAACAAGCACCTTTACATAGACTCCCTCAAAGTTATTTTCTAATTTACTGAGTATTTTGTCAAGATTGGCTTGACTATTTAAACTCTATTCTTCTCCTTGCTGGCAGCTGAGGCAGGCTAGACAGGACAGTACTTGTACTTTCTTGTTTGAAGTTAATTCTGAGCTGATTCAAATTTCTGAGATAAAGAATTAAATCAGATAATTAAATTTTAATTTCCCAAGGAGTGGGCCAGCTGGATGTTTCCAAAAGTATTTTTAGCTTTGTGTTTATAAGCAAGGACTTGAAAGGCAAAATAGTAGTTGCTTGCACTTTGTCCTGAAAAGACTTCTGTTTGCAAATGGCACCTCTTCTCCTCTTTGCTGTCTCCTCCTCCTTTCTGTAGTACGTCATTTCTGACAGTTGCATTTTTTTCTACCCTTTCTATCCAAAAAAGTTTTCTATGGTGTCTCAAATTTTGGCCCTGCCTGTGTGATGAAGACCCTTTGCTCTGCTGAGAAGCGGGGCAATGATAACTGCAGAAGGGGCATTCATAGCCACATGGAACAGTATCACCAACTCTCAAAAATGAGAAGGCAAGGGGAGACAAGTCTCTCATGTGGAAAAAAAGCCACTCTCCAATGTCACAACATCCCAAGCTTTTATCCATTTGCTTTTACTCACAATGCACCATTAATTTAATTAATTAATAATTAAAATAATTAATACCAGCGTATTAATTTCTGTTGTCTGCTTTACACATCTCACAGTATTATGCTTCTGCACACAAGTGAGCAAATTACAAAGTTGCATTCAGTCTTCCGATTTTAGCAGGAGAAACTATGATGAGTACTCACACTTCTGAATCTCTCAACTTCAGCTTCAACCTTTTTTTTTTGAGGGAAGCCAATTGTCAATTCCTATAATTTCACATTCAGTTTCATGCTAAAAAAGCCCGAATTCGACCAGTTGATTATAAAGAATATTAGAAAAAAGTAACAGTACAAATGTTTGTATTAAAACTAAAGTTGTAAATACAGTTTAAAACTTCATAGAAAGAAAAAGAGAACCTGAAGTAGTAATTTTAAAAATAAAATGTATACATACAGATGGAAAACAAGATCATGCAGAAAGATCGACCTGCTAAGCAGACCAGTTGCCACGCACATGGTTGCTGACATTAAAGCCACCAGTGCCAGAAAATTAAAGAATCCAGCTGCGCTGCAATTGTGTTTTCATCCGGTCACAGACTGTCACATCCTAATTTATTTTTTGTTTGGCTGGGTTTTTTTTAGCCTTTACTTTGATTCTCAGTAGAACTCTATGGCCACATCAGAAACCAACAAGATTTCTGACAAGGAGGTGAAACATCGTTTAAAAAGAAGAGTGACCTCTAATAATGCACACATTGGGGAAGAACATGCTCGAATGTACAAAATGAAATACTGATTGCTGCTGAAGGTATTTGCCTTCTCCAAATACCACAGTCCTCAGACAACTACAAGAAAGTTCTCTCTCCAAATTATTTACTCCATCCTTACAGATTCCTTGATGGCTGATACAAGGTAAAACAGAAATAATCAACGACATAACATGCTCCCCTAAAAGGAATTCAAATTCAGCTTTGAAGAAAATACTTACGAATCTAGAGGAGTTATCATTCCTCACAGTTTTGGCATTTCCAAAAGCTGGAGAAAACAGAAAAACAAATATGACAAATCTATCGGTAAAAAAATATTTAAATGCTAAAATATCTATGACTGTTTATATATTTAAAGGAATCACAGACTTCTGAGAAAAAATACCCTGTTCTTTGTATGGTTATCAGTCACTGAGGACTGATGGAGTGTGACAGACATGATCAGAAATGAGAAAACACCTCTGGAAGCCCAAAGAAGTTTCGTCTCAACGCTTCCTTTGTTTAAAAAAGTGAAAGAAAAACATACAAGGGGAAATGGTTCCAAGACAAACCTGCACCTGGATTAAGCCTATATCCTTGGAGTTTGAATCATCAAATTTAAAATTTTATTACCCAAATAACTTTAAATATAGGAAATACTTCTTTCTCTTCAATGCAGAGAAAGAAATGAATCTTGGTTCCCAGAACTGAAGGTGGTAAAAGATGGAGGCCAGAACTGAGGAAATTACAGAATAACACTTTAAAATTGTTTGCATGGGACAGTTTAATCAATGCTTTGAAACTGATTTATTTACACTATTCCCATACATTTATCCTAGCTTAAGTTGAATGTTAATGAGCTGCAATAAGTCTGATTTACAACAGAAGTTTAAGACACTCTCTTCAGCTTGACTTAAACTAGTTTTTTTAATAGTTTGGTTTTAATTTCTTTAGGTCAAGTTTTCTGACAATGAAAACTCTCCAAGAAAGGACTTCCCATGGCTACGTTCAGATGGGCAGCCACTAGCTTAGAACACAGGCAGGACAAGAGCTCAGACTGGAGGACAATTCAAGCTCTAAACATCTCACATTGTCAAAGCACGTTGAGTCCAACGGCAGTGTCCCCTACATTATGAAGTATAGCACTCCTACTCCAACAACAGGAGACTTTATTTATCCCAGTATTCATTTATATAGCACATATATATATTTACAAAGATCAAGTCAAGTCAATGTTTTTTGGACAGAAATAAATACATGCTTTTAGACTTAACAAACTTGCATGAGTAGACTTTTTCTTGATCAAAGAACTGAAGCCAAAAGGAAAAGTTTGTTGCTTCTGAAGGCCAAGGATAAGTGAAAGAATTGTTTTTAAAATCTTTATGCCCTGCAATAAATCATCATTTCAACAACCAAATCTCCGAGCTGCATTTTCTTAAACACAGTGCTGAACAGTAGAGTCATTTATAACTGCACAGAATCAAGCACAAATGTTCCATTATAAAGCATGAAAAGCATTCCTCAGTTTTCCCTTAAGTTCATTGTTTCTAAAAGTTAATTTACAGTAGCAACTGTAGTTTAAAAAAAAAATTCCCATAAGATAAATTATGCATATGTAACATTTATGTCATTTTCTTGCACTGCAGCTTGAACTGAAACAGAACTACATAACCAAAGAAAAATAAATCTAACCACAAATGCTTAATTTCTGTCTAAAATGTATATAAGCAGTGAGGCTTGCTCAGCAGCCTCGTAGAATAATCCAGCGTCCTGCCTTCCAAAAAGCTAAATAGGCAGTTACCAGCGCACCAAGTAGAACAAATAATACCTTAAAATGATAAGGCGCTCTTCTGTAAGCTTAGTCTGTTCCTCTTGCATTAAAACAAAGATTCACAAACCAACAAGAAATCCAATACATTTGGCAGTCCCCGGGGAACAATCTAGCTTTGGCAAGAAAAACTTCCATACTTCCCATATTATTTCTGTCTACGTCTGAAATCTGCCTTCCCAACCACTGATAAAAGCAACACAGCTCTTCTCTGTGAATCCAAACCAATGGAAGAATGCAATCCCCCCATTCAGCTTTAAGTGGAAGATATCTGATCATCAAAGAAAGGCTTATCCAGCATTTTTATTATTCTTAAATTTTAACATTTTATTCTTTCTTTACAAGTCTTTGCGTACAATTTTTGTTTTGTGTACAGTCAACGACTACACTTTACCCATCCAGTTCACCACTGCTGTCAGTCCACTTTTGCATTCTCATCCCTTTTTTTTTATTTTTCCCCCCTGCTGTCACTTGTAGAGTGCTTGCTCCCCATAGACTCCAAATCATCGCATATACATATAGATAGCTAGGCAATAAATAAGATGTTGACACTCAACAGTCTTACAAACACTGCATATCATCCGGCTATAATGCAAAATTATTGTACAGCAGTCATGAGAATTTGTCTCAGCTCCATAATAGATTAGAGAACTGTGGGAAAGACTGAGCCAGGAATCAACACAATAGACCTAAATAAGTCAATGCTAACCAAGGCACTTCTGAAGGCAATTACTAGACAATGGGACAAAACTGCAAGCTTTGAGGATCATATATCATATCTCCAGGAAAAATGACGATCCTGTCTCTGGCAGCCAACGTCTTTAAATTAAAATGACTAATAAAAATAATAATTTAAAAAAAAAAAAAGGTCTTTCATGGGAGAGCAGGAAAGGCAATTGTCAGGAAGACGGGCCAACAGAGTCACCAGACCCAGGAAACAATAAGTCTCAGGGAACAACAGGCACGCATATGGATTGGCTTCGTTTTGTCTAACAATCATTTCTTCACCCTTTTTTTTTTTTTCTAAAAGAAAAATAATGCTTTACAGAGCTTGTTTGTTTACTAGAGACTATAATAATATAATTTGGAAGGAAATTAATCAGAGGGACTGAACTGAAGTTAAGCCTTTTCATACAGCCAAGCATCATCAAGGCAGGGTTAAGAAAGGGTACACCCTCAGAGAGCAGCAGGAGGAGTCTGGGAAACATGACCTAACTTCCTAAGCTTTCCCTTCATGAGGGAAACAGTTTTCTTCTCAAGAAAAGCTTTCCATAACTGAATAAAATCTTGTAGCTGTCTTCACGGAAGGCATCTCCTATGGTTTTGGACAGCAAATAACAATGAAACAATAACCTCAGCAGGAACACTGATACACACAGAGGTAATACGCTTGCGCATGCTCTGTGAGATTCTTACCTTCAAGAACTGGATTTGACTGCAAAAGTTGTTCTTTCACTTGATTAACCTCTGCCCCTTTTCCACACACAGCAGCTACATATGACATGACAAGTTTGCTTGCCTCTGCGGGGGAATAGCAAAATAAAACAGTGATAAGTATTGGCAAATAGGCCATAAAATGATTTGCAGACTTGATCTCCATCATATTTTCACCATGCCAGATAGGAGCTGTAAGCACATTTCATTTCAGTTTTCTTCTACACTGTTATACCATCTGGAAATGAGGAAGGAGCTCATCTGGCTATGAGACCCATGCCATTACATCAGCAGCTCTATTGCCTTAAATACCTAGAGCTCTCCCAAGCTGATGATGCCACCAGTGGATATAGCACATGACCCGCTACTTTTTCATTTAGCGTGAGTAATAGGCATTCAGTAAGGAAAGAACATTATCCCTAGCTGGCATGTTGGAAATGTTTTAATCTAGTTTAAAAAAATGGGCCTGAGCAGTTTGGAGATGGACAATTCAATCAGTTTATATCAGGAGATACACAGTAACACAAGTGTAAACATGTAACACCATACAGATGTAATCACAACTCTAAAGTACACTAAAAGTAAGTGAATAACTGCAATTCAACATCACATAACATTATGCAGTCTGTTTCAAAGTGTAATGAATAAAGGAAGAGAAGCATTCACTTAAACAATGATACTAATTTGAAGGTACTTAACAAAGTCTGGAACTATTTGTGGACTCTCAGAGCTGGATTCGTATGGGTGTCAATCACCCGTATACAGACAGAAATGAATATTAAATAATCCATCCAACCCTTATGGTTTTTCTAGTCAGGACAAAGAGCAGCTGAGAAAGGATTCTGTTTATAAAACAAAGTCTGTGATGTTTAGTATGATGCAAGAAAGTGAAATTTGATGCAATATCAGCTGATATACAATGTAATTACTAACAGCCGGAAACCCTATCAATTCAAGACAGTGGTCATAAAAAACCCATTACTTGTTCATCAGAGATCTGTTACAAATTTCAGGGTTTCATTTCAGGAAAGAACTGACAAACAAGAAGATATCCCTTGGATTTTTACTCCAATTTAATCAAATTTGTTTGCTAGCATTAAATTACTATCCCATATTGCAGAGAAAACTGAGCAAGCCTGCAAAACAGCAAGCAAGCAAGGAGCAGTAACTATACACGTGGCCATAAGGCCTCCCATGATCTTTAACTGCGCCTTGAACCCAGCTCTCATTGTAAGAATCCGTTCACTTCAGAGCTTGGAATTACCAAATTATTTGATTTGAAATATTTCCTGAAACAGTCAACAACTTTAAGGAGAGCTCAATCAATGAGAGAAGAAAGCACTGAAACAGCAAATAAGCTATTATAAAATAATAGGCATTAAGAATACATACAATGGCTTAAAGATAGGCTTTGGACACCACCGAAAGAAAATAAAACCCCTTTCTTTTATTAGGAAACTCTGTTTGGTCCATTAAAGATACCAGGAAGGGAATCATCACCTCAACCTCAAAAAACATTTAAATACAACACTCATTCTAGCAATGCACCATGTTTTCTTGCACAATGTTGCTATTGATTACCAATAAAAACATGCAGTGAAACAAGAATAAAATTTGAAGTAAATTAAAAAACCCCAACTGATGGCTGTTCAGTTTCAATTCTTCTTGCCCAAATATGCCAAATGTTCTGGCTACCAAAAATCTAAAACAGAGTTATATAGGATCTGTACTAACAGGTTCATTTCCTCAACTTCCTCCTTGTCCCTTTTTTTTTTTCCCCCCCCCAATGGAAACCTGCAGACTTCTCACCTAATAGCCCCATTTCAGCAACAGCAGTTACATCAAATATTAGCGAGAGAATAGCACAGATTCGGAGTTGATTATTGACTTGAATTTCAAACCCTATGTTATTCTGTACTTACTTTTATAAAGAAGGAATAATTCATATTATCCTCCATATGGCTATGAAAATTAAAGAACAGTCAAAATCTCTATACAAATCTGAATTTACCAGAATATTCTCTACAAACAGAGAAGTTCACAAACTCAACCACTGCTACACCTTTCAACTGAAAAAATAAATGAATAAAAGCTGGACCTCAGTTGTATGAGGTGCTTGATAATTCATAGTTCCTGAGAAAATCAAGACATTAAACAATACCAGTACAGAACTCCTTTCTAAAGTCTGAACTCCTAGACAGGATCCCTAACAATCATATTAATAAGAACTTGATTGTTTTAATATACTCTTTTACTGAACACACATGTGTTTTCATGTTACTGAACTGAAAATAGGATTATAATTACAATATTTCAAGACCTCTCAATTAGATGCCACTAATGAGACAAAGAAAAACAAAGATGAAGCCTACACTTCACATTTTGACAAAAGGCTTGGAAAGCACTTTAAGTCGTTACCCACTTTGTCTTGCTCAGTATAAGCATACAAAGCTCCACATTTTCTCAGATTCAAAGGAAAAATCTCTTAAATTACATAGAAACAGATGTATGTGTTCCTACCCGCTGTGTCTTTTGCAAGTCACCTCAGTTTTAAATTATTTCAGAAAATAACTGGCTTCTTTCTTTTTTAAGGTCTACCTAAAATGTTCTGCAGTTATGCAATCCTCGCTTGATTTCTACCACTCCAGTTTAAAAATCAGCAGTCATTTTCAAGGCAATTTCAGCTTTTCCTGAGAAACACAGTGTTCTGGTACACAAGCCAACCTTAGAATTGCAGCTGAGCACAGCATGCAAAGACTGATGAAATATTCAAAGTAATTGGCTACTATTCTTTATTTTCCTTGGATAAAAGACACAATCCAGTTTAAGCATATGTATTTATTAAAAGACATGCAAAAGTATCAAAGGATTGTCTTCCAGTCTAGAAGACCAAGAGCATTCAGTTTTCTCTGTCTCCATGTTTCCCACAGGGACAGTCTAAAAGTTTTCTGGCCCTTGCAATGCTCTGTCACAAACCTGCATTACTTTAGTATGACTTTGCATACTGATGAGGATACTGTATTAAACACACATCATGGTGACAATGTGAAAAAACACTAGTTTGTCTAAGTTCACACCTATAGCAACAAGCGTGACAGCATTCATTTTCTGCAATTGCCAGACATAGAAAGATACTGGTATCTCTTAACTCTGACAGACTCTAGCATCACTTTGCAAGACTCTGAATAACTCCGAATGTTTTTGAATAAGATCAAAACTGCTTATTACCTGTTTTTCCAGCTCCACTCTCCCCTGTAATAAGGATACACTGGTCTTTATCCTGGTCCCTTAAAGATCTGTATGCTTCATCTGACAGAGCAAAGCTGCAAAGTAACAGAGAGTCAATTGAGAATTAGCTAAAACAAACATCAACAATAACTACAATTTGTCCTTCATATCCAGGCAGGGGAGAAAAAAGCCAAACAACCCCCAAGTGCTAATGTTCTGTAGGTGGTGAAGCATTCACTTTTCAGAATATAAAGACCCACAGAAACAAAACGGATACTTTTTCTCAGTGGCTTATTTAGACTTTCTCCAGGAACAAGCAAGCATAATCGCAAAGTTTTTCTAAAGACAGCAAGGTCAAAACAAACTCACAAAATTTCAGGGAAATTTAGGTAGCATGCTTCATTGAACAAAATGTCAATGCATCAACAGGACATGTTCTGTCTGAAGACACTGAAGAAAAAGGAAACAGGAGAATCCTGAGCACTAACAAAACCATAAGCTGCAATTTCTACTCTGAAAAGTGTGAAGAAATCTCAGAACCTTATAAAATATCGAGCATTTTAAGCATTCAGGTATTGCTGGACTTTTGCATAAATATGCAGAAGTGTTTCCCAGTGTGTTCTTAAATCAGTATGGGTGATGTCACGTGGTGAAATTAAAGAATATAGTAAGAATCAACAGCTTTCCTGTACCAAAAATGTCTTTCCATGGAGCTCAGAACATCATGACCCTGAAAATACAAGACTGCAATTGGAATCCAGATGTGCTTTGTTGCTATGCAGCAACATATATTTTGGAGAAATGCAGATGTATTCCTTATATTTAGTTTTCTTTATAGTAATTTTGACACAGAGAAAGAGTAATATATTTCAACTGCATTTTTCAGTTTATGGAATAAAGGACTCTGGGAACTGAGCATTAGAACCCCTTGGAAAAACTTGAGCAAGTAGTATCTAAAAAAAGGACATAAAAGCAAAATCCAAATAAAAAGGCACACTTGCATGACACAAGAAGAAAATGTCTACTAGCCAAACACAGCATATTTTTACATGAAATAAACATCCATTCAACAGATCAAGAGCTTTGTTAGATTACTGCACCTAGTAAAATATTTAGTGTTTGTATGTACTTAAAAGTGGATATTGTTTGCTATTTACAGTAAGCAATCATGTATGAAAAATAGAAACGAACTCTCAGATCAACATAAAATGTACAATCGCCGCAGGTTCCTGCCAATGATGCTCATGTCATCGATTCCTTCCTCAGTGTCCCTCCTGTCCTCCTCTCTCCTGCAGCACCCCTGCTTGTCCAGTTGCAGGACCAGCCCAGGGCTCCGTCCCTCTCACCGCTTTTCTCACCAACTTACATGGCCTAAGGCACTAAATTACAATTCTTCTCTCTGCACAGATGGTTGGGCCATCCACTTAACAACCACGATCAAAGGTCATTAACTCCTTTTGAAACACGTACCATTGAACCTGAATTAAGAACTGATCTCTCAAAACTTAATACTGCTATGGTGATTGAAGCATTTGAACTCAGTAGTTCAACTGGAGGTGAAAATGTGTTTACGAGAAAGTAGCAGACTGTAATGTTTTTAGCATTACAACAAAGTCAATTTGTGATGAGGCCAACATGCTGGAGAACTAGCAAAAAAAAAAAAAAAAAAAAATTCTGCTGCTGAGAGACCATGACACAATTTCTGGCATCCACTTTACTGTCTGGAATCCAAACTACAGTAGCAATAACACTTTACCAGACTCTCTTACAGGACATATTTAGGAAATGAATAATATTTGTCGAACACTGCTGCAGATATAATTGTAAACTGAAGAGTACAATGTGCGGCACTCAGAAAAGCTTATTCCAGCACACATTATGTTCCTTTTTGCAAGGAAAAAAAACCCAGTAGGATGAAGAGGAAAGAAATAAAACTGCACTGAGCATTCATGGGCCGTGTGAGAGCACGTTAATACTAGTGCCATGGTTTCCATGGGTTTGATTCAGGAAACCAGCTTTCAGCGGGAAGGTAAGACTCTGAGATGCTTTTTGAACCTACAGACTGGATGGCTCTTTCCATGCCTGCTGTCCTTCGAACAGTCTCAGCCGTCAACTAGCTAGTATTTCACTGCTGAAGCAACTTACTTGGCAGTAGTTTCACACCAGAAAATGAAATCGGCATCAAGCACAGAGAAAGTATTCTCTCTGTTGATATACTGAGTTATGAGTTAATCAGCTTAGTAACCATTCATCTTTTCTAATACACTGAGTTTTAGTTTCCCAACAGCCCCTGTCAAAATATATTTTACTGCTTGATGTATTTAACTCTGCCTGCACTGCATAGTTAAAAACACCAAATCACGCTTTTTCTCCTCCCCCAGCAGAGAAATTGAGAGTCTAATACTGCAATGACACCTCTGAAGTTGGAGAAAAGAGTGGGATTTCATCCAGTTCTGGTTTTAGCCAATCTAGTCAGAGACGCTTGGCATACATTACCTTTGCCTCCAATCTACACAACCCAGCAAAGCCTAATACTTCACAAGAATATCAAATGTTATCTACTACAGACAAAAGAAAAAATAAGTCAACTCATTTCAAAAGCAGCTTTGCGTACGTACTTATCAAAAGTTGCCTAGTAGAAGTGTTCTAAAATCTACCTCTGACATTTCAACCACTGCTCCAACAATTCAACTGGAGAAGGCATAACCAAGAGTGTATTTAAATAACTAAGATTTCTTTGTCTTCCTGGCATTGCATAAACAGCATTAGACACATGTATGTGAGAGCCTGAACAAAGATCTTTATCTCAAAGAAAAAGATAGATCTATTCATTTGTCATTTCGACTTTCACGGCACACCATTACACCTTACAGTCCCTCCTATGTATTACAGCCCTCTAGTTTTGCAATAAAAATAAAAAAAACAGACTTTGAGTCTTTTGGTTCAAACTCTATTTGTTCCAAAAATATAATTTCATGCTGTTCCCTATTTGTTACAAACACATCAAATAATTTAAGGTCATTTTAGTTTAACACATTTTAATGATCTGTAGACCATGAAGAATCCTTCTATTCTTTTAGCAACGTTAAGAGGCACGGCTCTGTAAAGTCACTATTTGCAACTATAGGTTTAAACCACATACCACTCTTTGAGCCACCTCACAATTACAGAGCCTAAGTAAAATTTTAGAATAGCTTGTAGTTTAAAAAGCAGTTATAAACCATGTGTTTTGAATTAGCTGGTGAGTGTGTCAGCAGTGTCATTTACCATACCTTATAATAAGCTCTCCTTTGATTTTTAGGTTTTCATGAAAGAAGACGACATTCTCCTACCACAACAAACACAGAAATATTTATTGGAGTTCTCTTTTAGCTGAGATTTAAGTATAGAAGCAATTTGAAATCAAAACACTACCCACACCTAGCTCAGTAAGAAGGCTCTGCTTTTTTATAGCACAGCTTTTTCAGCCACATAGCTCCAGATGGCCAGATCTCTCTCAGAGTCCTAACTCAAAAATTCTAACAAAGGGAAACGGCAAATAGGCCTCCAAGGGGGATTTCCAAAGGGCTCCAGCAATTTTCAGCAGCACAACAGCATCTCTGTGCTCTAACAGAACACTGGGGTCAGGAAAAGACAGAGCAAGGTTTCCAACCACTCACCCCGAAATGGACTTCAACTGCTAGCGCTTCATTTGAACGCTCAAGATCGCACCCGCAATTACACCAGGGTAAAAACCTTGGTCTTATTGTCATAAATTCAGCTCACAAGAGCAGCTCTTCTACCACCTTCTTCCTTTAAGCTAAAACCACAAGGATGAGTATTTGCCAGCTATTGTACTTCTTTCTGCTGTCATTTTCATTCTTCCTCTCATTTCCCTTAGCATTCTCAATTAACAGTAATTACTTAACACTATCTTAAACTCCCTCCAATTGCTTTTCTCCAATTGCTTTTCTCATGGACTAATAGAGTCAATTCCCTTCATCCCATCTTCACTGATTGTTGCTTTGATTCTGAGAGTCTCAGTCTCCATTTAAAAACACCTATTGCTTAATCTTGGCTTGCAACTGTCAAGTCACTTGCTACTTTCAAAGGAAATTAAGAAAACCTCTCTTGAGCATTCCAATTCCTCAGGAAGCAGAGCCCTGTACCACTTCATTTCTGGTCAGCTGTGTTTAAACACACTGGCAGGATACTAGAAGTCAGTGCTTATCAAAGACTACCTACCACGCTAGACTAAAAGAGACAGCACGAAAATGTAAATTGTACATACATTTTCAATGTAAATTTTACATAAAATGTAATTTATATTAATTCTTTCAAGTTTAATTAAGAGCATCATTTAAGTTCTTTTTCTTTTCCTGAATGCACAGAAGTGCTCTGTAACAGGGTAACAGCAAACAAATGATTTCCTCCTCTCACAACACGCAGTGGGAAAATATCAGAACCACAGAATCACAGTTTGTTTGGGTACAAAAATTCCTAGCAACCTGAGCTATGAACAGTGGAAGCACATTTTATAAAGTGCTTTGCGGTTTTACGTTGTAAATCATCACTATTTGCTATATATGTTCCCCCCGCCCATTCAAGCTCAGTGGAAAATTCGCCATTCAGGAAAAATAACCGTAAGAGATTATTTATAGTATTAGCTCATAGTGCAGAATCATTTAATCTAATTGCCCTAAGGATAAAAAGTGTACTCCCATTTTCCATAATTACAAACTGTCTCATGTTCAGGACTTTGACACACTTGAAAAGAAAAGGTTGATTAGCCTGCCATTGGAGTGAATAAACTAACAGCTAAATTGATGGAGCATCGGCTAGGATAGACCTTCACAGGCAAGCAGCTGCTCTTTGAAAAATGCCAATCAGGAAAAAAATAAAACAGGTTTAAACACCAGGATAAAGAGACGTGCTAAGACAGATGGAAAGCCTTTTCTCCTATTCATATTCTCCAATTTTATTTTCCTGGGGAGCAGAGACCTGTTTTATCAACAATACTATGTGGCTAATACACACAGAAGGGTACCTCCTGTGCATGCTCCCCCACTTTGTTACTCACGTTAGCAACTGTGGCATTAATAGATGCAGAATAAAGCCTGAAGCTGTGTAAATCAGCCCATTTGATTTGTAAGAAGCAGCCATAATTTATGGCAGGAAAAGTAAGGGGACAGGAGGGGGAAAAGGACAGACATAGCCATTGTTGATTTTCTAGAGTAAAACACTTTAAAACACAGCCTAATATTAAGCCAGCGAGATTTATTTTCTGTTCCAGTAGACTGGGAAAATAATATACCATCCGATGCTCATATATGCACTGCAGGTTTAGCAGAAGAGTGATTTAGGCCAATATTCTGAGGTCTGGACAAAAAGAAGAAAATGTTCTTGCTGAAAATCTTGTTTTTCTCAGGATGAAGCAGATTTCAGACATGTCCAATGGACTTTGCCTCAAAAATCTCCCCACAGAAAGGCCCAGCCAATGCTTCTCCCCAAATACCATGCCTGCACAACCTCACAGCTCAGCACAGCCCAGTCCATTCTCAATTCTTTTCCCTCTCGCAGGATGGCACACACTTCCCCTCCAAGCGAGCAGGAGGCTTTATCAGTTTTGATCACTTCCTTTTTACCGATTGGCAGTCCAAAAAAATGCAATTTTTTGAAAACCAACAGCAGTCTTTCCCCAGCACTGTACACAAAAGCCAAAACCACAGCCTATGATTTTCTGCCTATTTCAACATCATCTAAGGCATCTCTTTAGAGCTGCACATTAGTACAATGGAAAACAAGAAATGCCTTTTACCAGGAGCCTATGACCCAGCTGCTGCATTATTTTCCTTCAACTGGTGCAAAACAGGATCTCTGAAGCTGAGGATGACCGTGCCACTTTCTGATTCAGACTGCAAAATAAATCCTCCCTCTAAACTTTAGCAAACACTACCAGCCCCAGGAAGTGTGTCCACATCATATTCAACAGCTCAGTCCCATAAGCTAGCAGTGAAATACATCCAGTAGACTGTCAGGAGAGTGACCTGGGCATGGGTCCAAGCTTAGGTCCTCCAAAATAATGTCATATGATGGCAGAGCGGAGCAGCAGGCAGAGCTTCGGTGCTGCAGATAACCAAGCCAACAGGTCAGTCTCCTGTCCTGGTAACTGTTAACCATGGAAAGCCCACGGGGGCATACCAAATGGGACTAATGTGCACCAGTGCCAGCTGTACACACCATAAACACTTGCAGCTGCAGGCAAACAACAGGTATCACTCGTGACTTGGTTTGCCTAACGAAGGGAATTAAAATAGTGAACTCTTCTTTGGAGCCCGTTCCTGTTGTCCACTGAAGTGAATATATACATAAAGCAAGCCAGGGGGGGAAAGCAAATATCTCCATGTCAAGAGCTTTCAGAAGAGCAGCTTGGCTTAGCTTCCCCCTTGGCAAGTCCCATTCCTTGACATGACATCAGCCAGGGCGATGCCACGTAACCATCACCTCCTCACCTATTCACCTATACTAATACTCAGCCCGTGGGTCTAGCACGAACGGGTAACTCCCATTTCCAAGGCACAGCACAAACCAGAGGAGTTTGCAACCAAAGCAATTTCTCGCCCCACACACCAGGCTGGGTTACCCACAGCAGCCAAGCAGCTCCTATGCAATCACGCAGCAGGACACCGCGGGGCCTCCTGCAGACCTACAGCAAATCAGTCTGCTGTACCATGCACTGCAAGGATTTTAAGTTTCTTGGGGGAAAGGGTTTTTCCCTTTACAAAAAAATAATAATTTTACTGGGCCATAATATCCTTGAAGGGAAGTACAGGAAGTGTTTTCTATTGTTTTATTAAAAAAGCATATTTAATTATATGTAGTTTATTTCCTATGATAAATCAGCACTTGCATGTTTGATCTACTGACTGCCTAAAACCAGCCAGCCCCTTACACTCAGTGGTTTTACTGCACCGGATATGCACTGAACCTTTTTGGTGGCCATATTCTGGGTCAGAAGCTCATACTTTTCCTTGAACTGCCAGCCTGACTGCACTAAACAAGCCTGCAAGGGAAGCAGTCTCACGGCACGCCAGAAATGCCGGTGGTGAGACATTCACATTTCTCCATGGTCCTTCTGAAGCTTTGCAGTCCCTGAGGTTGGGCTTGTAAAAATTAGGATTTCTTCCACTAACACACACTGTCCCCAGTTCAAATGGAGTAGCAAGGGGTCAGACAGCTGAACGGGACAGTAAGGAAAGAGACGTGCAAACTGATTTTCCTTGCTTAGCTTCTGTGAGAGTTTAACTAGAGGACACAGCGTTTTTTAAAATCCCAGTTTACTATTTCATCTACATACTAGCAGATTTGAACTGCACCTCTGAGCTCTTGCACATATGTGCAACTGGTAGGACAGGGAGGAAAAGGGGGAGCAGGGGATAACAGTCATTCCCTTTCTGTGTGGAAATATCCAGACTCTCAATATTTCACAGAAAATTGAATTAGTTTCTGTACCTAATACAGCATGTGTCTGAAAATTAGGGAAGTCTGCTGGTCAAACACACATGTTCAGTTCATGTCAGCTTCAACCAAATTTTACATAAAAGAAATCTTTTTCTGCAGAACAAGATGTGCTTTGAGTATGCTGCTGCACTGTGTGAATAGCACGCTCCCGGTAAACTCCCCCAATAAAACTGTAATTCATCTTGACTTAGGTGGCTAAGCATAATACATATTCCATCAAAATAAACCACTGAGAAACAATTATCCCTCATTTTTAAAACACCGATCGTGGCTAAACGCAGGTCTTTACAATCATCCACAGCTATTTCAAAAAACCAGGCCCAGAGCACAGCTGAAGTGAAATACTTAGAAGACAAGACTGTAGAATTCTATCAGAGGAACAATGATCACTATAGCTTGGCTTTTCCTGTACAGATGGGAATATACTGTTAGTCGCTTTTTTCCTTTTCTTACTTATTTTTTAAATAGGATGTATCTTTGGGCCTTATAGTTTGAGTTTGTACAAATCAGCGGCAGAGCACAGATGCTCCATGTAAAAATGCCAGTGACTTTTTGATCTCGCAATGAAACCACGATAGGGCTGTACTGGTTGTGGGGTTTTCCTGAGGCAGAGGAGAGAGGCTTGCTGCTCTTATGATTTCACAGGGAAAAACATTTAGCAAACAGGCAGTGCCTCAGTGTTGCACGTTCCTGCTTAGTAAAAAGAAAAACCTGCTTTTATTTGCAGCCCTAAGAAGCATCACACTGAAGTCAGAAGACAGAAATAAGTAATTTTCTCCTGATGCAGTGAGAGCAGAGATATAGCATGTAAAGTTTTGGCTTTCACAACAAGCGTGCATTGCTACCACGTGCTCATGCAGGGACTTCTCTTGCTGCAAATAATTTTTTTGCAGAAGTATCAATATTCTCAGACAAGCTTGCTCTACTCTGCTAACTGGGGAATGAAAAATAAATGTATTCCTTTATTCTAAAGTACTTAAACCTGTTCAGTACACAGAGGGAAGGCAAATCGTGAGGTGCCCAGTTTCACATACTTCATAGAAAGGGACGTGCTTTCAAAGGTCTCAGCTCAGGACAACAGCATACTGTGGCACAACTAAACTCCAGTACCCTGCACATACCTAGTAAGAGCTACAGCATCTTACATAAAAAGATATATCTTGGAGTGACTTCATAGCTCTGCCCAGTGAAGAAATGGGGTAAAGAAATGTCAGCCATACATTAGTGCAATAGACTGCAATGGAAGGCAACAGTTTGCCATCAGAAAAAATACCAACCACTTCACCAAATTCATATTACTGTACTGGAGAAACAGGAGTATTCTCACATCCTCATTGCTATTTGCAAGCTAAAGCAAGCTGCTAATCATCACATTTGAAATCTAGGCTCTGTAACACAAAAGCTAGCATGCAGCTGCCCACAAGTTTATCAGAGACAATAGTCACAAAACTGCAAATAAAAGTAATTCAGTTATCTGGCAAACATCCGATGGGCAATGCCAACACTAGCTAATTACATAGGTATGGTTTTTTACATAGGTATGTTTTACTTTACTGGAGGAGCTACTGATTTTTTTAATTTTGCAAGCAACTCTTAAGTTCTCTTAACAAACCAAGTTAAGAAGCCTTACGTGACTTTATTTTTTGCCTCCCGGCTCTCTTTTCCAAATAAAGTACTACTCATGAATCCCTGGACAAAGTAGGCACGCTAAAGCTTATCTCAGCTACTGAGAGCTTGTTAGCTCAGGTACAACATCAAGCTAACCTGTCTATTCAGTCTATAAAATGGCATTTGCTGAAGTTTGTGCGTGAGATTTGTGGATAAATATCCAAAATTTTCTTTCCATGAATGGTCAAAGCAAGAAATGAAAAGTCTTCTTCAGATTGCTCAAACACTAGGCTTCAGTTCAACCCACGTGGACTATTTCCAGGGACAATGTATTTCATCTACGTCCTTGCTTGGTCTGCTGATACTCAAGGAGGATGCCAACTGCCCACATCTTTTTTTGTCCTGCGGGCAGACCTTCATTAAGAATCATCTTGGAGTGATTATTGTCAGTTGCAGTTTAAACTCCACAAGCTTTAGCAACTAAAAATCATTTCTGTAGTATATAAAAAGAAACTGTATACAAGAAAAATGCAGATTTGAACTAATTTACTGAAATGACCACAATTAAACTGTCTTTGTAGTTCAGACCTTTGTTTGTAAACCCCAGTCCCAGCTCTCTTATCTATTTAAAACATAAGTAAAAGATTGTTCAGCGTGCTAGACAGTAAATATTAAGACTGTATTTCCTGATTCATAAAATGAAAAAGTTTATCTTTAATAACCCAAACTACATTAATCATGTTGTACTCAGAGCTGAAGAGATCAGAGCCTTTTGTGTAAAGCTGAATGAAAAATCTTCTGCCTCTAAAGGTGGTATAAGAGCTAGAATTTTACTGAAGTTTCTTTAAGGCTTTAAACATTAGCCTTGTTTACGCTGTACCTAAAATCATGACAAAGACTTCTAGCATAGCAGATGGGCACTTCCTTCTGTGTTATAAATTGCTAAAAAAAGAAAAAAGATGACCATTAAACACAATGAGACACTTCCAATGAAAGGGTGACAGCTGTTCTTAATTGCAATTTGAAATCCCAGTTCTTAAGGGAGTACCACACTGCCAATTGAGGAAATGCGTAACAACAATTCTGGTCCACGGACACTCAATGCATAAAATAGGATTGCTGTCATTTCTGCTAGGGCCTCTACCTGCCCTCACTCTTCAGTCTGCATTTAAGAAGTGAAACACAGCAGCGCCTCCTTTTAAGTACTTTCCAGTGTGCAAAAAGTCCCAAAATTCTAATGAAAAGAAAAAGGAAGCTATCAGATCCTTTTTTAAAAATCAAGTTATATTTAAAGCTACAAAAAGTGTCTAAAAATGCTTTTATTTCCAAGTCCTCTCATAACATCAGTCAATTTTCTAATCAAAAGAATGTCATTTTGTTAAGCAGCACAAAAGAGGCTAGTCTTATTTCTAGCCTAGATGTACAAATGAAGAGCTGGAAGAACTATTTGAAATGTTGAGAAGAGACCAAGAGCAGTTATGTATTGACAAATCTGGTGAATTGCATTACAAAACTGAAAAACTACTGCAGGTCCTTTCCTTTATTATTATTCCTTTCCCACTTCACTCACAAAATTCATTCAGACATACTGAATGGATTCTCAAGCTTTTTGTGTGAATTAGAGGGATTCTACTTTATGTGATAATGTGAATTAAATTTTAAAAATCTCAACATTTTATGTCCCAAAAATATCAGTGACATAACATGAACACTATCCAGAATACTCCAGTTCCAGGAAAGGGAGAGAAATGGGATCTGGCAAAAAAGTTACCATTCGTTTAGACTACTGGAGCACTAACACGCATCTCCAACTAGCCAACATATATTAAAGTGCTTTTTTGCCCCTCCCCCCTTTTTTTTTCTAAATTATCTTTGCTCCAACAATATAGCCAAACCCCAAATTATTCTATGCTTACAAATAAACACAGACTATAACAAATACACTCACATTCAAAAAAAGGAGAGAGATCGTCACAGATAACTAAAAACATTTGACTCTCAATCCCCAACATGACTGAAGTCAAATGTGAAAGTATGCTGTGTACAGAGGCATGAGTAAATATTTGAAAACAGTTCTGAAAATAAAGTTATTTTGTTGAGGCGCTAAGCCAGCAGTTAATTCAAGAAGGATGCCCCAAGATTATTTTCCTTTGTACATTATGACGACAATTACAGAGTTACAGAAGCATCTGGAACAGATCTCAAGTTAAGTGTTTCCCTTACAAATTCACCATGGTTTAAAAGGTACCCAATTTTTGCTTTTTTTTTTTTTTTTTGTGAGCTTCTTCAAAAAGTGCAGTGGACACATGAATTTTGTTATTGTGGTGGTGGTTTGGTTTTTTGGGTTTGGTTTGTTTTTTTTTTTTTAAAAATCAGGACCACACACAGCTCTCCAAACAAGAAGCTGATGGATGAGCAGGCTCTACCAGAGCCAGGTGGGTCCTGCCCAGAGAGGTGGGCCTCTGGCAACAGGACTTCAGGAGCTGTGACTGACAATACACACAACTGAGATGGCTGTGGAGAACGAAATTGTTTGTGAGCCAGTGGATTTGGTGCTTTTGAATAATTTTGTCACAGCAGTATATGCTGCTGTAGCTTCTGAGAGACAGAAGGATGCTGGAGGGTGAGACCAGAGGCAGAGTCCTCTCTGTCTCCTGGGGTATTTTGGGAGACAGTTTTGTCCTGATGCTTTTTATGTCCCCTGTAGTCTACATATACTCTTTCCTAGCCTAGGAAGCATTTAAACACCACAGCAGCACAAAAATCCACCTGCCTGCAGCTCCACCCCACGTGTGCTACAGCTCTGCAGCTGCACGCAGCATCGCACATTTTCATGTTGGAAATCCCACGTCCCAGACACTTAGAGAAGAATGACAGCACCAGTGCCATACATAAAGAATTTAAAGGGCTTTTTAATTTCTTAACTTATGCAGCGCTACATAGAGGACCAAGGGAAAGGCTCATTTCAGTGAACTTCGGAATCCAGTCTAAATGGCACTCCAGACCATTTAAAAATTAAAGAACAACATTCCTCTATACACTGCTTTTCCAGGCTGTTTATACTTCTTGGGTGTTGGGTGTGTTTTTAGAGCCTCCTTACAACTGCATGTCCTGCTATAAATCAGTTCCTGGATTATTATGCATTATTACAAAATTTCATGCAATCTAACACTGGCAGCAAACAAACAACCACTGTTCTGGTCAGTAAGACTAGATTCACCTCCGAAGCACTGGAGTGAGATGACTGCATTATGTGCTATCCAAACCAACCAAAACTGCCCTGCTCAAATTTCAGGAAAAAGCTAAATTTATTGTTGCATGAGAGAGAAACCTTGCTTTGTACCCTAAGCCTTCAAGTTCACAAATCACTTCCAAAATGCTCTTCAGAGAATCAGACAGCCATTTCAATATGGCCACACCACAACTGCCTTCCTCAAAACTCTGTTTTCTCAGAAGGACTTCCGAGGTCTCCTATCAAGTGTAAAATTTAGGAATCACTGCATCCCATGGGTAGTGTGCCAGCAGCCTGCAATACCACAGGCTCTTCCGGGGCATGAAGCCCTTCTGACTCTTGAAGCAAATGTGATGCTTCATCCCCTTTTCATCTATACAGTTCAGGGATTTACATTCATGGATAGACCATATTCAGCACTGCCTCACTACAGAGGTTAAGAGAGTAATAAGCCTGACTCCTTCCAAAATAAGACTTCGATATTCTCTGCAGGTTTTTTTCCCCCTTTTTCTTTCAACCCATTCCTAGTGTGGGGTTACAATTAGGTACTGGCAGTCCTCCCTAATCACTATTTATGATTGCTGTCAGCCATAGAAGTTCCCTCCCTGCCCAGCGGTTAATTTTGCCAACTAACCTCTGAAGTGATCACCTTCCCTCAACTATAAATCTCTTCTGAGAGAGGCACTCTGCTGAGTCACATGAACAAGTCCAAAGACTGAGTCTCTGGAGAAGTCAGGAATAAGAACAAAAGGTCTGTAAAAAGTAGATACTGCAAGGTGAAGAAAAACATAGGGGGAGGATTTAAAAAAAAATTAAAAAATAAAAAAATCCCCCAAAACAAAAGCAAATGAAGATGAGGAAAGGACAAACTGAAAAGGAAATGTTAAAATAAACACACTGGGGCAATGAAGGACACTAAACTATGACACATGCTCTCACCCCACCATCCCCTTCTTCAACAAATAAAGATAGCTACTGTGTACCCGTGGGGAAAAGCTTAATTTTACATATAGGCAAAAACTTTCCTTCACAGCTGGGACTCTGTCATGCCCTTCAGGCAAAAATATTTGCTTTAAATGAAGGAGGAAAAAGAGTTACTGTAACCTTGGTGTTTCCAAAAACATGCAATCCTGGAGTATCAGCAAAAAAAGCCAGAAGCAAAAATATAACTTCTACATTCACTGCTTACATTAGCTCAAAAATTGAAAAAATATCCACAGGATAATGATTTGTCCCAATAATTATTAAAGTGATGATCACTGACATGGTGAACATTAATAAGTTCCTCATTCTTGCATTTTAATAGGCATCAGGTTGATATCTTTGTGCTTGCATCCTATATAAAGGCAAGCTGGTTTTCAGGAGTTGCCTGCAAAAGTTTAAGTCTTTCTAAATTTGCAAGCTTTTAATGCAAAGCTATTGCCTCTTCAGAAATATTTGACTTAAAAGAACTAGTAACAAGTAAATGAAATATACAGGAAAATTGCCTAAGTGGAATGCAATAGATGTCTGATAAAAGCCTTCCCCAGATATTTTGCTGCTGTTCTAGTTATTCACCATAAATACTTCAGTGCACAGCTAGAAAAGAAAAAAATAAAAGTACGTTGATTCTGAACTCTTATTTGCTTGTAGCTTGTTGTTAGCTGGACAGTTGCCACTTTCTATTTTGTCCCTCAACTTAAAACACTCCATGATTTTTCTAAAGGAGCAGGTAAGGCATTTCAGAATGTGAAGGGGAGCAAAAAGTCACCTGCCACCCTACCTCCCAGAGACAGAGAGCTGCTAGTAGCCGATGTTAAAATAGGAAATGCAAGAAAGCACCTACTCTGCAATCCTTTAAAGTAAATCTGTTACTGGTAGGAAAGTGATACGGCACGATGGTTATAAATAAATGGTACAATAAGCTCGCTATTTCTGATTGCCTTCACTTTGAAGATGCCTGCAGTTGCCTTTGTCACTGGTAGAAGTCAATGTAAATTAGCAAGATAGACGGCTTGGTTCTCTCTCATGTCTAGGCTACCCAAAAGGTAAGCAAAACAGCAATTACCTCAACTGAAATAGTAATTACCTCAACTGAAAGAGCAGAACAGAAGCGTAAGGACTGCACAAATCAAGCAGCAAACTGTTTGAACACTGAAATGTCATACTCTGCCCTGTCAAGTCAGAGACAAGTTTGATCCTGCCTTGCAGATAAAGACAAAACCAGTGAGATTAACAAAACAGTGGAAAAAAAGAAACAATTAAAAAGCTTGGTAAACTTCCTATTACAGCTATGCAAATAGCCACAGACTATGAAAACAAGCATTCACGAGGCCTAGAAAAGTAACATTTTATTACATGGTGCCACAACAACAGTGGTGTATTTAGAGAGGAATGAACTATTAAAACAAAATCTCTTTGATCAAATTTTATCAGGTGTAACACTATCCAAAATCACCTAACCAGAAACCTTCTCCTAGAAATTCCATTTGGCCGCCCATTCAAAATGTGTCCGTGGCCTTGCTCTTTAGTTTCCAAAGACCATTTTAAAAAACACAAACCCGCCCAAAGCCTGCAATTAAGTATTAACTAGCGTCACTGAAAGCGCCAGTCACTCTCGCAGACGCTCTTGAGGAAGCACAGAGCAGATGACTAGGTGTTCACTTTCAGATTAGGGCTAAGAAAACACGTGAACAGATTTTCACTCCCATGGGTATATGTTTCCTTCAATGCCCATATACGGGGGGAAAAAAAATCTAGGTATGGATTTCCTTCATGTCATTATATACTTCTCTCTTCCCTTCTGTTTTCATTTGCTCACCAAGCCTGCTGTTTTACTGAGGCTGTTCACATTCTCAAGCACATCCTCCCTATACCAATCCATCACATCCAGACTCTTGCACATGCCTCGAGCACAGGCAGAAGGTCATACAAAAGTACTGGAAAATAAGCAAAACATGATTTAGATTCCTTGTTTCCCAGGAGCTCCCACACAGAGCCGGAGCTCTGGGAATGTCCCAGGGCATTCTGCTCCAGAGACACTGATGCTTAAAACCTGTGATTCCCAAAGCTAAAGGTTCTCTCCAAAATGACAGACCTTGGAGAATATGAGCTACCATGTTTACAGGTGACAGCATGTTTATTTCCAACAGAAGAGTTTTGGTGTCACGCAGATTTGGTTTCTATAGGAATCGCAAACCAAATCACTGCTAGAATTTTTTTTGCAATAAATTGTTTGCATTTTTCTAGCTAGTACTAGTAACAAAATTAGATTGATCATGTGTACATAGGAGACACTGAAATAAGAAACACTCTATGTATCATTTCATTTCTAGACACACTTTCTAGGTTGTACACATTAGTTTCCTTATAAATGGTCAAGAGTTTTGCTTTGCTCAGGATTATGCAATAGGAACCAAAAGTCTTTTCCCAAAGCACACTTAAATGGTATGGTGGGCCTACCCACAATCAATTCTTCTGAAGAGGCCATGGCTCAACAGAGATTTACACATCAAAGAAAAATAAGTATGTACATCTCCACAAATCCACGTGGGGTTTTTTACCCCCACATCAGAAGAAATACCACAAATTACAATTTGTCTCACAGCATCTCTTCATTAAAGTTCCTGAGCGGCTAAAAGAAAAAAAACAACCACCTTGAAGATTGCAAAGTCTCTGTAGAAGTGTGGCAGCCTCCCCAGATATGCCCGAACCCTGCTTTTAACAGTGGCTGCCTACTCCCAAGATCAGTCAACCCTAGAATTAGCTGCAAGCTCCAAGGCTGGGACGATGCCGGCTCTGTCCCAAACCCAGTCCTTGGCCTGTACGGACCCGCGTGGTAGGCAAGCACCCCGTTGGTGATCAGTCTGGGCTTGGCTGCAGCAGGAACATGGGGTCGCCCTGAGAGCTCACCTCATGGTCTATAAACCAGCATTCAAGTCCCAGCTCCATGTTTGCAGAGTGAACAACTGGACTGGCATGAATCCTTAGGCTACAGCACAAGGCACTATATATTAAAGGGGATGAAAAGTTATTTAGGCTTGTCAGAGATGGCGTAAGGCAGCCTACGTAGCCCTTATTTTAGACACCTACAATATTTTAAAAGTATCTTTTAAAGATGGTGAGAAGTTTACCAATTTTAGCAGGGACAAAAGTGACACCCTTGATTCTGCAGTTATCATAAGCATCTACAAACAGGTGGGAAGGGAAGCAAGGTCACCATAAAGTAAGATAATTTTATATTTCTACAGTTTGAAAAGATAACACTGTATCTGTAAATAAAACCATAACAAAGATCATTTCACAATCCTGTATTTTTTAAAAGATATGTTGTCCACTTAGAAGGTATCAGAAGACAAAATTTTCATACAGAAGCAACAATACATAAAAGAAAATTTGTGGAGAGATCATATCTGTCCAAGACAAATTAGTCTTACACTTTTCCTGACTTTGCACTCTATCCAAACTTGCAAGTAAAATCTATTACTATCACACAGTCGAGATCTCGTGACATAATTTAAAAGTGAACATTTTCTCGCTTCAAACTACTGCTCTTAAAGTGGATTTCTGGTGTTAGGACTCTAGAAGTTCTTGCTCTGAGATGGCAGCCTGACCATACAGTTATTGTCATTAGTGATGAATGATGTTTATGAAACATTTTTCTACCAAGTTAAGACTCTCATAATACATACAACAATGACTTTTGATGATTTCTGTTCTGGGAAAAAAAATCTCTCAAGTGAGATAGTAATATATTTATCTCCACGTTTTTCTATGTACTTGATTCAACATGTAACCAAGTAGATAGTACTGACTTTCAGAATGTCAGACCAACTGTAACTCCCAGATTTCATTTTTAAAATCCTCCATCATACGACAGCAAATTTTATGCAGCCAAACAAAGTTAGCAGAGCAGAAAGTTCTTTTAGCAAGCAACTGTGTTAATTTAGCAATTGTGCTTGCTAAACAAAACTGTGAAGAAAGAAACCTGAACATAGCCAGAGTTCATATCCAAGAGGGCCAAGAACTACCAGAAGCTTAATCGATCTGATTAATTGGCTGTTTGCATTTCACTCCACATATCTGGAAAAGTTACAGATTAAGTGTGAAGGCAAAAAAAATAATCAGAACAAAATAACTTCCAGAACTCTTTCCACACATAATTTCCTTTTAACCTAAAAGCTAACACTGCAGGAAGATGCATGAATTTAAGGCCATGTTTAGGCACACATCCAACTGATGATCACTCAAGGCAGTCTCCTGAATATGTGACTGCAAAGTCAGGTGGCAACCCCACAACACACTGGAAACACTTCTCTATCACAGCATCACGCAGAGAAGAGGAACAGCTGGCTTTAAGCTCACAAGATACCTTACTTCCAGCTGTACCACCCACACCTGTGATCGAAGTCTTGCCCTGCTATGGACAGGGCTCAACCATATTCCATTACTCTCAATAATTCTGCCCAGACCCAAATAATATGGGTCGTGTCTCTATAACCATAATGCAAGGCCTTTGACTTCTTTGCAATATGCACCCCTGTAGAGGAGTAACAGAAGCGGAATGAAAGTCAGAATAAGAGACTATACCTACTTCCCAGCCTTCTATTCCTAAATTTAGACTTGGAATTTACATTGAAGGGGGCCTACAGGAAAGATGGTGAGGGACTGTTTATGAGGGAGTGTAGTGACAGGACAAGGGGTAATGGGTTTAAGCTGAAGGAGGGACGATTTAGATGAGATGTTAGAAAGAAATTCTTTACTGTTAGAGTGGTGAGGCACTGGAACCGGTTGCCCAGAGAGGTTGTGGAGGCCCCATCCCTGGAAGTGTTTAAGGCCAGGTTGGATGGGGCTTTGGGCAACGTGGTCTAGTGGAGGGTGTCCCTGCCTGTGGCAGGGGGGTTGGAACTAGATGATCTTTAAGGTCCCTTCCAACCCAAACCATCCTGTGATTCTATGATCATAGGCAAACTGTATTTTGCAATAGCATATGTCTGTATGTATGCTATATATTTTAGCCTTAAAATTTGCATTACATATTTGTGGCACTCTGACTGCCCCCTTAGGCTCATTTCCACCCAGCACAGAGGAGAGGAGACCAAGCTTTCTTTTTCCTACAGTTACCATTCAGACATATCCAATATGTTTCTGCATTCATCATGAGGGTTTTTCATTTTTTGCATTGTGCAAAGAGAAATTAAGAGTTTCAGATATCAAAAGCAACACTATATGACTCAAACATTTCTAACACCTAGAGACTTTCAGAAGGCAATCTGGACTTTGAAAGAAACAGATTTCCTCGAAAACAGACTACTTACTTTACAATGCAGTAATAAAGGCTGCTGCTAACCATTACAGGAAAATGTTCTGAAATGCACATACCACGATCTAAATACATGAAACAGAAAGAGTAACTCATCTTGACTTCTCTTTAAAATAAGAATGATCTAATAAAAATTCATTTTGGAGGAGCAGTGGTGTGATTGTTTGCTTTAATCCACGCAGACCTTTTGATGAGAGACACAGCTGGTACCATCTGTTTCAGGACAGAATGAAAACTAAAACTTCTTCACTGTACTTACATGTGAGGACTGAGTTCATAAAAGTTTCGGTTTCTGTATTCTTCCACTTTCTCTGGAGTATAAATGGGTAGAGATCTGTAGGGGTTTATTGATATCACCACACTGCCAATATATGTCTGTTGAAGGAAAACAAAATATCATGAATTTGTCTTTTTAACATATTTTTGCTGCTTATATATTATTCTCCCATTTAATACTTATGCAAAAAAACCCAAACAAACAAAAAGCCTAATTGTAGCAATGAATAAATATTTACATACCCTCTGAAACACCTTTTAGATCTCTCCCAACAATCACTGTTGGGTACCCAGTTGCTATTTCTACATAACTGAAAACCTCTTATGAACGTTTTTTAAAAGAAAGCCCAATCATACAATATTTCTGTGACTAATTCAGTTGGAGGAGGGAAAGGGAAAAGGACACAGATGTTCACAAAGAACCAACTCTGTCTGCATGACAAATGTCACACAAGCTTTGCCGCAGCCCTCGTACACTCATACAAAACGAAGTAAAGGCAAAGCCAGAGCTGGACTGTGCTCCCTCACCCAAGGAGGAGCTCCGTGCCATCTCTCCAAAGCCTTGGGCACAGAAGAGCTTCACCGGGAAGAAACCTGAAGGCTAATAGCCTCTGACAGGTTTCTGTCAACAGAGAGATTTACTGTCAGGATTCAAGTCAGTCAAAGTCCTACTGTGGTTCCTCAGACATGAAGCGTAATTTTTATTTCCAGATTCTTAAAATACTTACCATTACCCTTGAAAGCAGATGGAGCGATGCGTTGTTTTACTGTTAAGTCCCATTCACCACTAAGCTGAATAAAGACTGATACTGTACACCCTCATTACCACATCAGCACATGACACAATTAAGCTGCCTTCGTCAAGCCCACTGCTAGATGCCCCACAGCTCCCTACACCTCCCTCCACCTGCAAGGGCCACACTCAGATACACCTGAGTGGTAAGAAACACCACAAACCCATCCCACCCTGCCTGCAGATACTGATCAAAGATTAATTAAACCCCGAGAGTTTAGTATCTCTTTCCACAACCATGAAATAAATAAATAACACCTGGTGAAACACAGTCTTCCAATAACTAGGGACTCCCTGGAAGGTATAAAGGCTGTACACAAAAGCCACAGGTTCCTGTTATTTGAATTATACTTGCTAATAACTACTGAAGAAAAACAATGTTTTGTTCTATAGATGTATGATTTTTAAATGACACCTTAGTGCCTGGCAATCACTGCTTGGATTTATCTCCACAATTTTCCTTCCAGGGAAGTGCTATAATATGAATTTTAAAATGGGAACAGAGGCAACAAGAAGCCCAAGTTACTCACCAACAGGTTCGGTAGAGCACCAAATTACCTTCAGAGCTGCAGTCACAAATTAACAATACTAAGGGCTGCAACCCTTCCCTATCTTCCACCTCTAAAGCAACTTTCTGCTAAATCAAATTTGGTCCTAGGCAGAAAGCTAGGAGAGCAAGATTTCCCATCTTCCATAGCATGCATACACATAGGCAAGCTGTGAACTCACACGGCATTTTCTGTCCCATTTAAACCAAAGTTGAACAAATTAGACTTCAGTGATAAAACAAATAGTATGAGGCTTCCAGAGACTCTCGTAGTTCATCCTTGCAGTATTTACTACCCATAGGATGAAACAGAAGCAGCCACTGCTGACAACTCATCATACAACTGCTGCTGCGATGAAACACAATACTTCACCAATTGGGCTCAAGACTCATCCTTTCTAAACACGCATACTTTCTCCTCTCCTTTGGAACTAGCCAGAAACTTTCTGCAAAACATTTCCCCCTGTGCATTCAAGCCCAGAACAGACCCAGTACCCTTGAAATGGGCTGGTTTCACACCAAGAGTCTATCCAGAGTGCTACGAGGGGGAGCAAGCCTGAAGGTGCCTTGCATCTCAGCAGCCAGGCTGCAACTTAAAAGAGGAATAACTCCAATCTGCCCCACACCGCAACTTGAGGGAAGCACCCCCAAAGGCATTCAGATACAGACTGTTGAGAAAATCCCAAATAATTAAGATTTTTGCTTCTTTTAAACACACATTGCAGTGTGTGTTTATATATATTCAAATAAAAAAAAAAAGTTCTAGTTTTGTGGTCATCCTCCTCCTAAGGAAGAAAGTGTTTTCCATCTATGTCCAATCTCTTTGGCTGAACAAGAAGAAAATGCAAAGATTGCCTTTCTACAGTGTTTACTTTGCTCTCTCAGCACACATATGTGGCTTTGGCAGTTTGCAAGCCTACAGATTCTTGGCGAGAATAAAAGCTACCCAAGAGTAAGCAGCTTTCTAGTCTTCACAAGTGCGTACATACCCCAATTAGGACTCTTTCCTGATAAAACATTAATATGTTAACTTGTTTCCTCCTAAATCTCAAGAATTTGTGAATTCAGCCTGTTGTGAAATCAGTGCTGGAAAGTATCAGCAGGATAGAGATGAAGGCCAGATCTTGAAGATTATATTTTGAAACAGGAATTCTTTGGAACTTGAAGACTTGCCCTTTTCAGCTATTCTGCTACCATAATAGCATACAATTTAATTGCTAAGTTCCTTGAAGTACCCTGAGATGCCAAGGTAAAGAAAGATGAGTGAAAGTGAAAACCCTGATTTTTAATTTTGAATACAGGCATTTGAATGAGATTTATTTAGAACCATCTCTTCATAGCTAAGTGTTGCTTAGGCAATGTATTTTGGGCATTCAAGTCAGCTGTTTATTGTCAGACATGAACAAATACAAACCATTTCCTAAAATACCAATATTTCAAAAGGTCAAATGTCTATATAGAAACAAAGACATACTCATGCCCATTTTAAACACCAAGCCAAAGCATGCCAAGAAATCATTGGTTTTGCTGCAAAGCTCATTACAAGAACTAATACATTTCCTCTTCTAAAAATGCCACTATCTCAAAGCTGATGCCTAATAGCTACTTGCTACTGGTGGTCTCTGAGATTCCACATAACGGGGATAAGCAGATCCGGAAAATAGCTTTCCCACATAACATCTGCCTTCCCACCAGAACTCTATTATAAACAAACAAAATAAATGGCTTAAATCCTTGAGCAAGCGACAAGCACAGAAACATTCCAATGCTGAAAGCAGAACGCCCAAGAGTAGTGGGAGACCACATTGTGGCACTCCAGGGACTGAAGAGATCCTTAATTTTCCTTGTTTAAGGAAAAAATGAAACCCCAGAGGAAAAGCCTCGTGATGATGAACACACAGAATGTGATCAGGAGATCTAATTTCTTTCTTGGCTTTGACATAGTCTTGTTATGCGAGTTTGGACAAGATCTGCTGTCTCCTCAAGTTTTGTTAACTAGAGACTCTTGATAATACTCCTTCCTCCAAATTTCTACTTTATTGTAACAACTCACAAAGGCAAATTCTGCCTCCTTGGCATGTTTGTCCAGAACCCAAACCAAAAGGACTCTCACTTGTCATTTATCAGTGCATCTGTCATGTAGCACAGCAACACTGTAATGCACTAACATTTCATCTGCGGAAAAGAGCAAATATCCATCAGGTCAAATGACAATACATTCTGCATTCTCCATCAAAACAATGCAGACAACTCATTCCTCTTCAGTAAAGAGTTTAAGATCCTGAGTCGGCAGAAAATTCTAAATCACAACTCAACTGGAAAAGCCAATAATATTTGTTATATCACTTTGAAGAACTGTTGGAGATGCAACAAGCAAGACACTTTGATGCCTGAAAGTCAACATAACCACTTGGGGCAAGATGGTACTACTGCTTCAAGCTCATATCCGCCTTGCAAGGCTTTCTGTGCCTTTCTAACCCAAACAGCTTTAAGACTGGCTTCAGAAGAGGCCTGAAATAGCAAGACAATATGAGGCTCCCATTGCTCGGGAGAAACCTACAGGCAGCAGCCTCTTCCCAGCCAAGGCCTGTGGAAAGCTATTGCTAGAAACTGGCAAACCGCCTGAAACGCCTGTGGACCTTTTCAGCGGAGAGGTTGCAAAAACCTTATAGAGAGGCCAGCGAAAGGTCCCCAAACACCTCTGCAGCCAGGATGCACAAGCACTGTGGTGAAATCTGACACACAGGGAAGAGGCAGTACAGACCAATTCAAGAAGGGGAGCTTTTAGAATACCACTAGTAGAGCTTATGGGAGAATATTTCACACCCTGGGATACAGTATATTAATAAAGTTATTCTTCCTCCTTGCAAAGTTAGTCTTGCAATATCCCCAGGGCCCAGAAGAGAGAAGATTGCAGCTGCAGAAGCCAGGGAATGTTACTAACAGCAGTTGAGGCTGCAGCACAGGAGCTGCAGAGCTGGGGCTACTGTAACAGCCTGCTTCGTGTCTTTAAAAGCTTTTCTGGATCTGTGGCATCCTCTGCAAAGCAACCCTCTGTTTTAAAGACCATTACAATCATTTAAAATCAAAACTTCTGAGTTTAAAATCATTAAGCATCTACACAGATTTGCTGCAAACCTTCTGGAAGCATACTCTACATCACTTCTGTCAGCTCTATTAAAAACAAACCCACTGCTTCTTACCCGTGGTAGCCTCTAACAAGTCCAGAAAAATTGCTGCTGCACACAAGTCACTCCTGCTGTAAAATGCCCAACTGCTAATGTACCCTGCAAGTGTGCTAAATTCCCAGGGCCCAGTAAAGTTGCTCTGTTTATTTATTTTTTAAATGCTGGAGCACAGAAACAAAAAACAAATTTTAGTAAAATGAGATCACTAGTGTGGGTACCAATTCTCCATTTATGCAGACCAATTTTAATACTCCAGATATGCATAATGCATAACTTTAGTATTGATTATGCTCGAGTGGACTACGTTCCTATGACTCTGAAGAGTTTCAGATCACCCCTTTAAAAGAATTCATTGAAATGAGAGACATTAAAGAAATAAGATCAAAGAGAAGCGTGACTAGATTTTATTGGAACAAATCTGGAACCAAAGCTTGGGCAGCAGTTTTCTTTGCAAGGGGATGGGGGGGGGCGGGGGGAGGGTGGTTTGGGTTTTTGGTTTTGCTTTTTAATATGACATGTGCAAAATTATATTTCTAATATAATACTCATTTTCATTTGTATTTGCCTGAACTACTGCAGTTCTGGATCTTGCCAGCTCATAAGCACATGTGTCGCTGCATGCTCAGAACAGCTGAGGCCAAGGAGATGGCAGACGCAGAGGAAGCCTGTGCTTACACGTTCTGCTTTCTGAACCGTCTCAAACTGAAACAGAACCTGGCAAATTTAACACCACAATGTTACTCAATAATGAAGTTTCTCATTTTAATAAACATTAGCAACTAGATCAGTACCTTATTAAAATACCATCTCTTATTTGAACTGTCATGCTGTGCGCTCAAATTTGTTTTTCATTGTGGTTGGCCACAATAACATAGCTAAATGCACCCTGCTTCTGGTCCATTGTGTTTTTTCAGGTTGGAAGCACTTGCAAAGTTGCAAGAGACTACGTTTGAAAAGAATGAGGAAAAGAATAACATCAAGACTAAAAGTAAAACCACCTTAAGATCATTATTACTGTTTCTGGGTCTTTGATTTACTGTAATACTGTGTATCACAATGTAGGTGTTTGCATTGTTTGGTGGAGAGAGATGGGCTGGGTACTTGAAAAACACAAACAAACCAGGATTTCATCCTGTAATACTCCAGGGCTTGCCTGCACTGTTTCATGACAGCACATACAAAATAAACTCTACCTGTGATCCAAGCCGTGCAGCTGCACTTTGCATTCAGCCAATGCCTCCTGCTTCAGGGAGCTTGGAGCACGAGCAGAGCCTCCAGGTACCATCTGCAAGCAACTATGCAGGCACAACCCCAGGATCCCAAAGAGCACTGATGGAGTGGAAAGAACAGGTTTTTTTTCCTTGACCAGGAGGCTTCTGTGTGGATTTTCCCATATCCAGTCAGGGTTGGACTCACGCAGCATCACATAGCACTAGGTCCTTAGCAAAAGAAACTTCTGTGCTTTGAGTCCTCTCATTAGTCTTTCCCAGCAAATACAGCATCTCTCCAAAGCTCCTGATCAGCTCTAAAGCGGCTGCCATAATCAGTGAGATGCTACAGATGAGAAGGCCTGTTTCTACAGCCCTCACTGGAAGGGAAGTCAATGTTAAAAATTTCATTTTCTTAAGGCTAGTCTGTGGCAAACTGAAAATACAAACCAGACTCTCATACTTAGTGTCTGTCTCTCCTTCTCCTTGATACTACAGAATTTTTTTCACTGTAGTTAGGAGTCCTTTCTAGTTATGTTTGTATGAGTGAAGAAATATAGTACTGGATTTCTGAACAAACACAGCCTATTCGCCATGATGATTAAAACTCTCTTGCTCAAGCCCACCCTCTTGGACGTGGCATTTTCACCCCAGAAACACAGTGGACAAAGTCTGTATGTTGTAATAGAAAAAAACCAATCCCAGTAGGCTATTATATGTGCTTAATACAGTTATTAATCATGATAGGCAGCCTTGCAAAACCTGGAGAAGACAGTAAAGATTGTAAAGAGAACTACATAGAGAAGAACACTGGGTGAGTTCCTGAAATTTTGAGGGTGGGGGAGAATCAAGTGAAAGAAGAAACTGAGGCAATAGTACCCACAGGTCAAGCAAAACCATCTTATTGCTAGAGGAGACAAAATTCAGCACTGGTACGTATCACAGTCATGTACTAAATATGTTGAAGGCTGATACAACAACTCAAGAAACAAAGCTCAAATGGGTAGAAACACACAACTATATCCCAAATCAAACAATTACGACACAGGCAACCTATGTCAAAAAGGATAACAAGACTGCTAAATTATTCTTCGATATGGGCTTGAAGCCACTGTGCAAACAGCAGCAGTCTGAACAAGCTACAGGTAACCTGCACCGATCAGGATCAAGCCCCTAATCATACTGCAACCTGTTTCAGATCCAAGCCCTGAAGTAAGAGCCAAGAAAAAGTATGTTTGCCAAGAAAGACCCACACAGCAAGTTGAAGCGAGTACTCAAAGGGGATGCATGTGCAGAGATTATCAGGTTTCTCTTCCGAGTTTCTTGAGGGCGCAGACACCTCTCCACTGCTCAGCGAATATTGCTGCTAACCTCACAATCATTATGACAGACTCTAATGTTATTATCAACAAAGCAGATTAATCATCTCAGCCATCCGCCTCTCTGACTACATTGGGATGTTTTTATACAAACAGAATTCCTGAGCAAGATGCAATTGTAGACAAAACCTGTAAAGTAAGTGATGAGGAGGTCAACCCAAAAGCAGATATGAGAAGTTTTAAAGGTAGCATTTAAATACTCCAGAATGTCAGTACTTGCTCACTTTTCAAAAGATAAAGACTTGTTTGCATAAGCAAACAGTAGCTGGAGATTGGATAGTGCCTGTGCCAAGAAACCATTGGTGGAAACATTAGCAATACTCATTACAAAATGTTTCGTTATTTCTGTACGAATAAAACATGGTGGGGGGAAGAAGAGTCTCCTGCCATGCTGCAGCCAAGGCTAAGCTATGATCTTCAGGGTAAGAACCATGTTTTTTACAATACTTGGGTGCTTTTTCTTCTATTTCTGTTATTTGCCAATCTTTCATTAATCTTCATTTGGGGTTTTTATTTCACATAACATGCACTGAAACCACTAGTAAAATGCCCAAAATATCATCACCTTAGTGAAGAAATACATTACATTTTGGGGCAGAGCCATCACTGTAGCATTCCCTGGGGCCCTATGGGAGGCATTTCCCACACCACTTTCTCTCTTTTTTCAAAGTGTCACATCAAATGCAAAAAAGAAAGACCATGTAGGGATGGAGAAGACCCCTACACGCAGCCCACAGTATGCATATAATTTTCTGTGATCCTTATTCATGTTTTCTTACTCCTTTATGCAGATATTGCATACAGCCCTACAAATGCTACACTTGGCATCGTGGGAGCCATACAAAAAGGAAAGGAAACAAAGCAATGCCTTGAGGTAAGTAACTCTCCTCCCACGAAGCCCTTCAAGGTTAAAAGTAACCAACCTGCTGGCTGCAAAAATCTTTACTCCTGACTCCAGGCAAGTTATAAAGTTCGTTCTACCAGAGTGGACTGATGCAAAGGGACAGAAGACCAACGGGTTTTCTATCTAGATAACAAGTAAAGCTAGATTTACAGGGAGGCAGAATACCTCTTAGACCACAAGCTATCACAGGAAAAGACGTGCCTTGGGCACACAAACCCTCCTTCACATCTGAAGGAGAAGCAGGCAGGCTTCAAGGTCCTAGCCCGTGGCAGCTGCAACAATATTATTACTACAACTCAGTGGCTTCCCTCAAAGAGGAAAACTGTTGAGGCACTGCTGGGAAAATCGCTCAAATCGACGCAGGCATCCCCCAAGGGAGGAAGAGAAGGAGATCTGAGGAAACTCGGGTCCCCTGGGCTCCCGTCACAGGCGGATGGATGGCTGCTCTGCTCCGGCTCTCAAACCATCCTGCCTTTTAAGAAATGACTCAGTCACCACACCTGCCACTACTCAAACTCCCAAAGGAAGACCAGCAGTCCAGGCTGGACTCGCTGGATAAACACAAGTAAATACACCGAGGTGCAAGAGGGCCGGGCCTGGCAGGGGGATAGACTCTTCTGCCTGTTGCTGCAGGAGCAGCAAAGCCACAGACCTGCTACCGACAGGCATGCATGCAGCTAGCACGTACCCAAAACCACAGGGAAAAACAACCCACTTCAAAACCCAACAAAGACTCCATCTGGCCTCAGGAACGACATACTAAAGACCAACATGATCATGCTGACATCAGAAGGTAATGAAATTGAGAATGAAACTGAATTTCAACAATCGCTCAATCATATTACAATGAAGATTTTCCCAGCAAGCTGTATTTACATTTCCCAAGCCACAAAACTCTGTTCTTCACAACAGCAGAGTTACATGGAGGAATGGTTACACAAGGCCAATGCAGACCAAGACAACTGGTCTCATAATTCCGTCCTCCACTCTCTTCTTCCAAATGTAGCATCTGGAATACCAGGTATGAGTGCAGCAGGAACAAAGCCGCTATGCTCGACAGCAATTCAGTAAACTCCTAAATGTTGTAAGGTAGCTATAAAAAGGAGTGAATCAATAATACAGACAAACATAGTGGAGTAAAGTCAAGTCAGAAACAAAAAGGCTACCCCTCAAATATCAAAGCAACAGAAATCAACAGGAAGCAGCTCAGTCTGTTAAACAAGCACACCACAATAGCCACGCCACCAGAAGGCGGCCACAAGGATGCTACCTCAAACAGCTAACACTGAGTTATTATACTGGAATGCCAAATATTTAATATTGCAGTGATAAAACAACATGTGTTCAGTACCATAAGACTGTTCCTGCCCAAAGCAGCCCACAAACTCCACGCGCAGAAAATACAAATTAAACGCTGACATCAGAGAAAGATTCTGTTTTGTTGTAAGAACAAAAAGCAAACAAACATTTTGTTGTAAGGAACAAAATGTTGACCTCTACAAATTTGGGAAGACTTCAAGAAACAACATAACTGTGGGGAAAAATGTGCAGGGCAGCACAATTAAGCCGTATCTGGCCTCTAAAGGCTGACTCCCGTGAGCCTACGCAGCTGCGCTCCCCTCCAGGCTCCTCACACCTCCCTGGCCACTTCCACACGCCTCACAAAGCAACAAACCCAGTACAAAGATAAGTTTCAGACCAATACATATGCTACAATTTAACCCAAATCTCTACGATTCATGAGTCACTGTAAATACACATATAGAGAGATGCCCCCCTCCCATTTGTCATCATCCCAAAATACAAAGGAAAAATAATTGCTGAGCTGGATTCGCTGAGCGTATTTCAGCCAACTTAAAAAAAAAAAAAAAAAAAAAGAAAGTTCAGGAAGGGAGTTCAACAGAATGAGTTGAATTCACCAGTGACATACAAACTGAATCTTATGAATGTATTTGAAGTTTTCCGTGCGGTCTCTAGGTCACACAATTTAACCGCACAAACTGCTCTCTGGAACCTTCAAATAATCAACATTGTGGTTTTTTTCTACTTGCTAACTGCATTGCCCATGAGCCACATTTTACTCTGTAAAGTTAAACTCTCACAGGCTTTTGTTACTGATATTTACAGAAAAGAACTTTTGCAAAAAAACAATGCAAATTTTATCAATGAAGAGTTTCAGAATTGCAAAAAGAATATAATAAACAATTACAGCTTTTTAATGAGATTTTTCTTGGTCAGACATACCTCAGACATTTCCAGACATGACTAAACTCCAAGATTCCCATTTCCAATTAACACATGCGTGTTACCCAATGAGACCTTCCCCCCCCCACCCCAAGCCACTCAGCATGAGATTACTGCAGAATCTGATGGTCTTTAGTAGAATATTTGGCCAAACTCCAGCTCCACCAGCCTTCATGCTTATTTTTATAGGCACAGCCTCCAGCTTTGCACTCTGGTATGCAACCTAACACCCAAGTCCATTAAACTTTCCATCACATATACATAAAATTGAACAACAGGTAATCAAGCTGTAGTCTGTTCTCTAACTGTTAGGAGTACTCTTATTGCTCTGTTTGCACCATGGCATGCAGCTTAGCTAATTTTCTTGAAGGGCTTACAGCGACCATGCCCAGGGTGGTATAAGAGGACTGTCAGGGGATCCAGATGTGAATGCTCTTGCAAGGGGAGCTCTTATGGACAAGATCTGAAATTTCAAAGGGGTAAATGGAGCTGGCACTAGGATCTCCAACATCAAACATTCAGCGTCAAACATAACTACTGTGAAAGAGACTAGAAAAGACAAAAATTGCATTCTCTTCCAGTGCAATGAGCCCATTTATACTGTCATCTTTGGCTACTGGGAGAGATTTAGCACTCTTCACTGATGGCTCGATCTGACTCTCACATTTACCTACCAAGACTGGCTAACATGATTATGCAATGTCTGGCCAATTTACAGCATTTTCAAAGCTATTCGATTTACAGGTCTCATTCCTCACAACAAACCGTTTTGAAGGTTATAACTGCAACTCCATTTTAAAACTAACATATGTAGCACAGACACAGCCATCAGTCTACAGAAAGCTGCTTAGAAATTGATCTTGAGTAAGCCCTGGTTTTCTGCTATAGAAATGTTTTGATCCATTCATATGGCTTCAGTTTGACTTTGTTTTTTTAAACTTTGACACAACTTTTGGTAATGCCTACAATGGAGCACCAACATGAGGGGTGAACTTAACCCCACAACTGAGCCATGAAAGCACAAATCCATTCCTACTGCCCTCTGAATGGATCCCAAGAGGTCAACTCGTGTTGCTCGTTGGAGCTGAAGAAATCTGCAGCTTTGTTAAACACCAACGGTAGCTCTTTAATAGTCCAATTTGGTTTCCCCTGGATAGCATGCAAACTACGGCTTTTACATGGTAAAACAAACATTACTTCCAGATGTAACAAAGGCTTCATTGTGCTCATCTGAGTCTGAAAACAGAAATGCAAAGTGTAGTTTTCATGAGTGAGGTTTGGGGAGAAGAGAGTGGGTAGCAGTAAGGAGAAGGGAGAGAAGAGTTTGCACTTGAAAATTAACGTGCGGTTGTTACTGTGAGCACTGTTCCAACTGTTACTGTTTTAGAAGTTTTCTAAAATACGCAACAGTGGCATGAAATTTGCAGGTCAGCAGAACCCAACTGATAGGAAAAGGAGATACTATTCCTTGGGTGCTTTGGTAAATAAAACCATGCAGTCACAAACTTAGTAACTTATACACTTGGTAACAGCATGTGGCACAGATGTAAACATCTGTGATGTAGTGAATGTTTTAATACTTGCAAAGATCTGCAACGTTTTGCCTCCATAGCATGGATTCACAAACAGTACTTGTAAGACCTTAAAAAAAAATAATCGCATGATCAAACAAATCTGGAGATAAAAACGGTAAATGATATGCAACAAACTGTAAGGGAATGATTCAGGGAAAAAAACCCAACAACAGAACAAAAAAAAATCCTTTGGTTTTGGCAACAGTTCACGCTTCTCAACAGAACACGTTTGAGTATTAGGCTTTCTCACTTGCAAGACAAATGATCCTACATTGCTAGAGAAAAATGACACCTTGTCTCACCTGCTAAAGCACATAATACAGCTAATTACATTGCACGTCAGTGCCAGGCCCAGTCGAATTCGAAACTGGGGGAAATACATGCTTCTCCGTCACCGTCTCAAAGGACTGTGTGTTTGAACACGCTTGTCAGCTAGCATGTAATAGCAGATAAAAATAAAACAGATTACCCATTTGTTATTCAAACTGATTTCTTTCAAGAAAAAGCTATCCAGTCCAAATTAAGTAGAAACATGTAATTAAATACTTTGCAATTCACAGTAGTTTACATTAAAAAAAAAAAAATCTTTCTAAAGATTTGACTTACAGCAATCCTTCTTAAGAGACTGCTTAGTCTAGGGTACGCTCACAGAATAGGTTTCTATCCTTAGTGCTTTAAATAAAACTTTCAAATATGACCCAAGGATTGGGCAAGGTAGTACTTCAATCTCTAGGCAAACAGCTCCCTTTCCTTCTCTTCTCCTTCATATTTTCTTGACCTAAAGTAGAATGAGATGATCCAGTATCACCCACCTTTACTGTCAGTATTAGGAATATAGAGTTAACCCTAACACTTATGTGAAACAGGTTAATTATCGAAGCCAGTCACTGAAAAAACCTCTGAATCCCAGCAGAGGCAGCCAGTGCAGCTGTTGAATATGAAGGACTTGCAGAAGCGGGATGAAAGGGCAGCAAAGAGGAGTCTGATATCTACGTGCCTGTATCAACATCTAAGGGCTACCATGAGGGAATAGGCTACATCTTCAAGGAACAAGGGAAATTTAAGACACATGTTTTTGGAAACATAACTCTCAAAGATATCAGAAAGATTTTTTTTAACTATTGTGGAAGAAATCTTTCCACAAATACAGATCGGTTTGGTTTCTTCTCCAACAAAGTTTTATGCATACTGAGAGTCCTCGTCTTACTTTAATTTTCTGGTTAATTTGTCAGTCCAAACTTAAGGAACAAGTAGGTGGAGGTGATACAATAGCAGATAGATGCAACTGTATATTGCCAAGTAAATGCCTACAGAAAAGGGAACAGGCATGGCTGAGTAGGAAAATGACTCCAGAAGAAAGATGCAGCAGACAATGAATAGCAGAGGTCAAAAGCACAGACTAAGGGATAAAAGAAGCAAACAAAAATAACACAGATCCTCCCATACTGGAGGACTGAAAGGAAAAAGTATAATGAAACCACAAAGGTTCAAATGCTTAGCAAGAAGGAAAAATATAGTCACACTAAAAATTAAATGGGGAGGGGGAAGGCTAAGTTATAATTAAGTACAGAACACATCTATTTGATTATAATAAACTGCAGACACAACTGCTTGCAGATCACAGTAATACTTTGGCTTAAATATTTCAGCTTTACTCTTAAAAGATTTATCTTTCACTAGCGGTCTTGGAAAGTCTCTAGAAATCATTATGTTCTCATAGCCTCAGCAGTACAACAGATACAATACTGTGCACATTTTAACAAAAATGGAACAAAGAGAGATGAAGCAGGAAATGAAAGGCTTAACTGGAATCACAATTTGCCTCTTCATTCCCAGCCTGTGTTTCAACTGTCAGTTCACAACCTCTCTCCTATTAAGATTAATATGCCTGAAGATTTTGATTACTTCCACATATATCCAAGCTCATTGTTTCTAGTTTAAAATCCAGCCATTCTAATAAACATAACTTTTTTGCAAATCAAAGCTAGCCCTAGCATATTCCAAGCATATACTGTTTCTACATCAACCTGCTCTAACATCCTGGAAGTGACTTCCCTGGAAGTGAATTATTTATAACTGCAACGTCCCCTGACAACAGAAGAATCAAAGTTATTGTCATCATCAGTTCTGGAACTGCTTTTTATGTAAATCAGAGGTCCACCATGTTGTACAATGGGGAAAAAGAAAAAGGAAAAATATCTCAGATGGAAAAGATCAAATGCAAACAATGCAATACAGGAAAGACTACAGCACAAGTGAGGTTTAAAATATCCCTAATACAATAGATTATGTTCAGGCATTTAGTCTATGTGTATCTTCATAAATAAACAAGCACATATTATAAGAATGACAACACAGGTCCTCATAGGACGTTATTTATGAACATATACTCACATATACTTCATTGTGATCAAAGCGCTTTTTCAGATTGTTGATGAACGAATCTTCATTAAGTGGCTCTAAAAGAACCATATCTCCCACCCCTATCATGTCATCTAAAAGTGATGTCTTGACTTCCATTTTGGCCATTTTCTCCTGCCAAGAAAGAAATGAGAAAAAAAACAAAGAGCAAATTTAGCTCAAAATTAGTCTAATTATGCACAGGTATTATCCAGTAACACTATTTAAGGAATACAATTTAAACAGCCATTGAATGGAATACAAGTTAAACATCCATCGAATGACTTAAAATATTTTTTTTCCAACGAACATTCTCAAAGTCATTCTATCTACCCAGGTAGCCCACATAATTCCAAAAAAATAACTTCTAACAGTCAACAATACCTTCTGGTCCCTCTAGTCATTAAATATGAAACTGCAATAAACAGGAATGAAGATTCCAATACACGCCACATTCAGATTTTTTGGATGAACAGCACAGTCTTCAAGTGTATGCAAACCCAAGTTTTATCAAAAGCTTCATCAACATCTCCAGTGTATGAAATTAGGGTTTAAATTTGTCAATACCCTAATCTGAATTTCTTTCTCACCCTTACTTGTATTTCTCCAACCCCATCAACTTTTAAATGGAAACCAACTAAGAGAACTCACTCAGAGACAAAAAACACACTATTTTATCTTAATTCATGAACCCTGTACTCTAGAGTGCCTATATTGCAGTACAGTACTGCTCTTGGTTACGCGAGGCTACCAAATTACTTCATTTACTAACCAGACTCAATTAAGTTATAGATTTATTTGTAATTTTATTGCTTAAGAGAGCATTTTCGTTAGGCAGAAACAATTCAACCTACAAGTGAAGGCTGCGTCTATATAACTGGAACTGCAAAAGGCAGAAGCTGGGCTTAAACAGGGGACCAGGATCAAACAAAGTAACCAAGGCTGATAAAGGAAGTAATTCAGACAAAGAAGTCAAGGTCAGGCCAAAACTCAACACCTATTTGATCCTCCTAGCCTTTTATTCTTCCAATCCAAACCCTACAGAAGATTAACTGAGCTCCTTAGGAACCCCAGGTACACAGTTATTGCTTTCAGCTTTCATGCCAAGACTGAAAAATTGTTAGTATTAGCGGTGGTGGCCGGCAAACAGGAAACTAGAGGTGAGGTAACAACTTTGCTGACAACACAAACCAAGAACCAACTACTGCACAGCTACAGCTACACAAAACAACAGTTGAACTTCACCACTCAGCTGGAACCTCTCAGCTAGAAAATGCTGTGAAGCTGTCCTTGCTCCCCCTATCACTGCAGCATATTTTAATTCTAAAGTTGCTCCCCCTATCACTGCAGCATATTTTGATTCTAATTTTTTCCTCGTTTTTCAAAACATCTTTGAACAGCATATTAGCTTATACAATCAGCATTGACTTGGCATAGTAGCTATCCGTCAGATAACTAATTTAAAAGAAGCAAAGCCTTTTATCTCTTGCTTCTGTCCGCAGCCACTGTGTTACTAGATACTATTTAATTTTTGAGGAGTGAGTGACATTTGAGGGATATTAGATCAAGACCTAAGTCGTGTTTGATGTTTTTCCAAATTCAACGAAGAATTGCCTGCTCCACAGGCAGCTAACGGAAGCAATACAACAAGAACCCCAAAACCTGAACCAAGCCTGGGAATTACTAGAAATTCACATGGAAATGCAAAAACAGTGCTGAACTATGGTAACCAACCAAAGCTGAGTCAACTCTGCTAAACAAACACAAGAATATTTATTTTAAACAAAAACACTGGACAAATATTTTTGTAGAGAAAGATACTTTTCTTCTTTAAAGTTCACCTCTCTGAATCACCAAAAAAAATTTTAAACATTCAAAAAATCTTTTCAGAAGTATCACTTCAACTTCTGTATCCCATTAAGACAAATTCTTTAAACTATTAGTCTTGTTTCAATGACCTAATTACTTCCCATACATCAACTAATGCTCAAATAATTTTTGAAGCCTGAAAAAAAAGAAGTCCTTCTCAAGTATGGAACTTATTAAATATTGGGTTTGTAGCCAAAAAAAAAAAAAAAGCCAACATAAAAATCCTAATATGGGCAATTTCAACCTAAAATTTAAGTTCTAAGTGGTATACCTCATCTACCATTGTGAAATTACATACCACCTACCACACTTCATGCATCACTGCTCGGGAATTTCAAGACCAAGAGCAGCCAAACCCATCAAGAACATTCATGTATTCCCAAGCTCAGAGGCACGTTTTGCAGAAGAGGTGCACAAAGACCCCATATCTACTACTAAAAACTGGATCTGAAAGTTGTATACAAATATTAATTTATCAATGTATTTGCAAAGTTCAATTTTACGGTCAAAGGTTAATTTTTAGCTTTTTTTCCCCCACAATAATTTAACATCATACTATGGTTAAAATATTTCCATTAACTTGAGAGCTAGAAAATATTACAAACGTAGGTGTTGAAAAAATTGGACAATATGCCTAGACATCTTGTTTAACACTGAATTCTCAAAATCATTTGCAATAGCTTAGGCTTTGCAAAATATTCATTAAAGATTACCTCACACACTGATGTATGATTCAGGAGTATTCTGCCATACCAATGCTGTTAGCCCCCACTTTGGTGGAATCCAGTCATAATCCCTGCTCTGGTTTAGCTAACAACAAAGAAAAGTCCAGCAAGCTTGTGTGATTATTTGGTTGCCTATCTGAGGTAACAAGTGGGGGGAAAAAAACCACTGTTAAGAAAAGCCAACAATGTTTAAATATACATTAAACAATTAGATCTAATTTAATCGATAATTGAATTTAATCTACTAGCAGAATTTAATAGAATATATTTCAAAATACCAAAATAGCAAATAGTAATTTTAAAAGTAGCCTTAAAAAAAAAACAACTCAAAAGCAGCACACTACACAGAAAAAAAGAAATTAAATCCTTGCTACATTGCAAGACTAAACATCAGTCACTACGCTCAGACACTCAATCCAAATCCATGTCCAAGTACATGTATTTGCCATATATTCAAAGATGCTTTGCAGCTGGAAATCTTTTTATCAGTGCTGGTGACAGCGTGCTCACCACAATTTGGAGAACAGTAAATATAAGTAGTCGGCTTCTACCTATATCTGTAATCATGCACCTCTAAAAAGATGAACATTTCTCAAGAATCAGAGCCACGAGAGGGCCGGGACCCAAACGGGCTCCCAGTGCCTGAGGAATCAGTAAGGACTGAAACCACAGCTGTGCAGGTGAGAGTGCACTGGCAAACAGGAATTAGGTTCGAGGAAAGAACCAGAATGGGTTGTGTACTTTAAAACAAGGACACGTTTAGTTATTTCCAAATGAAGATTGCTGAATGGGAGATGATGTATGGAGGTACTGGAGTGAGGCTCTATCTATTTCAAAGGGAAGTTCAATAAAAAGTAACCTAAAAATGCAAGTGGTACTCCCTCAATTTCCCTAATACATTGCTTTTGCGACTGTAACGTCTCAGTCTTCTGACATTAAGAAAAATGACAGTATTGTATAAAGATTACAGCTGCAAATTATTGAAATTTTAATATTGCAACAAATTAGCTCAGAAAAAAAACCCAAAATTCTTCTAACACTTGCAGCCTGCTAATCAGATTCTTCTTCAAACATTCCCTGATCTCTCCCACACCCACTTACCACTTGAGTCTTCTCCCAAATTTACCTTTCTTATCCCTAAAGCAAACATCGGCAGCATTTCAGAACATCTCCCTGCTCTATAGTCATTTGTCAAATCTGTTCTTCCTCACTTTGGTCTCATATCTAGGCCTTAATTCAATGGCGTGAGAACGCTTTCAACACGTTTCCATTCTCAGAAAAATAAAAAAGATTATTCAGTAATCCTTCACAGCTTGATCTGTTTTATGTTGGACAACACACTCGGGAGGAGAAGTGCTGGGCATATTACATTGTAAAATGCTTTTATCCACATGCTCCCACGTTACACGAAGCCTTTTAAAACACAGACTGTTGTACCTACTCCTTGCAACACCTGGGATTGCCATACAGCTAGGTTAGTTGAATCCAAAACCTCCTGCAAGGATGGCAAATTAAAATTACACTATTCCACAACAGTCCTATCATCAGCCAATCTGAAATAAGAGCTAATGTGAACTATAAATAGATGATACGGAGAATAGGCAAAACCCCAAAAGCCTTGTACAATTAAGTTCACACCTCCTCCAAGGGGGAAATGAAGTAATACCCTCTTATTGGCATACAGCATGTTACGGAATTGTCCAGGGTTTTCCACATCACCTTCATCCATTAAAACAGCAACAATTGTCAGCAGCTTCCTGCTGCTACGGACGTGCAGTCCTTAGCACGTATTTCCATTTGCTGCACAGGAATTATCACCAGCTGCAGAGGTGGCTTGCTTGGTTTTCTTCTTTTGTGGCACTGTAGCAAAAGGGTAATTTCTCTACCATCAAAATTGTCACAATAGATGTACTCACATATGCTTAAAGCTCTATTAAAAAAAAAAAAAAAGAGCCTTTGGTTTCACTACCACCAACTCACTGCAGAAAATACCACCTTTTATTTTATAAAAGTTAACAGGGACAACCTGCAACATCAGTAATTCAGTAGTGGAGTTCAAACTGATTTCATGTTCCAGGTCTGATCCTGAGCCCCCATCAGGCTGTAATTATGCTTGCCCACTCGTTATTTTTTTTCTCTGTGAGGGAGCAATCAGGCCACGCAGGCAGGGACACTGACAGGCCACTGCTGCAAAAAACGGCTGGGGACACAGTGTCATTACCTGAACAAAACAAAACCAAAAGGGCCTAAAGCCATCTTGTGCTACTCAACAAATATAAGTATCAATTTAGCAAGAGGCAGGATTTAAATTCATCCTGTTCTGCTGCCCAAAGCCTGCATATCACTGGCCTCTGACTGATGCCCAGAAAGCACAAGTTCATTGGAAACACCTTGTGCTGGTTCACCAGGTAAACCGAGGCAGACTCTGCAGCTGAAAAATTATAGTGCCCAACAGCAGCATGTATGAAAAAATGTTGATATCATCCAGAAGAAATCTTTGCTTTCCCTCCAGACCCCGTAATGTTTTAGCCTCTGGATGCTAGAGGGGAGCAGCGCACTGAGCATTTCCTATCTGCTGCCTGGCCGCTGTCTGCTAGGAACACCTGCACCCTCCTGGCCAGCTGTCACTGCGCACAGATGTTGCTCTGTCACCATCAATGTGCTGAAGAAAAGAGCATGCAGAAAACAGCACAAAATTGCAACCTACGATTTTTTCCTGCAAGAAAATGGACCTGAGAAACCTGACAGAAAGATTGCAGGCAGGAATGTTAATAGATATCACAACAGCAGTACAAGCACTCTAAACACACTAAAATGCTTCCCCTGACTCTCCATCTTTCCTTCTGGTTTGGCCTATGTTCGAATACCTTTTGAATTCCTTTTCCTCCCACAGTCCAACTGAACAAATCAGTGTTTTCCAAACTGAAAAAGTTTATAATTTGGGGCTTTTGAATTAGCATCTTACCTACCAAGCAACAGCTAGTATTTGAAAGCCTTGTGCAACTTCTCTTTATTTTCTGTAGGCATTGAACATTACACACGTGTACCAGATTCCTTGAGTACTTAACAACAAACAGCTCCAGTGAATTACGAAAGTAAAATGTGGCATTACAGGGTATATTTTTATTAGAACTGCAGGAATGTTTGCATTCGGCATCAGCTAAATGGGAATGGCTCGTCAGCAACATCAGCTTAGGACAGAGTTGCATGCCAGTGACTGCAATTTAGATGACAGAAGATTCTCCCAGCAGAATTCCATAGGAGGAATGAATGCTCCGCTGGCTCCTGCTACCGAGCGCCACGGTAAAACTAAGGATTGGGCAATTTTCAAGAAAGAAACAGGCCACTTAAACTACTAAAAGATGATATTGCTTCACGTGGTTGCAGCTGTTTGATCTCCTACTGACTTAAACAGTGACTGAAACTTTCTTCACTAATAGGACTCAGGTCCTTTATAAATGCAGAGGGGAGAGGTCTGGTGGTTGTTGCCAGAGTTCTTTGGCATTTGTTGGGAGTTTTAGGTTGGTTTTTTATACCAGCTTAGTTACAATCTACATTAAGCAGTAATTAGTTGTTATCAAGCCCCCAAAAGTAAGAGAGATGCCTTTTTCATGCCTCTGTTCATACCCTTCATCACAAGACCATGTGCCACACTCGTATCACGTAAAAGGCGTGCAGTACCTCACCACAAAACCAAAATAACCTGAGCCACGTATGCAGAAGATACAGCTTTGCCCTCCTTCTCTTCCCTAATAAAAGACTAATTCATGAGCCTAGAGGAAGGAGTGAGGGGCTCTGTTTGCATTTCTCTAAGGCTACTTTCTGTAACTTTGCATACTAGTTTGAATAACACTAGCATGGATATTACCTACTGTAAGAGACCGCAGGGTGTATCTATTCTACTATTTCTACTTTATGCTCCCAGAAGCACAGGTTTTCAAATTACTTCTAATAATTATTTTGCAACCACAACACAGTAACTGCCACAGTAATTGCACTCAGGGGTTGATCTAATTCCTAAGCCAACTTGCAGCCCCGCTCTAACTCATCTGGTGGGTGATACAGACATGCTAGGTTTGGGGAGAAACATTTGGTCCTTCAACACTGCCAAGGCACCCTTCTTTAGCACCTGCTAAAATACAGCCTTAAAATAATCAAAAGATGTTTGGTGTTCCATTTTTACCCTGCAAAAATTCCTTTACATTTTGGATTACACTGACAGGTTTCAAAGATTACAGGTGTGGAGTAGTCTTTTCCATAAATGGTTATTCCAGAGCCTGAATTTGAGAGATTTTGGGGGGTTTTTTGGTTGGCTTGTTTGGATTTTTTTTAATTACCTCAATTTGACAGGGAGAACACCTTGGGCATTTTCAATGTGTAATGCATCTGGAAATAGGTCTTCACTAACAATGCTGATTGAGTCCAAAATTCTGGTTAAATTCCCACTGACTTCAGCAGAAAGAGGATCCATGGTGGTTTCCTACATTTAGGCTTTTCTTAGTCATTGTCTAACCACAGAGTTTTATAACCATTCCAGGTCCACATCTACAGAGAGGGATAAAATATTCAGGAATAGAGGGGGTCTCTTTTTGGCACATACCTTGCTAAGATTCTCTTGAATCTTTTTCAAAATAAGGAGCAAAATGTGACTGCAAAACCAAAAGTTGTCAAAGGTCCTGCCTTCTTCCCCTAAACCAAAGACTAGATTTCAGATTAAGTGTTCTTCGGATGTGATTTTTTTAAAAGCACAGAACATGATCACAAAGAAAACACTCCCATTCTTTCAAAAAAATCCACAAAAATTAGCTTTTATTACTGGATATCTGAACTCCACTAAGTAGAGGGTGCCCTTTTAAACTGATTATCTTTATCTTTCATGCTGCCGCCTAAAGTTTCCTGCCAATTTTTTGGGATCCTGCCCAATCTAAAGGTTATGTTTGCATAGCTGTTGCAGAATAGGGGCATGAAACCCAAGGTAGCACTTTTATTTATTTTGGGGGATCTTCTTTGTTTGTTGTATGTGACACACCAGTAGCTTGCTACCACACCAGTTTGTGTTCAAAAGAATGTCCAGTAGCAGATCCTCACAAAATACAAAGTCAAAACATTTCTTTCAATTGAGATTTCACTCCTTTGGGAGTGATCCAGCACTCAACTGTAATCTATATATTTCATTTATACTTTTATTATAACAGGTTTTTTACGTTCCCTTCCACACAAGCGCACAGGCAGAGAGCAAGCCTTGCTTTGCTCCAGTCGGCACTTGAATCACACATACCTGATACAGGCAAAAGAAATCTACTCAAGGAGGGGGGGCAACTGGAGTGAATACAAATTATGTCATGTCAGTAAGGTGGATATCAAGAGATCTCTTAATACTATGGGGTTAAAATATCAGAGTACATGCTAATCTTCTCCTCAAATGCTTGCATGCGTTCCCTGTTAAGCAGTTGGTGATAAGCCTCAAAGATATGCAGAATATGAAATAACAGGTAACACCACAGCTTCACTCAGCTGCCAAGAGCAGAAGGAAAAGCAGCCACAGAAAATCATCACGGCAGTCACGGAACCAGACGTAAAACTGGGCACAGACAAACACAAAGCTAATCAGGCGCCTCAGGAAATCCAGATCCCTCAAGAAGCATTGGTGCTCCCATCTACCCACCACCAACCCACCCACGATAACTAAGCATATCCGTAACTCCTAGAGCAGCTTGCAGACACCATCACGTTCAGTTACCCACAGAGCAAGGTCCAAGTTTCCATGCACCCATGTTCTCTTCCAAGCACTAAAAGTCTGAGTACAGCTAAAATTTACACGGCTGAAAGCACCGTGTATTTTCACATCATTCACTTCCCTATTCAATTTAAAACAGAAGGAAAAGTCACCCAAACACGACCCCAGAGATCTTATTCTTGCCCATTGCAATTTCCCCCTCCTGGAAACCTCACCTGACAGGCTCCTTGTAATATTTGTAAACACTATTTGGAATGTTTTTAACCTAGTATTTTATAAAAATAAGACAAATCGTGCTAGCTGTGTATGTCTTGGTCTATGCATCTACTGTTATACGTGCCTATTGCTGAATTTCATTCAAAGGGAAGAGGAGTAAAGGACAACAGCATAGCTGATTTTCTACATGTTTGTAAAAGCAGGCAGGAGAGAAGACTTCAGCATAAGCGTCCCATCAGAGATGTGGGCTGCAAGGAGAACAAACACCTTGTTAAGTACCACTGAGCCACTGCAAAGGCATTTCACAAGATTCCCTAGCTGCAGAAGAGCTTCAAATGGAAATTATTGCCTCTTTGCAAGTCAATCCATCACAAGAGAAAAACCTGCAGGAAGTCAGACTTGATTAGTCCCATTTCTCCCAGGACTAGCTGCCAAGGTAACAGAACAGGGTTTCACCCTACAACTTGCTATTGCTATCTATTCTGCACATCAATTTCTCTTCAGCAAAACACTGCTATTTTTTTAATGAAAAGCAGGAGGGAAGAAAATAAAAAAAAAAATGGATGCAAGTGGTGCAGGAAATGGAAGTAATATTTGCTTAAACCCAAGCTAAAAAAGCATCTATTTAAGGGCAGAGGAAGCTTAGACACATTACATGTACTGTTAGACATGTTTGCTTTTCTCAAGTGTTAAACAATATCCAGAGTTTAGTCATTTTCATTTTCAACAGTCATTTCCAGTAAGACATCTGAAATCACAGGATAAAAGTCATCAATTCTTAAATCAAAGTATCTCCAGCTATTCCTGTGTATCTCTTATCAAGAGATATCTGGGACAATGGGGGCAGTTCAAGAGGCTGCATTTCAACACACGGTAATTGCTCATGTCCAGACAGCCGTGAAGTTAGAAGACAGCACATAGTGTTTTTATTAACATCTAGCATGATAAACCAAGGAATTTCCAAACAAAATGTAACACTTCACAGATTTAGAGAGGGTCACCTTCCAAAAACATCAATAGAAAGCACCTCCCTCCCACAGAAGGAAAATGGCTGGTCTCACAGCAGAGAAACTCAACTTACGCCCACAGGTACTGTGTTTTCCCTTGCTTTGTTCAGAGAGAACTATCATCTGGAAGTTTTAGGAAGCAAAAAGATCTATTCACGTGGGACACATGCAAGCGTCCCCTGTGGCAGAAATCTGTTAGAAGGTATGAGGAGCTCCAGCTCTGCCCTTGCTTGCCAAGAGATTTTCCAGGGTTTCTCCTAGAGTGAACTTTGTTTTAACGCAGCCTTCCCTCTTTGATCACTGAAGGTAATCTCCAGAGCCCTTTTAACTCCTGCAGCCTGACAGTCTGCGAACTGAACAATGGCAATAGTAGCTATTTGCGTGTTTGAGGCCGGTGCCAAAACCACTGTATCATACCGTCATGACTACTATACTGCTCTACTCCAGAGCACGATTTTTCAACCTTCTAATGTTTCCTCAGAGATAGTTCCTACAGCAGGCCTAATTTCTAGCCTAAATTTATTCATGGTCAGCTAATATCCACTTCTTGCTTGGGCTAATGCCATAGGGGGTTTTTTGTTTGTTTTTGTTTTAAATTTAAATGTGTTTTCTTCCTCCCAGGAAAATATTTAGAGAGGATCTTCTCATGGTCCTCATTCTGAATAAAGCATAGCCAGGATTGCTCATTTGCCTCTTAGCAGCTTCTCCATCCCCCTGACCATTCCAGTAGCCCTTTTCTGCTCCCACTCCTATTTGAGCCCATCTTTACTGAGCAGGGTTAACCAAGGCTGTACAGAGGGTTCCTGGTACGTTGTGGCAGTGGTATTTCCTCACCACAGCCAAGAATATCCCTTCCAAGAGAGGGGGATTCATTTTCACCCTCTTGAAGCAAAGAGCAGTCTTTCCTTCTCCAACGTTTCACCTGGAATCAGCACTTCCCTAGCTTACCCTGTGTGACTAAGCTCGACTTCTCTGTCAGTCACAGACCTACTCTCACAGGTGAAAAGCAGGAATGGTCTCCAGACTCTCAGTAAGCAACTGGTTAGTGGATTAGCTGTAAGGTTTAACTTGTTTAGCTTGTAGGTTTAACTACTCCCAAAAATGATCTGCCTCTCAACCTTCTTCCTTCTGACCCTTCTCCAAGCACCTCTTGATGAGAAGGGAGAGCAGCTGGTATTCCTGCTGCAAGTTAGACATCCCAGGTATTCCTTCTTTCACATCTGAGCATGAGCCCCACTAGAAAAAGCTTTTTTTCTCCATGCTGGAACAAGAAGCTCTAGCAAAGGTACTTGGTGAACAGTTAACTGGTCCCTGGAGTCCCAGAAAAAATGGCACCTCTTCATCTCTCAGCCAGCATCAAGTCTCTCTATTAAGCTGCTTATTTGCTTCCCGCAGAGGAACAATGGAGAGGATTAATACCAACTTCACTCCCTTCAACAGCTCTCCTAAAAGCAGAACTCAGTTCTCATTACAGTGCCATCCAAAGAGTCCTTACGCAATAAGGACTTTAAGGATACCTCTTTGATCTAAAAAGACACCATTAACTGTCCTACAAATTGTTTTAACACAAATGCACTAAAATACAGAGAGTAGGTGCAACTTCCTTTGCTTGTGCTTCCCCAAGATACAGAATTCAACATCCAGTAGTTTCCTTGTTTCATGTCTGAGGTGCAGGTTTTTCAAAGGTCAGTGGAAAAGTTAAAGCACAGTCTCAGGACATTACATATACTCTATTGTACACAAAAACTGGTTACCTTAAAGTCAAGCCTTTAACAAAGATATTCAAACACCAGTGTGTTCCTGCAGACACGAGGAAGATCAGACTTCATAAAGAAAATGCATATAAAAAACCAGAAACATTTCAGGATGTGACTGCTCTGTACCTGTTTTTATTTCCCTTGTAGCAAGTCCTGCAGTTTAACTTATTCTTATTTCTAACTCAAAGTACCCCCACAGCAGCACTTTAGAGCACACAAACTATGAAAATTATGGAAAGTTACAGAAAAAGGAGCAGAGAGGAAAAAGCAAGAGAGCTCACATACAGACCATATTTGTGAGCCCAGGAAACTCGTACCAATGCTGACCAGGCTGTGGTCACAAACTTTTAAAAACTGCTTTCTGCTGACAGTAGGGAAAAATCAGTCTTTCCTTGTTGCCTGTATTTAGAAAATAAAGAAATCTACAGTAAGCAATTCTGATAGAACAGTACCCACCAACCCTTCTGTTACTCAGCATCTATTCCTCATAATTATCTCCTCTTTTTCTCCTTCCTATACATTTTTTATTTCTTCCTGCCATCTTTGCTTTTCATGGTCCTGTTGCCCAACACTGTAAGGATTTCTGCCAATATAAGACCCTCATAAGGACTGCTGCATCTACAAGAGAGGAAGAACAAGGCAAAGTTTATGAACATAATTAGTACACCCACACCACAGCAATTCAGAGGCAGCACTGCACAAAGTCAAGGACAAAGCAATTACCTAAAGCCCAAGATGCACCCACTTCCCACCCCTGCAAAGGAGAAAATCTTTGTGACAGTAAATGTTTCTCATCCTCTCTCCTTGGGACTCTGGATATTTGGATTCCTTATCTTGGGCCTTCAGCTGGTTTGCTGAAATGTTAAGGCTGGCTGCTTAGGCTATAGACCACCTCTTCATTGCTTTCACCCAAAGGCTCGAGCGTTGGCGTGCATGTACATACGTGTGCGTATGTGGTTTTAGTGGTTGGACTTGGTAGTGCTAGGTTAATGGTTGGTCTTGATGACCTTAAAGGTCTTTTCCAACCAAAATGATTCTATGATTCTATGTTTTCCACCGGAGAGAAAGGATGCTGCCCTTGCCTCTGGGGTCCATTACTGCTGCTATACTGTCTGCACAGAATGATTCCCCAACCAGTTTGCATCTGAGAAGGGGACTTCATAAGTTTACTTCATCTCTGAAACCCTAGTTTGAAACTTCAGTCTCTCTCATTGAAACATTTTCATCATCACAGTGACTTTGCTAGCGGAATTAAAACATATCAAGAAACGGACACAAGTTGACTTGCTGATACCATATGGGAAATTTCCCAGTTACAAGGAGTTTGGGAGAGATAAACTATTACGTGTCTGCATGGCTTTCACCAAAAGCTATGCCAGTAGCTCTTCACATGCAAAAAGACAATTTGGATGGTTCTAGCTCTGCAGCTGGATGATCCATTAGTTTAAAACCTTGAGCCTGCAGGAAACTCCAAAGACTCTACAGTTACTTAAATAAAGGTAAGCAAAAGGTGAAATAAACTGCTTGGGTTTACAAGTTTCTTCAAACACAGAGCAAAGGATCAAAAATGGCAGGAGTCACTGAAAATGGCCATGCATACCCCAAAAGCACACTCCAGCTCTACTGAAAGAGCAGCCTGTCACAGGCCAGGAGGGTCCCTGAGGATCAAGTCACAGATTTCACAGTTACCCACCTTCCAGATAGAGGATAAGATTGCAATAAGCATGATATGCCAGTGGCTTTGGAAGGATGGGGTACAGGCACCAGAGTTAGGTAAAGAAGTAGAGGCCACTTGGTTAGAGGAAAAAAAGCTTGGCAAGAGACGAAAGACAAAAATGATGATGAAGTGTGGCAAAGAGTTAGTGTCCCTACAGAGGTATGGAAGATGGGAACCCCAGAGACAGTTACAGAAAGACTTCCTTTATTTGCTCATTAAGCAGAGGTACTTCGCCTATTCAAAGGGAGAAACACCTACTACACTTCTTTCATATGTTTTTATATATGTGAAAGTACATGGAAAGGTTTTGAGAAACTCATCTTTCTCTTCCCCAAGGTGGAGTCCAACAGCAAAACCAGGAGATCCTGGTCTCCGCACTTGGTTCACACACCAAAATCTGGAGTCATAAAAACCGAAAGCGCAACACTTTCAACAATCTACAAGCAAAGCAGGGCACAACTGTAAAAGGTGAATGTTTTGAGAGTAATGCTCAAACCCATCAGGAAAGACTCACAAAAAGACCCTTGTTGTAGTTCCAGTATTCTGTTTAACAGCTACTTTACAGCATATGACAAAGAGTTGCAACCCTTTCCACTATCAATTCAGCGCAAAAGAAAAATCTTTACTTTTACTTTTTTTTTTTTTTTCATTCTAGGAACTACAAAAGAAAATAAAATTAATGTTATTCTTTACTGCCTCTTCATGACAAAGCATGCCTTGATGTTAGTTTATACATCAGAAATCAAGCTCTGGTTTCCTTCTTTTTGGAGGATATGAATGGAGAGGTTACATAAGGATGTAATAGGAGCTGTTACTTCCTTTCCCAGTTGAAGAGAAAAAGCTGTGGATCAGGTTACAGACTCAAGGGCTGGTCATCACTACTGCAGCCTTCCGAATTTTTTTGCCAGTAGTCCCCCAAACAGGAGAAGCTACTTAGATACTTTTTATTTCAAAGTAAGTCGGCTCTGAGAATTTAAAAGACTAAGTACACAGCTATTGGGGGGTGGGGGGGAAGCCTTTATTTTTGCCTTTCATCAAACTCAGGAAATTCCCAAAGCTTGACGCCTACAATCACTCAAGTCACCATTTTCCATTTTGGTTTGTTCTTCGTTAGCACAATAAAAAGGATAAATGAAATATAAGGTAAGATTTATAGGATGGTCTGACACGTGAGCTGCACTAAATAAGCTTAGCACACTGACAGAGCGCTTAACTCTGGCCGGTACGTTAGCATTTGTCCCAGCTCTGACCACACAGAGCAAGCAAGAGGGGAAACGCAGCGTCCAGATTGACCTGCACAAGCACTGAGCTGTTCTCCAAACTGTCCCACTTGCGCTTTCTTCACCTTCCTCTCCGATTCCCAAGCCGCTGCTGTTACTGCTGCCGAAGGAAGATGAGATCAGACTCCAACACGAGGAATTTCTGTTCCCACAGAGCTCAGAGAAAACGGATGATCTCAGAGAATCATGTGAAGCAAGTCCATGACACTTCCATGAGGCAGAGTATCTCCAGTATACTGCCAGCAGTTTCTTAAGAGCGCACAGTGGGAAAAATTAATGGCTTTGCTTATGTTTCCAATTTCTCTCTCCCACTTCCTCCTCTCTTTTGCCAGACTTTTATTTTCCCTTCCCCCAGAAGCACTAGTAGGCTTGCAATGTACATTTGCCCTTCTAAAGGGAATTACATCAAGTCTTGCACAACGTTTGAAAGGGCTAATGCACATAGCTAAATTAAACTACCATCCCCTGGCATCCTTTCCTCACGGAGTTCCTCCCCACAGATGTGATTTAACAAGGTCTCTTACAAAAAAAAAAAAGGAAAGAAAAAAAGGCAAGTTTCTGTGATCTGAGATGCTTTCATGAGTTCTATCACCTTTGCCTTGTGGAGCACTCAGTCTTTGTGGTGCCCATATGGAGCCAGAAGCTTTTAAGATGTTCATCAAATACACCACCTAACACCACAGAGGTGTTTTCAGAAACATCTTCTTTGCTTACGGACAGGGGGGGACTTGGGGTAACCTAACATGCCAGTAATTGCTACATGATGGTGAACACCGACATGAGCGGTGATCACTGTATGTTACTCTGCGAATAATAGGAATGCTGCAACTATTACACCTTCACACAGAATCAAGCCAGAGGCAGCACGTTGCATTAAGAACTAAATTAAAGACATTCTTAAACTCAGGCCCGGGACAACTGGAAATAAAAACACATGAAGAGAAGAACATCGTTACCTTTAATATGTTTAAAAGCAGCCAAGCACTGAACTCGACTTTAACAGATGGGTCGGAGCTATTTCTGTTCCCTAACACTGTGCACTTTTGGGGAAAGCCTTGTTTTTGACACAGGGCTTGACAAAGTGATGATTCATCCAGGGAAGGATGGGCAGCTTGTTGCCAGCCTTAATTCACAATTAACAATAGAACAGCCGGATATGGGAAACTCACGATTCAACACAAAAATTGCAGAGTCAGCCATTTTACCTGACCTTTACATTTTCCAGTGGTAATTTCTAATCTGGACGTATTTTAAATAGTTTCTCCAATGTACATTTTAAGAGTAGTTAGCTTTTATTTCGTTACTGTTTGTCCTTTAGGATAGTGGTCCTAATTAAATACAAAGCAATTGACTTAATCACATCGTCTGAAATTGCAAAGGTTTAAAATTACTCGAAAAAGCAAATGGCATGCATGCACACAGACAGATGTGCATATAGGGACTGCGGGCAAGACAAGTGAGCACTGCGCCTATGCACTTGGTGGCCGTACTGCCAGCCCCACTCGCTGCAGGCCCTGCTAGGATGGCCATTGTTTTGCACAGGGGAATCTGGCCACTCCGAGGAACAAAGGGATGCCCTTCCCAAAACACAGCAGCAGCAGATGTCCTACACCGTATCCCGACAGCCTCGGCCTCAGTAGGCGCAGACAGACGGTCTTAGTAAGGAGGCTTCATGAAGCCGTGCCCTCAGGCAAGCTCTTTGGGACGACGACCCTGCCCTGGACCGTCCCTAAGTCTCTTCTCCAAAAGTTACCCAATGGCAGAATTCATCATCCCGCTCCAACTTACCGACACTCTTCCCACGGTCCTCCTCTCTCCTCATACCCAAGCCCGCTCTTTTGAATTAAGCAAAGCCGCGCACACAGGGTAATTATTTTAGACAAGAAGAAACAGATGCCACAGTCTCTCTCCAGAAAAAGCACACACACACACACATTCTTATTCTACAGGGTAAGATCCGGACCATCTCTGCGTGTGTGCACGCCAGCATTCATGCCTAAATTAAGCCGCCTAAAGCCCACAACCATCCACCAGATGCTAACGAACGCCACAACGCCTGTAAATCGTCCCAAAGACGCAGTTTTGTCCCGGGAACGGACGCCCAGGGTTTCCGTGCTCGGCACCCAGACCCCGGCACCGCCACCCCCTCCTCGCAAAGGACCCGGCGCCGAACCCCCCAATACGCCAACCCCCTGCAGCACTGACCCCATCGCCGCGGGGTGCGCGGCGAGTCCTATCCCATCCCGTCCCTCCGGGGCGCAGCGCTCCGCGCCCCGCCGCCGCCCCCCGGTCCCGCACAACAAAGGGCAGAGGGGATCCCGGGGGGAGCCGTACCTCTGCCGCCGAAGGGCGCTGCCCGCCGTCCCGCGGCAGCTCGACGCCTCCCGCCCCGAGCCGGCAGCGGACGCTGCCCAGCCGAAGCCGCGGCGGAGCGGAGCGGGGCGCACCCCGGCCCCTCCCCGCCTGCGAGGGGCGGAGGCGCCGCCGCCCGCCGGCCCCCGGTAGCGCCCGCCCGCCCGGCCGGCCTCGCAGCGCCGCCCGGCGGGCATCGCTCCCCGCGCCGGGGGGCTCCCCGGCTCGCCCCGGAGCCCCGCCGCAGCCTCCCTCCGGCTGCATCCAGCCCCCCCACCCTCCCGCCTCGCCCTGTGCAACGGCGGGCCCCCCGAATGAGCCCGCGGGGGCTGAGCAGCGGCAGGTGCTCCGAGCAGGAATCCTCCTCACCTGATCTCCCCCGTGTGCTGCAAGGGAGGGGGGGACTTCCACCCGTCCTGTTGTTTGAGGCATACAAGTCCCACAACACTGTAAAGCATCTACAGTTCTCCAGTTCTACCCTAGTATTAATTTTTTATTCCTGTATAATTCACTTTTTTCCTTCAAAAACTAAACAAAAAGAGAAACTGACCTATTTTAGCGTGAAACCCAACGTTCCCGACAAGATTTCTGCAATAACGTTTTCAGCACCTCAAAACATACCCGCATTTTAAACGTAAGCACCCTGAAGTATTTACAGCAAGCTTTGACATATCTTATCTGCCCAATCCTGCCCCTGATAAGCACATAAGCCATCAACAATGTAGGGCGACTACCCCATTGTGTGAAAAGAGAAGGGAAAAAAAAAAAACAAAAAACCCCGAAGGGCTGTATTCTTACTGTGTCTCAGCCATTCCCTGGTCTGAAACTAGGTCTGAGGGAAAATAAGCAGACATTTCTCCCCACCCCCATAAAAACTCCCCAATGCACAGATGAGACAAGGGAGAATTTAGGTGTATATTTTACACTCACACACTTCCTGGCAAAATACCCCACGTAAAAAGTTTCACTATACATGCTTTTTCCTAAGAAACCAATTACCACATTTTCTTTTTCTTATTTTTTTCATGATTGCAATTAGGCTTTTTCCAAGCTGGGTTGGTTTTAAACAGCAATAAGCTTCAATTCAACTGCAAGCTAACCCTGCACTTCACAGATAACAGTGAAGAGGACCTGAACTGCAGACGCACAACCAAAACTCTCCAGTACATGGAGAGTTACAGCTTATATCACCAGATTCAATATGATCAGAACCATACAGCAAAGATGCAAAATGCATTTTAAAAGCCTTTCTTATTAAAACACTTCCATTATTTCAAAATCAATACTAGATTTTCAGCTACACATGCTATCCCTTGGTAGTCCTTCTGCATGTAGAAAGAGATTGTATTCGCACACAGGTTTTCCAATCTGTAACTATACAAATGCTAGAGACAGCTTTCGGATGAATTCCAGGCACTAGAGCCCTACAACCCTACTAATTAATAGACTCATCACTATTTTATTATCTGTGGATTTTCCAAGCAGATGCTTAGCTCCTAAGATTTGTTTTGCCCTTAAGTTTTTATATCTGTAGAAATAATGCCTGCTTTCATCCAAAGTGGTCAAAACTGTTTCAAGAAAATATTTTCCCACTGAAAAATTGAAGGCTTGGTCAAAACTTGGTTCTATGGAAACAGTGACAGTTCTGATGCAGGTATTCTCAGGAAGATAATTTAGGTTTGGGGTGGTCTGAAAGAGACACAGGCAAGAACCATTCCTGAGCCGTACCATGACCCTGTCCTTTCACCCGGTTCTCCATTCAGGTGAGTACTTTGTTCATGACTCAGCTTGTTGTTCTGGGACATAGTTATTGCATTCTTTCCCAATTAAGGAAGGAAAAAAAAAAAAGGTCATTTCCTTTTACTCCAAATCTAAATGAAAACTAAATTCAAGTTTTTGTAAGGAAAGCAGTTACTGTCCAGCCAATGCTATTTATCAACAATGTACCCAGAACAGTAAGTAGCATCACAAGACAGTGACTGCAAACATTTCACAGACAAAGTATCTATTTCAACTTTACACATTAAAATTATCAGGAGTCATTGCATTGGCAGGAAAATACAAAATTTTCTACCTCAGATGTTAAAATTCTCCATTTCATCCAAAGAGAAGCATCAACACAGGGAAAAAGCAGTGTAGCTTTCCTTCCATGGTCCTACTGCTGTGCTTCAAAAGGGTTAACGGTGGCTACTTCTCAGATGCACTCTCCATGCCCATTTGATGCTTAGATTCCTGTAAATAAGATTTTTTTCATGTGTAACAGCTGGTGATATTTGGTAGCATTCATAACACAGATAATATTAAGTATCCTCGTGAGGCTCCCTTGTCCTCCAGAAATGAACCAAAAATATCCAGATATTCCCCTAGCCTTCCAGCACTCCATCCCCCCCCTTGATTCAGATCTGTGCAAAAGATGACATCTCATTACCTATGCTTATTCTGGGGCAATTTTCTATTCTCACTCTTTTTAAAATGTGAGTTAGCATCCTATCACTATATCTTAAACTCTTTGCTTTGTCCTGGCTTAATAAGAAACATTGGTCCTGAAATTCCCTAAGGCAATTTAGTGCAATACAAAGGGTATCTTTTTACTATTTTATTACTATTTATCTATTTTTTTTTTCTTTTTACTACATCTACTGGACTACCATAATTACCACTGACACAATCTGCAGTAAATGAAAAAAAAAATAAATCTAAAATAAACTAAAACATATGCTTGGTCACACATGATCAGGCAGATACCAAGAATTCTTTTCTTCAAGAAATGGCTCATTTCTTAAAGCCAAATGGTATATCCTGGACCTTATAAGACATGAGGGATAATCAGTATTCAACACACATTCAGGTCTCTCTTGAATGTTAGATATAACCTGGAGGATATTTAAGGGGGATTTCCAACTACAGAACCATTAAATATGCTTTCTTTAGCACGCACACGTCATTCTGCAAGGGGATAGGCAGAGGCTTCATTTGGCACCAGCCTACAGCAATTTCAGAGAGAAAACGGGAATGTGGCTGCATCCCTGTTTTGCAGCTCCCAAATCACGGACTCACCAAAAGCTGTGGCAGACATCCGTGTACATCAGAGAGGTTTAGCAGCTGCGTATTTACAGATGACCAGTTTGGGGGTTTTTTTTCCTCTTTTCTTTATTTGGACCTTTCCACAGGGTGGATTATAGTTTCTTGATTACAGCCTTAAGGGCTACAGCGTCACAAGCCAAGCAAGTCAGATACAAAACCAACTGTAAAACTAGCTGTTGCTAAGATTGCAAGGGCAAAACTTTGGAGATTCAGGGACCTATTTTGACTGACAAACCATGAATCTAACACACAACAGTCCTTAAATTTCCCTATGACAATCACTGGCAATTAGAAGAGTGCTAGTTAATGGCTAGAAGTATTTCCTAGCCAACCTTGCCGAGAAAAGAAGGCAAAGAATAGCTGAACCAGCCACTTCAGAGAACGAAACCAGAACTAGTGAGAGCCATAATTTGTACTGCCTGTCAGGATTTGCAGCAAGGCAGAATAGTAATATAGTCTCAGTTGCGTTCATGGCTCTAAGATGAGGTTAGTTCACCAGAAACACAAAAACATCTGACATCATTAGATAAAATTGGATAGGAGGTAGAAGTGCTCTCAAATGCATTTAGTTGGTTGAACCACGCATTTAAATACCATAATTAACAAATCAGTACTTAAGACAGATATTATTACTTATAACTTAAAATTAGCTTTCAATAGTTAAAAAAAAGGAAGGAGAAAACAAAACCAATCCAATTTTTTTTTTTTTTAAAGAAAAAGCAATTCCTTGACAGAGCTGAAAACACAATTTAGGTGTCCATGTTTCTAATCTCATGCTTAGCTGCAAGACCAACCTCAGCCATTTTTTCTATATTCAGTGAGAAAATTCTGTGCACTCATAAAATGTTGCAGCTATACCTCTGATCTAAAGCAGTAGGAGCAAGAGCATACCAGAAGTTGTGGGAATATACCCTACAGTAGTTATAATTCTTTTCACTTCAAGCCCAGTACTCATAAGACAATGACAGGAAATCTTGCTCTAAGACTGAGCACAGGGATTTAACAATAATAGTCTCTGGCTTCTTTGTCATGGAAAATGGCCACAGGTTTGAGCTCTGTCTGCACACAAGTGAATGATTCAACAAGCAAGCTGCCAGTGGTCCAGAGAATTCCAGTTTTGTGACTGGAAAACCAGAAAGCAAAATCTGTACGTGAACACAGCTCATCCTTCACCCACCTGTGGCAAATTAAATTGCATGCGAGTTCGAACGAACAAGCAGCAGCTCTGGACAGTCACATGCTGGAATGCTCCTTGGGTGCTTTGCAAAGCATCGGTTAATTCAGTACCGAGACAGAACATCTGCCTTCTCCAACTGTGGATCTTCTGGCTAATTCAGGCTTGAAATCAGTTTCATACATGAGGAAAGCTACCAAAGTCCCCAAAACTAACTTAAACATTTGATGGTAATGGTCTTGTGATAGCCCAGTATGGAGGTGGCTCAGTCCCCACCTTGTCCCGCCACACACCCAGAAAAGCCCCTCCCCCATCAATGCTAACACTGGCAAGATCTTTACATTAGCACGGCCAAGTTACAATGGGGACATGATAGAAGTTTCGTTTCCACAGTTCTTTCCTTTGAAAACACATTTAAAAAATGACTGGGTATAAATCTAGGGGCAGCTGATTCAATTCAACAGAATTTCCGCAGAAATGGGTTTGGGTGTCCTCCTCAGCAGCTAGCAAGGAGGAAGGATGGAAAAACTCCCGGAGAATCCAACACTGGCAGGCTCTGCAGCTCTGTGAGCCCGTTGTACAAGGGCACATCCCCATCTGATCCGGTGGTCTCCGCAGCTGGACCCAATCGCCGCCAGGCAGAATGAACCTCTATGCAATTCCTCTGCTCTGAAGGGCTGAGCACCTCTCTGTTAGGTACTTGGGTGACTATTTCCTCATTTCTCTTCGTAAGTACCTGGGATGCAGCGCACAGAAAAATGGACTCCCCGGGGAAGCAGGCACTACACTGTCCAATGGACTCACTAGCCACTGGATCAGGACACTGAGTCACGAAACCAGGAGTCCCCAAACAGGTTTTCTTCTCTTCCTATTTTTTAAACAAACCAGATACAACTTTCCCTGCTAACCTACCTTAATAACTCTTCCCAGTATGGATTCCTCAGTCAAACTACCCAAACATCTCTGCTGTTCTGTTCAAGAGTAAGTACATCCATTAAAATTAAGAAAAAACGCAGAAAAAAAGAAAATAAAAAACATAAGAAACCTATGAGAACCTTCTGAACTGTCACCTTGTAATTCTGCAAATGTGGAACGTATTTCAAGAGTTTAAAGAAGAGTTTGCTCAGAGGTAACACTTGCAATTTCAGACTTCCGAAATAATATTCACACACACACACACAAAGGATTGTACTGTTGATGTTACAGAACAGGAGAAGGCCCCACTTTTCCTAATATAACAAATTAATCTTTCCTCCCTCTGAAAAAGAAACCTTTTGGAGACACAGCTGCATGCATCCCTTCACAAACACCGCCTCCAGCAAATCATAAAAAGCATATTTAAGGGAGGGAAAGGCCCAGTGTCCTGTGAGATTCAAAATTTCATGTCAGATCAGTCTTCACATTAAGTGGCAAGGGAAAAATCTTCAGTTTGAAAACTAGGGAGCACCAGGGAGAAGAGTCTTGTAGTGCACCGGAAGACAAACATCACCAGTTAAGTATTCATGCTGTGATCTTCATGCGTACAGGGATATACAGCCCGAAAATCTTTGCAGCAGGGTAATTACAGATATTTTTTTATTTTATATAGAACTCTCTGATTTTGTAATATATGTGTTTTTATGGATTCCCAAGCACAATATGGGATGCGTTAAAGATACAGTTGCACTTATACGGAGATTTCTAACCACATGTAACATCTGTTTGTGGGGATCCTCCTTCCCACAGGCATATGAACCTAGCGACAACATGTTCTTGTGCTTTGTATGGTCCTCTGTTATCCAGGACTCTGCTTGGAAGGAAGACTTGTACTTGGATTAAGGATATTGGACTATGACTATTCTTGCAAACAAAATTACCCAATACAAAAGAGTTGGAATTGTGGATATATGCAACCTTATTTTCAGAATAAAACCAAGTATATAATAATAATATATCCCACATGTCACATGTTGAGGCTTAACAAGTTGCTGCAGACTGGCAATGACCATTCCTGTGTGGTAATATGAAAAGATGTGGAATTTCTACAATGTATTTATCAAGACTTCTAATGAGGAGTTATGCTGTTTAAAACTGGTCTGCAATTTACACTAGAATTTGAAAAATTACAGCCCACTTCTGACAAAAGTGACTGACCGAAGATGGTGTTAGAAAAGGAGTTGCACCATTTAAGCCAACAGAAGTTTAAAAGAGGATGACCTCAGTCTTTAACAGGAGACTGTGAAATCTTAACAAAGACCTTGTAAAAGGTCTCATCACAAATACTGATACTGAACAGTGTACACATAGTTACATATGAAGAAGTTATTTTGCGTATATTTCCTTTAATTATGTATGATTCTCTCACCTTTGTGACTTCCTTAAAGAAGAGTTTAAACAGGAAATGCCTATGCAAGTTTTAGGTTGTGGGCTCAAAACCTTTTAGGCTCCAAGCAAAAGTGCAGACAGATGGACAATTCAGCCAAACTCTTTGCTGGCTATCCACCAGTCTATGAATGGTAGCAACAATGAAAGCAGTATAAATAATAAAAAGAAGTGCAGCATGGAAAAATCAGTGGCTAAAAAACTCAGAAATAAGATATTTCTGGAAGTTGCATCTTAACAATTTTGTAAGCCTGAGAGATCTCCACTTCCCCTACTAGCTAAAGAAAAAGATCAAATTATCTAGGGCACATAAGGACATTTTTTTCTTCCAACTTAATTGCAAGAAAAGCCTGTGGAAGGTAACCCAACTGGGGTGGATGTGACTGTACATGCCAGACAGACGTTGCCAGAACTGGAGTTCTTCTTATGTTCCCCAAATGTTAACTACTCACTGGGGATTATGTATGTCTTATATGCAGGGAAATAGCAATTTCTTTGTTCTCCAGCTTTATTTCAGCATAGTGAACTCTTTAGGAGTGCAAATTTTTGCCAACAAGAAGCAAATTAATAACATATGTATAAGATGTGTTTCTGCTTCCATCGTAGGTGAATGCAGCACTTGTAAGAGATGCTATTTGCAACCTTCTTGAAGCAAGGATCTGGAATCCAGCCCCAGCTACACCAGCATGAACCAACTGCAATTCTACTGGAAGGAGCAAGGCAATGGTGATGTAAGCGATGCCTCAGCCAAACTTTTAACTCTGTCCAAATAGAAACAGCAAACACATCAATGTAACTTCCCTCTACGCTGCCCTATTAACTCCTCATCAGTGCAGTTACTCAAGCTATTCCACTACCTGTTTGAACCCAAGAATATACTTTATTAAATGTCACCAGATTAATCACTAGCCTGTCAAAATGTAACTTACACGAGCACTTCCAGCATTCACTGACTGTATGATTTAGCTCTGTGATTAGTATTCCACGTAATATATTCCCATTTTTACACAAACAAAATGTACACATTATAATCCAATTCTGTATATTTATGGTGTTTGCTCCTATGCGTGTGTTGTCCTATAATATGTATTACATGCCATTTGTTTTCACAGATCTCATCAATACACACAGTCTGTCTTTTCTTCAAAACATACGCTTTGTTATTTCATATTCATTCATTAAGAAACACTCTTATTGTGCGAGTAATAAACCATCCTTATCTCCAATACTGTTTTAACCAAAAAGGCCCTGCTACTTTTTGAAGGACTGCAGGCAGTGAAGTACATAAACCATGTTCATGTTTAAGTCTTATTCCTAAATGCGTGCTTATTTGAAGCAGGAGAGCTGGGCTGAACCAGGCTTTGAACATCTAAAATACTTTCTGTAAAATCCATAACAATTGCTTAACAAAGATCACTATTTTTGTTCCTCAGTCAGATGCAGAGGCTTGAGGCTGACCATCCCACAAACTCTGGGTATTGTGCCCACTTCCAACATTGGGTAAAAAAAGGTAAAGAGAGAAAGACATAAATTAAAACCCTGTGCCAAGCAATTTTGGGGGTATTACCCAGCAGACCACAACAAGTCTGAAGGTCACATTTCACATGCATAGAGAGATTTCTAACTGACAGTTACTAAACAAGCAGACTGGCTACTTGCTTTAGACAGCCCTGAACAAATATTAATTGAACCCATCTGTAGGACACATTATCTCTGAAGTAACTAAAGATGTTCAGTTGACTTTGGACTGAATTGCCCAACGTGCCCAACATGAATTGCGTTCATGAAAGAAAGTGATTTACTGTTTTAATATAACATGCAACTAGAAAGGGTTCACACATGACCCTATGGTTTCTATGAATATTCTCTTTAGGAAAGCACAACAGAGAGAAAATAGGTAGAAAGCTGCCATTTCATCTAACTTGTCTGTGAGCTCTGAAGCACCTGCTTAAGGGACGAATTACTCTTTTGCCTTAAAAAATTAATGAAAGAGGGGGTTCTGAGAGAAAGAGATAAAGAAGGAACCTTTCCTGCATCACATCACCCATCCCAGGAGCCAGTGAGAGTTAGATGCAGTGTACTTGGTAGATCACAAGAATTGTTCCTGCCATACATCTTATAAATACTGGGAAACAGACAAAGGAAAAGGGTGCCTGCCCCTCTTCTCCATCTCATTTGCTTCTTACGCCTATACAAAAAGAATGAGAAGGGTCCAGATTGATCAAAGTTACTTGCTGTACTGCCTCTTATATCTAGCAGTTACCTCAGCATGGACAACGCCAGAAAAAATTTCACTGTAGGATGCATGATGAGGGTTACCGCACCCTACTTTACAAGGCACCATTCTGTGTAATACTAATGCGTATGTGCAATACATACTAAGTGTGCTGTCAAAGTCAACGATGTGTTGGCAAGGCCACAGAACTGAGCAGGCTGTTGAAACACAGGACAACAAGCGATGTAAAAAGGCAATGGAGAAGCAGATACTGAGGATACATATGCTGTTGAAGCCCTTGAAAAGAACACTAATGGTGAGGGAGTTTCTGTGATCCGATGAAAGGACAGATAAAAGGCATTTGCCATTGCGCAAGAATTAGCGCTGGTAACTTTATCAAGACAGCATACCAGAAAAGATAGAAAAGTCTCCAAAAGGCTGGATTCTTTATTGCAAACAAAGCTGGTAGACTTCAAGTAAAACTACGTAGGCTATAATGAATGTTTTTGACTGTAGGGAGAAAAATTAATGGCTCGAGTCCAGAAACTGTCTCGGCCTACATACAGAACTAGGTCTGTAGGAGATCCTTATTCAGCACGTTTCCTACAAAAGACATACATTTACATTTTCTGGTTTAAAGAATAGATAACTTTCTCCATGTGAGAAATTCCAGCAGACACGGGCTCAGAGGAATGAACAAGAACTGCAGAGACCACTGCACATTTCATACAAACACTCACCAACTGTTGCCACTTTGAGATTTCAAAGCTCGTGAAGAAAACGCACTGGTTTTGTGGGGCGCTTTTCAGAGCAGAAACTAGGGTATCGACTCTGATCAGTCTGCAATTGCTCACCTCCTGACAGTGCAGTTTGAGAGCCATGAGGCCTTAATCAAGCTCAGACATAAGGAAGGATTTCTTTTAAAGGCTATCAAGGTTAATGAACAACTCGGTCTTGTTTGAACATCCAGAGTGTGATACGGGCAAGTATCTGAGTTTATCATGTCTCCAATCTTTTGAACAGCCAGATTTTATTTGCTAAGCATTGGTCAGGCCAAAAGGAATGAGTTTATACTGAGCGGCAGTGGCTGGACTTGAAGTCTAGACTTTAGATAACAGAACATTCAGAATTTGATGCAATTTTGCCTCAGCCACCTATGCCGAGTTTTGGGCTGTAAACCCAGAGACTAAAGGAAACTGTGCTGCAACCTTACTGGAAAACAGGCACATTCTCACTCTAAAAGGTTTTTACTTTGTGCTTCTGTATCTAAAAGCTAAAAAGAGATGCTGAATCTTTGCGTTAAAGCTAACAATACAAATACAACCTGATGCACTCACAGTAGCTATGGTTTTGCTATTCCTTGCGCATATTAGGAGCAAAAGATTCCAAATTAAAAGCCATACTGAAAGCCAGAAACTAAATATCACATCAGTTTTAAAAACAAACCCTTCAGAAAACTAGTCTCTTCACCTCATTTATGAGGTGAATTTATATAGGTTCATTTTATCCTTTGATTAGTTTTTTATTGTTTTTTGATTATGCCAGTAGTCTGCAATATAGCTGTAAAAAACATACAGGTGTTTAATTTAAAATAAAAAGGCTTTTGTGCGATTTCTTTAATCATGAAACTGTTTCTACTAATACTAGATTTTTATAAAGCCTTTTGAAATTATACTTTTCATATATAGTGGTTCAGATCATACACTAAAATATCTCCTGTGAAATTAGAATAGCCCTGCATAATTATTAATCTACAAAACCAAGTCTTTTCAAATGCTTACTCACTGATCTGTTCTACGTACTGTTGCACAACAGCTTCTCATGAATTTATTAATCACGGACATATCTCTGTTGAAACATTCAATATGTTACGCTGGGGTTTCCCACTCCTTCCCTCAGGCTAGACTCCTTTCTTATTGCTCTGGCTTACTCAGCATCTGTATTATTGACTTTTTCAGTAATACTGCAGTTTTATCTTTGAAAAAAAAAAAAAGTTGCAACAGAAAGATGTACATAGAAAGGGGTATGAAATACTAATTAATATGTTCAGCCGCCTGCAGAAACAAAGCCCTATCCTCTGCAAGCAAGCTTCAACTAATTAAGGGGCAAGTGCACTTTTACTTGCTAGTGATAGTCATTTAGTTCTCTACATCCTTTCCAACTAGAGAGGAAGAAGGGTTGCATCTATTTCTGCAGCTTCTTATCTTTCTTCCTTTTTCAGCCTTCACTGCAACCAAACTTTTAGGAAATTTAGTGAAATTCATATTCAGCAAATAAACTGTTTTCTGAAAATCATGCTCTAAGACTGGAGTTCCGCAGGTATCAGGTGGTGAAGGACTTCACCTTTTAGCTTGATCCTGCAGCTGCATTAAGACTTCCTCAGGAAAGTCTGGTTTTATTCCAAAGCTCTTATCTGCCACCACTCCAAATACAACGCATCATGAAGCTCAGATTCAAAGCTATTTACATAAAGATGTGATGGCAATGTCATCGTCAACATAATCGTCCTTTGTCCACATTACATAGATATTTCAAAACAGACACCTGTTTCAGGGAATTTTGTTTGGAATAATTTTATCTCTGAACTTAAGAAAAAGCACATAGCAAGACAAACTTCTTGAAGTCAAAGCACCGGGTAGGATTGTGCCACTGCTTCACACAAGGTTAAATTCACCACCACACTGATATCCAACACAAGAACACCCAATTATCACTTAAACAGCAATTTTTTTTCCTTTAGGGGACACAGCTTGCCTGTCCTCATTAGCAGAAGACTATGACACAGCTGAGGAAGCCACTCCCCTCAACTTATATTTCCCTAAAGGATCCACAGTAATGTAAACTGAATAAGAGAAAGGAAAAGAGAAACAGTCTGCCCCTAGATGCCAGCTGACCTTTTAAACTTAGGAGAATACCTACCAGCTACAGCAGATGGAATCCATGGATGGGAGCCCCCGGACTGCCTCTGAACCACCTCTGATACGGCCAACAGCGTAGTCATGGCAGAACAGAGCGTCACAAGGACTGCTTGCATGAGCTGAAGTTGTGCTTTAGTCTTCGCTGCAGGCATTCCCTTAGAGCTAGTGTTTTAAGGAATAATCACTCAATTTAATATTAAACAATTTTTCATTTTAATTAGGGAGACCATGCATATCTATAGTTAGTCTTGTGTTTAAAAAAAAAAAAAAAGCTAATCACTCATCTTAGACTTCACATTTTTTCAGTTGGCACTTAAAGAGTAAACAAAGAACCGAAATCCTGCTCATCTGCTTGTGTCTTTCCATTATATGTGTTAAGAAATCTTGAGCAGCACCTCCTTCCCCCCACAACCCCCCTGTTAACCAGTTAGCTATAGCTGATTTCAAACATAACAGTAATCTATGGTAACTCATTTTATTTGCACCAGGGATGTGTAAAATACTATTTTATTCTCTTTCTTCAGTGTACTCTTCCTAAAAAAGAAGAAAGCATTACATATTCCAGCTCCACAGGATGCCAGACATAGACATCTCCTGAGCAAACAGAGTAAGTTACTCAGTATAACAACTATAAAGACAAGAATAAGATTACAAGAAAACATCCTCTACAGCTGTAAACACTAGCTCCAAAGCTTAATATTCACCACTCTAACATTTTCATGCTGGGCCTACTCTGATCCCTTCTCTTCTCATTGCTAAAGCAAGCAGAATTTTTTTCCATTATTGTGGAACTCCTATGTACCATTTTTGCAGGAAGGGACATGTGTTGATAAATATGTCTGAAAGCCAATCAAAACTAACACTGGATCATGCATCTCTTGTTTTAAGGTTTGACACACATCCCCCTCAGGAAAAAAAAAAAAAAATCCAACACAAAAAAACCAGAAGCAAATAGCCTGGGGAGTTTCTGCTTTGGCAGAACTAGAGTAAGGCAGTAGCCAAACATATTGCTACTGGCATCCAGTCTTGGAAATTTTAAGCCAGCAAAATCATAGCTTGCTTCAGTATAATTAAAACAGATGCTCAAAGGGGGACTGTAAGGCTAAGTGAAGAAATTATACAAAATGTATTTTAATAATAAAAATGTCTTGAGCAATCAGGAAACAGGGGAAATGGCATTTCTATGCTTTGAAACTAAATCAGGAAAATTGAAAAAAAAAAAACCCAACAACATAGCAGTAATTAGATGAGAATTCTCTCCCATGCCCTAAAAGAATCAATTTGGACTAGTAGTATATATTAAATCTTGTATTCTATAGAAGCCATGCATCTTTTGCAAACATGCAAAGATTTTACAAAGAATTGTAAGTCATCAACCAAGGTCTGCCTAAATGCACGTATTGACATTTTCTCTAGAACGTTGTTGGACATTTTGATGTCATTGCTCAGACAGGCAAACTTATATCTACATGGAAAGTGTTCATAGCGTTATCCACTATATGTGCTTCACTGTAGCTGCTTTATCTTGACTGTGGTGGGGAAAAAAGCTGTTAACCAATTTAATGATTGGTTAAGGAACGCTCATGTCTAAAACCGTTAGGGTCATCTCAGCTATTCTTGTCAAGCTCCATATGGTCTCTATAGGAAGCAATTATCACTTTACAAGAAAACGTGAGTTTCTGTCCAGCTTGTTCAGTTTCTATTGGAGTTTGGACGTGTCTGTTCATTCTGCTATTTTGAAGTCACTCTCCTCATTTTTAATGACTTTATAAACAGAGCTATGAACAGGGCTATTGTCTCTTGGATAGAGTGCTACGTCTGATTTCCAACTGTATTAAATACTCATGACTCCCTCCAGCAGTATAGAGGACCTTGAAGGAATAGTATGAAACTCAGCCTAAGGCCCTTTGACAATGCCAGAATAAGTAAAGGGTTCTCATTAGAAAGGGAGAAGTTAGGCTCCCTAGCATTTAAAGAAATAAAAAGTGAGCTACAAGCCACATGCACCAATTCCATTTTCTTCATGGATGGCAATGATCCATATGGTGACATTTCATCTATGAGTTCTGTATTTCTTAGCAATATTAAGTAATAGCTTTCTAGTCTTGTGTTCCAAATCGGTGCATACTGTTGTCCTCAAAATGCTATAGTGAACTTGTGGCAGGGAAGTTACAAGAATCCCAGACTTTCAAGACTTAGATATTGGTAATCTGGTGGCAGAATGAGGGTAATTCAGACCACAACGTTTTTACAATCAGCCTATGTACGTCCATGCGGATAAGATAGGGGTACAGCATACAAGATACAGTATAAAAGAAACCCCATTTACCCAGCCTACAACATGGGTCCTGCACTCCTCAAGATCAATGGTAAAAGAAGCTACCTACAACCTCTCCTTAGAGAAATCTGAGGGGGAATCATAAATCAGGTCACTATGCTAAGGTTGTTAAAAGAATGAATAGAAGTATTAACTTATTTCAGATCCAGGATATTCTAAATTGCTTTACTGAAACACTTCCAGTGGCTGCAGACTGAGCTCTGCTCCGCTAGTCACAGAACCCAGAGGCATCAAAAACTGGTCATGGGCAAGATGGTCCTCTGCTGTACACTTCCAGGCATTTTTTGCATCATTGTTGCAGTGTATTGAGCAGCCTGATTTCTAGGCATTACCCAGAGTAATTTTTCCACATTCTAGGAGATTTCCTATGTGTCACAGGCAAATCTAACTTGTCTTCTTGCCTTAACTTTGAATAAACAGATTATTATTTTACTGTGACTCCTTTTGTTGAATGTATTTATAGGAAAATATCACTTATTTTAACACTAATTGGGAATGAATGTGAATCTAGTAAGTATCTTACATGCATTGTAAAATGACATTCTAGAGTGGCTTCAGTTTTTCAGAAAAAGGATAGAACAAATTAGGCAAAGAATTGGTCTTGTGATCAAACTTAAGATATCAGTTCTCTATTTGTCAAAATTATTTTGATTATCATTACCATGCATCTTCTACAGTATAACAATACAATGCGGAAAATAAACCCACCATTCATTCACCAGGTAATTTTTCACATGCATAGAAAAACTATACTTGATAATATAGAGCAGCACTACTCAGTCTGAAAATCTGGTAGTCAGGCTATCTCTAGTGATCTCATGGTTCTGCTATGATTCATGAATATAGAAATCCATTAAAATTCTTTCATTAATCCCTGATGCTTTTACTGTATGCAAAAGGCATGCAGCTTAAATACCGAATTATACAATAGGCTTTAACCTTCTGCTATGACTCCCTCCTGAGTCTCATTGGCTTAGGGAGGGAAACGAATGATGAATTTGAACTACGTCAATGAAAAATTTAGAGACAAGTTAGGGCAAAATGTTTTGCAAGACACGACTATCATGACTATCACATTTGAGTGCATAAATGATATTCTGAAGGCCATGGTTCACCTTTTTATATGAATGGGAAAACATTCTGCTTTACCTTGCTGAAAATAAGTTGTGCAACTGCCGTACAAACTGGCGCAGACAGGAGCTGAGGAACAAGAATAAAATGTAGTATGTCAGGGGAGGGCAGCAGTTTCTTTTTTAAAAAACAAGCAATTTATCTGTATTTCCCCCCAACAGTCATTGATGCTCATTTCTGTGCAGTTACATGATTGCTTTTGTTGTTGTTGCTCTGAAGCAAATCATCTTGTAAAAATTAGGTTCCATTCCTTGTGTTTTCATTAAGCTAGCAGCTAACAAAAAGAGAAGAGAAAAGAAAGAAAAAATTAAAATCACACAAGCAGAGAACAGCAGCAGCATTCCCACTGAAAAGCGGCGATGGCTGTCCTGCACAGCTGCTTCCAGAGCCGTTGAAACTGGTTCCACTCACAGGAATCAAGAGAAATAATAAAATGCAGCCTTTTAAAAATGAAACACTTCTGCGAGTTTAAGGATACGGTTTTGCACCTCCTACACCCCGCTGGCTGCTCCTTTCAAAGGCTACACGTACAGGTAAGCCATGTAGCCGGCCCCAGCTGGTGGCCAGTGGCCACCATTTTCAGGCTGTTTGAAACGTCCAGTTGCTTCCAGCTCTCTGCCGCCTCAAAATTGTTCACTCTTACCTGACAAAGCTAGGGTTAACCAGTCTGGTGAGACACCCCGTCCTTTCTGCAACTCTGCCTCATCATCGTCACCAAACCCTGCCACAGCGAGACGACTCGCGCAGCTACTGTTTCCACAAACCCTGGCAGAGAGGGCTCGGGCGAGGCTTTCACCTCAGCAGAGAGACTCGAGGCTGGCATCGGCGCCGGGTCCCTGCCACTGGCCCCTCAGCCCGTTCCTGTCTCAAGCTGTTAGCTGAGGTAACTCTGCTTTGCCTCCACTGTCATCCTTAAGTACAATAACTGGATTTGGTTAGCTATGGGGTTTTACAGGGACATACCTCCCTGCAGGTAACTAACTACTCCACTAGAATGTACTCCTTGCTGCTCTGGCAAACGCACTGCCTCAGAGGCCCAACCCCGCCATCTTGATCAAGTAATTTCACCTGTGTTACTGATGCCTAGAAAACAAACAACATGCCCATCTTTTAAAGTTTACGACAGGAACTTTAATCAGATCAAGGGAAAAAAAAAAAGACGTCACACAGCGTTTGCACCGCAGGAGGTGTGCTTGCAAGCTTCTTTCAAACCCAAATTAGCACCTGCCATCTTGTTCTCACCAACAACACCCAAAGTTTTTCCAAGCTCTACTGAACCTCTAAAGCAGCACAAACACGACAGCAAGTCCTGTAGCATTCAGCGACCAACATTTTCCAGAACAAAGACAACGTACATCTATAAATTTAAAAACCAAGCAAGAAAAATAATTTTTCAGGTCTCCTTTTGTAATATAGAATCAAAATGGTTACATTCTTCTTCCTTATTTTTTTAGGATAAGTTTTCAATTTACTATGTTGGAAATATATCAAGGGGGATTCATTCTTCTCATTCAGATTTGAAAGAGTAACTCTTCAACTACTAAATTGTGTCCACAGCCAATGACTTGCTGTGCAGTCTATTTTTAAAAGTACATGAAAGATTAGTGTAACCAGAATACCTGGAATAAGAACATTTAGCAAAACTCTGCCATGTAGAAATCTGAAATTAGTGTTTGAGATGAAAACTGTGGAGATCTGTGATATCAATCGACAGTTAATCCCAGGCTTACTCTCAGGGGGGGCTCAGGTCACTTTTTAACGGCCTTTAACAGCTGCGCGCACACACAGCCCTTCCCTCCTCAAACCACCACACAACCCACAAGCGTTGTTTCCATCTATGGGGATCATCCAAATCCTTACTAAAAAGATTTGATGCCTGCTTTACATTCAAAATTACATATTAATTTACAAATGGAAGTATATCGCAAGTTTGTCTTTAACAAAAAAAAAAAAAAACAGTGGGGTGGGAGGGGGCTGTTTCAAGCTGGGATTGATGCATTTTTCTAGAGCCACCAGTAGGCCCCTTTGAGGTCCTGCTAGAATCCCGGTGCCCATATTCCATGGGATTTGTACTCAGCAGAGTACTCAGCAGGATAGAGGGAGGAACCAGTAACCTCTCCAAAGCATCACTCTGCTTACCGCTTAGTGCTACTCTTTGCAGACTGAGGCATCGTTCCTCCAGGAACCGTAGACACGTTAGTGAAACAAGGGCCCTTCATGCAGGTCACCATCTCCTCTGAGGGTCTCCTAAACTTCTCACCCTGCCTGCACAATTCAGTGATTTCTGTGAGAAGACTCAGCGTGCACTTTTCAGCATCTGCTTCCTCAAGAAATTCTGCATGACTATACCCACTGGAGCACACCTCTCCATTTAAAGGAATGGTGCCTCATTTTGCAAGAACCCACATTTTCAGCATCTGTCCCTAGCCAGAAAGTCTAGTAGAGGCTGCCCTCAGTGACGTCTTTCAGAATATCCTTCTGAAAATTACACCGTGTGTAAGGCTTTACTGTTTTATCTTGACCTACTAGCTCGAGGCTACAAGGACCTGACATAATATTCTAATACCAGACACAAGTTACCTCTTTTAAAAAACTCCTTTAACTTAAATAAAGTACTATCTCAGAACTCACTCCATAGACCTGAAGCTGAGACATGAAGGCACATGAAATAAAATAAGTACTAATAATGTGCCCCCTTGAGAATAACCTTTCTTTCAGTGGTAATTTCTGCATTGTGTAAGCTGAGGCAGGAGAGAATTCACAAACACCAGCAGCCAGCTGAGATGGCACGTGGTGATTGATCAGTTTTGAAACAAGTATTACAACACTAGCAGGCATCAGCGAAGCATCAGCACAGCAAGAGTTAAGAGCATGTGCTGTACTACACTGGTGGGAATAGTTTGGGAAGCAGAAATAGCAGGAGTAGGATCTCTTACAATGACTTCAGTTTTTATTAACATATTTTTACAGGATATCCCAGTTAAGCCAGACAGCTTGTTTACAATAGGGCCCTGTCCAAGGACAGCTTAAAACTATTATACAGTACGTACAGAAGGACAATACAGTCCCAGTACAAGCTACCAGCAGGCAGTAAATCATGTCAAAGCCTCATGTTACACCTGATTAACTGCTTGGCTCCAGTACTACAACCTATTCCAAGAATGCTTGCTTCAGTTTAGTTAAGAGTTGTCAGAGAATTTATGTCATCTGATGGCAAGTTACATAAAATAGTGCCCCAGTGTATCATTTAAGAAACATTACTTGGCACGAGCTGCAAGAGTGTGCGCTTTACACCTGCGGTATCCTCTAGTGCTATGTATTCCTTAAAAAGGGACTCCATTTAAATGTCTCATTTACTAGGAGAAATCACATCAGCTCTGTCTCAATAGGATTACAACTCTTTCTGAATTATGCTTCATCAAACACATCCAAAATTTATCACTCATGAGTCAGTCCATCCTCAACATGGCCACTGCAATTAAACTAAATTTTCCAGAAAATTTTTCTTGATTCTGCAAAATGGCTTAAAAATAGATATCCTCGTAAAATTGAAGATCTTACATTTCTCACTAAGTATATGAGCCTGCGAGTGGACCAAACAGTGAAATCTTTACATCACCTGAACACAAGGGAAACCTTGTCTCTGTGAAGCTCAAAATCAACCCAGGCCACTAAAGAGGCAAATTTCAAAAGCATCCTAATGTCCATAGATTGTATGCTGTCAAACACACAAGACACTATGAAAACCAAGCAATAATCCTTATGAAGTCTGTGTTTATCCAACTGTTAATCAGCAAACCGTACATTATTAACTGAGATGTCATGCATCTTGATCAAGAGGTAGAGTCCTGTAAGTCAGCGAAGGTATTTAACTGTAAAATCCATTAGCTCTGACTCTATGTGCAGCTTTTTCCAGAGCTGTGCAGGAACTTAGCAGAAAGCTGGAGGTCAATTTTAGCAGAAACACCTTCTACACACACACACGAACAAATCCAACATTTCTATAGGGTTCTTGACACTTGGCCAGCAGGAGGTTTGTTTATATTCTTTTATAAAATGAACTGATCACCACCTTTTTTTAAAGTACAGTCTCATAATTATTATCTCTTTCCTTAGGCAAGGCAAGTGATACTTCAAGCTTTACCCTTGATTTCATAAACTGGTGAGCTGGTTTGTACTTCAAGTCCCTGCAGGAAACGTAAAGTCAGTAAAGATGACAATTTCTTGCATTTAGCATATTGCAGCACACGTGGTGGGCTGAGCACCTGAATTCTTCCTCTTGCTTCTGCAGTGAGGCAATTTCTTATTTTATTATTAATCTTATTATTTTATTTCTTATTTCTTATTTTAACAATTATATTGCAGAACATAGTAAAACATTTTCTTCTCAAATTAAACAAGGAGCTTAATTAAAATAAGAACAAGTCTTCTAGAAATAACAGCAGAGCACACATCTCTGGACCGCAAACCTATTTATCTACTTTTTCTGCTCAGTCATAACAGCATTTCCACAGCTATTACAAGAAGAGTTATTAACAAATGGAAAGCCTGATATTCAATCACTTTTCCCTGGTAGATGACAAAAAGTCCTTCTGGTTTTAGTATGGAGTAAGACCCAAACTAAATACTAAGGCAAAACGGATATGCGAAATCTTTCAGAAATACAGATATGGAAATGCAGATCAATCATCCAGAGGCTGTACTGACATTTAAGGCAGAAGAGAGCACCTGAATGGTACAATCATGGTGGGCTTTAGGCACAAGCACCTGTGGAACTGAGAGGCAAGAAAGAAACCAGACACGTTCCCTAGCAAGGTGTGACATGAGACATGAGCACCAAGCACTGGGGCACAGCAATTTGAAATGGAAACACGTACAACAGCATCCAGGGGGCACAGGGGCTTTGGGGTAAGCAGTTAGTGCTGGGAGAAATGTTTGGGGGTGGGTTAGCTGAGGCCAGCTTTTCAGAGGACTTCTCTCTCTGTATCCTGAGCAGCACAGGACTTGTCCTTACAGATGGCACAGCTTCAAGGACAGTAACTGGCAGGACCATCTCTAACGCTGACACTTCTGCGAATGCAAAGTTCTCAGCCACTTAGCTGGAGGAAGAAGGGTGGGTGGGAGGGAAGCAGCTCAGCCGTCACCGAGCTCAGTAGCTGTAAGAGTTGGCAAGACTGAACACAAATACTCACAGGGCTTAGCAAATTGCTCTCCAAGCCTTTGGGTGAGATATAACCAAAGAGCTGCGCTGCTGTGACACGAGCCACTGGCCACAGCGTACCAGGTCAGACGCAATGTACAAGGTCTTCTTTGTGGCTAGAAGTCATGCTGACTGCTCGACAGACAGAGTGGGCAATGCTGCAGGGGGACAGCTAGGGCCAGGAGGGTGCTCAGCAGTTGCCACTGCCATTTAGTTGCCGTTTGCAGAGCTCAGCATCTTGAGCAGCCTTGATCCTTGCAGATTTGAGCTGAACATTTTAATCAGCTCTGGCCTGGAAAATACAAAATTAGTAAATTTGCTTTTACCTAGCTTGTTATTCTCCAGGTGGTTTTATTTAATGGCAAGAAAAATCAGAGGTTCTGTCTCAACTAAGGTTTCAATGAGTTCAGCTCTTCAAATTTCAAGGTGCAACTGCAAATGTGACTAAAGCTAGCAGTGTTCATTGCCTTGCTCAACTACCTGCAAACGCGTTAAGTGCAAGCAGTGGTATCTGCCTATACAGACTTGGTGACTAAGTGCAGATATTACTTATACGAGATTTTCTTTTCCCGGTCTTGCAAGTCTTCATCCAGAGCATCAAATACCAGAGCCATGACGTGTTAACATCACCTTTCCTGTTGAGCTGTGCTCTACCATTCCGCACTAGGTTTCCAATAAGTTGTGTGCCTCTGGTAATTCAGCCTGCTAGAGGCTAGTAAGGCAAAATTGAACGGAAGCTGCTGTATTCCTCTCAAATGGAACCATGTAATTTTTAAATTGACTTTCAAAAATACAACATATATACCCAGGGGAAGTAAACTAACAATGTGGATTGCTGCCTGAAATCATTATACAGATAGCTCAGGGCATTTAGCGTTGCGAAGAAAGAAAAGAAACAAGAAAAAGAGATTAGCAGGCTTTACAGAAATAATGTGGTTTAGTAAATCTGGCACATCCCCTTCTGCAACAGAAAGTTTGACATCAGCTAGATTTATAAACACAGTACTGTACATATTGGTTTCCCCAGTTTGGAAGTCCCTACTTATAAGTTCAATATTATACAGGAAACATGCCTAGAGTAGAGGGCTAGCTACTACTCTCATTTAGACATAACTGCAGATTTGTGACATTATCATTATTTCACTGCACAGTTTTGTAGGAAGTGATTTTACTGCAACTACCTTCTCATAAAAAGGCATGTACATTCAAGTGCAGTACTGAAAGACAAAGTTTTGCTTTGCCAGCGTATCAGGCTAGATCAATTATTGCTGAGGAACAATACAAAGATAAGTAATGGACTTCAGGATGTCTCAAAGCCAGAGAGTTAGGAAATGAACTGTCTAAATACATAGCAAGCCTCAAAATCCTGACAAGCTTTCTCTTAATAACTTCAACAGAATCTAAGGGAAACTCAGGCACCATTTGTAGGGGAGAGTAGTTTGATGAAGATCTGAAAAATAAGCTTTTGGGTTTTTTAATATTTCCTTTAAATTAAACATTCATATGACAGTAGTTACACTTAATACAGTGGCAAGTTTTAGCTTGTGCACTGGAATGGTATTTTACTATATGCAAATAACCAGCAGGATGAGATATCAAAGACATTATTCCTGACTGTATTATTCTTCCACTGAAACTACACCTACGGTATTTCAGCGTTTCAACAATTTGCACTTGCATCATCTTTTCCCTTATTAAAAAAAAAAAACACAACTTGACCAGTGTTTCTACAAGCAATTCTTGCTTAATTAAAATGCTATATCCAAACACATTTATGCTACACCCTGTTTTGTCATGAAAGTGTTTAATTCCAGGTGATGAGTGTATGTGGGTGTCTGCTCATGATTCTGAACTGCTGTTTTAAACATATGTTCCAAAGATACTTTCCATATAGTCAAGGTCAACGGGGAGGAAGCAGGAAAAACTGAATTGTTAAAATTTTAAAGAAGGATTAAGAAGGTTATGGAGAAGAAAAGAGCTTGTTGCACTGCTAATCTTAGCGGGATTCAAATCCATATTTTTTATATGTTTTATTTTTTTAAGGCTTGAAATCTTTGAATCCATAAGAGACAGCATCACAGAGTAGAAACTACAGTGTGAACACCTAAACAATAATAAATAATCTGGAAAGTTTTCCCCTAGTTAATAAGATGCCTGTAAACATTTCTAGTACTAAACCTGCCAAATTACACCTAATAGTCACTGTGATCTCACCAGTATTTCCTTGGTTTGTTACACATCACATCCCTACACATGAATTTCAACAGAAACACTGGCTGTTTGGGATCCATGTGTCATGAGACTCTCATACCTAGTTGCACAGACCCTCCAAAAAAGAGTAACAACAAAATGAAGAAGGAAAGAACAGAAGCTGACAGATAATAACTATAAGGTGATCTTTAAAGTGACCCATACTGCACTTGAATATCCTTATTTGTGTATACGATGATGATTTTAAGAACACCATCTACTTGAAAAAAGTTAGATAAGGCAGTTCTAATTATACCATAAGCCCCATCCACAAAAATAATGGCTGTGCCATCACAATAGCATTCTCGTGCAAAACCAAGAACTTTACAAGCAGGACAACACACTTGTCAGATGGATATAGCTATTTGCATTTTACAGATGGGCAAACAATAGCACCGAAAGCCAAACGCTATCCTAAGGGGCTTTGCCTCAAAGCTTGAGTCAGAGAGGCAGCTGAGCAACGTGACTACTGCTTCGTATGCTGATCATTACTCCGCCGTCACCTTTTATTCCCCCTTCTACGTTTCTAGTGCTCATTCAACCGCACACCTGTTTACCCTTAAATAATAAGCACTTTGGGTGCGAGATGCATACAACAGTTAGCAAAACAGAGTCAGGGCCTCTAAGCACCATCACTACACACACAGAGTGGTGACAGTCCTAAGCCTGGCTATATGCTGGATGGGAAGGAATGATTGCAAGAGGGAATTTTTATTGTAATAAAGCTCATTACATACTAATCTGATGCTTCTATTTTGCATAAATGATGCACAACCTCACCGCTCTGCAGCATTTGTGTGGTCAACATCATGATTTTTTTCTTCCAGGTCAAACAAGCATATCTATTAGAGATTAAGATGTAAACACTAAAAAAGAAGGTACATGAAGGAATCATAATTAGAAAAATCTCTCCGAAGACAATACCAAAATAGTAAAGCAGATACTAGAACAAATGAAACATTTTATTACAGTGAAGAAAGGCTTACTGGGATGTGGTAGTTACCACGACATACACAAACCTGAACGTTGATGGACGACCAAATGGGGTCCTACAGTTTGAACTTTGCTCCTGGACTGCTTGAAGTGCCTTTTCCAACCAGCACTCTCTTTAGCCTGTTTTCCATATTCAGAAAGAATATTTACAACTCATAGAAGAAAATACTGATCTCATGTTTTAATGGATAACATGTCCTTGGATAGTCTGAATTTTAGTGAGAGACATGACTTGCTTTCCAATATACTGGAATTAAACACACCTCATAACACCGGTTACTTTAGCTTAGTTTCAAAAGGTTCTCTGCGTCCCACCCAGCTGGCAGACTATGAAGTCAAGTTAGTGTGTAGGCCAGAAAAGGTAGCTATGGGAACAAGATCTGGTTTGGAAACAAGCTGTATCAATAGCTTGTTATATATCGAGGGTAGATTTAGATTAGATATTAGGAAAAAAATCTTCACGATGAGGGTGGTGAGGCACTGGCACAGGTTGCCCAGAGAAGCTGTGGAGGCCCCATCCCTGGAAGTGTTCAAGGCCAGGTTGGATGGGGCTTTGAGCAACCTGGGCTAGTGGAGGGTGTCCCTGCCCATGGCAGGGGGGTTGGAACTAGATGGGCTGTAAGGTCTCTTCCAACCCAAACCATTCTACGATTCTATATCCTACCAGTATTACCTTTCTGTAACGTAAGGTAGAGCCTAATTTTATGTACTGTCTTTCTCGACAGGATCTTTTTGAATAGCAACACAGTCCTTTTAATTTTGGTAATTTCATCAGGATATCTCTTTATAGCCTTCTTGCTAATTACTTGCTACCTAGTACAATATTAGCTCTTGGTAAAGAGAGGCACATGGAAAGCACAATTTTTACCTTGGTGAACCCAGGCAATATAACCACATTGCTTTAAAACAAATGCATTCATGCAACTCAAATGTGGCTGCCTATGAGTCACCACACAATTTCCACATCAGCACACAACCTCCTGTCATTTGAGAACCTCATTAAACTTATCAAGACTTGTATCTCTTCAGACTGATGAAACAGGAAAAGTTTTGAGACAGCAGTAGGCTTTGCTGTCCCCTAGCTATAATCTGCTGAATTTGGGAATTCCCTTCATAGTTGTTTCCCCTCTTAATGCTAATGGACATGGCACAAAGACCATAGATTCCTGCATTCGTGCAGAATTAGGATCCTCTAAGAAAAAAATATGCAGTTTACAAAGGAACATAAGGATAATTGTTCTCAGCAGAACTATAAAGCAATAAATCTTCAAATGAGCAAAAAAAGTCTGATTTAAAAAAAACCAAACAACTACTTTAATTACTGTGTGGTTTGCTCAGTTTTCTTTTGAAGATGCCTAACATATGGTATGATTTACATAACACTGGTACTGAGTTGAAGACAGAAGATTCAAATCTAGCTGCAGAAGTATGCAAAATTTAACACCATGCATCAAGATAGTTCTTCTCATCAGCTGAGTATGTCCATTTGAGTTTGTATATATAGTTAATTCCTATTGCTAAATATTCTTTTAATACTAACAAATGTATTTTTATATTTTCGTACGCATGGCTTGTAGTCATAGCTGATGACATAGGAGCTGCCTGGGGTGGAGATCACTTGCTTCCTCAGACAGGGCAGTCCTCTCCTTCCAGATGTGCACTTACACTCCTGGCTCCAACACTCTCAAGAAAAAGAAGTTTTTGTACAAGGGAATAGCACTTTACAAGATGCAGTCTTCAAACTACACAGCATACAGACTCCGGCTGTACCTCCTTCCCTCAAGTGCTTGTGAAGGTCCCTTCCGAGGTGTCCCCTGGGCTCAGCCCCCACGGCAGGGCCAGCCATCAAGCCATTGCACAGCCACCTCTCCCAGCAAAGCGGGGGCATGACAAGCAGGTTGGGCGAAACCCCTCAGCTGTCCATTTTCTTCCTAGGGCTTCAAGGAAAGAAGTTACAAACCGAGTCATATACTACAAAATACAACACCTTTCAATAATATCACACATTTTAGCATTGCTCAGTGCCCTGCACCTCCCAGTGCTGTGACTGCTCTGTGCGTTCAAATACAGCGCTATGTTATTTCCTTCCCAGTAAAAGCACTTTAGAAAACAACAACATATGGCTTGTAAAACAAAGTTAAAAGAAAATACCACAAGAGATATTAGCATCAGTTTAACTGAGAATCTCTCACTCAGTTCTCATGAGTTCAGAGAACTCAGCGGTTTCTTTTTTGACAAAAGATAATGTTAGTGGTGGAGGTTATCTGCACCACCGTAGCTATTGGAGCAGCACTTCACAGCCTCTGGGTCACAAGTAGGTCATAAACCTTCATGCGGCAGTTTGCAAAACAACAATACACAAAGATTTTTTTGAAAGATATGTGTACATTCCTAGGTATGGAAAGAACTAAACAAAATCAGCACTGGAAAAATTATAATCATTCAAAAGGTTTGCCTCATTTTTCTGGTTGTAAATGATAACTACTGTGGCAGCACTCCACAATGTCTTTGTGATTCATTTTTTCCCCCAAAGGAGTTAGGCAATGCTCGGGTTTTTTTTCCAATGAGTTTAGGAGGCTATATGAATTAAAAAAGCTAGAAAAACACTGGTCTAGATGGCCTCACCATCAGAGTTCCTTGCCTGAAAATCTAAAAGTCACAGATTCTCACCAGACAGATGCTAAAGATCCTAAAGTGGAGGAGAGAGGAGGAAAACTGAGATCGCAGATTTCCACTCATGTTCGTTTTAGGATCTATGATACAAACTGTACAAAGAGGAACTCTTTATTCTGTGTTCAAAGTATTAACAAACATGAGAAATAAATATCATTAAATATTAGAAATGCTAAATGAGTCAAAGAACATCAGAAAAAAGTTATTGATGGCTTATATTTTAGAAGAGTACCTTCACAGTACCTCCCATTTTTGTGTTTCAGCAACATTTACATTACTAGACACTTAGAAGAGAAAAAGCCCTTGTTTAATTCCTGTTCAGCAGTGTGAGTCTAACACAAGACTGCACACAAAGACTGACAAGGACAGATGCAGAAATACCCAAGTAGTTCTTTACTGTGACCCGTCCACCCAACTTGGCCACATGCACAGAACAGCAACAACGCAGCAGTTTGCTGTCTAACACAAGGCAGTGTATCGAAGCAAAACTTGGCCTCATTTTTCATTAAAGGTAGGATCCTAGATGCACTTAAAATGAAATCTGGGTGGCATTTAGGAGTCGAGCTGAGGAATGCAACCCTCAGAATCGGTGCCCAGTCTTTTACACACCTAGAATTTGTGGGTGTCCGAGCGATGCCATTGAAGTTGTGCCGCCCAGACCCAGGTTTGTTCAACAGCTTGCTGCCCACTTCAGCCCTAACCCAGTTCTGATTCAGAACTCTCCGATTTGGCAAGAGCCTCAGCACGCTCAAACCCAGAGCACAGGCTCAAACAACGCATAACATGCCGGTTTCAGAGAGGCATTCCTGCTGCAAACATTGCCCCCCCCCCTTCAATACCATGCCCTGTTTTGCAAATAAATCAGTAAGTCAGTGCTTAAGATATTCACCAGGACTCAAAGACAATGAGTCCATAACAGGCATGGGGTTGCTATCCTTGTGATATCAGATAATACAGTCAACTGTACAACTGCTTCAGATTTGTTGATATCTTATTGCCTAGCCAAGGAAAAAGCTGACATTATTTCTGAAGATGTGTGCTTTGTTATACAAATAATATAAAAAGACAAGGAGTTTCAGAGAGTAACATAAATCAAGAGGTTCTTTTGGTACCATCAGAGTTAAAACCTGTAAATTTAAGATAGAATATTTCAAGTATTATCAAGCAGAGACAATCAGACTTTGGTTTAATTGCTCCCTTTGTGAAAAGAGTTTATTAAATTAATTAACCAAGTTATCTTCTCAGAGCACGATCCATTACTAATTCTAAAATTATTGATCTTTTCATTTGGAAGTCATTGTTTAGCATCAAACCGTTTTTTGCATTTAGCATATACTAGCAAGCTTAATAAAACTCAAGGACTCCTCTAAGGACCTAAGAGACTCCAAAATGAAAATATTCCTAAGTGTGCTCAGAAATTACCATTATGCATAGTCATCTTGATCCCAGGTAAGGAAGGCAGTAAGAACTTAAGTAACTATCGACCGCACAAATCCCAAGTGAGCTTACTATGAAAAAATTCTCTTTTCTCTTGTGCAGCTGACATCAACTTTCATACTAATCAAGTTGCACCACCCAGAGTCTCCATTTTGCCCTCCAAGCTGTACTTTGCAGGAATGTATATACAAACCCACAGCATTCTCCAAATCACACTGACTTTGTATTCCTTTCTCACACCTTACTTTGGAAACCACTAATCAAACAGTCCTCAACTTCTGTGTAAACAAAAAGTGATCGTTACTGATTGACAGGGAAGCTGTTGTATAAAATAAGAAAAAAGCTTCCTGAGCACCCGCAAACTACGCTGAATGGAAAAGCCTGTTAAAATAGCACTACTAGCATTCCTAACAATCTACGTAACTACAAACAAAAAAAGGAAACCCGACTCTAAAGTAATTCAGGAAAAGCAAAACTTCAGTTTGCAAAATATCATTTAGGAAGAGGAAGGGTTAAAACAATCATATATGTCAAGCAATGAAAATTGCTGAAAAAATAGGTCCTGGAGGAAGGATACAAGGCAAAGCAGATTCACAATGATATTCCACATGTGCAATTTTTCATTATCAAAAGGAAGTTTCATTTACACAAGGTAATTAATACAAGGCCCTCAGAGTTCCTTTCCTTCTCCTTGCTCTTCTAAACTTTCTTTGCCCTCACTTCTTTCCATGCTTCCTCCATTTCTCCACACATGCCCTTTCCATAAACAATGGCAGATTGGCATCCTGGTGGAATTGAGGCTTTTCAGATAATTTCTTCCTACCTTAATTTTGTCAGTGTATAAGTTTGCATGGTGACTGTAGGACTCCAATTGGCATTGGCCTTAATTTCTACAAGAGAGCGATGCACAGGCTCCTTTCTCCTTAGAGGAACACCTCCTTCCCAGAAAAAACTCCCCAGAATATCCAAATCTTTCCTCTTGAGAGCCAATACCTCCAGAGTTTTCCTAGGATAGACATTAAACCACACAGCACAAAATTGTAAATATAACATTAAGAGGTAAAATGATAAATAAGGCATGCACCAAAGCAACATACCTGTTTGTTCAAAGATAACAATAAAAGAGGAGAACTCCTGATGTCCCAGCGTGACAGAAGAACTTCTCACTTTGATCTTGCTGTGAACCGGTGCAGAAGATCCTCTCCCCAGCAGTAGGGATGGGCACGGACCTTCCGTTAGTGCCGAAGAGGTCTGGGCACCGGCACAAGCCGCAGCAAAAAGCCTCAGGAGGGAAGCCCTCTCCCTGCAGGGTGTTCCTTCTGACCCGCTCCCGCATTGCTGAGTGGTCGCTCTACCTGCACCTGCCAAAAAAGCAAAGCTGGAACTGTGGTATCGAAAGGCCACACTGCCACAAAAGCAGAGACCCGAGCCCAACTTGGTGGGAGACAACTTCATTTTCTGTAATTCCTGATTTCTCATTATCCTCTACACAGCAAGTTCATTACTTTTTTTTTTTTTTTTAGCCAATATCACCTTGAATTTGGGTAAAATATGTATCTTTACTTCATATGGATTTATACACCTGTACATATGGTTCATTCATTACTAGAAGGGGGAAAACAGTAAGTTTTTCAGCAGTTGAGAACAACCAAACAGCCAAACCCCCCCATCTTTTCTAAGCACAACAGTCATTTTTTTAGCTATGCACAAACACAGGGTTAAGAGTTCTTTCCAGTGTTCATAAACAGCTTGTTACAATGCGTAACTTGAGGACAACATTGCTGTTCCTGTCTTTTTCTCCAAATAGAGGACAGTAAGGGATGTGACCTGCACGCACAACTGCTGATTTATGCTGTGCTGACTAGGAGGAACTACACTGCCAGCAAGACTATTTCTCATGATTACAGTGTTTACTAGTCTCACTGAGACCAGAAGTCCATGTTCTGAATGTGAGAAGAAAAGCTATGAACAGTGCAGATACAAGATGTAACACATGTATAGCATGTACAAGTTAAACGTCTCCTTTATGTAAAAGATAGATGACGCATACTCTAATTAAAGGTTAGTTGAGGAGTATAATGACTGGAGGCCAAACATAAGAGATGATAATCTTGATTACAGGTTGGTCAGACAGATCAAAGTAATAAATTGGCCTAGAAACAACTTTGTGAACTTTTGATGAGAAGATTACCGTGTCCTGAATTCCTTCTCCATCACTTGAGACTTTTTCTTCCCTTTAAATAGCCCACAAAATTTAGACACTTGCTTCTTATTCTCCTGCTTTAAGCAGTGCTGAAACACTGGTGAATTGGAATTAAATGTTACACAGCAAAGATTAGCCTTGACCTGCCAAACTCGACAGTGGCTTGAACCTTTCCTGGCCTATGCATACTCTCCAGGGCTGCAACCTGCACCCTCCCCATAGTGCTGTGACTCAGTGCAGCTGAAGAAACTCCTTCCCCTCCACACGCTGGCCTAGGCTCTGTACTTCCTTGCCCCCTGCCTTCGCAAGCATCATTTCAGCCTGCCCTACCTTGCCAGTGTGCCTCGCTGGATTCCTCCACTGAGTATGAGCCACAACTCCTTGCCCCTGAGCTTCTCCTTTCAGCCCACACAGCTGCCTCCTTCACACCGTCCTCATGTGTTAGCTCAGCAGTAATCACTGCGTCCCTCAAGCCATCTCCTCCGGGATCCTGTCCATGTAGCTCTCCTCCAGAGCTTCCTTGAACTGACCTAGACCATCTCTTCCTTCTCATCTCAGTCCTGCTCCACAGTAATTTCCCTCACATTTAACGTCCAACTGGCCCTGGGACCACAAGCCTCTTTATTCCCTTCCTCCACCAAATAAAGCGTGCTTCCCTTCCACCATCTCCAACAAGCTTCTGTAAAGCCCCAGGGGTCTCCCTGCCTCATTGTACTGCCACAAGCGACTCCACTCATTTTCCCTCACTGTGAGGATCACCCCCCTGCTCTCCTCCCTCCACAGCCATGTCTCGTGCCCAGCATCCTGCGCCCCCACAGCTGCTCCCCATACCAGCAATTGATCTGCCTTTGCTGCTGGACATGCCAGAGACTGGGGGAGGAAGGAGGGAAATAGGAAACATCTTCCCAGAAACTGATCTCTGAACATCAGATGAAGAATGACCTCCAATTACCCTAGGTTTTGGGAATGACACCTAACTGAATTTTTTTCTCCTGGCCTCTTGAAGCAAGCATGAACAGACATTTGCATCAGATAATAGGAAGCACAGTATCGTCTTAATAGCAACCACTCCACCATAGAGCTTCTTTTCTAGGTTGAACAGACAAACAGAAAGCAAAAAAGGGGATCAGAAACCTGCTACTGTCTTATTTTATTGGGATGATAAGAACTACCTGTCCTCTTATCATTATGGATAGCAGTTATGTAAGGATGCTCAGAGAATCAGTACTTAATCTAAAAAGAAAAATAAATAGTTACCAATATTTATTTAAAGGCTGAAGCAAAAAGTACAGTGCAATAGTTCCCCCTACTGACAGCACGAAATCAAATTACTAATTCAATGTCCCAATGTAGTACCTACACAAGCTTATCCATACACAGCAAAGCATGTGAAAATCAGCTGCCTTAGAAGATGATGAAGATTCGCCAAATGGTAGAGAACAACGTTTGACAACACTCCAGTTGATCCCTATGATTAATTATCACATACACAAAATGACAGTACGCAGTCCTATGGAAAGGTTTTAAAATATGTGTGAGTGTATGTGTTCTGAATGAAATGCCAGGATATGCATCAGCAAAACCAGAAACGTAAGCAAAATGGAGCTGTATAGCTTCCTATGCTTGCTGAAATCTAGAGGACAGATGGCAGGTCTGAGCAGAGACTTGCCAAACTCTGGCTATATTTGAGGACTGACCTCTTCGCACAAAGAGCAAGTCTGACATTCAGTCTGGTCCCCAGCTCCCAACAAAAGGCAGTAAAAATATTGTCATTCTGCTCTAGTGTCAGCTCTTTCGAGCCAGTGGCAGCTGAGTTAAATCAGAACCAAGAACAGCCACTTACAGAAGTCAAAATTGCAATTTGGGACTAGATGTGCGTCTGGTTATGAACAGCAACAGAAGCATTCCTCTGGCCTTATACGCCTAGCTTTCATTTCTGGGTTGTAAATCTAACATGGTTTTGCACTCTGACCATTTAGCCAAAAAAAAAAAAAAAAAAAAAAAAAAAGAGGCTGAAGAAAATCCTCTAGTACATAATATGCTCATCTCACTTGAAAAAGGTAATGAACAAATATGCAATGATACAACATAAAAGAATAACAGAAATAGTCTACTGAAATATGCACCGGACCACACAATTCTATAAATCAGGATTTTGCAGACTTCTGCTATGATCCTGGCTCTCTGTATACAAATGCACCTGAAAAATTGCTACATGCTATTAAAGATAACACCAAATCTCATTTCAAGCACATGTATGTGAATATGATGTCTACCTAGCTGAAACTCTGACACGAGTCAGCTGCTGACACCTGTATACAATCTTCTAGAAGTTGCCTGTGTAGCAAAGCTTCTCATCTCACTTTCAATTCTCCCTCTGCTCTACCTGGAAAATACAATTACACATCAATAGAGACACACGTCTTCCTCTAACTGCATCTCCAGCACCTGGCTTTTTCACGTGAACAAGGTTGAACGTTCCTCCCAGCGCACAGAGAGCATAATACCACTCGGCCGGCTCGCTGGCAGGTTCTGTAAGCATGCCGCTTACTCCAGGTTTGCACAGCCTGATGCGGAAAAGCCATGCTCGTGACTGGGGTTTCTGGTAAGACAAAATATGACAAAAAGAACGATAGTCACTTGAAAGGATCCTCTTTAGGCCAGATTGCAGCTGATTTCCATCACACCAGAGCCACGATCCTAACCCTCAAGCTCAGTGCCGAGGTAAGATGGATTTGAAATGGGCATGATTTAGCATTTTCCACTCACGTTGGTTTTAGCAGCATTCCACTTGCTATTGTAGAAATCATCCTTCCAATAACATATTACTTTAGGGTAGAAATACTTAGAGAATATCTGTGTTGCCACAACCTTTGCTGTAAGAATATTATTTAGAGATACGATGTTGGATCGTTAACTTCTTAGGACAGGGACTAAATGCTTTATCTAGGAGAGAAGCTCCTGCATCCCAGGTACTACCTGAATGAGGAATGCCGCAGGAAGCCACAGCGCATGCTCTTTCCATGCTCTACCACCAAACTCCTGGAAGGGCTACCCTTTGCCTTCTAACGGGGGCTCATTACAGCAGGAGCGGGGTGGTGGGTATGTGCACAGGGAAGCTGCTGGCTCCATGCCCCTCAGCCCAGCAGCAGCCTGGCTCCCCAGGGGCGATGGTCCCCAGCACGGCGGGCCCCACAGTACAAATTAGAAAGGGTTTAGTGCTTTTTAAGCCTCCTGAAGGCTAACAGCCTCCTTCCTCCTCGACGCTTCTAGATAATTGCCGTGACTCCGGTGTCTCTGACGCCCGCCCCGCACGTCTCACAGCCCCTGAGACGCGGCTGTACCGAGTCCCCGGCGGGCCCGACGTTTCTTTGTGGGCTTGCGAGCGCTCGGTAGATCGCGGAGCCCTCCGCCGAACCCGGCTGACGCACAGGAAGGCCGCTGCCGGCGGGGCCGGGGGCGGGCGCGCCATAAAGCGGGCGGCGGGGGCCGGGCGGGCAGGAGGGAGCCGCCGCCGGCAGCAGGGCTCGGCCGGGACCCGCTGGCGCAGGCAAGTGGGGAGCCCCGGGGGAGCGGGGGGGCGCGGGGGGCCGGGGCCGGGGCCGTACCCGTACCCGTACCCCCGCCGGCGGGATGGAGCGCGGGCGCCCGGCTCTTGTCGCGGCCAGGCGTTGGGAAAGGCGAAGCGGTCCTCGGGCGGAGGGACGAGAGGAAATTCACGTAACGTTTAGCATAGCGGGTACCCTTAGGGAGAGACTCGCAGGCAAAACCAGCAGCATTTAAGCGAGCGCTTGGCCACGGAAAAAGCGGGACGTGAAGCAGCAGCGCTCTCGCAACTAACCACATCTTACTGCTGGCTCCGACATGGCACCCCTTTCTGCTGGCCGCCTTCAGGGGCCATCCAGAGCAGACCACAACTCTCTGAGCTCTTTAACTTGTGGTGCAACCCCTTACGCGCAAAGGGAAGACGGATGCCAGGCTGTATTGTACCGAGGGTGTTACAAAAATCCCGTTACAGACCGTACCCATGTGCCGTGCAAGGGCTTATGCACGTGAGCATCCCTGCACGCTGCGCAGAGGGCCCGAGGGGCTACGGCCGGGGCAAAAGCTTGCCTTGTTGTCATCTAAGGAAAAAAGAAAGACAAGTTTTCTTACTAATCTCTTTAGGAGATCATAATCACCAGAATTCACTGGAAAATGCAATAAAAACTCCCACTGAAAGTGAACAGGCTTGCAAATATTTTTTTTTTTCCCTATGGACATTATTAATGCATCACGATTTGGCTCCTTGTATGTATCTCAAAATAAGGTCTGTGATTCTTTGGAACTATCAGCATAGCAACACAGTGAAACACTCCTATGTGTTACTCCTTCTCAGCAATTTAAAGAAACAAAGTAAATGTTTAAGGCAATATATTTTTTTTCCTCTCTGAACGGGAGTAATAAAGAGAAGGGAAATGTCGCTGGGCGCATTTCCACTGACGTTATACAGCATCCTTCATACCACACGCAGAATTATCCCATCCAGCCTTTGTTAAGGAGAAACTAAAACTGTCACTTTTACTTTTGCATAAATAAGTACTCAGGACTCTGTTACATCTTGAGATAATTCATCTCCTTTTTTTTTCCCTCTGACTTAAGAAAATGCAAAATGAAAGACCACAGCATTAAAACTATGATGTATTCTCTACTTCAAACTGTTGACATTCTGAAACTATGATTCAGAATAGGAGATAGAAAAGCTGTTTGTAAAAAGGTCAACTTCCTATAAAAATGTCACTTTTGATGAAATCTCATCTTTTTTTCAGGAAAAATTTCTATCAAAAATGTTCTAACAGTTGTAATATGTTGACCTACTGCAGTGCCATCTGCAGTCCATGGCTGGATTTTCTGGAGCTTGTTAACACCAACAAACAAACCTAAGGAAAGGGATGATGGCCTCTGGTACGGGATCAGGGTGTGGGCAGAGCCCGCTCGAGGACGGAAATCCCAGGGCACAGGCCCTAGGACATCCCTCTTCTCTGCTCATCCACCATGGTCTGTTCTCAACCCTACCACTGACTTTTTACACCCACATGCCACATCGAGAATTATAGCCTGGCATAGCCTGCCCTAAGGCAATGTTTTATCTTTAGTCTTTCCTGCACTGAAAAAAGTCACAATGAAAATGGTGTTTTCACTAGTGGGATTAATGAAGATGTTATGCATCCCTAGAGTGCAGGTATCAGAAAGGTAATGTTCTCCTAAACGGAGAGAGTGTCACTCAGGCTGAGATGCCTATGTGGAGAGCCTGCTCACCCAAAGCAATCTCTTTAGGCCATGGAGAGGAGCAGGTGTTAATTCAGCCCACCTAAAATCTGGAATAACCAACCTTCTAACTCCAGTAACTCAATAAACAGCCAAAACTTACTTGGGATAGTTAATTCAGTAAGAATTTCAGAGCCTGTCATTAGGTGATGCTACTCTTGCTTGTCTTACAGTTTTCATGTGACTTTATGCTTCCCAATCTTTTTTTCTTTCTGTAACATCAAATCTCAGGATTCTATGGCAATTAAAAATGGAAAAGTTGCACTAGATAAACAACGCAGGTTGTAAAACAAACAGAAGATATGTGGCTCTAGGAATAGCACAATAACATACAACCATTATGGCTTTAGGAAAAGTTTGAGTGGTATGAATTCACTAAGAGGAGAACAAACTTGTTGCTTTCTACTACTTTTTCATAAGCACAGTTTCACCTGGATTTGAAGAATACAATCCTAAGCTACTCCTCTTGATGAGAGATGCTGTGTAAATCTCCCTGTTTTATAAGCATCATACAATACCCCAAAATATTTGCATTAAGGAAGGAAATTGGCAGAGGGGCCCATTCAAGTGTATAAGCTAAACTTCTTTTAATGGTCATACTCATGTTTTTCCCCTCTTCCCTTTAACTGACTAACTTTAGTCAAGTACCATCTGTTTTGAGAAGCAGAATAAACAGCAACATTAAAGTACATAATAAGAACTGCAATGAAAATAAGTGATTTATGCACTCTGGATTATTAATTCACATTCACCTTTCAATGGCAAACACGTTTGTTCTTTTCTTTTGCAGTATGTCCCAATGGAGTCAAGTTCAACAACTGGAAATAAAGTTTTTGGAGCAGGTAGACCAGTTCTATGATGATAACTTCCCCATGGAAATCCGGCACCTACTAGCACAATGGATAGAAAGCCAAGATTGGTAGGATTAAATTTATTCCCTCTCATATGATTTCAGTCATGAACAATTCTTTCATTATCTGGCAGATTTTAGGGTGCTCATTTGTGAACTGTGCAGGCAGCTGCACTCCAAGAACAGTATTCCACTAGTTATGCATTTAGCCCGTTGAACTGTCAAAGTTTAAATTTAAGGAATGGCTGGAGGTGAGGTTTCATTTGAACTTATTCCTAAACAAAATCCAATAAAAATGGTCTAGCAAATTAATGGTATTACAGGTTTTTCATAGGGAAAAAAAAATGCAAGTTAGTTTTCAATGGAAATGTTATACATTTATCTCTTGCAACATAGAATTATTCACTTGTCCAAAATAGCACTTAAAGCTGGATATATAATTTTGGGGAACAAGCCAGCTATTTGCAGGAACTGTTCTCTAGAAGGTGAATTTATGCACAAATTTGGATCAAATTCACTGGATAATTATCTTAAGAAAACTCAGAACTAAATGCCAGAAAAAAAAGTTTGTATTAGTCATACCGGAAAGAGACATGTCAATTTTTCAAGCTAAATCCACAAGACTACTGGAGCACTATTGAAAAAAAAAAAAAAATCTCCTAAGGTATATAATCTTTCCTTACAGTTTAGAGCTCAGTATTTATGGGGCTGTAGGAAGATGGGAAACATTAAAATCTACTTTTTGTCAGATTTAGCAGGCATATCTCAAACAGGCATTTGCCATTTGAGGGGCAAGGAGAGAGAATATCCCAAGGGCAAGGATGCCATGCAGTCCCCAGTCTATCTTCCTTGCTAATGTTATTGCCCTTCACGTACCAAGCTGTTCCATAAACAGCAGAACCAGTTCAGCCTGTTCTTGAGTGTGTTTGTGTCCTTTGTCCCCTACGTACCCTTCACCAGCAGCTTCAGAGTCTTCCTGTATCTCCAAATAGTTTGGCCGGGCGAAGGCTCATCTGGTGCCTGGTGTGAAGATACATATCTGCTGACTGGCCATCTGGCTGTTGCCTCCCGCAGCAAGTTATTACTGCCATTTTCCTCAGTGGAGGCACTAATTTGGATTCCTCTCTTCTACCAACCTGCCAGTTTTCTGTGAAATTTGTAAGAACATACTATCTTTTGGACTTTGAGCCCACTGTCAACTTTGTCTGAAACTGGGCAGCAAATCCAGAAATTATATCTGTGTGACTGAGTGAGAGGGACAGTATGCATAAGCCTTGTTCCCTCTGGGAAGTGGGCTAAAAATATTTAAATATTCACTGGACCAGAGACTACAAAACCCTGGTTGTTTCCCCTCTGGCTGACTCCATAGCCTGTGCTAAGAACATCCTCGCCCTGTCTTTATAGCTGCGTATCTGCGTGAATATAAATAAAAGGATCATAAAATCAATTATTCACAAACCTCTAACTATATGCAAGTCACCATACATTTAAAGCCTTTTTTTGCTGCCTAAATTTCTGAATGGATTATATTTTTCTGTACAGAGAGATTGACACTTCTTACAACATTTTTAACATGCGTGGTTCTCATTCATTGATTCTTTAGGGAGGCTGCATCCAACAATGAAGCAATGGCAACCATCCTTCTACAGAATCTGCTAATACAAGTGGATGAACAGCTGGACCGGGTTTCACAGGAGAAGAATCTTCTCTTGATACACAACCTGAAAAGAATCAGGAAGCTGCTGCAGGTAGGTCATTCCTTCAGATGACAAATTACACATTCTTACTGGTTTCTAAAGGTAATGCCCAACCTCTGCTGAACACAGTTTGTTCCCGTGCACAGCTCAGAGCTGTCCTGGTCGCTATAGGCTCCAAGCAGCTATGGGAAGACCAAGCCTTCAACAAAGATAATTCAAAATAATAATTCCACTGTCTTACTTCGTGGAACAATAATTCACATTTTAATGTACCTGCTCAGATACAAGTGCTGTGACCTCTTAGCTCTGTGTGTATCTGTGTCTCGGCTCTTCAAAAGAAGACTGTATAGTGCTTATGGATGTTCATGTTTATTACAAGCGTAATTACCACCTTTCAGACACATACAGATATTTAACTATGATTAGTTGTGGTTATCTGAGGAATAAAAATGCATATTTTGGGCTTAATGCAGCACCCTGAAAAAGGAACCCCAGTAAATCATTAGCACGTTTGCTATTCTATGCTTAGCTGGGATTATTTGTTATGAATGGCTTAAAGGATTTTCCGTTAGGCGTCTGCAAAATGATATTTATTTTGACTGGCTGAACGTTTCTCTAATAATTGTTTATCTAAGGCAAAGATTCTCAGAGTTCCACTTCATTAGTCACCTACTTCCTGACATCTATCTCTCTTCTGCATAAAACAGATAGGCATCTGATTTTAATGAAAGTTTGGGGGTTTTTCTCTTCTTTGATGGTGTTTTCCATAAGTACTTAAATGACAATTACATTGCTTGCAAAACATTTTCTTTATTTGATATACACACACACACACACACACACAGAGGTCTGGAAAATCTTAGCATGACCTTGCCAATTATTTTGTGGCTGTGTGTCTTTCTATTCTTTATCCCTAATGGTGGCCTCTTAAAAACGTGACAGTATTTCCATTGCTACCACTTTTTCCTCCGGTGTTATGCAAGCAGTCTCATGTAACTGGAAACTAAAGTTGCTTTTTATTTCTTTTCTAGTTTGTGTAGCAGCACTATCCATAATTTCAGTACTGCTCAAACAGCAAATTTACTTAACTGCTTTTGGAGTTAACTACAGAAAGGTTAATCCTGTTATGCCTGTCATGGTCTTGGCACACTTTACCACAGTAGGGCTGAGACAGAGCTGTAGCACCTTACTAAAGGTATTGTCCCACAGTGGCATACACATGGAAGGAGCATTCCAGGGTAGTGAAAAAAGCAGTTGCATTGCTGTATTCCTGGCTTAAAAGATTGTGCATTTATGATTGTAGCATCACGAAGCGCACATGCAGGAGGACTGGTATCTGTTTACTTACAGGCTCTACAAAATTAAAGTCTCTTGCTGTTCCTTCTCTTCACACCATTTATTTTATTCTAATTTTTTTACCAAAACTTGAAGTAGCAGCTCTGCATGCTCTGTGAAATTTAGCGTACCGAGACAAGTGATCAGGCCTTGGGCACACACATGAATTTATGTAATAGCCAGTGTGAAAATGGCCAGAATGAAAACCATTTCCTCTAAGTCCTGGCATGTTTGCAAATTATATTATGATGTGCTTCCTGAAGAGCACAAAGCAAAGGAGGCTTGCTCCAGGAAAAGCAGGAGGAGGAGAGTTTTAAGTGATTTCTGATCAAGTGGTTTCTCAGGTGGCAAGGATCTGAGTCATGATTCCAGAAGAAGCCAAAACTCTCAGGTGTCCCCATTACAACTGTCCAGTGAGGTTACGGTCACCATATACTAGTTACAGCAGCAGCAGAGCCAGCACCAGAGCTGGTCTTTTCCAACAGCGAAGGTCCGTGTGGGGTAGCCTAACTCGTCGTGCTGGAATTATACCACTTATTAAAAAGGATCTCAGTCTTGAGATTTGCAATAAAATGTTTCCAGCTGAGCAAAAAAAAAAATACAACAGCTCTCTCCATTGCTAATAATGTTGGCCTTTCTCCATTATATAAAGGCAGGAGATAACCTGTATTTTGATAAAAAGGTACTCGTTCCATTTCAAAATACACATGCAAACCACCAGATACTGAACAGCACTTTCACTGTTAGAGCTTTTCGTGATTCCTTATGACCTTTAGCACTATCACCCACAGTCTATTCTGATTTCAAAAATAATTTTGATAGGCTGGAGCAGGACAGACTCTTGCAATGGGTGGTAGTGGTGGTATTATTATTATTTTGGATAAGGCAAATAACTTAAACTAGGTCTTAAGAAATCTGTGTCACAAGTATTTTGGATTTTTGTGTGAAATATTATGTTACAACTTCTAATTTTTAGAACATAGGTGACAAATGCATTTTCAGCCAAAGTACGGACTGCATGTCCTACAGAGCTGCACAGGCAGTCTCCTGAGCTTCAGCTGCTAACATTATTTCTTTATTGGTTAGGTAAGTACATCAGGAAAAAAAATGGTATAGTAGTTGTAATCAGCTGACATCCTATCCTTGTTATTAACTGTCAAGTATTGTTAATGGACTATGAACTGTACATGACACATACTGTACGTGGACAGTATCTGCTGTAATGTCCTTCAATTTGAGTATGCAAATTATGTAATTATGGGTCTAATTTTTTTTAATGCATCACTGATTGTATTTTCTTGCTGAATATATAAGAAGTTTGGAACTGGGCATTTGGCTCCCCACCCACAAGCTGGATGCACTTGCAGGTACCTAACTCTTGCAGTGTGAGCTAGTTTGTGACAGTTTCATGAGACAACACCAGAAAAAGGTGACTGATGTACACAGGACAGTGCCAAGGTCCCTTTCATCCCAATGTGCCACCTAGAGAAAGGGAAACTGGAAGGGTACGCCATAGAACTAGCGCGATTTTTCACTGACTTTGATGGAGGAAAGATTGGGTTCCTAAATAGGAGAGGAAGCTGCATTTGTAAACATCTTTTCATTTCTGGTGACTCTGCGAACAATGTTGGTTTGACTTTCTCTGAAGGTTAGTTACCATGAGCCCACCTTTATCTCTGCTTTGCTCTCTAGCGCAAGCACTTCTTTGAAATTTCACAGTTCACTCCTCTTCCTTCCCCTCTACACCACACACACAGACGTACAGACACACGGACAGCGTGCACAAACACACACAAAGCTGCTCAACTTCAATACAGGACCTGAGTGCAAAGTTTGTTCATCATGTTGAGCCAAATTGTGTTACAGAATTAAGGAATACTTGTCAAACCAGGTAATGCTGGAAGCTAGCATTTTTCACTAAGTATGCAGACTAGTACGTTGAGCTATAGTATAGGTTCCTAAATACTATGATGATAGTAATAATAAAATAATTAGAGGACACACAAAAGCCATTCAAGAGCAACTTGCAGTTCTTGACAAAAGGCAAAATGAGGGACTAATGTTTAATTAGAAATACAACTAGATCATTAATGAAGAGCAGCCTTAGAAGAGGAAGCAATGCACACTTCACAAATGGCTTGTGCAGCTGTTCGCTAGACAGCAAAGGACTCGTTAGGATCAAGATTCCTGGTGCTGTTACTGAATCTAGAGAGAATTATGCCTACAAGTTACCAGCACCACAGCCAAGCGCACCCCATCTGAAAAATCTCCCTAGGATTCATTTTTGCTAAAAAGTGGAGAAAATGTTCTATTCTGAGCTTCACCTGAAACATCTTAGTTGCTCCATGAAAATAACGATGGAAGTAGTGGAAGAAGTGAGAACTTGCCTGCTTCGTACTTGCAGTGCAAAGCTTTGGGCAATCTTAGGTGTCGTGAAGGGCAAAGAGTAGAAGGCTGAGCAGGAGGATGGCTCTGCCTGGCATCCTTGCTGTTAGGCCACAGGCACCATCCCTATTCTCTCACCGTAACAGAAATAACTATGGAATGTGGCATTTCTGCTTAGACTGTTGACATTTCCAAAATTATCTTGAGGCAAAAAGAAACATTGACCAGGAAACATGCAATTTGACAAACTTATAAGCACTTGAAAAAGTGCTGAGAAGCTTAGCTAAGCAGCTGAGGTTACTGCTAGCTCTCAGTAATTTGCTTCTTTATCTATTTCTTGCTTTCATTGAAACATTGCTTCCTGATATTAATCTGGTATAAATGCATATATTATATTAAAATCAGGCTCAGTGGTTTAGGTTAAAATCCTTCATATTTACTTCTTGCATTATTATTACTTGTCTAGTCAGTAAATTGGATTCATTTTTACAGCAGAGCAGCCTTTTGTTGCTGTGGTCTTCGGTGGGAGACAGCACAGCACAGTCATTCGCTAAGGTTAAATTCTCTGTCCATCTTCTGACAGAACTCCTGTTCCCCCCAGCAGCTGCTCTGGAAAGGGATGAGGAGAGAAAATGTTTGGAGGCAGCGAGGGGAAAGAGGGGGCTGGAAACTACGTCTGTGGTTCTTTCTCCTGCTTAAAACCTAGATGGAGAAAAGCAAAGCAGGTTAGTCACAAGGAGATGGTTTGTGCTGCTGCCATGACAACAAGATGTAAAGGGCAGATGTTAAGCTCAGAAGAGCTGCCTATCACTTCTAGGAACTAAACTGCAGATGCAACAGTCTACACAACCTTAGCCCATGAACAATTACCTCTTAGTTTTCAGAAGGAATGTTTTTAAATGACAGCATACCTGCCCCTGATGTAAGCTCCAGTGCAATACAGGAGTAGATTTAGCACACAAAGACTACTGGTGAAATACAGAGACACTCACGTGAGGCAGGCACTGTCCATGTGCCTGACTCGGGTGCCAAAATCTTTGGTTAGGGGAGAGCAGCTGGGCGGCAGTACACCGGGGAGCCTCGGCATAGCCTGGGAATCAGCGATGGCACTGTACCCCAGCGTCCCACCGCTCCATTTCGGAATGGTGCTGGCAGACAATTGCCTGTGGATCTCCGAGTACTCCAGGGATGTTATTCCCTGCTCCAGCTCCAAGCTGGGAAGTCGGAGCACTCAGCAGGTACCCGGATGCAGCCTGGCCCATGCGTGGGCTCAGGTGAGCTCCCAGGAAGCGAAGAGCCGCTGGCTGTGCTGCGCGCTGTGGTGGGTGCACGACGACTACATCAGGAAAAGGCAGAAATTCCCAGAATCATCCTACTCGTCACTGAAGCTCTCATTTAAGCTCTAGTCTCAGAATAACTTTTGAAAGCTATCCCTTCTCATTAATGGCAACATGCATCTGTGTCACATCACTGTTTACGGTATTCAGGGGAAAATCTGATTACATAAATCTTCCTTTGTAAAAGTGAAATAACAGAGTTCAGGAATAGGAAGAAGGGCTGCTCTGCTCATTTACCATTGAAGCCTGAGTTAATGAGTATACTGTGTGCTCTGGGGAACGATTTGCTGTAAACGATGTATATTCATGATACTGATTTAATACTCGCAGCAGATTCTCAGGTATTGGTGAACTTTACCCACTCACCAGCCCTGCTAGAGCCCAAGATGAGGGGAGGGCAGGCAGGGGGGATTCTGCGTGAACGAGCAGGTCTGTGCACACACCATCGACACCTTGGGGTGTGCCTGCAGAGGCAGAGGTCAGGCAAGATCACCAGATTTGCCAATTCACACCAAGCAATTATACCCAAACGAGCTTTTTGGAAGCACTATGGTTATACTATGAAGTTGGGAAATAATACTTTAGTTATATTTCTTCCTCTTACACAGCCCTACTTTTTTATGGAAAGATCTGGAATAGCATCTGAAAGTATCTTCTGTCAGCCTAATCAACATCAATTAACATTATGGCATGTCTTTCCATATAAAATTCACCTTGTTTCCACGTAGTACAAATAGCACCTTACTTTACATGATGCTGCTTTCAACAGTAACACAGAAGTGTGTTCCTGATTCTGTTTCAGGTTCTCAGTTATACTGCACAGCCTGTTTCCATCTGTAATGGGAACTGAACATCTTTGTGCTTCTCCAGATAGAACTAAAGTGAACATATGAAGTTTTTTATTTTAGGTCAGGTGACTGTTTACGCAAGTCACTGGTACCAGAAAGGTACGTGCATGAGGGATCCTAAGATTATTTATTTCAGTGCATCAAAGAAAATGGGCAAAATAGCATTAGATCTGAAATAGGACATTCCAGTTGGTACTTAACAAACAATTCTAATAAACACTGTGCTGAGAAACAGTTGCGAAGAATGGAAACATAGCCATTGATGTTTAAGTTGCAGTTTCCTGTTAAAGCTTACAACAGGGTGAGAATGGAACAAAATAGAGAAAGTTTCTAATACACCACAGAAGATCCATTTCAAAATGTTATTTACACGTATTTAGTCCTCACGTAACCTGCCACGTCAACAAAGCAACAAATTATAGTAGAAAATGTGCTTTAAACCAACGTGCCCTGCTGTCTAATACAATTCAGATCGGTTTTTCATATTAGCATCTTGCCCCCAGTGAGTTTTCCAGTTCAACCATTAAAGCTGTTTACAGAAAAGTTGGCTTACAAATGGGGAACCCCACACAGAAGTCTGTATGCTAAAGCAGCTAGCTGTCTGCTGTTAGCGATCGCTGGCTGGTGACTGCACATCAGCTAAGAAAGATTTTTAAAAATGCTGGACACCAGACCAAAAAAAGGTTACTTCTAATAAGTAAAATATTTTGAGTTCCTAGTTATTATTTGAAGAATGCAACTAACAATTTAGAAACATTTCAGTTTTGTTTTGTAGAAGGAATAAGAGTTAGCTTACAAACAGAAGTAACAAAAACCAAGGAAACAAATGAAGCAACCTCGTGTGGGCTTTGTTCATTCTGGAGTACTAAGGGCCCAGTTGCAGTCAAACATCTGCCTGAGAGATTAGTTTATAATATTCAGGTCTTTGTGTCCAGAAGATGGAGGGAAAAAAATAAAGAAAAAAAAAAAAGTCCTCTCTCTTCCACTGTTCTACCTTTTTTTTTTTTCATAGGGAACACTGTACTTTTATTTGTTCTGAAATAAATCTCATTTAAATAAGAAGCATCACTACATTATTCATCTCCCGTAGCATCACAGCTCTACTGCCTGATGATGAGACCTACAGCCGTATATTTTCTGTAGCTATATCTCACCCTACCTGCCTAGAAATCTCTGTTTCTATAGACCACCCCTTGACCAGTTTTAGTGTCTATTGGGAGGGACTCAGCAGTGGAATTTGGGGGCAAACTGCAGAATGGAAAATAAGATCTGTCTTTACAGCATATTCGCTGTGCTTTGATAGCTTTGCCTATTGCAATTTGGTTGCACATGCCCTTAGAAAAAAAAAAAGTTAAAAAAATCTATGATATTTTGGAAGTTATGCATTATACAATATGAGAAAAGCAGAATTACAACATTGCACAATTATGTATTAAGGACTACCCACACAGCATAGGCGTTGTCCAAAACAGTGAGTTTGCCTTTAAGTTTTCTCATGTATTTTGAGAGGGGGAAGGGGAAATCTAAAAATAAAAGTCTAACAAGAGCAGTCTAAATAGATAGTGTCACAGGTACTTCCTCTTAAAGTCCTAGATAAAACAGAGCCTTCTTTCTATTAGAGAAAGATATTTTGGTAAGAATGCTGCCTGTTTATACACAGGCTTTCAAAAACCTCCCAAGCACTTTACCTATATGAGGGTACCACCAGGTCTGACTCTTTCTTTGTATTCTAGTACTGTCCTCATTAGACTTTCTGCCTGGATGCATAAACAAAGGTAGAAAACAAATCAGGGCAAAATGTTGTTTGTCATATTTGAAGGTGAAAATGGGAAATAAGTGTGGATGGTTATGCCTTCCCACCCACGTGTTTCTTTGAGATACATAACTATACCAAAGTTTGTTATGTTTTAAAAATAAACATATACAAAAGGTTTTTTAATTGCATGAAAGATGCCAAATATCAGACTTAGTAAAATAAGTATATCACAAGTGAGCAACAGGGAAGGAAGTGTATCTTTGCTTGACTTTGTAATCCTGTTTCCTATCTCTCTGCGTCCCACCTCCCTTCCATTAGCCTCTCTAAATACTCATTCACCTTCAACAAGTACATCAACAGTCATACTAGTTAATGGTTCCATGCCTCCAGTAAAGCTCTTGTGTACAATTAAAAGGCTCAAGCAGGGTTTTTCTAGCAGAATGAAGAAAAAAAAAATACAGCTGATTTTTTTGATAGTTAAAAACAAAAAAAGGGGAAGAAAAAAAAAGAGAAAAGCAGGGGAAAAATCAACCAAATTCTGAAACATGTTTTTCAGAATTCGAAAGCACTAAAACCTATTCAAGTCCTTTTTAGGTCACCTTGCAAACCAGGAGATAACCAGGTGAACCCCTGCCTGGCTTTCTAAGGGTTGCACAGCACATCCTTCTACGTGACAAGTAGAGACCACCAGTCATTAATACCCGATCCTCTACGCTAATCGCTGAAAACAGACTCGGGATACTCAAGCAGCGCATGTACAGTATTCGTTTGTAGAAGCGCACTACAGAGAGACCTCTGACGCATGAAAAGAAAGCTGGCCAGTGTGACTGTGGCTGGGAGTGATCCACTTTGTGATGGAGCTGCCCACAGGAAAACAAGCTAAATTTTGGAAAATTAAAAAAATGGGAAGAAGAGTGAGAGAATTAATCTCTGTTGTAGATTTCTTCATTAGTCTCAGGAAAAGCAGTAAGTTTCAGATACTAAAATTGACAGTCGTTTGTTCTTTTTAAAAGCACATTTTTAAAGAGTCATAATACGCATTTTAACGTTTCTCCATGATCTTACAACTTACAGAATCAAATCTTGCATTTCCCCAGCCACTGTTTCATGCATCTTAACATATCCCAAACAGTTCCAGCTGTTTTAAAATTTGGCTAAAGGGTCTAAACTCTGCACACCAAAATGTCTAAATTGTTTTTGCAGAAATGCCTCTTTGTGTTTGTTCATGATCTAGTAAGATACTATGACAATAGATGTCTCTGAAGTCAAGAGAGTGCATGCTGGGCATGCAGCAAGGTTTTCTCCTGAGGAAATTTCATCAGCATTCAGAGAAAATTTTCACCTGTTCAGAATGAAAGTTTAATTTCCCCTGTTTGCTTAAATTTAGCATCATGCTGGTAGTTATTGTGAAGAATCCAGTCCAAACAAGATCATTTGTTGTAAATCATGATGTGGAAGACCTCATAAAAATGGAAGAGTGGAGAAAGAAAATTTCTAACAACAGAATTACAGTAAAGTTAGCAGATAAGACTAACTTTTCCATTTGAAATTTCAGATGGAAAGTGAATCCTCAATTTCTCTTTGTTGGTATTTATCAAAAGACAATTATAAGTTTTCTCTACAAATATCGAAACTTGATAATACAATTTTGCATAACTACGGAATCCACACCCTTCCTCCTTTCCTGGCTGCCAATACTCATGTCACACTAAGTTAGGATTCCCCATGTCAAGCCTTTTTTTGGTTAAATTTCCTTTATTTTCCAACTTTTACTACTCTTTCAATGATAGGAAATCATTTTCAGTTAGTCATTCAGAGGCCAAAGTCATCGTGCACAAATTCTGCCCTCAACCAAAGACAAAATGGAAGTGCAGAGCAGCAAGAGTTGGCAGTAGACAGATAATAAGGGAACACCAAGCGGTGCGTTCTGAAGTGTAATTACCTCTGAGATGTATGAAACATGGAGAGAAAAAATTCAGTGTTACTGCTTTGACGGAGTCAAACACATTGGTTATTGTGACTTTTCGTAATTGTTATTTAATAAGTTACAATTGTTGAGATATTTGATGCTACAACTTATTGACTATTTATCAATTTATTACTGTTGAGTTGCCATCAATCTGCTAGATTACTCCAAAAGAGCCTGTCGATACAGCATATATTGTACAAATACAGCCGTTCTGGGAGAGAGAGCTCAAGGCCGAGACAAGGGGATGCCCTCTCAGGCTGGGGCACGCAGCTCAGCTCCGTGCCAGCTGTCCAGCACATCTGTCTGTCGGAAAGGCAAGACCCGACCCTGGCCTTCGATCGCAAGTGTTCGTACTGCAGATCCACCGCTACTCCAGCTCTTATCTGAGGGGCTGCAGCTCGGGGAGGGCAGGCGGCAGTTCTCCATCGACCTGCTGGGTGTCTGCTCGCACTGAAGCAAGTGGGGTTGAACAGGCACCAGCATGGGAATTGCTATGGGCACAGCTTACTACCACAGCTTTACCAGTTAGAGAAGAAAGAACTAAAAAAAAAAAAAGGAAAAAAGAGGAGAAAAAAAAAGAGGAGAAAAAAAAGAGGAGAAAAAAAAGAGGAGAAAAAAAAGAGGAGAAAAAAGAGGAGAAAAAAAGACAAAAGTGACGTTCCACTTCATCTGTTGATTCAGATGGTTTTCTCTTAATGAAACAAAGAAAAAGAGAGAGAGAAAGAGGTTTTTAAAACTTCTTTGCATATGAATAGTATCTAGAAATGCTAGGAAAGTCCCTAATACCTGGCATTTTTTGTGGGGGATTTTAAAACATCCCACTCTCAGAACATTATTTTTTTTTTACGTGCCTCTTCTACATAAATACATTTTCCAGCTCCAAGAGAGGATTTTTCTTTCTTCTTGACTTTGTTAAATAGCTTTTGACTCCTTTTTGTCACAGGGCAAAGTCTAAAGGCAACCATCAACCCTTAGAGTCCTCGAATTCTGTTGGGCAGCGGTAAGCTGGGACTAAAAACTCCTCAAGCTTTGTAGCTTCAGATAGCCTGCAGATACCAACGTGTGGTATGGTCCTCATATACCGGCCATCTATGCGGAAAGTGGGACCCTGTTTTACTAGCAAAAAAATAACACCAACAAGCAGAAATTAACAGACGTTAACTGAGGAATTAATGTGCACATCAGTGGATTTACACCAGTCACAGATTTCTCACCACAGTTTCATCCCAAGCCTTATTAAGAACTGGACTTTGTTTCCCTCTAATCAAGGTGCAGATAGATGGGACGGGCTTAGCGATACAACCCACTGCAGCTGAAACAAGGCAGGCCTGTTCGCCCCTCTCCTGACTTCACGGGCGCTAGCCCTTAACAGCAAACTCATCCTTTGCTGAGCAGTTTCGGTCCACCAAAGAGCAGAAAGCCTGTTCAGCAAAAAAGCGCGAGTGGTTTCCATCCCTGTTAGCAACTTGGATTGGCTCACTAACGAGCGAGACAGGCACCGGGCTGGCACGGGACAGGGCTGGCACTGCACAGCCAGGAGCAGGACCCCTCTTTGCAGCAATTGACTTACTCTGGCTGTTGCTGTTGGATCCTACCATTACCTTACTTCGTCATGAAGCTCCGCTCTTCATCTTTTGCAGGAAGATCGTAGCCATTTCCCACATTCCCTTCCCAAAGTTACATCCCGACGCTATACAGAGACAGCTTGGGAATACACTGGATAAAGGGGACTACGGATATATTCCTGGACCTGAGGTTCAGTTGTGCTCAAGGAAGCGCGCAGTGAGAACACGATTACTACCTTTACAGCCAAGGGCATCAGAAGCTGGCAGGGAGAAGCGAGTAAGGGCAGATCTTTGGCACTGGAAATCAGCGGTGTACCCCGAATGTTAAATCCCCCCCTCACTGCCCAGCAAGGAGCAGGCAGGCAGGGAGTGCTTAGTGCTTCACCTGAGACCTAGTGTGCCCTGCAGTAGTATTACTCACCGCTTCTTTTTTCTATCAGATGTGTTCACACCCTTGTTTCTAATACAGTAATTGTTATGAGATATCAAAGGAAAATACAGCATCAATTTAGGAATGTATAAACTTACTGTGCCACATTCAGAGAAAGCAAGAATAAATGAAGATCTGAGTGGCAGCAAAATATGATGAGAATAAAAGATAAAAATAATAAAAAAAAATAATAATAAAAGCTAATCAGAAAGAGGTGAAAAGAAAAAAAAAATCCAGAAGTGGAAACCATACAGGAAAAGAAATAAACTGGCTTAATTCTAATGAATGGCTGAAGACTGTATGAGCACTGAATAAAGGGCATCTGAATGAACGATACATGGTTATTCAATAAAAGGCATGAAGGGTATTGAGAAACACAGAACAAAAACATCACCATGAAAGATGCTGCTTGAGAGTCCTCAATCATTCCAATTTGATAAATACAGCACAAACCAATATTTGTTCAAATTGTGCCCACTCCTCCGTCACGCATCAGCAATTCTGCACCTTATTTATGGTGATGTAAAAATAGAGACTTTTTGGGTTCTTTGGCTTGGGACAAGAGCTGCTTGTTCCTTCATCTTAGGCACATTATTTGTTGAAGGAGAAAAATTGTTCATAGACATTAAAATGTTAGTCTTCTGCATTTTGCTGAGGAGGCTTTTCTGCTTGCATCATTACCGTATTGATACACTTACAATTTTTTGTTGGCAGAAGTGCTACATGATAACAGCAACATCCTATTGAAAATGGAAGACCTGATAAAATCGTGCACAGAGTAGGCTGACAGGAAAGCCCTTTCGAAACAGCTGTGTTAGCAGTGGAGCAATTTGATCTTCAAATGATGTACATCTCGGAGTTGTATCTTTATAATCTCTGTAGAACGTTGTTAAGAATATTTTATGACAATGGTAGCAACTGACCCTGCACCGCAAGGCTGAACCAGCACGAGCAAAGGTCAAGAGCAGTAGGGGGGTCTCTTCCACCCGCACCAAGCTCTAGCTCATAGACACTGAAACACATTGTTTGTGATTTCCAGAGGGACACCCTGGATTCCGAATTTTTAAAAGTTGTATTTATTTGTGCTTGCAGGGCAAATATCACGGTAATCCCATGCATATAGCAGTAATCATCTCAAACTGTTTAAGAGAAGAAAGAAGAATATTGGCTGCAGCTAGCATGCCTGTACAGGTAATGAATTACATTTCGTTAATCTGCCCCATGTTAATATGCTCACATGCTTTTAGGACCAAATCCTGTCCTCTCATTCCACTAGAGTGATTTGTGTGTACTAGGGGTTGCCAAATGTTGCCCTTTAAACTCATGTTTGTGCTTCATTAGTGACTCCACTGCTGCAAACATTGCTATAGGTGACTTCTACATCACAGCTAATCTTCAAAGACTTTAATCTGTGGGAAAGGCTTTAAAGAGATTATTCTTTGCAAAAAAACAGATGTGTATATTTTAAATTATGGAATGCATTCATTCATATTAATTATGCAATGCAAAAGACATTCCGTCAGATATGTTGCAAAGGCACTGATAGTTTTTACGTTGTTTGAAGAAAGACACTTTAAAATTACATATAAAGCCTGATTTGGGGAAATTGTTACATGGTTAAAACCCAGATAGAATTTTTAAGTCAAATGTGTTCTTTTTAATCACCTGTGGATATAATACATATTCTTATATGAGTATTGTGACACAGGTCTTTTTCAGAAATCTAACAATCTACATTTCGGTTTCTTTAATTTACTAGATGTTTAACATTTGCAGTGTACCCACACCCTTTCACCTTTTGGATTTGAAAGTTAAAGCAGCCTGGTTTTTGCATCTGTGGAACTAAACAGATTTGTCTGTTTACCCCAGTCTCCAGCTGGTTGCAGACCAGCTTCTGAATTCCCTCGCTATGCTACAACTTGCAGTACAGTTACTATCACTTGTTATTGTTACTCATCCACCCGTTATCTCTTCAACGTGTTCCAGGGGCCACTGGAAAAGTCTCTGCAGAACTCTGTGGTTTCAGAACGGCAACGAAACGTAGAACACAAAGTGTCAGCCATCAAGAACAGTGCTCAGGTATTTTTTTGTCCTGTTTGCTGTTTACGCAGCCATGATTGTCAGACAGACATACCTGAACTATCTTTAAGCTGGGTAGCATGAATACTTTTGCTAACAAGCTGCGCCGACCATTTTCCATTATTCTGAGGACCTCAGCCCAGACTACCTACCTAGGACATACCTGGATCCTCAGGTTTTCACAGCTGCTCTGGGTTCACCGTGAGAGCTCCCTAGTTTAAAGCTGTCAGACTCATCCCTATGCGAGTTGCAGGCAGACCTCCGAGTGCAGTTAAGAACATACCTACTGTCTCTGAAAGAGATGTGAGGTTCAGTAAATGTATTTCTGCAACTTCACCTCTTTTAGCTGGGTCAGCAGCACTTAGCCTTTGTGACCTCTGAGTCATGTACCAAGATTTTTGCAAAGCTGAAGGCTGCGTGCCATAATTACATGTTTTGGAAACGTGAGGGGAGAAGAACATTGGGAACTGATGATAACAATTCTCTGTACCATTGCAGGGCAGAGCCAAACCTGTAGCTGTGTCCCATAGAGACCCTAAAGCTTGGTCAGAGAATACCTGCCCATTCAGTTCAAGGCAGGATAAGGATTCAGATTGCCCACGGCCTTTTTTTTTTTTTATCCCAGCCCCACTTTCAGCTTTGCAGCAGTCTCAATGTGGAAGTTATAATCAAAATACCTGTCCATATGCCCCTCAAGAGCAATGCTTTTGGTATACTGGAAAGAGGCCCCAGTAGCATTCCCTCATCAGTGTCTCCCTACATGGGAAAGAAGGGTGAGAGAGATGAAACCCGTAAAAGGATAAAGCTTGCTTTAGAAGAATGCCATATGAGATCTCCGTGTATAAAGTTATAAGAGTAGCAGAGCGAAAGCAGACAAAGCTGCAACCCAGCAGCCTACCGCGCTGCTTCTCCTGCCGGCATGGGGAAGCGCAGCCGTTCCTGAAAGACCAGTGAAAATGAGAATGATTTCTAGACATGAGGGTTTTTAGTAGGCAATTAAGTTGAACACAGAAATCAGCCAGCTCCTTGTGTATGTAATTTCATACCTTACACATATAATTTAAAAGTTTAGTCTCCAAAATAAAGAGGAAACCAGAATGGCTAATTCTGTGTGTCCTCATTTAGGAAACGAGTTTTTGTATTTTCACAGACGCTCAACGTGCATATCTCAGGGAACTAAAAAGGATTGTTTATGAGTTGCTAGTAGAATCAAGGCTTCCTGTAAACAGCACAGAAACAGACCTTAGAAGTAAACCAGATGATTTTCTGCAGTTTTATTTTCCTTCTTTTGATGTGTCTTTTTTTGAATTGTCATTGTTTGGTTACTAGAAGACACCACCTAAACTTTTTGCAGTACGTATGAAAACAAACCCTTGCAGAAAGCCAAAGCAGCAACAACTTTTCATTTCTTTACCCAAATTCTTAAGTAATTCCCTAAATAAAGTCTCTGAGCTCTGCTCCTGGCTCTAGCTCCACCTTTCTTGGCTTTGCACACCCCAGTCCAATTTCCACTGAAATCAATGCAAAATTAAAGCAGGGCAAATAGATAAAGTTCCAAGAAGAGAGTTACGTTATTGGCGTAATCATTCCTACTTTCACTACATCGCTGAACTACTAAAGAAGAAGTGGTTAAGCCATATCAACTACTGTTTGACTGTGGGAGAGAGGCTAAGAGTCGGCTTTCTGAACAAGTACAATAAATCTGTAGTTATAAATGTGCATTCATTCAATCATCTTTTTTAAAGTTTACAAGATAGTAAACCAGTGTTCCCAGAACTGCTTAGGGATTTTCAAATGGTAGGAAAGGAAAATACTATATTATGGATTTGTCCATTACAAAACAAATTCCTTTTTATGTCACTATGAACACCCAAATAATTTTACTTTCTTTTCCCCGGGAAAGATGACTGACCAAGATGTCAAGTATTTGGAAGACTTGCAAGAGGAATTTGACTTCAGGTATAAAACAATACAAAGCTTAGGTAAGAGTTTTTATAAATATTTTCAGATTCTCTAGGAAATGGCTGATTCTGCAGCTAGACCTCAGTATCAGGTTGTTTTGTGAGTTACCCAGATAATACATGTAAACCTAAAAATGGATTTTCAGTTTATATAACAGTTATAGTCTTGGAACATAATGACTCTTTTGGGGTTAAGAGGGTAAACAGGATCTTGTTGAGCAAGTATGGTTATTTTCTATAGATAAGCTGCATAAATGGCATGAAGAGCAGTAATTGTCTTAAAGAACCTATTTTTCAATCTCCTCACCTTTGACATGGCCCTTCCCTGGCAGGATGTGGAAGAGCCTCTTATTTCCCAGAACAGAGTTGTGCAAAACTGATTTTTTAGCCTCTAACTTGGCTTTCTGTTCTTTTTTGACCACAGTGGTGATAACCAGCTGGTAAGCACTCTGAATGCATGTTTGACCAGCCTACGATGGTTGAAATCTGCACACGGCAGCAGTCCTTGCATGATCTCTTTCAGAAAAGAAACTGAGGTCCACTCGTGTCTGCTCAGATATCTTCACATTATTTGCCTTTGAACATGCAAAGATATTGGGCCTGAAATGTCCAAGTTCTTAAACATGGCAATCCCATACATTTAAGGCTGGGTATGGCCAGGCAATTGGAAGAGATCAAGTTGCCATGGTTTAATGAGTCATTAGTCATCAGGCCAATCGTAATTATTGACCACACAAATGATTAAAGCCTGCCTCACTTGTGACATAAAACATGCTTACATAAATGACTTTCAGGGCTTAAAATTTCACTGCGTCAACAACCACTCCACACCAGCAGAGCCCGCTTGCGGTACCTTACCATGTGCCTGAGCAATTGCTGTGGCTGAGCTGACAATCAGTCACTTGTGTGCCTCTATTGAAACATCTACCCTAACGCAACGGGAAGATGTCAGTCCAGAGCTTAGCAGAGACACGGTTGGCACCAATTTCTTTCTTGAAGGTAGCATGAAAGATGCAAGAAGAACAAAAGGTGGGGGAAGGTGAGGGCGGGGAGGGGGAAGAGCTGCATACGAAAGAGCGTGGGGCAAGCTTGGGGAAGCCTGAAACTAATGCATGATCCAGAGAAGGAAAAAAGTTACGGAGAGAGGGAAATACCCAGTGATCAGTACTCCCAGCTGCTGAAATCCCCACGGCAATGAACGCTTTATCTCTGTTTCAAATGCCTAACCTCCATTCTCTCAGCCAGACGTGTAATTCACATCAAGTCCAAAGAGCTTTAGTCAGTCTGCTGACATCACAAGCCTGTTTCAGCAGTGCACAGATCAATCGTTGATCCAAGCCAGATGTACATAATACACATGAGTATGCACATAAGAAATGTACAGATTTCTAGGTATCGTCCGTATGTTTGCTACCTTTTCCTGTTTCACATACACATCTAAAGAGTGGAGTCATAAAACCTTATCTTAAATTTCTACTAAAGTTAGTCCATTCCAGCGAAACACGCTATTACATAATCTACTGATGTCTGCAGTTTATTTTTTCACTAGTTCACGCTGCAGTCTGGTCACGTTTTTTTCCCCTCCTCCCCTTATAAACACACACATGCATTTATACTGATTTTTTTCATCCCCCTACAGAGCAGAGCGACAAAAACAGCGTCCTCATTAAACAGGAAATGTTGGCATTGCAGGCAATGCTCAATACTTTAGACTACAAGAGAAAGGTTAGTGACATATTTTGTCATCTGTGGTTCATTTGCTTTCTCCCCTTATTCCCACATTGAATACTCAAATGCGTATGTGTGCCTTTTTAAAATTTGCCTCAGAAGAACAGACAAATAACAGGAGTTATGTTACAAATCCACAAATGGTTTTGGGTGATTTTGACTAGCAGTTAAGAAATTGGCAATTAAATAACAGCTCAATCAAAGATACCATTCTGCACACCTTAGAAGGGAGGTGAGGGCATCACTTCTCAGGATCTCTTATGTACTGTGTTAAATGGATAAAAGGTATATATTGCCAACTAAGCTAAAGTAAGCAAAAAAATATTCAAACTAAATGTGATCTAATAGTTGAAAAAACACCCCAAAACCAAACTAACAAAACCCCAAACCAACCACCCACCAATGGTACCTTGCTCTGTTCAGTGACAGAGACTTGCAAATATGACAAATATTCCCCTGACCAGTTCTTTGCTGGCACAGAAAACAACACGTGTACGTAATTTGTTTAAGTCCATGTGCTTTTTACGGATAAAAGCAAGCACGCAAAACCACCAGCACACCGGGTATGATACAAAACAAAAGGAGGACTTTTTGGCCTTAATGGTACTTGTAAACGTCAACTTATGGAGGTGTTATTCCCACAAAGAACGCAACAATCCTCCTTCCGCCCCCCCCCCCCCCCCCCCCGCAAAAAAAGCAGTTTTACTGGGGAAGAGCCCGTAGAGATTCAGGATTAATTTCAAATGCAACGGGTGACGAATCCAGTCACCTCTGAGTTAAAAAGACTAAAGTTGTAGGGGCTAAACATGATGACTTTCAGAGTAATTGAAAGAAACGTAATCAGCACTTTTATGATAATTGCTGAATTTTGTGGCTGTTCCCTGTGGTCAGTTTGTGACAGCTTTCCTATTTTACAGGAAGTACTCAGTAAAATAGGGCGTGTGATTCATGAAATCGATATGCTTATGAGCAACATGCTGACTGAAGAGCTGCTAGACTGGAAGAGACGGCAGCAGATTGCCTGCATCGGGGGTCCTCTCCACGGTGGGCTTGACCAGCTCCAGAACTGGTAAACTTGCCTTGCGCTTGCGTTTCCACTGAAAACCACAGGAAGTCTGTGGCACATGAAATGATCTTGCCTTTAGATCAGTTACCTTGCAAAACCAGCGAATTCATTAGCAGCCGGGCAGGTAAACAACAAAAACACAATTTGTTTTGGTGGACAACATTCGCTATTCAGAATTAATAACATTATAGTGAACTGCTGAGCCTGAGCCGTGGCAGTCGGTCATTTTTTGGTTTGACGGTTGTTCCAGATATATGATACGTAACCTCTCGGGAGTTTTGCTTGAGTAAGAACCGTGCTGACTGAGTTTGTCACTGAGGGCAGTGGGAGTTTTGTCTAGGCAGGAGCTGGGTAGACACTTTATGCTTTGACTCACTACGTACATCACTCCTCCAGACTTCAAACACCACAGGAATTGAATGGCAGTAGTCCCTGTGGTGGTAACTCTAAAGGGGATTGCAAATTTAAAAAAAAAAAAAAAAAAAAATTAAAAATAGCATTATATTTAAAAAGGTAATGCAGCCAGAGAATGTCAATGTCCTGGTCATTTCTCTCCCATCAAACTTCTCTGCTGGAGAAGGTGAAGTAAAAAATAAGAAGAAAAAGGAAAACAACAACGAAGCTTTTTAGGTTTGAAGAAAAAGGGGGGTTTGCCTTTTTTGTGTGGTTTTTTTCCACTGAAGTATTTTTTTTTCCAATGAAGATGTTAAAAATAGCTAGAATATGTGCTTTTATACACATATACCCTATTAAACTGTTAGCAAGTGTGTTTGGATTTGATTTTCCTTATTGTTTTTTCATTTCTGAGAAATGCACTTCCTCAGTCTTTGTAACTTTTTCATTTATATAAATATTATCCTTTTGAGGAGTACATTTTGCAAGACCACTAAGCTGTAGGAAAGAAAGAAAATTGGCACAAGTGCCCTGCACGTAAAACATGAGAACTGTGTATGTATTTCTTCTAAATTATTGCAGACAGCATTGCATTGCTGTTGACGAAAATGTTTATCTTTGAAAATAAAAGTAGGAAATTCTGCCTGATGTATTTATATACTCCTGTAAACAAAAGATGAATGGACATGAGTTTGGATAAAGCTAGAAACACCAATCGTACCGATTCCGATTTCCCTAAGCAAGAAATTCAGTAGCCGTTACGTTCTAAGCAGCCATTTACCTGAACGATTGCAAACCGCTCTTTTGTCTTGCTGTAGTTTTACGCTGTTGGCAGAGAGTCTTTTTCAAGTTAGAAGGCAACTAGAAAAACTGGACGAACTGTTGACCAGACTGACTTACGATGGGGACCCTATCCCAGTGCAAAGACCTCAGCTGCTGGAGAAAGTCAACTTCCTGCTCTACAACCTTTTCCGGAAGTGCGTAAGCCATTGTCAACGTACATAACTTTACCTGAACCGATAAAGTTATTGGCAACAATGAGACCATATTGTTAAGAAGAAAAAAAAAAATTAAAAAAGGTTGAGTCTCTGAGGATCTCAAAGATGGAGTTTCCAATATAAAAAAGTATGTACAGCTGTCACCAAAATCCCTAGAAGCTGAGGGTGCCACGGAGCTGCTCCTGCGTAGCAGTTAAGGGTTTGTGGTCAAGTTCTGACTCGAGGCGAACACACAAAATCCACTTATTTCAGTAGGAATCATGTACATACTTCTGTGAAAGATTGGAGGGGTTGGGTTTGTTTACTTTTTTAAGTAAAGTGGCAGGTGCTAATTTGTTCCCTGTCTTTCCTCTTCCCCACCAAGACATTCTATTAATATGTAAAATATTATCATCATTCCTCTTGCCCTTTGTACTGGCTATATGAGAGATATACCAAAAGTGACTATCTGAAGGCAAAACATGGTCAATTGCTTTTTTTAGAAAAAATGAACAAAGATAAAATGATTGTTTAATATCACTGGAGCCCGGCTCAGTGTATTTTCATACTCTGTTTTATGGTTCTGATAAAAGTCTTGGTGTTCTGGACCTTTATCAGCCTGGTATTTTAGGACTGTGGAATTTGTTTTGGTTTGATTTTTAATGTATCCCAAATATCTGTTTCTTATGGGAACAGTTCAACTGTAAATTAGACCGCTGGATCATTTTGAGAGCTGAGGGTTGGAATACATACCTCCCACTTCAGCATCTGTAGAGAAATAAATCTCTAAGAGCTAACAGCACTTTTTGCCCCTAATACGGCTGTTTGTTTATGCATATTGCTAACGATCTATTCGTTTCATTTCTTTTCACACAGTTCGTTCGTGGTTGAAAGGCAGCCCTGCATGCCAACACATCCCCAGAGGCCAATGGTTCTCAAAACATTAATACAGTTCACTGTTAAATTAAGGTAAGGAAAGGAAATCTGATATAAAGTCCTTCATTTGTGTACTGCATTTTATCCTAGGAGACTGTTTCAGAGTCTAGAAAGCAAAGCAGACCAACTCGTGTTAGAGATCCTTTTGACTCCAAGGAGAGTTTCCTGGAATGACGAGATAAAGGCCACAGAATCTGTCACTCATAATAAGTGGCAATAAAGAGTAAATCAGTGTGAGGAAGAAAGGCAGATTGTGGCCAAAAGTCAGCACCTTCAAGATTCTGTATGCATTGAATTCTTATTTTAATGACTTTGCGAACTGAGTGAATAACGATCCACAACGTACAAGCCAACATCACAATCCTCAGAGCCACTTTTGCACGTAGGAATGAGAAACTTCTGCATTTTGGGGGGCTCTAGAGAATCAATGACAAGCTGTCGCGCTCTCACTAGCTCCTTGCCTGACCTTGTGAAAAGAGCAAAGCTGGGAGAGGAACTCACGTCTCATTTCTACCTTGCAGCAAAAAGAGCGCATGGGGGGTCAGGGGGCGGAAAGGGCACGTGAAGCAAAGTACACGTACATCTACGTGCAATCACAGATGATACTGATCCATCTCTCAGTTATGACCCCTTTGTTGTCTTGCTAGCCATTCCCTCAGACACATACTAACTTTTCCACATAGTTGCGGGGAGGGTAGGACACCAGCCACCGGAACAGCTCAGCCCCTCTTTCTGAGTATATAACCCTGTAAATCATGATATAATCCTAGATGCCTAATCTGTTTTCAGATTGTAATCAGTTCAGATACTTTGGTGTGGAGCTACTGGTCTCTAATGTTTTCTGGTGAGAAATCTATTCTGTTAATATTCACTTTTACATTTTCTGTTTTCAAGGTTGCTAATTAAATTGCCAGAGCTAAACTACCAGATCAGAGTGAAAGCAACTATTGACAAGTAAGAAACTTTAAATTAAGATATTCTGTCTCTCCCTACAGAGACAACGCAGGTTTTCAATTGTTACCCTATCTGATTTAGAAGTTGCTTTAAAAAGGAAAAAACCCACCACCACAAAAAACCCCAGTTAAAACATCAGGGCAATGCTTTTTTTTTTTTTTTTTTTTAAATGTGGAAGACTTTGTCTTTTTTTTTTAAAAAAAAGGCTGCTATTTCTAATTGATATTTTCAGATTGGAGGCAAGAAGTCCATTTAAGATTTATTTCAAGACTTAGATAAAATTCATCAGTCTGAAATAGTAGCATCACACAAAACCTCTAAATCACAGTGTATTGCATTTATGGGATAGTTAGCTCTGAAACAGCATTTACCTCTACTGGCGTTAATAGGCCCAGTACCTTCAACGCAGCTGCTCCAAGCAGTTCATGAAGCTTGTGCTTGAAAAGCTGGTGCTGCAATTGCTGTGGAGCTCAAAGAGTTTTATCCCACCTGAGATGAAGACTGCTACATAAACTCCTTCTTTCTAAGGGGTTCGGTACTTCGATACCCACATATCATTCCAATGGCAAAAAAAAACCCCAGATAAAATACACTACTTGCACCTGGCCAGATACAAAAGTCTAACTGGACAGTACAAATTTCAGTTCTTTATTGTAAAAATTGCAGTTGTATTGGTAATACGAATTAACTTGAACAAGGTAAAAATCTATCATCTCAAGATAAGTTTCTCAGTGCAAGTGTGGCTTACACTTTTACTGATTCACAACCTGTTTCCTCCCCCTCTTCTGTTTTAGGAATGTTTCAACTGTAAGGTAAGAAAATAAAAGATCAGATTTCTTAATTTATCCAATACAATATCATTTGAGTACGTAAGTGTAATGTCCTCCATAGTAATCGTAGATTCGTTCTGTGTGGAACACACGTGAAAGCAATGAACATGGATGAATCCGCAAATGGAAGCCTGTCGGTAGAATTTCGACATTTGGTAAGTTTAACTGCTTTTTTCCTGTCGTGCACCTCTGGTAAAGAAATAAAATGTTCTTTAAAAACTATGCAGGGAGAACTGTATTACTGTCAAGTCTACACTCATTTTCTTTTTAGTTATGCAGAAAGTTTATTCCTAGAATCTCTTTATCCCATCCATATTTTATCTATTCCATAAAATAAGACTATGTATTTTCACAGCAATGACAAAGCAAATCTTAATAATGCCAGAAAAGGAAAAGACTAATCATGCTGAATTACACAGCTTCTTTTTGTTAAAAACAAAAGAACCAAAAAACCAACCCCAAACCACACCACCATTGTCTAGGGGAAATATATTGAATTGAAAAATTGAATCCTTAAGATCTGGTTGAAATGAATGCCTGCCATAACTGTCTTTTGAGAGACTCTAGTACTGCTTCTGTGACTTCTCTAATATCCCAGTGAATCGTGCTTTCTGACTAGACTCCCTCACCTAGCGTATATATTTTTTTTGGCTTAACCACAGATGCAGCGCATCAGAGTAGTTTGCAAAACCAGATGGAGATTAAAAGTTTTTAGTGCTTTTCTGTATTATATGCTTTGCAAGCACCCTAATTAACACTTTGTTACATTAACTTGGTTGCTTTAAAAATATCAAAAGACTATTCTCTGATTAGACTTTTCAAGGCATAGCGTGAGAGCCTTCATTACAGTGCATTTGTGTATTGTAAACAAAACCTTAGCATACTAAGAACATCGTGGTTACAAATGACGGTCTCTCTATGTACTTCTCTCTGTAGTTTCTTTGCCACATAAATACTGTTTTGCCTTATACAGCAACCCAAAGAAATGAAATCAAGTGCTGGAAGCAAAGGAAATGAGGTTTGTGCATTTATTTTACATGTTATTTTTGATTACTCTTACAAGTATTTCGGATTAGTTTTTATTTAAATCAAAGAGCAACCATATCCTGTTAGATTTTGAAATATATTTTCCTTATATTAAGTATAGGGCCAATTATTACATAATAGTATAATGAGAACTTTTCAGAAGTACTCAGAAATTTTAATTACATGCCTCAAATTTGTGTATAAAAAAGTTACATTAGACGGTAGGAAGTAGTAATCTGACTGAAAGTACGCCTTCCTCTTTAAGGCTGCCTTTTTGGTCATTTACATTTTGAAAAAAATGAGCTTTTTGAGGTTTGTTTGGGTTTGTTTTTTTTTTTCTGAAACAATTTTTCCTATAGGAACGGTTCTTTAAATAAATATTCTGTTGGCCAAGTTTACAGCTGAAGTAATGGTATAATTATATTTGCATCAAAGAAGTTTGCTCGCCTCAGCCGGGACCAGCGTGCTTGGTTTAGCACTACCCATCGACTCCGGTCGTAGGTTCCCCTCTCGTGGTGACACGGCACTGTGCCGTGGCAGCCCGAACAAACCAGCGGGCACTTGGCAGTACCCACGTTTCAGAGGTGCACGTACCCCTGGCACATCAGGCGAACGCCTATTGCAAGTGCTTGCTTCCTAGCAGAGGAGCTTAAAATCCGTACATTCTCGCTTTGCGGAGAACAGAAATCAGTAGCATCAGCCTTGGCGCTAATCCGCACGGAGAACTCCGTGCCCCTGCATCCACCTCCATCACGGAGCGCTCCCTCCGTTCCTGTGTTACCCTCCAGCACTCCTCACATCCAGACCACCGCCTTGTCTTTCTTTCCCTGCCCGGCTCCCCACCATCTGCACAGCTCTACCCTACGTCCTTCTTCTCAGCTCTGGCTTCCTACAAACCGTAACTCTTGTGTACAACAGAAGTGCTGAGAGTAAAGTTGTATTGGCAAGTTTCAAAAGAAATTAAAAAAAAAAAAAATCACTCATATCACAGTCCAAATAGGTGCAGTTATACAAGCACAAACATTATTACAAGTAGTCTTCTGTACAAAGCAAAGGCGTGTTCTGCACGGAGGATTTTAACCAAAAACCTAAAGCAGAAGGTACTTCTGCACGCTTCACACAGCGTTTCTGAACGGAATAACTTGCAACCTGATTAGCAAGACTGAAACTCAAGGCTCGCCTCCCAATTACTTTGCTACTTACAAAGTCATTTGCATAAGACAAGCAAATGCAAAAACGTAGGTGTAAAGTTGTTGGTGCTCTACTTTTGGCAGCATTTTACTCCCACTTTCACACACTGTGCCTTTATAACCATATAAAATGTAGGGCTGTGGAGAATTAGGACGGCTGAGCTGTGAGATGGTTCACTGCTGATTTCCTCAAACAGCACTTCCCCTTGGTCAAATCACAGTCTGAAATCATTATTAGCATGATCAAGTTTTTTGATTAGCAGTGACTATAATAATTTTAAAATTTGGTTTGTTTACAGGATGTTTAGTAAGCCAAGAGTGTAGTTGTTAAGTATGACTCACCTCGTAAAAAAAAAAAAAGTGGAAGCTCTCTATATTTGAGATTTGTTCTCTCATGCAGATATGCCTTTTGTCTAGATGATTTTTCCATAATAAAAAAAATGAAGTTTTTGCAAAATCATAACGGGGGGAGAGGAAGGGGTGTTTCAACCCTTTTCAACTTTGTGTGAGCGATACAGGTTGACCTGAATTGATTCTACCTGTATTAAAACATTTGAGCTCATTTGATGGTTGAGTATTTCGTGTAAAAGCCTTCAGCGTTAAGCTGGATTTTCCCTTTGCAAGGCAGATTTATTATTCAGATGCCTGAGGATCTCCTGTGGTCTCAACCTCTCATTTATACAACATATTTTGTTGCAGTGTCCTGTATGAGGCACTTCCCCAAGGAAAAGTTTCATTTTACATTGGCTGAAAGCAGAGTATTTCAGTAAACGGAAACATTTTGATTTGGGAGTTTTATTTTGGTTTTGTTTTTTTTTTTTTTAAATCTGACAAAACAAATATGTGATGGAAGAAAAAAAAAAAGGCAGGAAAAGGACAAATAGATTTTTATACTTTGACTTCTGGGGATGGAAATGCATTTCAAAAGATCTGTTTCCCAAGGGGCAGAGATTTGGATCTTTACAGAGCTATGCTGGTTTGTAATCAAAACAAAACGCTTGTACTGCAAACTTTAATCAACTACGACAAGCAAATTTTCTTTTTTTTTTTTTCCATCCAAGAAAAACTTGGGATTTTTAATACCAGATTTACTTTGGATTAATGATTTAGGTCTCCACTCCTTCAACTAGTACTATCTAAGTATATTTACAACAAAACCATTGTAAGATGGGAGCCTATTTGTCATTAAAGCTGTGACTTTTTGGTTTGTTTCCAGGTTGTTTCTCCTTGAAGTTTCAGTAAAGAAACTTTAGGAAGAGTTGGACACAATCTTTATCAGGCACAAAAAATAATCTGTCATGAACTTCTTGTGTGCAACACTTTAAAAGCAAAAGTTAAAAGTTTAAAAGTGTTGCTTTAACAATCTCAGGGGTTTTTTAGATTCATCAGGAAAAACTACCAGTTCTGGACTAATTTAATGTCAGCATTTAACAAACCAATCATTTCCTTCACATCCTCCTTTTCCTGCTCTACTTACATCTTTGATACCTGTTTTCTTTCCAAGTTGTGTAATCTCAGCGGTCGGATGGCTAACACAGTGCTAAACGCCAACTGTGCACTCACCGTTTTACAATCTACTCGCTCCCTCAGGGCCCGCACATGGTGACCGAGGAACTGCACTCCATCAGCTTTGAAACACAGGTCTGCCTGTACGGACTGACTATCAATTTGGAAGTGAGTATTCTAGCCAGATTTTCTGGGGCAAGAATAAAAAGTGTTTTCCAGCAGCTTACATGAGAACAATCATGTGGGGCCAGACCATGGGTCCGTCTGTCTTAGATTGTGTCTGCAGCAGTAACCGTAAGCAGACACGAGATTTCCAGAACTTCCAGACAGAAAGAAGTATACACGGGTTTACAGCAACATTTTTAGCCCTTCTCTTCAGAAGCTCAAATACCAGCTCTCGCAGTAATTTCGTTATGCCACGCAAAGGTAATAGATCTTACTAAGCAAAGACTGTGGGATCCACTGAAGTCAGTGACAAAATCCAGTCACAAAATCCATATTCACTGGCAGGCACATCCCTCTGTTAAGCATTATAAATTAATGCATTAGAGAAAGTCTATGATACCAACTGCAAGTCATAGGCTAAGGACACCCCTTGTGTGCCTAAAATGGACCTTTAGAACCTCTTCTAGCGATAAGGACTGCCACAAATCACTCTTCTGGCTGCAGGCTGCCATGCCCACGCAGTTGTCACACAGCTACAGCTAGGCTTTCTGTCCAGGTCCAGCTGAGTCCTGAACGCCCTCTGAAACCCCACTTCTGTCTTGAAAGGCAAGCTAGGCATCAGTTACCAACAGCTGGTCCTGCTCTGCAGGCTCAACAACAGGATCTTGAGGGAGGGAGGAGCAAGAAAGGAAGAAAGAAGGGGCTAGAAGAAAACAAAGCCTAACACAGCACTAACACTTTCCTTAGCAGCGTTTACATCCTGTGTTCGTTCTTTCCACCAGACCAGCTCTTTGCCTGTGGTGATGATTTCCAATGTTAGCCAACTACCCAACGCATGGGCTTCCATTATTTGGTACAATTTATCTACCAACGATCCTCAGGTAGGTCTTCAGTATGCAAGTACTGACTTTCTGCATTTTCACATTTCTATTATTTGGTTACCAAGTATATTCATTATCAAAAGGCTGTGTTTCCCTCTTAAACTGGCCTTATTTTTCTCACGTACACTGTTATCAACACCACACTTTAATGTTGTTCACTTTATCTTTTGTTCTCTGCCCAGATAAAAAAAACCAAACACACGTTGAGCCTTCCTTTTTGTAAGCTAAAGTAGTAGTTCTTAAACTAAGGAAATGTAAAACCCTTCTCCACAGCTTTTCTAGTTTGAATTTCTCGTTTTTCGATGTGGTTGACCAAAACCGTACATGGTACAAAATAATTCTACTAGTACAACTCAGAAGTGTCTAAGTAGATGTATAGGTGGGACTGTAATGTTCTTAAGTGCTGCTTTCCCTCATGCCTTTTATAGGAGCTAGTGCTTCTTATGGAGATTATAAGTGTCAGGTAGCACCGTCTAGTGGCTCTAACCATGAGCAAAAGCAGAATCGTTCTTTCTCAGGCTCCTGCTGGCTCAGCACGTATTTTAGATTCAGTCACTGTTACAATATTTGCAGATTGAAGAACAGTGCTGTCAACAACTCTCAGGCTTTCAGTCGGGGATTAGTGGCAGTCACACAGATGTTCGGAGCAGAGAAAGAGTAAGACAGTTTACCACAGGGTGCGCCGAAGAGTGATGGCAGGCCAGCTGACCAGCAGCCTGGACTTCACTATCACTCTGTGATACTCCGAAGAGTCTTCTGCACAGCCTTCAGTGTGTTCGTTACACGTACAGTCCAGAAACCAAATGAAAAACTAAGATGAGCCAAACGATTCGACACCATATTGCTATACGAGTATGTAGCAGTTTGGGATTTCCATGCACCAAACACTACAGTGAGAGTATCTGCATTTATTGGATGGGCTTTCAGCATATTTTCACTGTCTTAACATACTATGAGAAGCATAGCAAGGTATTTTATCATCCAAGATGCACACTCAGTCTCTCACTCTCTCTAGGAGTGCCCTCTGCTTCCCTCCCCTTCCAACTCTGCCCAGGGACCCGAGTAGACCTTGCTGGGTGGCTGCAGGTGGGAGGGCCAGCACTTATTTACCCCAACCTATCCTCCACACACACGCCTCATTTTTAACACTTCTGGATTCTGCTCGAGTACTTGCAGCCTTCTTTTACAGCCTGTAGCGTATTTCATGGTTGCTAACTGTCTAAACAAAGCACTAATTCTTTTGCAGAATTTGTCTTTCTTCAACAATCCCCCTGCAGCCACTTTAAGTCAGCTCTTAGAAGTACTGAGCTGGCAATTTTCATCGTATGTTGGTCGTGGACTCAATTCTGAGCAGCTCAACATGCTGGCAGAGAAACTTATGGGTAAGATTGTAGAAATACACAGATTTTCTTTGCTTTTGGGCTCTTACATTTGGTAGTCACAGGTAATGATATTAAGCACAACCTCCGCTTCCAGAGCTGACTTCAAAAATGCCACAATAACACTTGTTTTTCTTTAAAGAAAAGCACGTGTCAGCTTATTCTTACCACAAAGTGATTAAACTTCTGAACTTCCAGGCTGCTAAACCAAAGAAAGAGGGCATCAGAGTCACACTGAACTGTGATGTTATTTTGTTTCCTTAGCAAGTAATTATCTCATGCATCTGAAATCAAAAGGAAGTCTTTTTGCTTGCTTATGGGGTTTGAGTTTTGTTTCATTTTAAGTACCCGTCATTGTGGGTCTGTTTAGTTCCGGGACCCATCCTTCACTGCCGACAGCATAGCAAAGAGGCCCTGTAACTTCAGCGAGATGAACGACAGAACGCTCTGATCTGACTGTTCCCCAGAAGGCAGAGAGGCCTGAGGGAAAGCTGGCAGAAGAAAAGAAAACCTTATCTGTTTCTGGAGAAGAAACAATTATAAAATATGCTGCGAGCTGTGAGAAACTCCAAGCTGCGGGTGTAACAATACCTCTGCTGTTGCGTAAGAACAAAAGCATTTGTCAAAGACTGGGGGGAATCTTTACTTTTATTGCTTTCAAAGCTGGGAAGCGACGACTGGTTTCTCTGGATAACAGTCACTTTTTCTGATAGTTTCTTGGAGATTTCTTGCTTAGTGGAGGTAGTGGAGTTGAGAGGTGCCATTGTAAATCAGCAAGAATCATAAAAAAGAAAAAAAAAAGTCTTAAAATATGGAAGCTCAAGATAAAGTGAAGACCAAGAGTAGTAACACTCAGGCTAAAAACTGAAACTAAGGAGACGGTGTCGCAGAAGCAAAGTCCCAGACTACTTTAGGCAGATATTCCCAAAACTACCATTATCGGTGGCTTCAGAAGGATACAGAAAAACTGATCTGCAGCCCCTTAGCACGTCCCTCTCAATCCCTCTCCAAGTCTCGATGTACTGTACTCCCCCCTCCCCAACTATACAGAGATCAAGCTACATTATTTCAAAACTTCAGAAAAATAGACTCACAGTTTGTTGGTTGTTTTTGTTTTGTTTTGTTTTTTTTCTTTCAGGACAACAAGTCAGTTACAATGATTACCAACTATCCTGGGCAAAGTTCTGCAAGGTACGGTTCCGAAAGTAAAACTAGACTCTTCTGTTTCCTAACGCTCGCATGCATGCCTAACTCCGTCTCTCTGATGCTACTGATAGATTCCCACTTGCCATATGTGGGGGGACAATCACATTCATTGTAAAAATTTAAATAGGAAAATAATATTTCCAGAACTTTAATGCTTGGGCTAAGAGATCTACTTAATTACATTGCTACAGAGATCAGAAACTGTCATGATAGCGTGCCCTATATATTTCCGTAAATGCTCAATAGATTATGCTATCAAAGCGTACGATACATTTTTCATAAAGCATACAGTAATTTTTTTCATATGCTCAGTTGTGGCCTAAATTATTTCAAGTCGGTTGATACATTCAGTAAGCTTGATGAGGAGTGGAAAATATATTGAGAAAGAAGGGTAAACCCATTTTATTCATATCAGCTGCATTATTTAAACACGTATAGAACTTTGGAAGGAAGTTCAACTTTCTCATCATCATTTCTCTCAAAATGTAATTTCATAACCAGGAAGAAACAACAAATGTGATTTTTTTCTTTTCTTGAAAAATGAGGTGCTTACAATGCATATCTTAAAAATCAATTGGTTTTATGTCAGGCTGAGAGACGTTTCTCAAAACAGCAGTTCAAATTTGTCATTCTTGAACAAACTAGATGATTCTAAAGAAACCGAGATAGCCATGTCATGTGGATGGTGGGTAACAACACTCTCACAATTCTCTTCTTGTGTGTCTTGTTTTTGTTTGTATTTTGTTTTTTAACCATTAGGAACATTTGCCTGGAAAGTCTTTTACCTTTTGGGTTTGGCTTGAAGCCATCCTGGACTTAATTAAAAAACACATTCTTCCTCTTTGGATTGATGGGTGAGCAACAAGAAAACAGCTGTATATTGACCTCTCTCTGCTTTGTCTTTTTTCTTTACTAATCTCAGAAGAGTATTTGCAAAGAGTTTAATACTTCTGTTTCCCTCTTCCCATTTATAACTTTTGGAAATTTTTGCCCAAAGGGAGCACCATTGCACCTCTTAAACAGAGCTAAGCCTGCATTTCTATCAGTTCTGTCAGTGTACAGTCAAGTACTGCAATAAATTTCATCATGCTTCCTGGTACATTCAGCTCAATGCCATGCTCCACGCGTAAATCACATGAAGCTTTTGTCATAGCTTCAAGACCTTATAATGCTTTTGTAACCACACTTTGAACACCTGTATAAAGTTTGCCCAGATGCATTGCGCAGATTGAAGTCTGTATTTTTTTTCCAAAAGTAAACCCATGATTTCCTGTTGCACTTCAGGTACGTAATGGGATTTGTAAGCAAAGAGAAGGAACGAATTTTGCTCAAAGACAAGACACCGGGAACATTTTTATTAAGGTTTAGTGAAAGCAATCTGGGTGGAATTACCTTTACTTGGGTGGATCAGTTAGAAAATGGTAAGTATAATTTAAAAAAAAAAATAACATAAACTTCAACTCTGCAATACACTCGTAATACAGGAGCCACAGTTTCTTTGGTTTGAAAGTAAAATTCACGTGTATCATGTCTCAGTATGGTTTTGGGCAAGATACAAGTATCATATTTACTGAAAACCCCCAAACTCTGAAAGCCTACCTTCTCGGTTCTTTATATTAATTATGTAAGTTCATTAGGAGGCATACGTGCTTACTGCAGGCTTTAAATTTATTTCCAAATGCATAGAAAGCCTATCTTGAAAGATACTAACAGGTAAAACCCACGCCAGTGCAAACTGTGAAAGAAAGGCAAAAATACGTTCCAACTGCAGGTGCTGATCTACCAGTTATCAGCAGTTACGGTGCCTTTGTATTTTTACAGGAGATGTAACTTTTCATTCGGTGGAACCCTATAACAAAGGCCGCTTATCTGCACTGCCTTTTGCCGACATACTGCGCGATTACAAAGTTATTATGGCAGACAACGTTCCTGAAAACCCTCTGAAGTACCTGTATCCAGACATTCCCAAAGATAAGGCCTTTGGCAAACACTACAGCTGTCAGCCAAATGAAGGTTGGGCTCCATTTCTGTATTTACCATTTCTGCAGAGCGGCAGCAAAGTCAAGAGACAATTTGAGGATGGGGGCGGGGGGGTGAGGAAGGGAACAGATTAAGATGCCTCCTCTAGTCGGCATCTTCAAGAGAACTGTTTTAACAAGTGCCTGTCATTTAGACAGCTTCGTTTTGTAAATATATCCCTGGTCTTAGAGGTTACATTAGAGGCGATGACAACAATATTTAAAAGAAACTAAGAAATGCATCTTAGGGTGGAAAGAGTTGAAAAAATAGGATTTTGTTTTTTTTCCTGACCGATGCATTACAAAATTAAGTGCTCAGGTGTTCAAAGGAGACAAAATTAAAAGTCATCCTGCTTATCGGCTTCATAGTTGTGTTACACCATAGCACACTGTCTCTTTAATTTCAAGGAAATTCTGTTTTTTCCAAACAGCTTGGAAGACCTGCTTTATTCCAGCCGTATAACCTTTGGCAACTGCACTGGAAAATACAAAAAGCTAGACAAGAATGGCTCCAAATACGTTCAGGCCCATGCTCTTTCTTGTCCAAGTTACAAGTCAGGCCACTTTTACATCAAACTTGCTCCCTCTCAAGAAAGCCCTCAAAGCCTTGATTTTTTTTAAGACATAATACACATTCTTGTGGACTTTCAGTATAAAAGGTTACAATTCGAGTTCAAATTCCTACACTACTCAAAAATATTTGGAGGCTACAAATGTTTCTCCTCTTCGTTTTAATTTGGTGGACTTTGCCTAATGCTCCAGTCCTCCAAAACTGTACGTATATGCTTACTTTCATGCAAAAGACATTGCTGGAGCTGTATCTGTAGAGGCTGAGCTCCACGCAAGCATTTGCAGAACTGAACTCTCGAGGCTGAGTACCACCAAGCTTGTAGAGTTACAGTATATTTGCTTTTGAAGCCCTAATGAGATCTCTTTCATCAGTTGCTGTATATTCTGAGGCGGCGATTCATGTCAAGGTAGCACAGTCAATTATGTGACTAAGACCAGAAACTCAAAGACTAATCTCAGGAATTCCCCTCGTTTCTATGGCTGCCTATTTAAGCATAATCAGGGACATTTCTTTTGCCATATATTATGGTGTGCAGCACTTCAAGCAGATAACCAATTTCAAAGAAATACTAAAATTACTAGGCAATATTTAATTTCTCTAATATTTACTTTTAGTCTCAAAGCCCTCAGATGGAGGAGGCAAAGGTTATGTTCCTTCTGTATTTATCCCAGTCTCCAAAATGTAAGTACCCTTACAGACGTATTACACTTCAAATGCTACTTTTATTAAATTTACATACTGTTTCAAAGTTTTCCCTGCATCCCTTCCCCCATTCAAATACTTTGGGATAGCAACACATCACGTGTTTTTATTCGGCCAAGGACTGCTAAAGACAAGAAAGGGAAGTAAAGAACTTCACTTCTACAGTGCTTTTCCCATCCACGTGGCAAAGCGTTTATAACGATTGAACGCAGACTTTATGGTAGTCTGATCTACTTATCTTTCACTGTCTCCTTTTCCTCTCCAGCAGCTGCTATTACAGAGTCAGGCTCATCCTCTCTTCACTTGGTCCTATCTCCTACATTTTTAAATGTATTCCAGGTTGCTGGTGCATTCTTACGGGGCCACCAGCAAGCCTGAGCATGGGCTTAACTAACTTACTAAATATTCACCGTACTCCACTGCTGTGCATCAAGTTGGAGGGAATTAGGTTGCTTTTAAGACTATTTTTGTGTACTTTGTTTTTTGTTTGTTTTTGTGTTTTTTTTAAGCTTAAATGATTCTACAGATCCACATTCTCCATCAGATCTTCTTCCAATGTCTCCAAGCGTTTATGCTGTGCTGAGAGAACACCTGAGTCCCACAGTGATTGAAACTGCCGTATGTTGTAAACTTTTCCGTACATAAGTTAATACTAAGCAAATAGGACATGTACAACAGATGCTGGTTATAAAAAAAGCTGCTTATACAATTATGAAGAAATTAGAGCGCTCTCATCACTTGCTGTATTACATTCTGAAATGATGGTGCAGACATTTCCTATTCTAAATGGAACAGGATGTCGCAAGCATACTTGGAAGTACTGTGTTATGCAAAATTGTCTGACACGCTGGCTGTGAACATCATAATTGAAAGGCCTCAGAGTTCTTGCACAAACAAAGCCTTTACACTGACAAATACATAACAATTACACTAATTCTGCAGATAGTACAGAGGACTTGACTTGCTCAGGGAAGCTGCACAGGGAACATAAAAATTTCCGATTCGGCAAACTTGCACAACTTTTCAGTGCTGCAAGTTTCTAACATGGAGTATCAAAGTGAGAAATTAAAAGTCAACTAAAACATTTTTAGCAAATAAAACTAATATTCAGTAAGTACATAGAAATATTGGGAAAATACTATACCTATGTCCTATTAAAAATATTTTCTTTCTTCTTTTACTTCCTGACTAGAAATTGTATTCTGAATCATTGTGGCTTAGAGTACTTGCAGCACTGATGTATACCCCCTGGGGATTTGTCCAGGAGACTTCTATCAGGAAACACAGCAGTGGTTTGGCTTCAACAGCTTTAAAAGAAAACACTAGCTCCTAGTTTTCCATATGTTCGATGATTTATGATCTTAAAATGGTTATATATTTAAAAGCCTGTCAACTCCCTTTCAAATGCCTCTCTGCAAACACGCCTCACCCACAAACAGAGCAAAACTAAACCAGAATCCTGACTGTTGATGATTGGAAACTCAAATTTTATATACAAACAGAGGAGTTCTTTAATATAAACCAAGCTGAAGATCTGTTCAAGAGCAAATATCTTTTCTTGCTTCTTCACCTTTTTCTCTGATAGCACTCATGAAAATTTAGTTTTTCAGTGAAAATTGAAATACTAGCCTGAAGGAAAATTCTGTGTTAAAACCTACGGTACCCAGAGACATGTCTCCACTCATTTGTTGGTTGGTTTATACATATGAAAAGAGTTCTGACCTTCTAAACTGCATTTGTGAACTACATATGCACTTGCATTTCCCAAAGTTTTGGCAGTGAAAAGAATAGTTGGCTTCACTTTTGTTTATCATCAGGCTCCAAACATTTTTGGTTTCTTTTTGCATTCACCGTAATTCTCAAACCAGCTCTATCCAGAGTTTCCAAACCAGCTGTGACCATCAACATCTTCTGGGGCCGCAACCACACAAAAAGAATGTGTTCCGTGATGAACTGGGAGAGTCAAATACAATCATGCTGCAGTTCTTAAGGGTGCTAGAGAAGTGGCTCAGTGCTGCTAGATGGCAGGTGGATTTCTGGAGGCTCTGGCTAGAAATGTTTTCAAGTTCTGCTAGAAATTAGGGGAGAAAATAGTTTGGGAGAATTTTTACAGAATTCCTTCCTTTTTCCATTCTATTTACCTTGCTAAATTGGGAATGAGGAAAATATGGAGTATTTTTCATTATCATTCCAAATTCACACAACATAATCTACCCTGGGGAAGAGCTGGCTAAGCACAGTAAGCAGACAATCTGCGTTATTAAAGCAACGCTTTTCCTCCATGAGATGCCAATAAAAAGCACCACGGGAGATGCAGAGAACAAGAGTGAAATCTGCAGCGGGGCAAAGTATCTTATAACTCAGTCTCAGCAAGATACACTTTCTGCAGTCTTGCTGAATTTCCTTCTATTTCCCCCCTCTCCAGATTCCCCTACCCATCAGGAAAACAAAGACTCCAGCAAGAACCCTGCTATACATATCCATAGGCTGCCAGAACCACAAAAGTTCATAGAAAAATATGTATCATTTTTATTGCAACTGTTTCCCACACAGTGTTTTCTATATTTTGTAAAGAACTAGGAACAGGATCCTCAGATCCTTACCAGTTTGTACTACATTGTCAAATGACACTGCAGTTACCTTGAGCCAGGGAAGGTTTCATCTGCAGTCATTTCTGAATGAACAGCAGTAACTGCATGAGACTAATCTTTTCCTTCTTCTCTTCTAGCTGAGTTCTCCTTACTCAACTGACTGAAGTTCACATACTGGAAAAATTAGTAATCATGTCAACACCGGCTGGGTTAAAGATGCAGTAATTTTTTTCATCATCTTTGTAAATCAGCATTTCCTGGAAACCATTATGATGTTATTCTTGGGCCTCTTTCTGTTATCAATACCATGTAAACCAGGAATCTTCTCCCTAGGGATTCCAGATAGCCTCCTGCAAGTCAGAATTACTGTCCTCACTGATAAAAGGCCAAATCCTTTCTGGCTAGGAGGTCCTGTCAGTTCAGTGGGGTCTGGCAGGGATAAATTTTACTTGCAGAATTAACGTCCATAGAATTGTTGTAAATACAAGAGTATAACAAAATGCGTTGCTTCTGAGAACAGCATAAAACGATAACTAAAGACATTAATATGTTTGGAGAAATTAGGATTTATTATGTTAAAAAGTTTCTGTTTAATCATCATACGATTAGTTCAGCTTCTATTTTAAAGCAAAGATTCTCATCCCTCTGAGTTCAAATGTCACATAGATGTCCAGGGTTTGCTTGTTTTCCAAAGATGAACTACCTTCAGCATAGATTTTTATCTGCCAGCACAGCAGAAGTTGTGGAAGGCAGGCAGGCAGGGAAAAGAAGGGAGTTCCAGAAAGGAAACACACAAAACTTACGGTGTCAAAAAGGTTACCTCCATTTTGCCACTGGAAAAGAGGGTTAGTAAAACCTACCCCTCTCACAAAATATTTGCAGAAGCAAATCTATTTGTGGACGAAGCGCACAGATACTACAGCACATACTATCAGAAAGTCTACAAAGAAAAAATCCTGATCTGACAGAGTTTGGATGCTATCTGGTAAACACAGACTGGGAAGCAGACTTTTTAAAAATAGTTACTGAAGAGCTGCAGCATTTGCTGACCACTGGGCAATTTCTGCTACATGACAGAATATTACATGCCTGTCAGTGACTCATTTAATAAGCATAATAACTAGTTTTTATATAAGTGGTAAAATTGCTATTTTTATTTTTTTTCGGGCACTGTTTAGTGCTAGGTTTGGGTTGTTTGGTTTTGTTGTTGTTTTTTCCCCCAAATATTAACCCTTAAAAACTCTGTTAATAGAATAATAAACAGTCAATTCCAAGGCCACTGCATTTCATGCATGCAGGCTCATTCAAGATTTAATTGTTGTCTACAGAATATATGGTTAAAACATGCATACGACGACTTGAGCATTTGCACCTCATACTCTTCTGAAGTAAGTACAAGTTAGACATCTGGGGTGAAAACATAACCTCCTTGAATCAGTAAGACCTGGATTTTACTTGCATTTCTCCTTTCTTACTCACTCCTTTCACCCATACTGTTGATGTTAGTTGAAAGTAAGTGAATGGAAAGAGTAATGAGATACTTCTGTGATACATGGGAATAGATCTGAAACGAATGAACATGTCTCTGTTCATTAATCTGAGTGATTCAAAGCAAGCTGCAGATAAGTCATTTTCTCTCAGAAAGCATCATGTATAAAATAATTGTCCAGAACAACAAGAGCAATTATGTATATAGTTTGGTAACATCTGTTATTTATATGATCAGTATGAATAAAAACTGATTTTGGCTTAAAGCTGGGTACCTGGCCTTTTGTGGAACTTTTTCAAGATACGACAAAAATAATCTTGCCATCTTTTTGTTGAGCTCAAGTCTGAACTACAAGCAGTAAATGCAACTTCACCTCACATCAGCTATTGCATGCCTTTTCATTCTAACCTGTTCTCACAATCTTAATGCAACCAAAATGGGAGTACCCTGTACCTTTGACCATCTAAACCTCACGAGAAGTATGGTAAAAAAGGCTCAGACATGGTACGTGAATGAATCAATCTTCTCTCTCCTTCCCCCTTGCTCCCCCTGCAATGCAACTCTTCAAGACTCTAAAGTCTTGACCCGAACACAAAATATTTCATGTTACCAAATACCATTGTGGATCAGGCTTTGGCATTAGTTTCTACTATTGTTTTAAAACAGATTTTGCAAGGGGGTGGGGTGCGTGTTTAACATTTAATTGAAAGGCATATGACTTCACATCAGTTTGCTGCTTTAAAGAAACATTGGAGTCATTTTCTGTAAGATAAACGTATACAGCCCAAGCCTCCTCCTACTAAAAAAGTGAGAATTTTGTCCTTGTACCACCATAAGAGCAGGGTTCTCTAGTAAAATGATGGGGGGGGGGGGGGGAACAAACTGAAAGGAATGCCTCAGATACTGCCAGAAGAAATGAAACATCTGCTTTTAAGTACTTTTACTAACCGTGCTTGTGCTTTCGCTGTGTTTTGCGGCAGCAACGTAAGAAATAACAGAGGGAAAAAAAACATGTTATTGTTCTGTGCTTTGTATCTTGCTGCATCACCGTAATGATTTTAATCAAACAAATGTAAAAACACTGTTATCTTCTACTGTAGCTTTTATTTACAGCCACATTTATATCCGCTACTTGGTAGCATTTCATACCATGAAGTTTACCAAACAGATCTTCTATATATCTATTTCTTCCCTGGACTGAGAATTATCTCCTCCATCTGAGGGGAGAGGGGGATACAAAGGATACTGCGAAGGATCCAAGTATCCTGGAGACCTGCCCCAAAGCCTGGACTTTAATTCTTCCGGTCTTTGTTGGCACTTGATATATGAGACAAGAACAAACAAGACTGCACGTGTCCAGGTAGCAGTAACAGCGTCCTAGCAAATAAGACTGTTGAAAGAAAGAGGATATGAAAGGAAAGGAACCCTCTTTGTCAAAAGATACTCAGTACGAAGAAAATTATCAAGTGACTAAACGCCAGGAACAATGAGAACACCAGCAGCCTGCAGTTTATAAGCGTTCTTAAAGTTTCTGTAACTTTGATGGAAACCTTGGTTACAGCTCATAAACCAACAATTGCAGCTGCATGCGCACAACCCTTTAACGCACTCGCGTGCCCTTCCTGCACCCGTGCAACGCAGACGGCTGGGACAACGGTGGCCTTCACAGACCTCCATGCCCCCGCTCTTGCCAGCCCATCGCTCCGCCACCAGAGCATTTCACCAACAGGAGATTATTATTTTTTTTTTTTTTTTGTCCGTACAACGATGAAAAGCAGGTCGCTTTCCATTGCTTACACCTCAGAACCGCTTTAAACCCCGACAAATCGTGACCGTGAGGGAAACCAGGGGCTGCTGCCTAGGCAGGGAGAGCCGGGCCGGGTACCGGCCACCGCCCGGGGCCCGAACCGGCCCCTCTCGCCGCTGAGACCGACCGCTCCGCTGACAGAGAGGTGGCGCCGCAGCGGCCGTGGCCAGGCGTGCGGGCAGCCCGGGAGGGGGGGGGGGGGCGCAGCTTTCGCTTTCGCCTTCCCCTCAGCCGGCCCTTTCTGGTTCCCCGCCGCTTTTCCCCGAAGTCACGTGCTGCGGCTCTTCTCGGCTGGCAGCCCCCCCCTCCGCCGCGCCTGCGCACACCGCCCGGCCGGGGCCCGGCGCCCGCGGGCACTGCTGGGCCGCTCGCTGCAAAGGGGGGGGCTGCAGGGCGGTGCCGTGACCCCACCTCAGGGCATGAGGCAGCGGGCTGCGTGCCCAGCGTAGCTGAGCGTCTCGCTTCCTCAGACTAGCCCCGCGCTGGCGAGCTTGCCGGCCCTGGCTACTGTCCGCTGGGCTTTACACTTTTCTGTCACCTGTCACGCCTCACACATCCTACTTAAACACCTTTCAGCTCCTCCTGGATAGCCGCACGTTCTCTCACGCGGTTCCAGACTTGTAACGCTGCTCGGGAAAGCCAAAAGCCGACAGAAACGGCGACTTGTCCCTGGGGACGGTGCTCACCCTATTTCTGCTTCGCCTGCTATTGCCAGCATCGCCGCGCTGCTGGGCGGCCATTTCTTAACAGGTGGAACCCCTCTCTACGTTACACGCGTGGTGCTTCTGCCCGCAAACCCCGCGCAGTTATTAGGGGCCGGCCGGCCGGCCAGGGACCCGGCGCGGCCCCTCGGGGCAGCCGGCGGCGGAGGGAGGAGGGGGAAGCACCGCGCCGGGAACACCCCGATCCCCTACGCGGAAGGCAAAGGGCTGTGGGCGGGGCAGCCCGGCGCTGCCGCGCGTCCATTGGCCGAGGCGGCGGGGGACTAGGCTCTGATTGGCCCTGCGGCCGGCCCCCTCCCCCGGCAGCTTTGCGGGTATTTCTGGGCGCAAGCGAGGGTCGCGGTGTGGAGTCGGAGTGCGGTCTCGTCCCACGAGTAAGTGTGGGCGGCGGGTAACGGTCGCTAACGGCCGCGGGCAGGGCTGCCCGCCCGGCCTTGGGGGGAAGCAGCACACGGGGGAGGGCTGCCCGTCCCGCGGGCCCGTCGAGCCGCCGTGGCTGGGAAGGTGTGGGAGGTCGGTCCTGGGCAGCAGGACGGCTGTTCCCGCCCTTTGCTCCCGAACTGGCACCGCGTGGGTGGGCGGCGATCACCCGGGAAGTCGGGAACGGCACGAAGGGTGGAATCGCTAAGAGGCGGCGGGGTTAAGCGTAGGTCGGCGCCCGGCTGCGGCAGGAACCCTCCGGTAGGGCCGTTAGCGGGGCACGCAGGCCCCCACAGCTGCAGACAGACCACCCCGTGAGGGGCTGCCAGCGAGGCCTCTCTTCTCCGGGGACACGTACGGGCTGCGACCGTGCTGCCCTTGCCCCCGGGAAGGCAGAACAGCCAAATGGGTTTCCATCCTGTGCTACCTCACTGGCCAGTTTGTCAGTGGCAGGCTGAGCCCTGGATCCCGGTATCGGTCTCTACTGTCTTCTCCACAAAAGCTGCTGCCTTCCCCCCTTTTCCGTGTTTCCCTGCTCGCATCCCCAAGGATCATGTTTGGTGCATTATCAGTATTGCTCTGTAACCACCTTTTCAGGTAGTCCTGTGTCACTGCTAAGTCCTTTCCCAGTCTAGTTGCTTTAGGACACAGGAAGATTGGAGTACATCTTCCTTTAAGTGCTGGGGGGGGGGGGGGAGAAGCCAAACCAGACTAATTTCATGCATTGAGACAAATTCTTCCAGCTTTCCTCACCAAGGCAAACAGTCAAACACGATATTGGTGTCACTACAGCATACTGAAATGCCACGTTACCTGTAATCTCAATCTCACACACATCAAAGTCCCCAGAGCCTTCGCTTTAAACATAATAGCATTTTTAACTCTAGCGTAGGGAGCTGGCATACAAACACTACTGGATTTGGCAGGAAGCCATCTATAAGATAGTCAGTCCTTCACCCCAACACTGCCCTATGCCTTGGATAGGTCCTATCAACCCTTTCAAAAAAGCTGCAGATGCAAGTGGACCTGCATCTCACCACCCATGTTCTCAGCCTTGGGTATATCTTTACATGCCATTTCCACTACAAGATGCTAAACTGCAGCCCAGTGAGGAGACAGTAACAGGTCTGCAGCCAGAGATCATATATCAGAACATACAGCCACTCTGTCATACAAGTGCTGTACATCATGGCTTCTCTCTGTTAGATTAGTTCATTTCAAGTAGCCTGTGTCTGCTGCAGACATTACTTAGTTTAGCCTGATAGTTTAATCATGGGAGCTAAAGCATATAGTAGAAAAAACCCGCTCTCCAATACTTGTCCATTTAAAGTGACTTGAGATCTGGTTGATTGGCAGAACAGGTAAGTGAGGACACAAATAGCACCTGAAAATGGGCCCCTAAAGGTTCCTTTTTGATTTTCCACTCTCACTTTTTCCAGCTGTCAGTGATGGGGAATACGTCTACACCAATAAAAGGTGAAACTCCGCATATAGGATCGAGATCCTACAGAGTCACAGGTCCTCATTCCTATACCCCTACTGAGCAAGGGAGCAGTGACACTACCAGTACCCTAAATGCTGGGAAAAGGGGTTCAAAGGGGGGGGAAAAAAAGGGCAAGTTTTCATAGGGAAGGGTTATCTAGCTTTAGAGTTATTTTTCATTAAATAGTGCACTGTCTTAATTTGCAATTTTACATTTTTTAAGTTAAAACAAGCACAGAAGAAGTTATATTCAGTTTTACTGATTAGCTTTGTAAAACTGCTGCAGCTGAAAATAAAATGTTTGTTTGCTGGAAACCCTTTTCCTTCCAACTCCTCCAATTTTGCCATTGTTCATGAAAACTTTAAATGAGTTACTCTTCACTAGTTCAGTCCAAATACTGCTTAAGCATTTACATTGATTTCCCCCCCCCCTTCTCAGGATGGCTCAGTGGTATCAGCTACAGCAACTTGATTCCAAGTTTTTAGAGCAAGTTCACCAGCTATACGATGACAGCTTTCCAATGGAAATCAGGCAGTACCTCGCACAGTGGCTGGAAAACCAGGATTGGTAAGCATAGAAATTGGCCTTCAGGTCATGCAATAAGCAACGTTCTCGTACATGCTGTTACAGGCGGTAGGATAACACTGGGGAAGAGAGCTGCTAGGTGAGACTTTGCTGGTAGGATGCTTCAGTAGCTGTGTGGGTGCTATAGCCTGGGTTCTTGCCCCTCTTCAGGGCTTTCTAGAGGGGCCTGACACCTGGAGTAACAAGTGTACCATCTCATATTTCCCTCAGTTGGTATGTAACAGAAGCTGCTGTTTCAAGACCAATCAGTTATTACCTTTGTAGCTCAGTCTCTCACTGCTTGCAGACTTTGAACTTTTGCTAAGATTTCTATGGAGTATCTTCCTTTGGAAGAGTGGTACAGCGTGCATACATGCATCAGGTTCACTTTTAGCTTCTTGATGTGCATGGAGTGAGTAGATGAAGTTGTACAGAATGTAGCAAGAATAGTACAGAGAAAAGCAACATTTCTGTATCAAGGAAAGTCAAAGTTGAGAGAACGAAACTGGCTTACATTTGAAGATAATGCTTACTGCTTGCATATACTCAGCTGGAGTTGGAGATTAAAAATAAAGTATTCCTGTATGCATTTTTTTAATGCTGTATTGAAAGTGTATTTAACACAAGCATGCCTTAAATTATTCTAGGGAACATGCAGCCAACAACGTATCTTTTGCTACGGTGCTATTCCACGACCTGCTGTCACAGCTCGATGATCAATTTAGTAGATTCTTGATAGAAAACAACTTTTTGCTGCAACACAACATAAGGAAAAGCAAACGTAATCTTCAGGTATGACTGGGGTATACACCTATACATTTGCTTGAATTGCTTCAGTAGAGTAATTGGATGCCTCTAAGCAAACTACCCTGCCACGAGAGATTTTCACAGAGAATGTGCAAGAACCCTAGTTTAAAGCCAGAATTCTAATGTTGCTCCATTTTTGTTTTAATTTGCTACTGTTAGAAAGTTACAGTTTCATTAGTAGTACAGTTACGGTTTCTGAGAACTCTAGAAACAAGTTATAGTTTGTAAAGTATTTACTATATATATTTGGAGCACTTACTCAAATGTAGTTTTGCTTACCCCACCCCTTCCCCTGCCAGTTTCCTCAGTGTCCTAACAAGCTTCTGGTGCAGAAGAAACACAGGGGAAGAAATCCTTCCCATGTAACCGCAGAATTACAGTTAATAGCAGAGGGCCTGTCATTAGGTAGCACTTCTGTGCTTTGTATTGTACTGACAAAAGGTCCAAAGCAATTGGTAGTGAGTGGCAGTGCAGAACATATCCTTAGTGGACCTAATTATTTCCTTTAGTCAGTCTTCCCTGTAGGGCTGCATGCCAGAGGATCTTCCATAGACTTGCCTTCTCCACAGCCTATTTCCCACACACCTAGCTTCTCCTCATCACAAGGCAGTGATTAGGGGAACATTTTCTGAGGAGGGGAGAACCAGGCTGTACTTATCACACAGTAACTATAGATCAGCAATGAAGACCAGTCAAGGCTGGTACAGCTCAGCCATCCCCAGGGCAGTACTTAATCCAGAGTGTGTTTCAATGTCACATGCATGTGAAACAATAAGGTTGAATTTATATCCAGCCTTGACTGTGTGTTCGTAAGTGGCAGCTAACATTTCCTTTACATCACCAAGCAAAAGCTGTACCTGTCAAAACAGGACAGCCACCCTTCAAAACGAGCAGCTATACTTCAAAGGTGTGGGAGAGTGGCTCTCAAGAGAAGGTGAGAACATATCTCACTTCTCCCAGTAATGTCTCCGACCCTTTCCTGTTTTGTGCAGAGTCCCATCTCTTCATACACTAATGAATTAAAATAGAAACTCATTCCTGGAGATGGTTGCAGCTGTCACGTTCCCTGTGATCTTGGAGCATACTGTGCCCAACGTGTGCCCCAAGGCTCACACACAGTCACCCACTAACCTTTTTGCCAATCAGTTTACTGAAAGACAAGAGATTACGAGTATGAACCTTAACAATGGACTGTCTCTAATGCCAGGATAACTTCCAAGAAGATCCAATACATATGGCAATGATCATCTACAACTGTCTGAAAGAAGAGAGGAAAATTCTGAACAGTGCCCAGTTGTCAAATCAGGTAACAGTCTTGGAATGTCTACTGTTCTTTCCTGTTATATGGGACAGAGGGAGTGGAAGAAGACTGAAAGAGGAAACAGGCTGTCCTCTCTCTGCTCGACAACATGTTTTTTAAAGACAGAAAAGTGAACACTAATATGTACCAGCTGGATGGCGTGGCTTGTTTGTGCTATATGAGGCATTTGGAGGGGAAATGGCAAGGAAGTAATTTTTATTCCTATGCTTTTTTTAATGCTTCTGTAGTATAGCCTGATGTGCTCATCAGATT